>NC_084467.1:51783181-52397954 GCF_027409185.1 Cynocephalus volans | reverse complement strand
ATTTTTTAATTGAATTTTATACTATCATGGCCCTTACTATGTCTTGGGTTCCCTTACCTTAAAAAAAATAATGAGATTTCCATTTTCAGTCATGTGGCAGGCTAAGTATCTGGTCCTATCTTCTTGATGAAGACAAATAAAAGTGCTAAACAAATCTTATAAATCTCCTGGAAAGCATATAAGAGCTGTTACAGTAGGAAGAAATTTTCAGCCACATTCTTAGAGGAACCCAGAAAGGAAAGCAAAGCTCAGAGAAAGCTTTTGTCCTGAGAACATTTACTGAATTTTGTGCTTTTGGACTTTGTTTTTCACTGCCTGTATACATAAGAGAAGGCAAAGCCCAGGGTCTCCCTAGGTGGGGATTCTAATGGGAGACCCTTTCCCATAAAACTAACCTCCCCCACCCCAGAGTGTTGTATCCTCATTATGAGGGTGGCCTAGAACTAAACTTCCCTATGCCCTTACTCCTGGTGACTGCATCAGGTGTTGCCTGGGCTCTGAACAGAATAGTGAGGCATCGTGACCATGAGCCAGCTGATGCTTTGATTTACCTATATATTCATAGTTCATGAGAGTTCCAAAAATCTCAAACTTTAAAGTTGTTAACTTTAAAGTTGTTCCAGACTGGTAGTGCTCCCAGGTCCCTTGTAGAAGCAAACATACATTTTCTCTGAGGAATATACCTTTGTCCTAGGTCCCCAAGAATACCTACAAACAACTTTCCAAGGAAAATGAGCAGCTTAAAGTAAAAAATCAATAAGTACACAATAAAGGCACCAAGAGCAAGAACTAGCAGAAACAACTGACAATAGAGACAGACCAGCAAAGACCTCAAGTATTATTTTATCAGAGACAGAAGAACTATGCATATTATGTTTAAAAGAATAAAAGATAAACTTACAAATGTCTGCAAGAAGAGGAAACTGTAAAAATAACCTATTAAGTTTGGAAAATAATCAAATTGAATTCCTGGAAATCAAAATTATAAAAATTACCCTGATAAACTCATGGGTTTAACAGTAGATTGGACATAGCTGAAGAGAAAATTAGTAATCTGGATGGCAGAATTTATCCAGAATGAAATGTAGAGAGTCATAGAGAAGGAATGTTAGACTGGATTTACTATATAAGACTTGAGAACTTCCCACCTGTCTCTGTTCCTCAAGAGGGCCTAGAGGACACTCCCTTCCCCAAGGTTAGAAGACATGTACTGATGAAGGGGGTTCTTTCATCTTTGAGAAACTCTGAAGCTCAGGATTGGCAAAGGTGGATGGGTGGGGATCCACCCACCCTGGAACTGAGCTTCCAAGTCCCAATGGAGATGATGGAGTTCAGGAATGGATAAAGCCACGTGGCAGCAATTAATGATCAGAGGCAAGGTGCAGTTAATTACTATAACAGGCAGCAAGGCCAAAGTAGCCATCAGAGTTCCCTGACTCACAGAGATCTGTGGTGTTAGTGATAGATCATGCTTTTTCTAGGAGAAAGAAAGCTGGACAGATGATTAAGTGTTTCTGATTTTTTAAATTTTAAGCTAACTAACTAAATAACTAAATAACTTGAGAGCCGATAAGTGGAATATGGATGCTAGTTGTCATGATGGAAAATCAGGTTTCCTCACCCAGTTTTCAATCTCAATTCGTAGGTCCGGAGCCCATTGATTACAGGGAGGTTGGGTGCCTTTGAGAGGGACCTACAATGTCCTTGTCATTATATCTAATCCTTCCCCAAAGTTACATGCATCATTTTCCAGGAACTATGCACTGAGGGTGGGGGTGGCAGAATAGACAGACTTTTTGAGGATTATAAGGGATGAGACTGAGCTGACACTGATACCAGATGTCTCAGTATGTTTTGTACTGCTATGAAATTACCACAGATTGGGTAATTCATCATCAACAGAAATTTATTGGCTCGTGGTTGTGGAGGCTGGGATGTCCAAGATCAAGGGGTCAGTATCTGGTGAGGGCCTTCTTGCTGTCACATCCCATGGTGGAAGGGCAAAGAGAGTGTGAGAGAGAGAGTCAAAAAGAGGTTGAACTCACCCTTTTTTGAGGAGCCCACTCCAGTGATAAGAGCACTAGTCCATTCATGAGTGCTCTAATACTAATCACCTCTTAATGCTGTTACAATGGCAGTTATAAGAGGACACACCTCATAGTATTGTTACTGTGGTGATTAAATTTCAGCATGAGTTTGGGAGGAGACAATCATTCAAACCATAGCACAAGAGTACCTCAAATGTCATCAAGACTCTGCTTAAGGTGGGACTTATGGAAGCCAGGAGATAAATGGGGTCCTGCCCAAGGCTGTCTTATTATGGATCCAATGCACTTGAGGAGCCACCCTATCATTATTTATCCAGGCCCTTGCACGTGTAATTGGGATAGATGTACTTAGCACCTGCCAGATCCCTACATTGGTTCCCTGACCTATGTTAAGAAAGACCAAGTAGAGGACCTTATGACTTGCCTCCTCCCCTTCTGGTATTGCAGAGATTAGTTCCATCCTCTACGGACATAGAGGCTGCAAGGGTGGTAATCCCCATCACCTATCTGTTTAAGTTACCTGCCTTGTCTCTAGGGGAAAAAAAGATGGATCGTGGCAGATGGTAATGAATTACTGTCAGTTGAACCAGGTGTTATCCCCAGTTGCAGCTTCTTTGCTGAATTTGTACGTTTACCGCAGTAGACCATCTTTGTTTCTGGCACTTGGTGTGCGGTTATTAGTCTGGCAAATGTGTTCTTCTTGATCCCCCTCAGTAGAGAAATCCAAAACCAACTGGCCTTAGCACAGCAGCGCAACAGCACACCTCCACATTGCCCTAGGGCTATGTTAACTCTCATAATTTCTTCATTCTAAGTGGTGAGCAGGTGGCCTAGATGCCCTAGTAAAACACATGCAGGCCAGACAGTGAGCACACAGTCTCTAATGACTCCCTCTCTCTACAGGTCTGCTTTGTTCTTCTCCATCAATGAAGGCTGGTGTCCTCTGCTTCTGTCCACATATACAGCCAATTATGGCTGCTGCACAGCATTCAAGTTACATGAGTTCAGTTCAAGTGACCAGCACAGACTGATTAGAATCTCTAGGACCCAAGTACAAATAGGAAGAGAGAAACTGACTGGCTAAGCTGTTTGACTTCATGCTGCTGGCCATAGCTGATTGGGCCAGGAATGAGTTAGGGTCTCTGGAAATCTGGAACCCAGACTTAGTTCATCAGTCTCTGTTGATCTCTGCTGGTCACTTGGAACAAGGGTGTGTAACTCATGACTGGGAGGATGAGGTCATGCAGAGGAAACAGGGTTTTCAAGACCTATCAATAGAACAGAGAATGAATTCATGTCATAGCCAGAGCAGGTACCCTAGTACCTTAAAATATATTATGTATCTAAAATATATTATGTTTATTGTGAGGATTCAGTGAAGCCACACATACAATATAAACGCTAGAACACTCTAACACTTAAATCATTTCTTTCCTTTAGTTCCCTCTATTTTAATGAAATACCCACAGACTTCAGAATCAGATAAAAATTGGGTTCAAATCCTAATTGCCACAGAAACGTTGTTTTGAAGTTTAAATAATAACATATGCTTGAAAATCCTACTAGATTGCCTAACATATAGTGTGTGCTATAATGTGTACCTGATAGGAATCTTAATCTACAGACTAAGGAAGCAAGAAATGGCACCTCTCTTTAATTTCTTAAATCAACCTAAATCCAACTCTGAGCTCCCGTCCCTTTTAAATGAGGAGGAATTCAGTCTCAATTCTGCACTCTTCCAGTCTGTGGACAAGTTCCTGGAAGGGCCAGAGACCCCCCGCCCCCCGACCAGTCACTGCTGAGATGGACCTGCATTGATTCCCTCCCAGGGATCTCATCAGGCCCAGGTAGTCTGCTTGAGACCCTGGGGAGATAGGAGTGCCTGCTCCTCGGCTCTAGTGTCTCTAGGAGCTCCAAGCTCTCGCCCCTCTCTGGGCCACTGTCAGACAGCCTGGACTTGACCTTCTCTGCCTTTCCCATCCTGTACACCGCCCTTCATGTAGTGGATTGAATTATGTCCCCCCAAAACTTCCTGAAGCTTGAATTGTGTCCCACAAGTTTTATGCATTAGAAACTTGGCCCCCACCGTGACTGTTAAGAGGGTGGGAAATCCTATTATGGTAATTGGAAGGAGGAGCCTTGAAGAGGTGATTGGATTGTAGGATCGTGCAGTAGTGAATGGATTAAAAATGGTGGTCAGGGGCATAGTTCTGAGGCTTTAAAAGAGGAGAGTTTGTCTCTCTTGCTCCCTCTGCTTCTACCATCTTGCAATGTGAGTCCCCTGAGTCACCGTTGCCACCACCAGATGGACTTTTGACTTCCCAGCCTCAGAAACTGTAAGCAATAAATGTTGTTTTTCTTTATAAACTACCCAGTCTCAGGTATTCTGTTACAGCAACACAAAACGGACTAATACACTCCCTTTGCCCTCAAAGTGTCTTCCTTTCTCCTTAGGGATGTTGGGCATAACCTTTTCAATCAATTTATATCTCCCCTCCCCCCCCAAATAATAAATCTGGAGTGCTAAATGTTACAGAGAATAAATGCAACTTCTGCATTTTTTGCCCTGCAAAACTCCGATATCCACAGCAACATAAAGATGAACCTTTCAAGGAAGGATCCTATCAGGAATGTTACTTTCCTTCCTGCCTCACAAATCCAGGAAGAAGAGACTTGAGATCACCTATTTTCGATCAAATTTTCACCTAACCAGTGCCCACAATGCTGTCATGTGCCAGGTGGCACGGCTTTTCCATACAGTGGAATTTGTTATACACAGCATAATAGGGCCTTCGTAGCATAAAAACAGTGATACTCAGAAAGCAGCAAGCAGGAACATCACACAGAACTGTGGGGTGCTGGACCTGGAGGGTGGTCACCATGTGTGTCTGGACAGGGTGCTAGTGGAGGGGTCCAAGGTCATTCGTGAATCAGCTAAATGTCAGGCCCGAGAGATGAAGCAGGGGAGCCTGTAAATTATGAGGGTGGATGCTAAGAGGAAACATAATTTATTGTTGTACAGAGGGTTGCCTGAAGTGCATATATGGCTGAAGCCTGGTGTTATGCTGGGAATAGTTCAGTGTAATTGTTGCAGAATTTTTCAGCTCACGTTCAAAACCCTCATCATTGTTTACTAGCTGTGTAACCTTGGGCAATTTATTAAACTTCTCTGTGCCTTAATATTCTCATCTATAAAAATGGGGGCAAAATGATAGTGCCCCTTGCATAGAGTTGAGACGAGTGTTGATGAGAGAGTTGATGCCTAAATGAGAAAATGCACAATCCCTGGCTTATATGCTCAATTTCCTAACAGTAGCTAACACTTATGGGTATGTACAATATTCCAGGAGCTACTCTATTCGCATTATATACGACAAACTCATGATGCAGGTACTAGTACTAATTCCTCCATTTACAGAAGAGGAAAATGAGGATCAGAGAAATGGCCGAGACAGGAATCGAACCCGGGCTGTTTGACGTCAGGGCCAGCACTCTTTACCGCTGTGGTTTTGGTTACTGCTGCTGTTGCTCTTATCTGGAACTGACTTATTGGTGTGCAGGCAGGCCTGAGGGCTGATATGGCTGGTAGAAGGCCACATACAAATGGGCACCAGATTTGTCCTCCATCCAAGCTGTGCTGTCACAGAAGAGGCAGTGTGATGAAGCCTGGAATTCACTGGGAGGCACTTGGCACTGGGCAGGTGCCGATTAATTTTGAGTGATTTATCTTTGGCCTGAAGACCATCTTACTGCTGAACATCCAGTGGCCCTTAATAGGCCCTCCCTTGCTGTAGGTAAAGTTGTAGACACCGACATGTGTTCCCACGTCAGCACCTCAGAACCTGGAGACCCAGGCATGGAAGGGTCAAGGGCACAGACACTGGCATGAGACAGACCTGCATTTGAACCTGGCTCTGCCATGGTATGTTGTAAGGATTAAATGAGACAACATAGGTAAAGCCCTTAATAGGTAGTCAAAAATGAGAGCTATCACTATTATTAATGATTCTAGCTTCACCTTGTGTCCACCAATCATATTTGGTTATTCTAGTGCCTTGGTTTTCTTTCTTTTTTTTTTTTAAGATGACCAGTAACGGGATCATAACCCTTGACCTGGTGTTGTCAGCACCACGCTCTCCCAAGTGAGCCATGGGCCGGCCATCCCTATATAGGGATCTGAACCTGTGGCCTTGGTGTTATCAGCACCACACTCTCCCAAGTGAGCCATGGGCCAGCCCTTGGTGCATTGGTCTTCTAGTCCAGTGCTTTATACCCTGCTGCCTGCCACCTCTCTCACCGACCCCTTTTGATTGAGGTTTTAGTGGGAGTTTGCCCTTGGCGCCTGTCCTTGGGTGTTTCCCTGGGCTTTACACTCTCAAGCAATGGGCTAGTTCCATTCTTCCCATGATCTCAGACAGTGAGGATAAGCCCAGGGTGTTACTTTCCTAGCGATGGTGCCAGGTCTGTAATGGAGCTTTTATGGTTGGAAACTTATCTCCCTCCACGCAGTACTTCCTTGTGGTGAGGGAGAGGGAGCTTATCTTTGAGGTCTCTTGGGCTGAGATGGCATCAATCATCTCAGTTTGAGGTGTGCAATCAACCGGGAATGGGTGACGGGAATAGAAGCATATCAGGAGAGAGGCCAAAGAAAAATAGGACCATCAAAATGCCCAAACCTGCTTTAGAATGTCTCTGAGGGTTGACGGTTGTCAGTGGCAAGCCACTAGGAACAGAGCATTGAGGAAACTGATGTACCAGTTGCCTCTGAGGTTGCAAGATTCTGTCAATTCAAACGTGGTGATCAGCTCTGTGAGAAACACCTGGGTTCCCTATGGGGCGAGGTTGTGCCCAAGAAGGGGATGGGCAGGGATGGGGGTGCATTACTTAGACTGAAAGACAATGTTAATATGTATCACAATTTCATTTTGCAGCTAACAGCAGACTAGAAGTAAAAGAAGCAAGAAGAAAAAGAAAAAGAAAGGGAGAGGTAGAGGACTGTTAGAGGTAGATACACTGAAAGCAGCACAAAATAACATCTCACATCTAAACAGTGAGGAAGTTCACAGAAAAACTGAGTTCATTCCTTAAACAAAATGTTTGAGCACTACCGTGTGCCAGCCTCTTTTCTTGGTGCCTGGGTTATATCAGAGAACAAACCAGACAAAGATCTCCGCCCTCATAAAGCCTACATTCTAGCAAGTTTCTAGTTGCTACAGAAATCCATGGGTACATTTAGAATATGAGCATATGCCTTACAGACTTCAGTAGTTGCTTTGGGCTTCATTACATCGGAGCTCATTCATCACAATAATAATGATGATGATAATGAATAGCTAGTCCGTGCATACCATATGCCAGGCACTGTTCACCTGCTTTCTATACACTAACTTCTTTAACCCTCACCTCAACCCTACTGCTGTTTTTCCTCCTTGAACCAGTTGCTGTGGCTAAGTAGCACATGTGCTCTGATTGGTCGGGCCTGCTGTCTGTGACTGCCTGTCCCTCCCCCTGCCTCGGGCCCCTCACCACTTTGGGTGGAGACCAGTGTCATCACGCCATCGAAGCCACATGTGTTGATCAAGATAACTGGAATGGGGTGAGGATTGGTTCTCCAAAGAGCAGACAAGCATACATCTACCAACTTGTATAATAGGCCATTCTAGAAAGGCAGTGGCTTCAGCATTCAAAGTCCAAAATGCAGAAACAGTGTGGCTGGACAAAGCAGAAACAGGACTATTAATAACTCCATTTTATAAATGAGAAACCCAAGGCATGGAGAGGGGATGTAATTTGCATAGGTTCACACACCTGATAAACGTTGGAGATGGGATTTTGGTCTTTCTTCGGAGTCCATGCCTTAATCACAGCACTATTCTGATAAAATCATAAAGAGAATTTTAGTTACCATATTTGATGGATTCTAAGAAGCCTGTCTTTTCCATTTTAACATCTCTGCAGTTGGGATGTGTCATCTAATAGATGTGATAAGAATATGTAGTATAAGTTTAATTGGCAGCATTTTTTCTTTCTTAGTGGTATATAAAATAATAGTGCAACTTGCAAAAAAGTCATTTGAGAGTTGATAAAATGCTGTATTCTTCCCGCAGATATCTGTAACACTCCTACTCTATGCCAGGCAGCTGTGCTAGGCTCACTGTGTGGTGAGGTAAGAGCTATACACAGATAATTCATCACAACCCCCAGTGCAGTATGATGTGTGCAGTAAGAGTCAAGCCCAGGAAGGTTTGGGAATCCAAGGAGAGGAATAGCCAGAGGAGGGGTCAGGGAAGCCTTCCCAGAGGGGTGCAGTGCAGGTGGGTAGGGGAAGGAGAGGAATATGTTCAAGACAAAAGCAGCTCCATCTTGAAGGAGGAGAAAATGTGAGGCAGGGAGTGATTCCAGATGAGGCTGGACGTGTTGAGCACCATTTGATGTAATGATGCTCAAGTCATTCGGACCTTGGGTGTCATGCTACATCCACTGCAAGCAATGAGGATCATTTAAGAGAATGAGGTGAGTAGGTCGTGGCTGGATTCCACTGTAGAAAGTTCTCTCTGGGGGCTGGGTAGATGATGAGCTGATTTCCAGGTTCTGGGATTGCACAACTGGCTGGGTGGTGATGCTGTGAACTAAGGCAGAGAACAAAGGAGAAAGAACAGGCTCAGGGAGGAAGACAATGTGTGTGATCTTGTACATGTTGAGTGTGTAAGTTCTGTAAGAGAAGGAGGTAGCATTTGTGAGTAAGTGAGTTTTCAGGCTTGAAGACAGACTTAGAAGTCAGTGACATTGAGAGTTAAAACTGTAAGCACCATGAGATAAGGGACTCTGTTTTTCTGTTTACCACCTATTCTCAGTGCCTACCATGGTAACTGGCATATAATCAATGCTCAACAAACATTTGCCATCAGGCAAGTATAATATTATCACAATTTGTGTGTGTGTATGAGAATGCATGTGTGAATGTGTATGTGTGTGTGTATATTCATGTATGTGTGGTTGCAATGCTTTTTATATGCTAGGCACTGTGCTAAAATTTTTACAGATATTAACTTCCATTTACTTCTTACAATAATATATGAGGTATGTACTATTACTATCCCCATTTTTAAGATTAGTAAATTGAGGCACAGAGAATTTAATAACTTGCCTATGTTTCCAGAGCTAGGAAGTGGTAGAGCTAGGATTTAAAGCTGAATAGTCTGGCTTCAGGGTTTATTCTCTATGCCTTTGCTACAGTATTTTTGTTTTGTGTTTTAAATAAGATTTTCCTCCTTTTGGTAATTGGTAAAGAGAAAATGTTCAGCACACAGAAGGTTAAGTTCCAGTTGTTTGGAAATTTTATTTTATTTTTTTACTTGGCCAATGCACATTAGTTACTATGACAAGATTCAGCCTAAACATCACCATCTTTGTGAAACTTTCCTTGGGCCCATCTGTTTTCTTCCAATGTTGAGCTTGGCTTCCTCTGGGTTCCCCTAGTATCCTCAGGTTGCTTCTATTAAAATACCACTTTATGTTGAATTTTCTCTTTTTAACTTGTGAATCCTTCCTACGGGCAGAGACTTTGTGTTATGCCTTTATCCTCATCATGCATGGCATACAGTAAGTACATGAGAAATATTTGCTAACTGAATGAATGAATGTAGAATAAGGTATTACTGTAGACAACATGCTTTCTGCTCTCCCTGAACTTCCAGTCTAGCTGCAAGACAATCATATAAGGTTCATCATCCCACTGTGTGCAGAACTTTGCAGTAAGATGTGTTGGCCACGTGTCATTCAGTCGTAGCCCCCTCCCTGTAACAACAGCAGAGCCTAGCACCCCATTACTTCTGCATCACCCCAGTTTCCAGGGAGAGAGGCAGACG
The DNA here is from genome assembly GCF_027409185.1 of Cynocephalus volans. NCBI lineage: Eukaryota > Metazoa > Chordata > Mammalia > Dermoptera > Cynocephalidae > Cynocephalus > Cynocephalus volans. Next base: position 52,388,038 of record NC_084467.1, on the reverse strand, counting down.
GGAGCTCTTCCACCATGCCTGTCGAGGAGCTTTCTGCATTCTTTCCCAAGAGCTGGAGCATTGCATGGATGTCATGTTCTGGCTTCCTGAGCATGCCAACATTGGAAATTCCCTGGGAGTTCCTTTAATATTCACTATCTCAATTTCTTCTTTTTGATGTAATGGGATCTAGGACCGCCCAGAACATCCCCATTCAACCCCTGTTTTCTAAAGACTCATTTCTATTAGTTCCTGCTATATATTTATTTAGGAATAAAATCAACATTTGGAGTCATTGCAGCATATGGTTAGTGTTTGCTGTGATGGGTGGGGTATCCATTTTTCCATCATGTGGCGAAAGTGCAGCAGCTGTAATATCTCATTACAGGGCTTCACTTTATTTAATAAAAAAATAGTATTGCTCTACTTAACAAAATTATCCTCATCACCCCCCCTCAAAAAAGACCTGATCTGTGGTTTCAATGCCTCTTGCCATAATAGCTTTAGATGGTTTGCATGTGATATTAGTTAGCTCCAGAATCTGCTTTCAATTCAGTTGCTTCAGATTGTATTTTCACTGTGAGCCATTAGTCACCAAATGTTGACAAGCATTTGTAAGGATGCCATCTCCCCCTTTGTTTATATGCAAGTGCAGCAACTAAAATGATTTATTTATGCTTTAATTAAAATTTGTGGATAGACCAGTGATTTTTAGCAGTGTCTTTTCTAATTTGCGGGCTCCAGAAAAAAATCAATAACCTGATACCATTTATGTTTTTATAGTTACCCCAGGCATTTATAATGCAGACCTGCCGCTTACCTGCAGTCCTGCTCTGAGGAGAGTGAAACTCGCCACATAAATCTTCCCAAGAGGCCGAGAGGCTCTATATTTCAGAGTCACTTCCCTTCTGTGTCAGCTGTAAGTGAGATGTTACATGCTTTCTATTCTCATGGTTTTCATGGCAAGGCACAAGGCTAAAATTAATATTGAAAGTAAATTGATGGACTGTAAGTTTTATAATACTTGACCCAATCTGTAACGACTGCTTAGAAATTTAATAATTTAAGCCCATTGATTATGGTTGCTCCATCTCTCTCTCCACATTAAAAATGCACCCCATAGGGTCTTTGGAAAGAACATACCCCAAATGCCAAGCTTTTATGGGAACTTAATATATTCGACATTGCAGGTGCATAAATCTCCATGAAATTGCACCGAGTTAATGCATTTACTGGTGCACACAATTCAGTAACTACTTTGTAAAAGTCCAAATAAAGATAGATAAGACAGGTAGATATGGAGAAATAATGAGTAAATGTTCCTATATATATTAACAAGATGAGTTTATTGCCTTCTTAAGGCTATCAGGCTAAACTGGAAAAGAATTAATTCATTTCCAAGGTATTTGGGATAGTTTTAATTGCTGGTTTTCAAAGTCTTAGGAAAATGAACTGTTTTTGCATTTTCTGCCGAGCTCAAATTATTCTCTCCCCAATAGTCAGGGATGGGGGTGTGTGTGGGGGGAGTGATGAGACTGAGGGTGGGAAGACAAATGCTCAGTTTTGCTCCTCGTTTTGGCCCCCTGAGATAAAAGCACAAGTGATCAGGAGAGGCTTGTTTTGTTTCAGGAAGTCCTCTTAAGAAGTCTCCCGTTTGAGTTTCTGCAGCTTCCCTTCCTTCAGAGTACATATTTTCCAAGGTCCCTGCAAACACTCATACTCACATGTTTGACTTTTCCCCTTTCTTTCTTTCCTCCCCCCTTCCCTTCTTCAGTTTTTGCAATTCACCTCTGGGAACATTCAAGTCATGTTTTCATTGCAGCATGTCGGAAACATCTGGCCACATTCTACTAAGAAGACTCCCACCCTTACTTACCTTTGGAGAACAACAGAGTTTGAGTGCTTCCCTAGGAGCAGATTTTTGAGTTCATGAAGATAATAGTTCATTTCTTGTGAACTATCTAACATACACACACGAGGGTATTACAGAAAGTTGGTGGAAAAATGGAATTAAAAGATGATACAAATCTTTCCATGAACTTTTTGAAGTCCCTCTCACATATTTATTACACAGCAAAACCCTTTCTTCGTTCAGATGAAATCTTATACAGAAGTTCATTTTATAAATCAGATAAGTGTGAAAATGTTCTGGTTAAAGTGGCTTTAAAATAATGGTGGTTTTAAAACGATGATGACAAACAGGGTCTTGTATTTCCCCCATCATCTATCCTGACCATGGGCATTGCTACAGAACTCCTGGGCTGCTTAGAGCAGGAAAAACTCCTGGGTTTTTCCTGGGGAAAACCACTGAACTACCACAACAGTGTTGGTCACAATATAAGTATCCATTAGTGTAAGTGAGCAAGAAATGAAAAGCCACCCAAGCAAATCTTAACGTGGCCCCCTCCACCATAGGCAGGCCTCTCTTACTCTCTGGGCCACATCTCCTGCTTTGTATTTAAGATATACTAAATGGCTTTCAATTCCTGGAACGTGAATAACTCTCTCTTACCTCTAAGCCTTTGAACATGTTCTTTACTCTGTTTAAAATATGCTATATCCCCTACCCATATCACCATCGGCTGGTTTACTCTAACTAACTCTTTAACATAGAGTTTTCTTCCTGTGTGAAACCTTCCCTGTCTCTCAGACACCAGGTTAAGCATCCCTAGGATATGTTGTTCTATAATACCAAGTCCTTTCACAGTCATTAGCACATAGCACTCTGAAGTTAAAGTCTTATTTAATATCTCTTTCCCATGAACATAGATACAGAATTTCCATAGGAAAAATAGCAAGACCAAGTTGAGTTTACTGCAGTAAAAATATTGATAAAATTCTATATACATTTATAATAACAAATGAGCATAAGAAATTAAGAATAAGAACATCCTTAATAAGAAAAAGCATTTCTTAAAAACAGAACAAATCAATTTAAAGGAAATATAATACTTACTGGTGGAATATTAAAAACTTCCTCCTGAAAATGGGAATAAAATGTCTGCTATCAAGAATTTTATTCCACATCATACTGGAAGTCCTAGTCACTGCAATAAAACAAGAATATAAAAGGATAAAATTTGTAAAAGCCGAACACTGTCATTATTTACAGACAACCTGATTGTGTACATAGAAAGCTCAAGAGAATCTAAGATAAACAGAATTAAGAAATGAATTTAGCAGTTCTCTGGATACAACTATCTATCAGTAGTCTTTTCATATACCAGAAACAACAAATTAAAAAATCATATTTCTAAAAGCTACCATTTATAATATTTATGAATAAATATAGAGAAAGACATGCAACACCACTATATCATATAACATTATTTTGTGGGAGACAGCAGAGCAAGATGGCCAACTAAAGTTGTCTGGTGCTCATTCCCCTGCAAAAAGAGACCCAAACAACAAATAAATAGCTATATTTTGACTGGAATGACTGAAGAAATATGTTATAGAGCACCAGGGGAGTGAGAAAATCCTTGTGGAGCATGGAAGACCAGGGTAGCACCATAGACAGCAGCACAAGGCATCCTGCCTTTGCCTTGCGCTAGTGTACACCTGCTCCCTGACCATCGGCAATTGGGCAGCAGGTTTGTCTCTCCATGGCAGGCCTCTACAGAGCTACTGGACCCAGCTGCACCCTTGCAGTCTTGCTCCAGGATGAACAGCTGATCCAGTGACCCTCTGAAGAGCTGCTTAGACCTGCCACATAGTGTACACCTGCTCCCTGATAAGTAGCAATCAGGCGGCAGCTTTGCCTCTCCACAGCAGGCCTCTACAGAGCTTCCAGGCCTGGCTGCACACTTGCAGGCTTGCTCCAAATGCAACAACTGATCTAGTAGCCTTCCACAGAGCTGCCAGGCCCTGTTGCACTGGTGCATGCCTACTCCTTGCCTGACAGCAGACTGGGCAGTGTCTTTACCTCCACCCAGTGGGCCTCTAGAGAGCTGCTGGGCCTTGCTGCACCCTTGCAGGTCTGTTTCAGGCTAAATAGCTGCTCTGGCAGCCTTCTAGGAAGCTTCCAGGCCCTGCTGCACTGGTGCATGCCTGCTCCCTGCTGGAAAGTGGATCAGGCAGTGGCTTCACCTTTACCTAGTGGCCCTCCACAGAGCTTTTGGGTCCTGCTGCACCTTTGCACACCTGCTCGCTGCTTCACAGTGGACAGGGCGGTGGCTTTGCCTCCTCTGGTAGGCCTCCATAGAGCAACCTGGCCCTGCTGTAACTGCACACACTAGTTCCAGGCCAGGCAGTGGCATCTACTTCTTTGAAAGGCCTTTACAGAGCCATTTGACACACCCTCTCCCATCTTGCACCCTGGAATACCTGTATCAGCCCAAAAGTTGTTTAGGCAGTGCACTACACCCTGGGAGAGACAACCTCAGAGGTGTCTTCCCACTCCTGGCCTGATAGCCAATTGGGCGGTGACTCTGCACCATAGAGAGACTACCAAACAGCAAGGTGGCCCTCTGTGCTCACACATGCCTGGCCTAACAACCAGGCTGGAGTCTTCAACCCAGCAAAACAGAGTCAGTGTTGACACAAACTCCTGCAGTCCAGGCCACTGAGGCATTTGCAGATAGTGCTGAAAAGAATTACAACCAAAGAAATAATGCTACTGAGTCCACCCAAAAACAAAGCCAATGCAGCACATCTGACAGGCACCCTAGCCCCACATAAAGGAAAAAGTCATTTCTATGTAATATACTCCATAAAACTGGGAAAAGCAACTACTCCATTAGATACATAGATATAAATATAGGGACACAAGAAACATAACACCTTCAAAGAAACACGATAACTCTCCAGTAACAGATGCCAAAGAAAAGGAATTTCTATATAAAGACAAGGAATTTCAGATTCCTGTAAAGGAATTTCAAATAATGATCTTAAGGAAACTCAATAAGATACAAGAGAACACAGACAAACAATTCAACCAAATCAGAAAAACAATTAATGATCTGAATGAGAAATTGAACAAAGAGATAGATATAAAAAAGAATGAAACAGAAGTCTTGGAGCTGAAGAATTCAATGAATGAAATAAGAAATACAACTGAGAGCTTCAGCAATACACTAGATCAAGCAGAAGAGAGAATTTCTGAATTTGAAGACAGGTCTTTTGAAATTGCCCAGACAGAGGAAAAAAGGAAAGAAATAAGAATGAAAAGAAATGAAGAGAGCCTATGAGACTTATGGGGCACCATCAAGTGAACAAAAGTTCAAATAATAGGTGTTCCAGAGGAAGAAGAGATGAGAAAGGCATAGAAACCATATTTAATAAAATAATGGCTGGAAACTTCCCAAGTATTGGGAGAGATGTGGACATTCAGATTCAGGAAGCTCAAAGGTCCCTAATTATACCAAACTCCAAAAGATCCTCTCCAAGGTATATCATAATCAAACCATCAAAAGTCAAAGACAGAGTGAGAATTCTAAAAGCTGCAAGAGAAAAGCATTGAGTCATAAATAAGGGAATCCATATTAGACTGTCAGCAGATTTCTCAACAGAAACCTTGCAGGCTAGGAGAGAGGGATGATATATTCAAAGTCTTGAAAGAAAAAATTATCAGGTGAGAATACTTTGGCCAGCAAAGCTATCCTTCAAAAATAAGGGAGAAATAAAGACCTTTCCGGACAAGGTAAAACTGAGAGAATTCATCTCTACTAGACCAGCCTCATAGGAAATGCTTCGGGGAGTGCTACAACTGGAAATGAAAAGATGTTAATTACTATGATGAAGACATAGCCAAGATATGGAATCAACCTAAGTGTCCAACAACAGATGAGCGGATTAAAAAAATATGTTATATATACATAATGGATTACTGTTCAGCCATTAAAAAAAATGAAATCCTGTCATTTGCAGAAACAAGGAAAGGCTCAGAGGACATCATATTAAGTACCAGGCACAGAAAGACAAATACCACATGATCTCACTCATATGTGGAATCTAAAAAAAAAAAAAAGTTGTTATTGTAGAGACAGAGAATAGAACAGTGGTTACCAGAGACTGGGGAGGGGAGGGGGAAAGGGAAAACAGGGAGAGGTTGGCCAACAGGTACAAAATTACAGTTAGAAAGGAGGAATAAGTTCTTGTGTTCATTGCACAGTAGGGTGACATGGTTAACAGTTAAGTTTTGTATATTACCTAATAGCAAGAGGAGGGGCTTTTGAACCTTTTTGCCACAAAGAAATGATAAATGAATGAGGTGATGGTTAAATTAACTACCTTGACTTGATCATTATAAAACATATATATGTATCAAAAAAAATCAGATTGTACCCCATAAACATGTACAATTACAATGTGTCAATTAAAATAAACTTTTTAAAAAGGTACACAAAAGACATTATTAACAGAAGATCTAAATAAATGGAGAGATATACCATGTTCCTGGGTTGAAAGAATTTGTATCATACATATATGTCAGTTTTCCCCAACATGATTCAATGCAACCCTACTAAGAATTCCCACTAGTTTTTTTGGAAATTGACAAGGTGATTCTATATTTATACAAAAATGTAAGTGACCAAAATTAGCTAAGACAATTTTGAAGAAGAACAAAGTTTGAGAACTCATACTACTGTATATCAAAACCTACTAAGAATTTTCAAAGTGCACTTGAAAAAAATGTATTCTGCAATTGCTGACTATAATATTCCATGTGTGTTTATTGTATTCATTTTTTCAATCATGTAATTCATATATTTTATATATTTTCTGATTTTATTTTCAGTCTCTATTCTATCAATTATTGAGAAGGTGTGTTAAAATCTCTTACTATGGAATAAATTTAACAAAAAAACTGTAAGACTTACTTGTATACTGAAAACTACAAAACACAATTGAAATTAATGAAGACCTAACTAAATGGAAAACATCGCATGTTCATGAATTAGAAAACTTAATACTGTTAAAATAGCAATACTCCCCAAATGATCTACAGATTCAACATAATTCCTATTAAAATCTTAGATGGCTTTTTTCGCCAGAGAACAATATGCTGATCCTAAAATTCACATGGAAATACAAGAAACTGGAAGAGCTAGAACAATTTTGAAAAAGAAGTACAAAGTTGGAGAACTCACACTTTCTGATTTCATAACTTTCTATAAAACTATAGTAATTAAAACAGTGTGGCATTGGCAAAGGATGGGCATATGGATCAAGAAAATGGATTTGAAAGTCCATAAATAAATAAATATATTTATAGCCCATTGATTTTCAATAAGGGGCCAAGACAATTTAATGTGGGAAGATAGTCTTTTCAACAAATTGTGCTTGGACGACTGGGTATCCACAGTACAAGAATGAAGTTGGACCCCCTACCTCACACATATACAAAAATTAACTTTAAATGCTTTATAGACCTAAATGCAGGAGCTGAAACTAGAACACCATTAGAAGAAAACAAAAGTAAAGTTTTGTGATCTTGAATTAGGCAACAGTTTCTTAGATATGACAACAAAAGTACAAGTGATAAGTAGCTAAATCAAAATTAAATAAAAATTTAAATAGATTCATCAAAATAAAAAACTTCTGTTTCTCAAAGGACACCATCACAAAATGAAATTGAAAATCATATATCTGATAAGGGACTTGTATCCAGAATTTATTAAAAACTTTTGCAAATCAATAATAAAAAGACAATCCAATTTTAAAATAAGAAAAATATTTGAATAGGCATTCCTACAGAGAAGATATAGAAATGGCCAGCATCAAATAAAAATTTTCTCAACTTCACTAGTCATTAGGGAAATGCAAATCAAAACCACAATGAGATATCATTTTTACACCTCCTTGGATGGCTGTAATTTTAAAAAAAACCCCAAAAAACAAAAACAGAAAATAAGCATTATCAAGGATGTGGAGGAATTGGAAACTTCATACACTGCTGGAAGAAATGTAAAATGGGAAGCTGCTATGGAAAATGGTTTGGCGGTTCCTTAAAAAGCCAAACATAGAATTATCACATGACTCAGTGATTCCACTGCTAGATGTAGAACTAAAGGAATTGAAAGCAGGGACTCTAACAGGTACTTGTCTGCCCATGTTCATAGTAGCATTACTCAAAATAGCCAAAAGGTAGAAATGACCCAAATGTCCATTGACAGATAAATATATAAACAAAATGTGGTATACATACAATGAAGTATTCAGCCACAAAAGGAAATCAAGTTCTAATACATGCTACAACATGGATGAGCCTTAAAAACATTATATTAAGTATAATAAGCCAGATACAGAACGACAAATATTGTATGATTCTACTTATATGAAACATCTAGAATAAGCAAATTCATAGGCATAGAAAGTAGATTAGAGGTTACCAGGGATGGGGGGAGGGAGAGGAGGTAGATATGGAGTTATAGCTTAATGGTTACAGAGTTTCTGTATAGAGTGATAAAAATTTTGGAAATAAATAGTGCTGATGATTGCATAACATTGTGAATGTAATTAATGTCACTGAATCGTGCACTTACAAATTGGCTAACATGGCTAATTTTGTTACTTTACCACAATTTTTAAAAATTAATAATCTAATACAGCAGAAAACATTGAATTTTGCTCTTTAATGGGTAAATTATATGGCATGTGAATTGTATCTCAATAAAATTGTTAAAAAATAATCAAAGGATTTGAATAGACATGTTTCCAAAGAAGATACACAAATGGCCATCAAATCCATGAAAATATGCTCAACATCATTAGTCATTTAGGGAAATACAAATCGAAAACACAAGATACCACCTCACACCCACTAGGATGGCTACAATTACAAAAAAACAAAACCAAAAAACTAGACAATAACATGTGTTGGCAATTGCAACCAGTTTAGAAAACAGTTTAGCAATTCCTCAGAAGTTAAACAGAGTTACCATTTGACCCAGCAATTCCACTTCTAGGTATATACCCAAGATAATTGAAAGCATTTGTCCACACAGAAACTTTTACACAAATAGTAATAGCAGCATTATTCATAAAGCCTCAAATTGGAATCATCCCAAATGTTTATCAACTGATGAACGAATAAATAGAATGTGGTATATCCCTACAATGGAATACCATTCGCCCATGAAAAGGAATGAGGTACTGATATATGCTTATATATTATGCCATGGATGAAACTGAAAACATTTAAGTGAAAGTAGCCAGACACAAAAGGCCACGTAGTATATGAATCTATTTAAATGAAATGCCCAGAAATGGTAAAGACATAGAGATAGAAGTTAGATTAGTGGTTGCCAGGAGTTTGGCAGGGAGGGAAAGTGGGGTGTAATGTGTGTTTGTTTCTTTTGGGATTGATAAAATGTTCTCAAATTAAAGGCTGGCTGGTTGGTTCAGTTGGTTAGAGCATGGTGTTGTAACACCAAGGTCAAGGGTTCAGATCCCTGCACTTGCCAGCCGCCAAAAAAAAAAGAAAAAGTTCTAAAATTAGGTAATGGTGATGGTTGCACAACTCTGTGAACATACTAAAAACCACTGACTGTGCACATTAAAAGTATGAATGTTATTGTGTGTAAAGTATATCTCAATAAATCTTTATAAAAAACTTTCCCATTATGTGCATTTGTCTATTACTTCTTTTTTGGTCAATTTTGCTTTGAATATCTTGAAAGTACAGTATGTAATTAGAAACAACAAATTTGAGTTGTTATATCTTCCTGGCAGAATGACCCTTTTATTTTTATGAAATATCACTCTTCATCTCCAGTAATGCTTCTTGCCTTGAAATCTATTTTGTCTGATAATGGTATTGAGATAGGAGGTGCTCAGTTTCCCTGGAGTCATGGAACCCACTTCCCTGGTTCTCAAACCACTTCCCTAGGACTCAAGCCCCTCCTCTGAATCCTGAGCTACTGTCACTTGTTGCATCTATTTTCGGCACCAACGTGGGGAGATTAAGACCCAGGAGGCAGACTTGTGTGATTCTGGTGGCTCAGTATGCACAGTAGAGAGGAGTTTATCCTAAGAACGACCTTCCACTGGGAGCGCTAGAGATTACCTAGCATATTTTAAGTGTATTCGGTGGAATTTGAAAAATGAGCATGCTCCAAAGAGACCAACTGAGCATGTGCAAGGCTGGCTATGTTACATAACCTGTTACATAACCTGTTACATGACTGGGAACCACACCCTTGCTTGAACATTCATTAGATAGCATGAATGTATATAGATAGCCAAACTATAAGTGTAGAATCCAGGAAGAATTCAGGGCTGTCACTCATTCTTTCCGGAGCCAGCCTGCACTTTGCCTGTGAGGTGTGTATACTTTACTTTTTTTGTGTTAAACTTGTCTTTAGCAGGCTGCCGTTCACTCTGGAGCCATCCTGAATTTTGTCCGTGAAGTGTGTATTTCTTACGTTCGTATTAAACTTGCTGTGCCTGCCGCTCAGTCTCTGGAGCTAGGCTGAACTTCCCCTGTGAAGTCTGTATTTCTTAGTCTTTACATCAAACCTGTTTTCACCTTCTGCTCGGACCCTGCCTTTGAATTCTTTCCTGTGGTAGAGTCAAGAACCTGGTAGAGGATGGGGTGGGTTGAGATCCGCCATCAGACCTCAGACTCTCTCCTCTGGTATCAGTATAGCTACACCCTGCTTATTTTGATTAGGTTTGCATTGTCTTTATTTTTCCATACCTTCTACATGCTTATATTTACATTGTGTCTTTTGTAACTACCATGCAGTTATTTTGTTTGTTTTACCCATTTTTTTTCTTTTAATTTGAATTTTGCTTAATTTATCCCATCTTTGTATTTTAACTGGAATATTTATTCCATTGAAATTTAATAAAATTACTGATTTATTTGGGCTAAAATCTACCATCATGTTATTTAAAAAATTTGTTCTACCTTTTCTATGTTGCTTTTTCTTTCCTTTCTTTTCTTTCATGGGTTAAGATTTTTTTTATTGTTTTATTCTTTTACTATTCCTTTAGTATTTATCCTGGAGATTACGATATGCATACTTGACTTTTAAAATCTAATATAATAACTAATACTGTGGTATAATTATATGATGCATCATATGTTATATATCATTAACATATGTATAATATAATCTCACACAAGAAATATGAGAACCTTAAAACATCTTGACTTTATTCCCCTACCAACTTTTGTGCTTCATTGTCATGTATTTTAATCCTCTATGTGTTTCATACACCATAAGACATTACTGTTATTATTTTACACAGTCAATATTAATTTGTTTTCCTAAAATTTATCTTTCCTGTTGCTCTCCTTTCCTTCCTGCGTCTCCATGCTTTTGTGTGGAATCATATTCCTTCTGCCTGAGGAACATCCTTAGTATTTTCTTTAGTATGCATCTGCTGTCTCAAAATGTTGTTATTTTGCCTTCTTTTTTGAAATATTTGATTCTAGATTGCCGGTGATGGGGTTCAGGACATGCTTCCCCAAAATGTGGCCCCTTGGCATACTGAAAAATGGTAGAAGCAGAAAGGTCACCCGGACCTCCTCCCACATCCTGCCCTTCTCCCCTGAAGCACGTTATAAACCTAGGAAGGATTTTCTGACCTTCTCCTGAAGCAGCTCATAAGACCTGCATGTGAGAGGTGCCCTTCCTGTACCCGGAAGAAAGGAACATCCTTGTCTCTGAAGATGAAGGGTCACAGAGAAGAATCTGAATAAACAGGCCTTCCTAAGTCTCCCCCTATATCACCAATGATCATACCCCTTTGTCCTATCATATTTCCCTATAACTGTTCATTCCTCATCAAACCTAGCATAAAAATACTCAGGTTTAACCATTTCTTTGTGTCTTCATTTTCTTATGAAGTTTCCCATGTCATATAAAACATATTAAATAGATTTGTATACTCTTCTCTTCTTAATCTGTCTTTTGTTATAGGGGACTCAGCCATAAACTTAGGATGGATGAGGAAAACATATTTTTCTCTCCTAAACCAGTTACAGTTTCTCTAATTTATTTTAAAAAGCTAGATGTGACTTATTACATTGATTTCACAAACCATTAATGGTTGCAATGTGTAGATTGGAAAACATGCTGTAAAATGTGCCCCTGATCGTCCAGCTATTCCAAACCACCTGGAGGAATCAGGTGGTTCCTGTAGTGAAGAATCTCCATCAAGCTTGCCAAACACTAACCACTCCAACAGAGAGGCTTTTGGAATAGTCACTTAGTCCTCAGCTTCCCAGACTCCACAGGCTGGGTCTGAGCCAACCTTAAGAGTTACAAGAAATTTCCTACCCAATAGAGGAACCAGAAATCAGACTACTCATGAGGCCATTCCAAAGACAAGATTGAAAAGATGTATATTAAATCTCTCCCAACTTGCAAAATCACTAAGCGCCCTTAGCTCTCAAAACTTGAGTAGAACCAGCTAGGGATAGGCTGAGGCAACTATAAATTCTGAGATTCACTCATCCTTAAAGCATTTATTAAGTGCCTACTCCAGGCCAGACATTCAAGATAAAAAGATAGGGTGTTCCTCTCCATAACTTACAGCACTCTCATCATAGAACTTGGCATGGTGTAACCCTAACAAACTTTTTTCTTCCCTGTGCATTTTTAGGTGAGCGCCGCCAACTTTTGCCTCCACCCGTGCTGTGGTTTGACTGGGACAAACCACAAGCTCATGTTGAAACTTAACCTCCTATGTGGTGGTAGAAGGTGGGGCCTTTAAGAGGTGATTGGATCTTGAGGACTGTGCTCTCGTGAATGGACTGATCCATTCATGGAGTAATGGATTTATGGTTTAATGGGTGGACATGGGTGTGGTTATAATGGCTTTATAAGGAGAGCAAGTGAGAAAGTTATCTCTCTCATGTTTTGGCCATTCTTGCTGTGTGATACCCTGCATTGCTGTAGAGAGACACCACCAAGAAGGCACTCACCAAATTTGCCCCCTGAACCTTGGACCTCCCAGCTTTCAAAACTGTAAGAAATTTTATTTATGAATTTCCCAGTTTTAGATATTCTGTTATAAATAACAGAAATGCACTAATACAGAAAATTGATATCAAGAGTGGGGCATTGTTTATACAAATACCTGTAAGTGTGGGAGCTGCATTGGAACTGGGTAATGGGCAGAGGCTGGAAGAATTTGGAGAAGTAGGCTAGAAAAAGCCTAGATTCTGGTGAGGGTTTAGAAGACAAGGAGACTAGGGAAAGTTTAAGAGACAGGTTAAGTGGTGGTAACCAGAATGCTGATACAAATACGGACAGTAAAGGCCATCTTGAGGAGGTCTCAGATGGAAATGAGCAAGAGCTTATTGAAAACTGGAGCAAGAGTCACCCTTGTTATAGAGTTGCAAAGAACTTGGGTGCATTCTGTTCATGCCCAAGGGTTTTATGGAATGTGGAACTTAAAACTGATAAACCAAGACATTTGGCAAAAGAAATTTATTTTTTTGTAGACTGTAGAGTGGTACTTTTTTTTTCTTTTTTGTTTTTTGGGGGGTTTTTTGGTGGCTGGCCAGAGCAGCGATCTAAATCCTGGAACTTGGTGTTATTAGCACCACACTCTAACTAGCTGAGCTAACTGCCAGCCTTTGGTAGAAGATATTTCTAAGCATCAAAGCATTCAGGCAGCTATGTGGTTATTTGTAAGAGCCTATTATCAGTTATGGCAGCAAAGTCATGGACATTAAACCAACATTTATAGTTAAAAAGGGAAGCAGAGACTAAAAGATTGGAAAATCCTTAGACTGACCACATAAAGAATGAAAAGGAATCTCTGGGAGAGGAAACCAGGGGTATAGTGTAGTGACCATTGCTAAGGAGATCAGGACATAGAGAAGGGATCATCAAGAGAATGGAAAAAAGACCTGAAATCATTTCAGAAATCCTTGAGGCTATCTCTCCTATCACAGGCCCGGAGGCCTAGGAAAACAGAATAGTTTTGGGGAACAGGCCTGGGGTGCCCTCCGCAGGCTCACTGCATTCCAGCACAGTGCTCCTTGGCTGTTCCAGGCATGGCTAAATTGGCCCCAGGTGCTGCTGGACCTGCTTCTTTGGAAGATAAAAGCTGAAGTGTTGGTGACGTCCACATGGTGTTAAGTCTGCAGGCTCACAGAATGTAAGAGCTGTGGAGGCATGGTGCATCCACCCTGATTTCAGAGGATGTATGGAAAAATCTGGGACCCAGAAAGAGATTTGTCAGGTTGTTTCAGGGATGTAATCACTGCAGAGAGCATTCACTAGTGGAGTGCCAAGTGGAAATGTGGAGTTGGAGTTGCAGCAGAGAACTCCCACCAGGGTCGTGCTTAGTGGAGCCGTGAGAGTGTACCACCACCAGACCCCAGGATCATAGAGCTACCAGTGTGCAATGCCAGCCTAGGAAACCTAAAGCACGGCCTGAGACTAGGAAGGCCTTAGGAGTATGGCTGCCCAAGGACTTGGAGGTCCAAGCCCTGCACTGGTGTGCAGTGGATGTGGAACATGCAGTCAGGGGAGATTATTCTCCACCTTGAAGATTTAATGCCTGCCATACTGGTTTTCAGACATGCTTAGAACTTGTTACCCTTTTCCTTTGGCCTACTTCTCCCTTTTTGGATGGGAACATTTACACTATGCTTGCCCCACCATTGTATTTCAGAAGTAGATGACTTCCTGTTATTTCACAGGTTCATAGATGAGACTATGGACTTGGACTTTTGAGTTAGTGCTGGAGAAAGCTAAGACTTTAGGGCTGTGAGGATGAAGTGGATGTATTTGTATGTGAGAAGGACATGAGTTTTGGGGGGCCAAGGACAGAATGCTGTGGTTAAATGTCCCCCCAAACTCATGTTGAAATTTAACACATATGGTGGTGGAAGAGGTGATTGGATCTTGGGGCCGTGTTTTCATGAATGGATTGATCCATTCATGGAGTAATGGGTTGATGGTTTAATGGGTGGACATGGACATGGTTCTGATGCCTTTATAAGAAGAGCAAGTGAGAAGGTTAGGCCTCTCTTGCTTTTGCCATTCTTACTATGTGATACCCTGCATTGCTGTAGAGGGTCGCCACCGAGAAGGTCCTTACCAGATGTGCCCTCTGGACCTTGGACTTTCCAACTTCCCAAACTGTAAGAAATAAATTTTATTTCTTTACAAATTACCTAGATTTAGGCATTCTGTCATAAGAAACAGAAATGGACTAATACAACACCTCTCCTGTTCTTTCATTGTCCACCAATAACCCAAGCCACCTTTTGCATGACCCCAGGCATTTTAGTTACTCTAATACTCAGTCAGATCATAGTCAAGGGTTGGGATTTTGGAGCCATTTTGCTCTTCATTCAACAAATCTTGTGTGTCTATTATATGTCAGGTACTGTTCTAGGTTCTAGAGATATAGATCCTACCGTTTTAGAACCCTGTGCAGTAATAAAACAGTTAAAAAGTAAACAAACATTAATGTTGTGTCAGGTAGTGGTAGAGCTATGAATAAGGGTAACAAGAAGAGAAAGACTGAATATGATGGTGATGTCTTAGAAAGTGTGGCCAGCAAAGTTCTTTCTGAGGAAGTGAAATCTGAGCAAAGATCTCAATGAAGTGAGAAAGTGAGCCCTACAAAACTTGATGCAAGCACTTCCAGACGGAGGAAGAGCTAATACAACAATCCTGCAGTTGGAGCATGCTTGGCACACTCAGACAAGAGCAGAGAGGCTGCTGCCACGGAAACACAGAAAGGAGGAATCAGGTCAGACAGGTAGTCAGAACCAGAGCATGGTGTCAGGTGTCATTTCCAAGTCTTTAAGGTGACTTTAGCAAGTGGATTGTTTAATAATTATAACTAAATGTTTATCTTTCTCTCATGTAACTTACATATTGTTTTATTTCTCCAAGGTTTCTTAATCATTAGTTTAAAAGTCTGAACACAAACAAAATTTAACCCAAACCAAAGCCCTAGAAATAGGATGGGCATTGGGGTCAAATTGGCTTAACTTTTGGACCCATCTGTAAAATGAGGTTAAGTTGCTCTGTCCCATCTGGTTGCTATGAGGATTAAATGACGTAATATATAAAGCAAACACATCTAGCACAGTGCCTTGTACTCAGATGATACTCAAACTTTAGTGTTCTGTTACCAGAGCACAAGATAGGGCAGGGGTGGAAGATGAAGCTCCCCGGGAGAGACCAGGGTTAGCTCACATCAGGCACATTGTGGCTGGCATGTTAAGTAGATGATAAGATTTCATTCTGTTGGTGAGGCCCCTTTGAAGGGTTTTGAGAAGAGGAGTGAGAATGAGGTTACTTAGTGGAAGATGGATTTGGGAGGATGGTGGCAGTGGTGGCGAAGGTTAAGGGAGGAGCAGGAGACAACAGTACCAGCAAGAAGGCTACCGCAGTATTCTCGGAGAAAAATGATGAGAGCCAGTATGGTGTGCAAATATTTTCTCTCCTTCTGTAGGTTGTTGTTTCACTCTGTTGATTGGTTCCTTGGCTGTGAAGAACCTTTTTATTTAGTTTATGTAATCCCATTCGTCTATTTTTGCTTTTGTTGCCTGCCCTTTTGGGGTCATATCCAAAAAATTATTGCCCAGTCCGATATAATGGAGCTTTTCTGTTATGTTTTCTCGTAGTACTTTGATAGTTTCGGGTCTTACATTTGTCTTTAATCTATTTTAAGTTGATTTTTACATATGGTGTGACATAAGGGTCTAATTTCATTCTTCTGCATGTGAATATCCAGTTGTCCCAACACCATTTATTGAAGAGCAATCTCTTTTCACTAAGAACTATTCCTTTCCCATTGTATGTTCTTGGCACCTTTGTAGAAAATTGATTGACTGTAAATACATGGATTTGTTTCTAGGCTCTCTTCTTTGTTGCGTTGATTTTTTGTGTCTATTTTTATACCAGTACCATGCTGATCAGGGGCTAATATCCAAAATATATAAGGAACTCAAACAACTCAATAGTAATAAAACACTCAGATTAAAAAGCAGTCAAAGAATCTGAATAGACATTCTGAAGAGAAGACATACTCTTCTCAAAGACATACTCAAAATCAATAATCATCAGAGAAATGCAAATTAAAACCACAATGTGATATCACCTCATGCTGTTAGAATGGCTATGAAAAAAAGACAGAAGATAACAGGTGTTGGGGAGGACATAGACAGAAGGGAACCCTTGTGCACTGTTGGTGGGAATGGAAATTAGTACAGCCATTGTAGAAAACAGTACGGAGGTTTCTCAAAAAATTAAAAATATAGCTACCATACAAACCAAAGGATACAAAATTAGTATATCAAAGAGATGTCTGCATGCCTGTATTCATTGCAGCATTATTCACAATAGGCAAGAAATAGAATCAACCTAAGTGTTCATCAACGAATGAATGGATAAAGAAAATGTGTGTGTGTGTTTGTGCACGCACGCACACAATGGGATACTATTCAGCCTTAAAAAATAAGGAAATCCTGTCTTTTGCAACAATGCAGATGAACCTGGAGGGCATTATACTAAATGAAATAATCCAGGCACAGAAAGACAAATACTGCACGATCTCACTTGTGTGTGGAATCTAAAAAAGTCAAATTCATAAAAGTAGAGGGTAGAATGGTAGTTAGTAGGGATTGTGGGTAGGGAATTGGCGAGATGTAAAGAAAAAGAAAAGACCCAGAGGAATGGAAATCATCAAGTCGAAGGTATACCAGTTCCCCAATGTTCATCGCAGCACTCTTTACAATAGCCAAGAGTTGGAACCAGCTGATTGGTGGGAGCTAAAAATTAATATATAAATTCACACACACACACACACACACACACACACACACACACACACACACAAACTGGGGCGGGGGGAGAAGATATAACAACCACAACTACTTGAAGTTGATATGACAAGCAAACAGAAAGGACATTGTTGGGGGGGAGGGGGGAGGGAGAAGGGAGGGAGGTTTTGGTGATGGGGAGCAATAATCAGCCACAATGTATATCAACAAAATAAAACTTAAAAAAAAAGAAAAGAAAAGAAAAAGAAAAGAAAAGAAATGCTAAGAGCCTGACCTCACTCACTGAGGGTGGGGGGAAGGGGAAATAGGAGGTGCTTGTAGTTCCCAAAGCTGTTCATGCACTAGTGCCACCAAGAGAGCTTCACCCTCTGCCGGGATTATTCTTCCCCTTCGGCACCTGCCTGTCTCCTCTTTACCCTCATCTTGAGACTCCTCAGCTCAGGGAAGCCTTCCCTTGTCCTCAAGCTGGCTTTAGATGTCCTTCCCCGTTCTCCCTCCATCACTCCCGGCTGTCCTGGAAGGATGCTTTTCTGTGTCTCTCCCTCACCTCCCTTCTGGCGAGCACATCAAGGACTGCAGCCCCTTCTCTGTGCTGAGTGGCTGTTGCTCACATTCACCCTGCAGCTGTGATTTCCAAACAGAAGTTGATTAAGCCCCCAGGAATGTCTCTTTTCACTAAGAACTATTCATTCTTTGTAATGACAAGGTCCCAGTTTTTAAGACCAATCCATGTTCTTTTGATATCAGAACAGTGTGTGCCCCACAGCAAGAATACATCCCACTGACCAGACTCACTGTTTCAGGATTACGGTTTCTAGGAGGAAGCTGGCTTTGGTGCCAGGGTTGCTGTTGTTTGGCCTCCACCCTTGAAAAGTTATAATTTATTGATTTTGATATACACGTTGTGTCCCATCTGCAGCTAACGGAGGAAGGCCTAAAATTAAGAATGACCTGGAGAATGGTCCTAATAATTAAACTAGTTCCTTGAGTAGCACAGCTCATTCACCCTGGAAGTCTATTTCATATAAAATATACTTTAACAAATGATATCCCCATAAGGCCAGGATGCTCAGACAGGAGTGCCTTTCAGTTTGCTCTGAGAAGACAATTGTGTACAGCCAGATCAATGAGTGTGGGGAGACAGTATATCAAACCCGCAGCAAAGAAAAATGTGAAGGCAAGCAAAGAGGGGCCCTGTCAGCAGAGCTGGTATGGCTGTCCCTTTCATCAGAGGTCCATGGCTTTCACTGAAGTTCGTGGCTTTCTGCTGAAGTTCTGGGAGCAAGATGGCCTGGGGGAACAGACGAAAAAGGATCCTCGTGGGAGAAACATAGTACATAGCACGTACAGACTTTGGAATAAGAAAGCTTGATATTAATACTGTTACTACTAATAATATTAACATCAGCAACAGCAATAATAATAGCAAACGAATAGGGCTTACTGTTTGCCAGACATTGTTCTAAACACTTTACATACATTAACTTATTTAATTCTCACAGTAGCCCTACAAGAAAGGTACTATTATTATCCCCATTTTACAGAGGAGGAAACTGAGGTATAGAGAGATTTAGTAACTAGCCCAAGGTGGCATAGCTAGGGAGTGACAGAGGCAGCCTCCAAAGTCAATTTTCTTAAGTGTTTTGCTTCTCTGCTACTCACCATGGGCAGTTCACTTAAGATTCTTGAGTTGAAGTTATTTCAACTGTAAAATTGGGATAACGGTACCAACATGGCAGGATTATTCTGAGTGGTCAAATAGTAGGCACTCAACAAATAAGTAATAAAAATGGAATTTATTGGAGAGATATAGGCTATCTTAAGTCGAGCCCCCAGGGACGGTTTCTCAGATGGAGATTATTTAGCAGGACATTTACTGGAGAGTGTTCTTGGCAACAAAACTCATAAAGGAGAGAGGAAGGCAGAATTGGGCAGAAGGAGAAGTTGACAAAAGCCTCAGCTCATCCCACAGGATGGTCCTTAAGAGTTGTTCCAAAGGAGGCCACACTCAGGGAGGTTGCATATCTTGGGTATGCAGAAAGGGTAATTCTTGGGGTGAGACTTATCAGGGGCTATTAGCAAACAACCCTTCCAGCAGGTAATGGAGTACATGCCTCTGTCCTGAAAGGGGCTCTGGGTTGTGCACATAGCATAAACCACATGAGATAATGCATAGAACCGAAGTTCAGCTAAACAGCCAGTCTGAAAAAAGAAAGTATCTAGGCTGTACTGGAAAACTAAGGTAGCAGGAACAAATGGAGCATCTTTCTGGGGCCACAAAGCCACTCTGCTGGGTCCTTTCACTCACTGTTCAAATTCCAGGCAGAGAGCACCTGGATGGGTTTAGCCTGGCTACATGTCCACCTGTTGACCAGGATGGTTATAGATCTTTGATCAAAAGTTCTACGAAGACTGGATCCAAAGTAAAATCTTAGCATAATTATCAGAAGAAGAGGAAATGGGTGTTAGGTGGGCAGAACAACAGATGTCCATTATACATCAAAATTAAGAGACTTGGGGAGAATTCCTGGATATCTTCTGGGTAGTATGCAAAAAACTCCAATTATTTCTGTCTTTGTATTCTGCTCTTTTGAAATGTGACTTTAAAACTCCTCCCATCAAGAGATGGAGACTATTTCCCCACCCCTGGAATGCATGCTGATCTTGTCACTTGCTTTGACCAATGGGATGTAATGAAAGTGATGTGCCGGTTCTGAACCTAGGCCTAGGAGGTCTCAAATACTCCCACTCTCTCATGGAATCCTGCCCAGATGCCATATGAATAGGCTTGGACTAGTCTGCTGGAGGTTGAGAGATCATGTGGAGCAGGGATGAGCCATTGTTAACTGAGGCCATCATAAGCTAGCCATCCCTCAGCTGACTCTGCAGCTGCCAGCAATACCTGAGTGAGTCCATTCAAGACCAGATGAGCCCAGCCCAAATCCTGATCCTTAGAACAACGAGCTAAGTATATGGCTGTTGTTTTAAGGCACTAAGTTTTGGGGTGGCTTGTTATGTAGTAAAAGCTAACTGATACATGCTACTAAACAAACTATGTAACTCTAAATAAAGAACATATCCTCTCTGGTTTTCCTATCTACAATGGTCTGAATGTTTGTTCCCTCCAAAGCTCACGTGGGAGCTTAATTCCCAGTGCAGCAGTGTTGAAAGATGGGACCTTTAAAAGGTCATTGGATTGTGATGACTATGCTCTTGTGAGTGGATTAATCCACTCGTTGATTAATGAGTCAATTGTGTAATAGGTTATCATGGGTATGGTCTAGTGGCTTTTTAAGGAGATCAAGTGAGCACATTAACTAATGCTCTCACCCAACCCTTGTTATGTGATACCCTGCATTGCCATGGGACTCTGTAGAGAGTCTCCACCAAGAAGAATGCCCTCACCAGATGCACCTCTAGACCTTGGATTTTCCAGCATTCAAAACTGTAAGAAAGATTTCATTTCTTTATAAATTACCCAGTTCTGGATACTCTGCTAAACAATAGAAATGGACCAATACAGAAACTTGGTACCAAAAGTGGAGTGCTGCTTATAACAAATACCTGAAAATGTGGAAGCTGTTTTGGAACTGGGTAATGGGCAGAGGTAGGAAGAATGTGGAGGAGAAGTCTAGAAAAAGCATAGGTACTAGTGAGGGCTTAGAAGACAAGAAGACCAGGGCAAGTTTGGAACTTCTTAGAGATTGTTTAAATGGTGTTGACCAGAATGATGATAGAAATAGGGACAGTAAAGGATGTTCTGAAGAGGTCTCAGATGGAATTGAGGAGATCTTATTGGAAATTGGAGCAAAGGTCATCCTTGTTATAAACTGACAAAGAACTTGACTGGATTGTGTCAGCACCCAAGCACTTTATAAAATGCAAAACTTTAGGATGATGAACCAGGGCATTTGGTTGAAGAAATTTCTCAGCGGCAAAGCATTCAGGCAGCTCTGTGGCAACTTCTGACAGCTTATGGTGAATTATGGCAGCAAGAGCATGATGTAAAAGTGGATTTATAATTAAAAGAGCAGCAAAGGGTAAAAAATTTAAAAACTCTCAGCCAGGCCGTGTAAAGAGTAAGAGTGTGTTCAGAAGAGGAAACCAAGGGTGTAGCCCAGTGACCATCAAGAGAATGGAAGAAAGAACTTGAGGGCATTTCAGAGATCTTCCAGGCTGCCCCTCCCATCACAGGTCCAGAGGCTTAAGGGGACAGAATGATTTCAGGGAACAGGTTTGGAATGTCTTCCATGGGCTCACTGCCCAGAGACACCTTGGGATACTTCTCCTCACACCCTGGCTTCTCCAGCTACTCTGGCTGTGGCTAGATTGTACTCAGATGCTTCTAGGCCCACTGCTTTGGAAGACACAAGCCAGAAACTTTGGCAGTGTTCATGTGGTGTTAAGTCTGCAGGCTCAAAGAATGCAAGAGCTGTGGAATCATGGCAGCCTCCACCCAGATTTCAAAGGATGTATGGAAAAGTCTGGGAGCCTAGGAAGAGATTTATTTTAGGGGAAGAATCGCTGCCTTCACAGAGCAATGCTGAGTGGAAATGTGGCTTGGACCTTCAGCTAAGAGTTCTCATTAGGGCTATACCTAGTGGAACCATGGGGGTAGGACTGCCACCAAGGCCCCAGAGCCATAGAGCTACCAGAGTGCATTGCTATCTTAGGAGAGTTAAAGCCTGGGCTGAGCCCAGGAAAGTTATAGGGGCCGCACCTTCTCATCAGTGTGCTGAGATTGCTGGACATAGAGTCAAGGGAGAAAATTCTTCACCTTTAAGATTTAATGCCTGCCCTGCTGAGTTTTAAACTAGCTTTGGACCAGTTACTCCTTTCTTCTTTTCTTTTATTTCCTTTTGGAATATGAAAGTGTGCCCTATGCTTGTCTCATCATTTCATCTTGGAAGTAGATAACTTGTTTCTATTTCACAGATGGGAGTTTGGAATTTGGATTTTCATATTTTTGCTGGAATGAGTTAAGACTTTGGGGCTATGGAGATGAAATAAATGTATTTGTATGTGAGAAGGACATGAGCTTTGGGGGGCCAGGGGCAGGATGCTATGATCTGAATATTTGTCTCCTCCAAAGCTAATGTTGGAGCTTGATTCTCAATGTGGCAGTGTTGAAAGGTGGGGCTTTTGAGAGGCGATCTTATGGTGAGGACTGCACTCTCACGAATGGATTAATCCATTCATGGATTAATGTCAGTGATTTAATGGGTTATCATAGGTGTGGACTTGTGGCTTTATAAGGAGAGCAAGTGAGCACATTAATGAACATTCTTGCCGTTCTCACCATGGGATACACTATGTTGCCACCAGAATCTGTAGAGAGACCCCACCAAGAAGAAGGCCCTCACTTGGTATGCCCCCTGGATCTTGGACTTCCCAGCCTCCAAAACTGTAAGAAATCACATAACTTTCTTTATAAATTACCTGGTTTCAGGAATTGTGTTATCAGTGACAGAAAACAGACTAATACACTATTTGAGGAATGAAGGGATTGTACACATGAGGATCCTTCCTGATCAGGTAGTTCATGAGTCAAAGAAAGGCCAGAAAGCCAGCCAGACTTTTAGAAAGCAGAACTTGAAGCTGTCATACATCTAGGCTGCCACCAACCTAGTATAGAGGAGCCACCAACCTGAGAGTTCTTCAAGAACTCTGATAAGGTGTGAAATATCATCAGGTGAGGACAGAAAAGTGGCAATGGTGCATAAGCTCATTTTTTATGATCAATGTGTCATAGGATAAAGGCCACAACTGCAGTCCACATAAGGTGAGAAAACACAGTTCCTTTCTTTCCCGGGGTTGTGGTAACTACCTGCACCACTCCATTCTGACAATTCTGGGTGTAGGGATTATGAACAGTTTTTCACCCAGCTTCATTGAGGTATAATTGACAAATAGAATTCTTTAAGTTTAAGATGTACACCATCATTTCATATGCATATATATTGTAAAGTGACTCCCACAGTCAAGTTAGCTACCATA
This sequence comes from Cynocephalus volans, assembly GCF_027409185.1. Classification (NCBI taxonomy): domain Eukaryota; kingdom Metazoa; phylum Chordata; class Mammalia; order Dermoptera; family Cynocephalidae; genus Cynocephalus; species Cynocephalus volans. Next base: position 52,364,349 of record NC_084467.1, on the reverse strand, counting down.
TTTACCATCTCACATAATGACCTCACGTGTGTTTATGATGAGAACATTTAAGATCTACTCTTTCAGCAAATTTCAAGTATGCAGTACAGTTTTGTTAACTATATTCACCAGGCTGTACATTAGATCCCTAGAACTTACTCATCTCATAATTAAAAATTTGTACCCCTTGACCAGCTTTATCCCCATTTCCCCACCCCCAGCCCCTAGCAACCACCATTTTACTCTTCGTTTCTATGACCAACTTTTTTAGATTTCATGTGTAAATAAGATTATACAGTATTTGTCTTTCCCTGTTGGACTTGTTTTACATAGCATAATTGCCTTCAAGGTTCATCAATGTTGTCCCAAACAGCAGGATTTCCTCCTTTTTTTATGGCTGAATAATATTCCGTGTGTGTGTGTGTGTGTGTGTGTGTGTGACATTTTCTTTATGTATTCATCTGTTGATGGATGTTTAGATTGTTTCCATGTCTTGGCTATTATGAATCATGCTGCAATAAACATAGAAGAGCAGGTATCTCTTTGAGATACTAATTTCATTTTCTTCAGATAGATACCCAGAAATGGAATTGCTAGATCATATGGTCGTTTTCAGAAAAAAAAATTTTTAAGGAAACTTTATACTGTTTTTCACAATGGCTTCACCAATTTACCTTCCCACCAATGGTGTACAAGGGTTCCCCTTTCTCCACATTCTCATCAACATTTTTTATTTCTTGTCTTTTGATAACAGCCATTCTAACAGGTGTTAAGTGATATTTCATTGTGGTTTTGATTTGTCTTTCTCTGATGATTGGTGGTGTTAGGCACTTTTCATGTACCTATTGGCTATTTTTGTGTATTAATTGGAAAAATGTCTATTCAGGTCCTTTGCCCTGAATGTACATGTGATGATCAAATCAGGATGATTAGTATATACATCATTACAAAACATAATCATTCTTTGTGACAATTTACCAATTTCTTGCTAACCTCCCGCCCACTTTCCCATCTCTAGTAACCTCAGTTCTGTTCTCCCAATTTAAAATTTCAATATATTATTGTGATTGTTGCATCTTTCATTCTTTTTTTATTATTTATTTGTTTATTTTTTAGCTACCACTTATGAGTAAGGACATGTGGCATTTCCTTTGTATGCTTGGCTTATTTCACTTAACATAATTTTCTCCAAGCTCATCCATGTTGCTGCAAATAGCAGAATTTCATTCTGTCTTATGGCTGAGTAGTATTCCACTGTGTTTCTTATAGGCAGCATATAGCTTGGTCTAGCTTTTTAATCCAATCAGTCAGTCTATGTCTTTTGAGTGGGTAATTCAATCCATTTACACTTAGGGTTGTTATTAAAAGGTATTATCATACTTCTGGCAGATTATTGATTTTTGTTTGTTTTAAATATCTTTTGATCCTTTCTCTACCTCTTATTGTTTGTTTTCAGTGTTTGTTTTTTGAGGTGATAAGATATAGCTTCTTTCTCTTTCTTGTTTGCATATCTGTTCTACCAGTGGGTTTTGTTCTTTCTTGTGTATTCATGGGGGTGATTGGCATTTTTTGGATTCCAGATGTAGGACTCTCCTGAGGATTTCTTGTAGGGCTTGTCATGTGGTGCTGAACTCTTGCAGTTTTTACTTGTCTGGGAAATACACTATTTCTCCTTCATTTCCGAAGCATAGCCTTAATGGATAGAGTATTCTTGGCTGGTTTTTTTTTTTTTTTTTTTCTTCTAGTACTTTGAATATTTCATCTCATTTTCTTCTGACCTGTGTGGTTTCTGCTGAGAAATCTGCTATTAGTCTGATGAGGTCTCCCTTACAGATTACTTGACAATTTTCTCTTGCTGTTTTAAGGATTCTCACTTTGTTTTTGAGTTTTGCCAGTCTGACTATAATGTGTCTTGGAGAAGATCTTTTTGGATTGAATCTATTTGGGGATATTTGAGCCTCTTGGATCCGAAAGTCCGTGTCTCTCCCAATACCTGGAAAGTTTTCCCTGTTATTTCATTGAATAGGTTTTCAATGAGTTTTCATTTCTCCTCCCCTTCTGTAACACCCATGATTTGGATGTTTGCATGCTTAACGTTGTCTGGTAGCTCTCTTAGATTTTCTTCATTTTTTAAAATTCCCTTTCTTTCTTTCTTTTTTCTTTTTTTGGTCCACCTGGGTTATTTTGAAAAGACTTTCTTCACAATCAGAAATTCTTTCTTCTGTTTGCTCTAACCTGCTGCTTAAGCTGTCAGTTGTGTTTTTTTACTTTGTTGAATGAATCCTTCAGTTCCAGGAGTTCTACTACAATCTTTTTAAAGGTATCCCCATCTTTGTAAATTTCCTCTTTCATATCCTGGGTAGTTTTTCTCATTTCATTGTGTCATCTAAGTCTTTTTGTATCTTATTGAGTTTCCTTATGATCATTGCTTGGAATTCCTTTTCAGTCAATTCAAGGGTTTCCTGCTGTATGACATCTGATACTTGAAAATTATTGTATTCCTTCCTTTGGTGGTGTCATTTTTTTATTATTATTATTATTATTTCTAGTGTCCCTACATTGACATCTGGTTATCTGGTAGAGCAGTTGCTTCTTCTATTACTTTGGAGTGGCTTTTGAGGAGAAAGTCTCCCTCCTTATGTGTGTTTTATATTGACTGTTGAGGAGGGTGTGTTAGTATCGATTCTGGGTAGATGCTGTAGTGTAGTCTCTGTTTACTTCAGCTGTATTCAGCGTTGAAGTTGCATATGAGAACTTCTGTGGCCTAGGCACTAGGGCATTTAATAGTTCCTCACTGAAGTTAGTGACACTGTGTTGGGTCATCATGGGAGAAGTGCTTGGATGTCCTGTCACTCTTTGGCTAGCATGGGTGACCTTGGGCAGGCTTGTTGGCACACTGGCAAGTGTCCCATGACCCTGATAGGTGCACTTGGGTATACTGGAACTCCTCAGATTGAAGGGGTGACCATGGGTGGGGTTTCTCTTTTCTCATTCTTGCCAGCAGAGGTTCCTCCTGGGTTCTTGCTTCCCCCAGTTGGAGATGGGTTGGTGGTGGCTAAGAATTTTCTCTGTACTTTTTTGGTCTATCTTGGGTTTTTCCAGTCTCTGGGGGCTCCACATCTGTCTCTCCCTGGGTCAAGGCAGTCCCGAGGGGCTGTGCATATGGCTTCCACTACTGTGTGCATGACCTCATGGGAACATAATGCCCCCTGTGGTTGGGCCACTGGAATGCAGGTCTGCACTTGCTCACCTCTTTCTGGTGGCTTTGCTCATGACCCTCCTTGTGTCAATGCAGTCAAGTGTGTAGGTGGGTCCGTGTGTGGCCAAAGCAGCTGCTACAGTGTTGATGGGGGGGCCCATGCCCAAAACCATTTATTGAAGAGACTATCCTTTCTCCATTGTGTATTCTTGGCACCCTAGTCAAATACTAGTTGACTGTATATGTGTGGGTTTATTTCTGGGTTCTTGATTTTGTTCCATCAGTCCATGTGTCTTTTATGCTGTATATGTGTTCTTCCAACCCAGGTTTTGTCATTCAAATTGGTGCCTTCTTTCTTGTTTACACATCTGCTTTTCTTTAACTGAAGACAAGGATGCAGAGTTGGGGAGGTATTTAATCTCAGATTTCTCCCCACATTCAAATCCAAACCAATTGTCTACTTCTCAAATGAATCCTGTGGCCAACAATGAGCTGCTATGTATGTGTGCATGTGTTTTTTTCAGTTAGCTAGTTAGTTTTCCAGATTTTGGTAATGATTTTTTAATTCTTGCAACATTTGTTGAAAGCATATTATGTATGATGTGTGATATTAGCTGCTTTCATGTATATTTTCTTATTATTATCCCCATTTTCCAAGTGAGGAAAAATAGGCTCAGAGAAGATGTATGACTTTCCCAAGGCCACACAGCTAGTAAGTGCCAGAGCTAGAGCCAGCACCAAGACTTATGAAGTTTAAGTATTCTTTGTCCTATTATGGGCAACCAACAAAGCCAGGGACCTCTGCCTAGGCTGTGTGACCACCCCCCCAAAATGCTGTGGTTTTTGAGTCCTTCAAGTAGAGAACCAGATACCTAAATTAAAATACAGGGCTTGTCTTTAACCAAAATTCAAGAGATTGACACATTTGGGCAGAAGAATATTGTCTCCTGGATTGTAAGAGCCAGATAGACAAGCTGGTCCAGAGTGTGAGCTCTGGAGTGGTTAATTTGCATATGAAAATAGCGCCTCCCAGTCAGTGAGAACCTTTTACCAGAGCACCAAGAATATAGAAAATAGGAAAGTGTACTTAATACATGTTCTTAAACTGATTTTTACATGGAATTCCTTATCTGTGTAACGCAGTTACACATTGCTTAAGATGGACATATTGATGGATTCTGGACATGACCAGTGCCATCTTGGACACAACCGGCACCATTTTACACACACTCAGCACAAAATGGCCACCAGCCTTTCCCTTATGAGAAACCTTGTGGTTTCTGAGAAATAGCAACTCCTCCACACAGCACCAAACCCCTCTCTGATTACATCAGCCTTCCTTGCAGTCTATATAAGCTCTCCCACCCTCGGGCCTGGTGCTGTCCTCCATTTTGAGTGCAGCCCAGCAGATTCTTTACCTTTAATAAAGCTTAATCTGTATCCAGCATTTCAGCTCACTTTCTTTCATTTTGGTGCTGAAACCTGGGAAGGGTTCTGGCTGACGTTCTTGGATGATCCCCACCTGGGTTGATTGGCCCTCGACACCCTTCCCAGACCTGCCGAACTGGGTACCTCTGGGACTCTCTCCTTTTGCCATTTCAGACCAACACATCCAACATCAGCCTCAATTCAGGGTGAGTCAGTGGGTCAGTCCTCTCTTGTCATGGGTTCCCCCAACTCACTCTCTCTCGCCACTTCTCGAAGCCCAAGCACCTGGCTGAGGGAACCCCTCTTGTGCCTCCCAGCTATTGGAGGATGCTCCTCTAGCTGAACAGTGGCTTTTCTCTTGAAAAGAAGGTGCACAGCAAAGAGGATGCTCTTTGTTGGCACTCTTCTTCTACTAGGACTGCCCATTTCCTTTCTTACCCTCTAAATGGGATCCTCACAATCCAAATCTCCATGCTCTATGCCCTTGGGCTGTCTCCTGGCCAATTTACCCCTTGGCCTCCAGGGAGACATTAGACCTAACCATCTGGTTTTCTACTGTAATCTCTGCTCTACGCCTCCAGGCTGTTTCCTGGCCAACCTCTTGGCCTCCAGGGAAATATTAAACCCGAACCCCTCGTTTTACAAACTAGACAATGGATCCCAGTGGCCACAAGATGGCACTCTCGATTTAGATACTCTTAGAGATTTAGACAGCTTTTGTCACCAAAGAGGCAAAACTGGAGAGATTTCTTATGTTCAAGCCTTCTTCTGTCTCTGATTGTGTCCTTTTTTCTGTCAAAACTGTCCTATACCTCAAATTCTCCTAGCTCATGCCTGACCTTCCCTTCTGAACTCAGATCAATCTTCAGATCCATCAGACTACTCTGCTCCCCAACCACCTCCTTATGCTCGAGATCCTTCACCAGCCCCTTCACTTTTTCCCTCTCTTCCCCCTACCTGGTCTCAAGATGCTTATCCTCAACCACCTAACCCCTCTCTTTCTCCCCCTTTGTCAGGTGAAAACCCCACCTCAGCTCTGGCTCCTTTATACCCACTCTGTGAAGTGGCTGGGACAGAGGGAATTGTCCAAGTCCATGTCCCTTTTTCTCTTTCGGACCTTTCCCAAATTTAAAAAAATGACTGGGATCCTTCCAGTCTGACCCAGACACATATCCATCCCCTGAAGACATGGAGCAGGTCTGGGTAACTGCTCAACAGCAGGCAGACAAGAAACAGGCTCAAAATAATAGGCAGCCAGTGGGAGCATTGCCGTTCCTTGCACAGACCCAAATTGAGACTACCAGGTTGGCCATGGGGACTGGGATCTCTGGGATAACATGATCACACACTTGATTCACAGCCTCCAAAAGGCTAATCACAAGTCAGTCAATTATAACAAACTTAGAGAAATCACACAAAGATTCACTAAAAATCCCAGCAAATTCCTAACCCACCTCTCTGAGGCTTTACATAAATACACAGGTATAGATCCAAACTTCCCTGCAGGCATGGCTCTATTACACTCCCATTTCATTACCCAATCAGTCCCTGACATTTGAAAAAAACTAAAAACTTGAGGGTGCTCCAAATATGACCCAACGAGACCTCCCAACACTGCTTTCAAGGTTTTTAACAATAGGGAGGAGGAGGAGAAAAGAAGGATCATTACAAAAGAAATCAGGTCAAATACAAGCTCCTGGCTAACGCTATCCATGGTTCACATACTACAAAGCCGGCTGCCTCCAGAGGCAAGCCACCCAGGAACTGCTTCAAATGAGGTCAACTGGGCCACTGTGCATGGGCCTGTCATAACCCCAAACCCCCTCCCAGGCCCTGTCCTTACTACAAACATCCACTGGGGGGTTGACTGTTCCACTTGCCAGAGAGGGAGTGGCCCAGTCCCCAACCCACAGCCTTTGGCCTCACAGCAATCTCTACCAGAGCTGCTTGGCTTTGCCCAGGAGGAGGACTGATGATGCCCTAGGCCTGAGGCCCCCACGGAGATCACCACATGTGAGCCCAGAGTAACTCACCTTGAAGCAGGTAAGCCAATCTCTTTTGTCATTGATACAGGGGTCACTTACTCTACCCTTCCTAAATATGCAGGACCAACAATCTTATCCTCTATCACAATAGTAGGGGTCACAGGATCAGAATACTGCCCACAGATCACTCATCCCCTTTTCTGCACCCTATATCACACCCAATTCACACACAAATTTTTAATAATGCCTCAATGCCCAACCCCCATACTGGGATGGGACATTCTTTTCAAATTCAAAGCTACTCTTACCCTAAACTCCAGCTACAATACTCCTGCTACAGGCTACCCCAGACTGGGTCCCTGAGGCTTTCACTTTCCCCTCCCCCTCAGACAAGGTTAATCCCTAGTATAGGACACTTCTTCTCCCTCCATTGCTAAGCACCTTTCCCCTATCCTTGTTAAGGGGTGGAACCCCTCTTTGTTCCCTAATGTCCCACAATACCCCATCGCTAACAAACACCTAATAGTCTTAAAGCTCATCATACATAAATTCCTTTCTTCTCATCTCTCACAGCCTCCCCACTTGCCTTTTAATACATCCATCCTTCCAGTTATAAAGCCTAATGGCTCATACTGTTTAGTTCAAGACCTCAGGGCCATTAATGTGGCTGTTTTACCCATAACCCCAATTATTTCTTGACCTCAAAGATGCCTTTTTTCTATTCCCTTACACCCTTCCTGTCAAAACCTGTTTGCCTTCACTTGGACTGATCCTGATACATGTCATTCCCAACAACTCACCTGGACAGTACTGCCCCAAGGATTTCAGGATAGCCCTCACTTCTTCAGCCAGGCCTTAGCTCAAGACTTATCTGAACTTCCTCCAACCTCCAGCACTTTAATACCATACGTGCATGACCTCCTCCCTTGTAGCCCCTCCTATGAGGATTCACAGGCCCACACTGTTGCTCTCCTTAATTTCCTGGCCTCCAGGGGATGTCAAGTGTCTCCCAACAAGGCCCAAATTTCTTCCCCTTCAGTCACCTATTTGGGAGTCCACTTCACCCCTAACACCAGAGAAACAATGGCGGACTGCATAAGTTTAATTACTGAACTACCAACTCCTACCACAAAGAGTGAAGTTCTCTCTTTCCTGGGGCTTGCGAGATATCTCCACGTGTGGATCCCCAACTTTGGCGTGCTAGCAAAACCACTTTATGAGGCAGCCAAAGGGGATCCTGTCATTCCCTTAGATCCCACAAGCCCATTCATTCTCCCTTCCAGCAATTAAAAGCCACTCACCTTGCAGCCCCAGCTCTATCCCTTCCAAACCTATCTCCACCTTTTATCCTATACATCATTGAAACCCAAGGGTTGGCAGGTGGGGTTTTGGGAGAAGAGGCAGGAGATATTTTCTCCCCTGTTGCATACTTCTCTAAACAACTAGACACCACAGCCTGGGGATGGGCTCCCTGTTACAGGCCTTGGTGGCAGCTGCACTTTTAGCACAAGAAAGCTCTAAACTAACTTTTGGACAACAAATGGTCATTTGTTCCCCCCATCATCTTCAAGACCTTCTCAGCTGTAAGGCCATGTCAATTCTCTCCCCTTCCCACCTACAACTTATTCACCTTACCTTCAGTAAGGTAGAAGTAAGAAGTCCCAGTTTTCCTTCAAACCTTGTCCTCCCCTAAATCCAGCCACTCTCATCCCAAAACACTCATGACCCTTAGAACATAATTGCATGGAGGCTTTAGATCTCTTTCTCAATCCCTTTCCACACATCACACGCATCCCATTACATAGCCCCAACATACATGGTTCATAGATGGGAGTGCCACCTCCATGCTCTCCCCCTGGGTGGGTTATACCATAGTAAATCTAACACAAGCTATTGAAGCTGTCCCCACCCCCCTAACACCACTTCCCAACAGGCAGACTTCATTGCCCTCACCCGTGCTCTCACCCCAGCAAGTAACAAACGAGTTGATATATACACTGACTCTAAGTACGCTTACCACATCCTACAGTCCTGCATGGTCATATGGAAGGAGAGAGGATACATGACCACTCAAGGAGGGCCCATAAAAAAATAGACATCTTATTAAGACATTTCTTGAGGCTGCACAACTCCCAAAGGAGGTTGGGGTTATACACTGCAGAGGACACCAAACCTCCAACGACCCCATAGCCCAGGGAAACAAACTGGTGGATCTAACCACAAAACAGGCTGCTCAGTCACCAGGCCCCCAATCTTCCTCTCCCACTCAGGTCCTTCTCATGGCCCCTAAGCCCTTATCCCCAATATGCACCTCAAGAAATACAACACCTCCAACAGTTGGGAGCACAAAGGACAATTGGTATACTCTCTCCAGTCGCTATGTCCTCCCTACCACACAAACTGAGCAAATCCTTTTAGATTTCCATAATTCAGTTCATATAGGCTATGAACCCCTACTATGCCCTTTTCAGCCCTTATATTACTCTCCCCACATGGCCAAGTTACTTAAACAAATCACTCAAAATTGTCCTTTGTGTACTCATTGCTCCAATCAAGGTTGTCTCCAGATTTGGTCCTTTCCCACCCACCAGGCCAGAGGATACACTCCTGGCCAGGATTGGCAAATTGGCTTTACTCACATGCCTCCTACAAAAGGACATGCTGTCTTCTAAGCTCAGTAGATAGCTTTTCAGGTTGGATTGAAGCTTTTCCCTGCACTTCAGAGGATGCTACAGCAGTAATGTGTGCTCCCACCTCAGAAATCATCCCTCGTTTTGGCCTCCCCACCAGCCTCCAGTCTGATAACGGCCCAACATTCATTTCCCAGATTACACAACTCACAGCACAGACCTTACGTATCAAATGGGACTTACATATACCATATCAGCTTCAGTCATCAGGCAAAGTAGAAAAAGCCAATCACTTCATAAAAACACACCTCACCAAGCTGTCCATGGAACTTCACCTCCCTTGGACACAATTCTCTCTCTAGAACTCACTCATTTGTGAGCTGCCTTCCACAAACCCACTGGCCTCAGCCCCTTTGAGCTTATGTATGGTAAACCCTTCACTCTCACACCTCTCCCTTCCAGCTCATTGCCTTTAGGCCAGTATCTCCCTACTCTTTCCCTCATTAGGGATCTTCTTAGGGAACAGCCCAACCTTCTATTACCTCATCCTTTCCCCACTGCTCCCTCAGGCTTTAAACTGAGCCTGGGACAGCAAGAGTATATTAAAACCCAAATCCCAAAGCCCATCTCCCCATGCAGAGAAGGGCCTTATACAGTACTTCTCACCACCCCCACGGCAGTAAAAGTACTAGGAAAGGCCCCTTGGTATCACTTATCCTTAGTAAAACTAGCACCTGAGACTCTACCCAAAGAATCTGTTAACAACCAGCCAGAGGGGTCCCTCTGCTCAACCCCTAACCCAACATCTCCTTACACTTCATCCATTCTAGGACCTACAAAACTAATCTCCAAAACCTCTGCCAAGATCTCTGCTCTTTCCCCAATTCCAGAAGAAAAATAATCTTTCCCTCAGTGATCAACTTCTCACTCTTGCAGTCCCGCTTCACATCCTTCACACAAGAGCTACTCCAGACTGGTCCCAACCTGCTATCATGGGTTTGCCATCATGGGACATGATAAGTAAATGCCACCCCATGTCCCTAAACTTTATTTGCTACAGGATTGGCAGCAGCTGCCCCAAAGGATTGTAACAATATAGAGAGATTTCTCCTGGCATTCCTTTACCTCCTATCAGTAGGATGCTTCTTAGCAATTTCATTGTGGCAATGTGCCTTTTAAATTAAAATGTGGTATATCTACACAATGGAATACTACTCAGCTATAAAAACGAATGAAATCCTGCCATTTGCAACAACATGGATGGACCTGGAGAGAATTATATTAAGTGAAACGAGTCAGGCATAGAAAGAGAAATACCACATGTTCTCACTTATTGGTGAGAGCTAAAAATAAATAAATAAATTCACACACACACACACACACACACACACACACACACAAAAAAAAAAAAAAAAAAAAAAAACCGGGGGGGGGGGAGAAGACATAACAACTACAATTCCTTGAAGTTGATACGACAAGCAAGCAGAAAGGACATTGTTGGGTGGGAGGGGGGAGAAGGAGGAGGGAGGGGGGTTTCGGTAATGGGCCACAATAATCAACCACATTGTATATCGACAAAATAAAATTAAGGAAAAAAAAAAATTTTTTTAAATTAAAAAAAGTAAAGTGTTACCAGAAAACAAAAAAAATAAATTAACCTCTTTTGCCCTACTTTCCAAATGCCTCAAGAACTGATCCTTCTCTTTGGTCCTTGCCTCTTTCAGTGTCTTTCTAATTTCTTACAGGAATATATGCAGGCCTTCACCAATCAAAAGGTCACTGGATTCTTCACGGGAGGAGGATATCAGCCCCTCAGAATCAGCCACCCTCCCCTGGAAGAATATGCCTCCCCACGTGAAACCAGTACTCTGCCACCTAATTGTTTTACCCACCAACATAAATCTTTTATTTTTTTCATATCTTCACTCATCTCCAGCAGGAAGTAGCTTCAGAAGAATGAGACCTCTGCCCCTTTTCCCTTCTCCCTATACTTAAAAGGCGGGAATGATAGGTTCTGGATGTGACTGGCATTGTCTTGAACACGACTGGTGCTATTTTACACACACTCAGCACAAAATGGCCACCAGCCTTTCCCTTATGAGAAATCTCATGGTTTCTGAGAAATAGAAACTCCTCCATGCCGGCACCAAACCCCTCCCTGATTGTCAGCTTTCCTTACAGTCTATATAAGCTCTCCCAGCCCCAGGCCTGGTGCTGCCCTCCATTTTGAGTGCAGCCTGGCAGATTCTTTTCCTTTAATAAAGCTTGATCCATACCCGGCGTTTTGGCTCACTTTCTGTCACATATGTTCTGAGAAATGCATCATTAGGTAATTTTGTCATTGTGTGAACATCATAGTTAGTTGCAAAGAGCAGCATAGCTTGTTGCAACATAGCTTGTTGCAAAGAGCATGAGCTGGAGAGTGAGAGTCAAGGTTCAAACCCCAGCCTATACACTTCACTAGTCACATACCATTGGAGTGCAATTTAAACTTCATGAACGTGTTTCTTCATTTATAAAATGGGGCTGGTAATATCTCACTGGTATAATAAAGAGGCTTAGCACAAGAGCTCAAAGTAAGTTTAATGCATAGTAACTATCCTGTTTGAGGGCAGGGCCAGGATCCATTTATTCAGTAAAGAACTGTTGAGTGCCTACTATGTGCTGGACATTGTATTAGGCACAGGGGATACCACACAATGGTGAATAAAGTACACTCCCCGCCTTCATGGTTTCCATGCCAACACACCACTATACACTTATCTCTCTCTCTCTCACACACACACACACGCACACACACCATTCTAACATCAACCAAGAGAAAACAGTAGCCCTTCCTCAGATCCTTCTCATGGATTCAGTCAGCAAAGGGGATTGTCCAAAAGCAGCTCCTCCTCTCTCCCTGCCAGCAGAGTGTTTTTCTTCAGGAAAGAGAGGAAGATGTTGGTATCTCAGCCACAGACTCAGCATAGAGAAGCAAGGAGGACTTTCCTACCCTTGGTGCTTCAGTGTATTTTCCTTCCTGTGCTCTTCACCTTTGTCCCACCTTCTGACAGGGTCCCCATGAGCATCGTGAATTGGCACCCATGTCACCTCCTGCAGCCTCCACTGGTTTTGCTTGCTTCATTTGCTCAGTTTTGAGCCTTCATCTGTGAAACTCAGTGGAAAAATGCACCTTAGACTTCGCCCTGCCATGGGGGCCTCCTGGAGGTGTGCTTGCCTTTCTACATGCAGTCCAACAGCCATGGGGCCCCTGAACCTTAGAAGGGACTGATATTTATTGAGTTTCCTCTCTGTATCAGGCACTGTTCTAGGCTTCTAGGCAAAGGCAGATTAACAGTGAATAAAGCAGACTGAAATCTCTCCTTTCATGAAGATTATGTTTTACTGCCTAAGAACACAGGCTGTTTATTATTTATAGGCACTCTACGCTCTATCTACCTAGTTAGCTAGCTAGCTAGCCACACACACGCACACACACATATGTAGGTGTAGATATATTTATATTTATATCCAGTTAAATATTATTATCCCCCTTTTCCAGATAAAGAAATTGAGATTCAGAGGGATGAAGTAAATTGTTCGGGTTGACAGAATCAGAAAGTGAGGGAGTTAGAACTGAAATCCACACCTGTTTGCCACTAAAAATCTTGCTCTTTCAATGATGCTATGGTCAGGGACACAGTCAGACCCACAAAAACCTCAGAATGTGGCAGCATATGTTTCAGACATGGCATGTTACTTTTCCTTTTCATCTCAGGGGCTCTTGTTGCACAAACTCTCTTTAAAAGGAATAATAAAGACACTGATTCTGAGTGCCTGCAATGAGCTCTGCAGAACCTACCGTGTGAGCTATAATTAATAGAGATGCCACCTGCCAACTAACCAGAAAAACTCCAACATCATAAATCTGTCCCCTGGCTTCTCATGAGAGCTGATGGATGAGAAATTCAGCTTAAATATTTAACCATCAATAATTCAAATACCTATCCAACCATTTGCAGGTTGGCATGTTTATAAATACAAGGGCTGCACTTCCTTGTATTTCACATGAAACTGGCTTCGAGTTGAATGAAGGGGATAGAATTACCCTATATTCTATGGGAAAGAATCTGAGGGAGTAAATGGAAATACCCTTCCAGTCTTGGCTCAACCCGAATCTACTAAACTTCCGGCTTTGGTCACGTACCATTGTTCATGCTCTCACGTTGCTGGCGAGAAAATGAATCACAGCGTGTTGGAAGGCCCAGTTGCGCAGCTGGGTAAGATGCCAGAGCCCAATCTCCTTTGCATGAGCAGCACCAGGGATGAAACCTAATGCACAGCCAAACAGTATAATGAATTATTCACTTGGAGCTTCCATACTCTCTCTGTCACTACAATGGGTCATCTCTCAGGCTGTAATTCAACCTCCTTCCTCGTCCTTCACTTCCCAACACATGACCAGGAATGACGCCCGACTCTGGGGAAACATTCTAGACTGGTGGCTGGGGGCTATGAGCTAGGTGTGGCCAGATGCTAGATGGGATGATTGCTGTTTGAACTGAACTATTCTGAATGAACAAAGTCTAAAGTCAGCATTGACAGCTGTGATTTATCTGCACTTCACAATTATTGAATTTAGATGCTCCATCCACTTGCTGATTTATTAAACTGCTCTCTCTTCCAAGGGAGAATCAAAGTGCCTGCTTTGGCCCTAATGGATAGACACTTTGCAGGCACTTAGGGAAGCCACTGTTGATAAAACTTACTACCTAAAAGAGAACCCTGACTCATGTTGTCTTTGCAAGGAAATAACCTCTGTTATTTGTGTTTTCTTTGCAGTCAATAATTCACCCTTTCCAGGGAAGGGTAGGGTTGTTGGCAAACATCTCCAACACTGTGAGGGTTGAAGTGTCAGGCCTGGGCAATGAGCTGCTTGCCACATTCATCTCCCTTTGCCCACACCTCCTGGCTGTGTTTCCTCCCAGGTGCACAGCCCAAGGGTTCCTGGGTTGAAGGGAGACCCACAGCTCCACCTACCAGCTGGCTACACTCCCTGTGGCTGCACACAGAAATAATCCCAGCTAGGACCTTGCCCATTATATCCTCTTCACAAAACAATGCAGGACCTTGACCATTATCCTCTTCATGAAACAATGCAGACTCTGAAACCCGCCAGTGAGGATGGAGATATGGAAGGGGCTATGCCACTGAAATGAATCCAGGCCTAGTATGCCCACCACCCTTGTGACTGGAGAAGGGCTGTGTGTTCTCTGTGCCAACTATAATTGATGATTCCAAGTAGCGAATAGCCTGTTAATAAAAAGATTACCAGACAGCAGCATATCTGATGAGGACTTCACACCGGAAAATCAAAACTGGCTAGTGGGGAAGAAAGGACAGAGCAATGAGAGCAATCTCTCCTTGCTGAGGCAGCAGCTGGAGGTCTGTCTTGGATTTAGGTTTCAAGGGCTACAGAAGAATGAATGAAGTATATGTCAGTTATGTAAAAGAAGACAAAGAAAAATAAAGCTGGTTTAAGGTGATGATAAATGAATGTCAGAAAGTATAACATGTAGAATTACTGGAAACATGTATGAAACACAGTAATCATAACTAACATGCACATTTTGTGATCATTTCAAAGTACATTCATAATCATTTTCATTGAGCTGAGCCGTACTGATCAGAAGGAGAATTTGGAGAGGGACTCTGTTATGAGAGGAGGGAAAGAAACAAAATTTAATTATTAGAAACCAAGTAAGTTATTAATACATTTAGGAGAAGGTGGACTAGTCAGTAAGATCTTATGGAGAACATACTGAGGACCTGTGGTTTCTCTCACTGACAGGAAGAAGTCAGCATAGATCATAAATCCCGCAGCTGCAGATTCAAGTTTTCTGTCTGCTTTACCCATTGGTGTTGCTGCCTAAAGGAGCCTCGGGCAGAAACTCCTGCTCACCTGTGTACTTTGGCTTGGGTTGAGAGCATTGTCATGGCTGCCCTGTTCTTGCCCAGGAAATTTGAGGCTGCTTGGAGCAGAGTGATTGAGTAAAACATGAGCTAGAATTTTCATTTGAAGGTTCTAATCACTCTGGAAGTAGACATCATTGGTTTTACCTTTAAAATAAACAACGTAGAGGTTGAGTACTCTACTCGAAGTCACACATTCATATCATTTCTTGCAGAGCTGAGATTTTAGTCTGTGTGTTTCAATCTTTTCCCTCCGGCTATTTCCTTTTGTTATATGAGGAAGTAAATTGAGAGTCTGGGGGAAGAGGAGGCTGAGTAACTAGGCCCTGGGGTCTCTGGCCCTACTGACAAGAGAACTCTCCTCTCTTTTACACATGAAAGTTTCAAGTACAATCTTAGGGAAAAGATCCTGTGCTACTAAAAAACATTTGAAGACCACTATAATAGAAAAGCTAATTTTCCTTTCATGACAACCAGATATGAAGTTGAAATGAAAAATTTGAATGCTATCTGAAGACCTGGCTCTTATACATTAAGCCATTTTCCACACAGGTAATGTTTTCATTAACCCAATACTGACATAAACTGGAACCTGAGGCTCAAATAGACTATGGAATCTTATAGATGGAAACCCTTCAGAAATATTGATTAAATTGAATTAAAAGTCTCAAATACACTAGCCACTGTAGTTCATAGGTCAAGTCCTGATGGCTTCTCTCAGGGTCAGAAAAGGCCAGATGTTTATTTGGAATTCAGTATGAGACCAGAAGACATCAAATCTAAATTGTTACTTCTTGAAGGACAGAAACCTTTAAGCATTTTGGCAATTATTATTGAAAAACCACCCAGGGAGAAGGTAGTTTTAAACACAATTAGAATTCTATTTTAAGGAGAAATCATAAACTGCCCATTTAATGCTAACGTTTGATTTACTGTGAAGAAGAGAAGGAAGAAGCTATTAGAAATTTGCTAATACTATCAAAACTTACAAAGTGATACAATGAGGCTCTATGAAGAAAAGGCAGTCATCCAAGCGTTAGCCATGCTAATAGCTGTGAATTTATACACTAGAGCAGAGAACCATTCTGAGAATCAGCGAGATAGATCAGGCTGTTTTATCTGCACTCTGCATAGTGACCCTTGGTCAATCCCGGTTCTCACCAGGCTGGAATGATCTCCAAAGTGGGGACACACACCCAAGGGAACTAGCACCATGATGAGAACTTCTATTTTATTTCTTTTTATTTCATCTATTAAAAATCACCATTCTGGAAGCAATTGACTGGGGCTCCTCGTCAGGCCCACTTCCTGTGCTTGCTCACCATCTGAGCATCTGCTGACAGGCCTCCCTCTCTGCAGCCCCACTTTGAGGCCTCATGCAATGCCCAAGAAGCAGCTGTCCAGGCTCCCTCCTGGCAGGCCTGCTTTCCAACCTTACCCACCACTGAAGAAGTAGCTGGCCAGGTCCCCTCTTTGCAGTCTTGCCTTGAGGCCTCACCTACTGCTTGAGAAGTGGCTGGCCCAACCCCCTCTCTGCAGGCCTGCCTCGCAGCCCTACCACTCAAGAAGTGGCTGGCTGGGCTCCCTCACTGAAGCCCTCCTCAAAGCCTCACCCACTACCCAAGAGGTGGCTGGCCAAGCTCCCTCTTGTTAGGCCCACAATCTGACCTCACTGACCACCCACAAAGTGGCTAGCCAGCACCCCTCTCTGCAGCACCACTTAGCAGTCTTTCCCATCACCTAAGAAGCAGCTTAGCAGCCCTGCCCTTGGCAGACCTGCTCCCAAACTGCCAAGGGAAGCTCAACTTTGCATCTGGCCCCAAGAAGTGGTGCAGCGGACAGACCACCAGCAGACCTGCACCCCGCTAGCTGAGCCAAAACATACCCATGCTCCCCAGCTCAGAGAAACAGCCTAGCTATCATGCCCCCTGAAAACCCACCCCTGAATCTTTGAGCTACTGCATGCATACACATCTGACTGAGAATTAGCCTGGCTGGTGTGCCCCTTGTGGGCCCACCCCTGGTCAGAGAAGCATCACAGTAACCCTGCCATTGGCAAACCAGTCCTGGAGTCCCTAACATGCCATACGCCCACACCTCCAGCCTGCGAATCAATCCAGCAACCACATCCTCAGTGAACTAGAAAATACAGCCAACAGCGTGCACATACACACTCCCAGCATGTGAACAAATCCAGCAAACGCTCCCACAGCAAACCTTTGCTATTGCCACCACAAACCTCTCAAGAATAGGCTGCTGAGTCACTCACAGACATAGTGAAAGTGGGCTACAGTTAAAGAGACTGCACAGAGTCTACACCATTGCATCCATCCAGAACAAAGCCATTGTACTCTACCCAATTGACACTCTACCATGCATTTGCAGGTGAATGTATTTCTCCATGCAAGCCACTCTACAAAACTCATAGAGAGACTATTCTGCCAGATGCATAGATATTGAGGAAAACAAGAAATGTAAAAAAAAAAAAAGTTAACATGATACCACCAAAGAAACACAATGCTCCAGTAACTGATCCCAAAGAATTAGAAAATACTGACTTCCTGGAAAAGGAATTCAGTTAATAATCTTAAGGAAACTCACTGAGATACAGGAGAATTCAGACAAATGATTCAACAAAATTAGAAAAACAATTCGTGATCTAAAAGAGAAATTCAACAGAGATAAATATAATTTTAAAAATCAAAAAGAAATCTTAGAATTGAAGAATTTGTTGAATAAAATCAAAAATGCATCTAAGAGTCTCATCAACAGATAGATCAAGTAGAATAAAGCATTTCTGATCTTGAAGACAACTTTTTTTTTTTTTAAAGAATCAAGAATAAAAAAGAAAGAACAAGACTACAAGATCTCTGGGATACTATTAAGCAAATAAATATTCAAATATGGGCATTCAGAAGGAAAAGAAAACAAAAAAGTTATTGAAAACCTATTTAACTAAATAATGGCTGAAAATTTCCCTAGTTTGTAAAAAGATATGAACATCAAAATCCAGGAAGCTCAAAAGGTCCCCAAATAGTGCAACCCAAAAAGTCCTCTCTGAGACACATTACAGTTAAACTATCCAAAGTTAAAGATAAAGAGTGAGTTCTAAAAACAGCAGGAGAAAAATGTCAATTCACTTATAAGTGAACCCCCAGTAGACTAACAGTAGACTTCTGAGCAAAAACCCTACAGACTAGGAGTGACTGGGATGATGTATTCAAAGTACTGAAAAAAAAGAATTGCCAGCTGAGAATATTATACCCAGCAAAGCTGTCCTTTAGAAATAAAATCTTTCTCAGACAAGCAAAAATTAAGAGAATTCATCACCACCAGACCAGCATTATAAGAAGTGTTTAGGAGAGTCCCATATCTAGAAGAAGAAGAAGAAAAAAGAAAACATTATGAAAACACCTGGATATATAAAACTTACTGGTAGAGTAGATGCACAAATTAGAAAGGAATCAAACCTTATCAATACAGAAAACCACCAAGCCATGAGGATAAACAATGAGAAAAAGAAAGGAAGAAAGGACAAACAAAACAACCAGAAAACAACCAAGAAAATGACAGAAGTAAGACATCATATATCAATGATAACCTTGAAAGTAAGTGGATCAAATGCCTCAATTACAAGATGTAGACTGGTTTAATGGATTTAAAAAACATGACCCATCCATATGCTACCTACAAGAAATACACATTACCTACAAAGACACACATAGATTGAAAGTGAAGGGATGGAAAAAGATAATCCATGCGAATGGTGAACAAAAGCAAGCAAAAGTAGCTGAACTTATATCACATAAAATAGGCTTTAAGTAAAAATCTGTATGAAGAGATGAAGAAGGGCATTATATAATGATAAAGTGATCAATACACCACAGGATATAGCAATTATAAATATATATGTACCCAACATTGGAGCACCCATGTATATAAAGCAAATATAAGATCTAAAGGGAGATATAGATACCAACACAATAATAGTTGGGGAATTTAACACCCCACTCTCAGCATTAGACAGATTGTCAAGACAGAAAATAAAAAAGGAAACATCAGATTTAAATGCCACCATAGATCAGATTGACCTAACAGACATTTACAGAGCTTTTTATCCAACAGCTGCAGAATAAACAAACATTCTTTTACCAGCACATGAAACATTCTCCAGGATTGACCATATATTAGGTTACAAAACAAGTCTCAACAAGTTCAAAAAAATTGAAATCATATCCAGTATTTTTTTGTTACCATGATGGAATAAAACTAGAAATCAATAACAAGAGAAACTTTTGAAACTACACAAATGCATTAAAATTATGAATGACCAATGGGTCAAAGAAGAGATTAAGAAAATCAAAACACTTTTTGAGACAAATGAACACAGAAACACAATATACCAAAACCCATGGGATACAGCCAAGGTAGTATTAAGAAAAAATTTATAGCAATAAGTGCCTGCATCAGCAGAATATAAATATTTTAAATAAATGACCTAACATTGCATCTCCAGGAACTAGAAAGTCAAGAACAAACCAAACCCAAAATAAGTAGAAGAAAAGAAATAATAGAAATCAGAGCAGAGATAAATGAAATTGAGACTAAAAATACAATACAAAAGATCAATGAAATGAAAAGCTGTGTTTTTGAAAAGGTAAACAAAACTGACAAACAGTTAGTTAGACTAACTGTATTAGTCTGTTCCTGTTGCTTATGACAAGATACATGGAACTGGGTGATTTATAAAGAAAATAAAATTTTTGCTTATAGTTTCTGAGGCTGGGAAGTCCAAAGTCTGAGGAACACATCTGGTGGTGGTGACAGTGACCCAGGAGTTTCACACTGCAAGATGGTGGAAGCAGAGAAAACAGAGAGAGCAAGAGAGACAGCCTCTCCTCTTCTTTTAATGCCCTCAGAACCTCTCCCCTGACCACCATTTTTAATCCATTCACTACTGCATGGTACTACAGTCCAATCACCTCTTCAAGGCTGCACCTTTTAATTACCATAATAGGATTTCCCACCCTCTTAATAGTCACAGTGGGGGCTAAGTTTCTAATACATAAAACTTAGGGGACACAATTCTAGCTTCAATGAGTTTGGGGTGAAATGATTCAATCCACTACACTAACCAAGAAAAAAGAGAAAAGATCCAAGTACGTAAAATCAGAAACATAAAAGGAGACATTACAACTGACACCACCAAAATACAAAGGATCACTAGAGACTATTATGAGCAATTACACTTCAGCAAATTTGAAAACCTAGAGGAAATGGAAAAATTCCTGAACAAATATGACATGCAAGACTGAACCAAGAAAAATAGAAAACCTAAATAGATCAATAATAAGTAGCAAGATTGAATCAGCAATAAAAATTCTCCCAACAAAGAAAAGCCCAGGACCAGATGGCTTCTGCTGAATTCTACCAAACATTTAAAGAATACTTTGTAAACCATTTCAAAAAATTGAAGTAAACAGAATTCTTCCAAACTCATACTATGAGACCAGCATTGCCCTGTACCAAAACCAGGCAAGGACACACACACAAAAGAAAACTACAGGCCAATATCTCTGAGGAACATGAATGCAAAAATCCTCAATAAAATACTGGCAAACTGAATCCAACAGCACCTCAAAAAGATTACACACCATGACTAAGTGGGATTCATCCCAGTGATGCAAGGATGGTTTGACATATGCAAATCAATAAATGTGATACATCTTATCCACAGAAGGAAAGAAAAAAAATACTATCTTGATAGATGCAGAAAAATAATTTAATAAAATTCAACATCCTTTTATGATAAAACTCTCAATAAATTAGGTATAGAAGAAAAGTATCTTAATACAATAAAAGTTATATGTGACAAACCCACAGTCATCATCAGACAGAATGGGGAAAAGCTGAAAGCTCTCCCCCTAATAACTGGAACAAGACAAGGAGGCTCACTCTCACCACTTCTATTCAACATTCTACTGGAAGTCCTAGGCAGAGCAATAAGTCAAGAAAAAAAGCTCCAAATTGGAAAGGAGCAAGTCAAATTGTCCCTGTTTACTGATGACATGATTTTATATAGAGAGAAACCTAAAGAGTCTACCAAAAAGTTCAAATTCCGTAAAGTGTCAGTATATAAAATCAATATAAAAAAAATCTGTAGCATTTCTATGCACCAACAACAAACTAGCAGAAAAAGAAATCAAGATAACAATACCATTTACAATAGCAACAACAACAACAAAATACCTGGGGATAAATTTAATGAAGGAGGTGAAAGATCTCTATAAGGAAAACTATAAAACACTGATTAAAGAAATTAAAGAAGACAAAAAAAAAAAAAGAAAAAACATATTTATGGATTGGAAGAATCAATACTGTCAAAATGACCACACAACACAAAGTGATCTACAGATTCAATGCAATCCCCATCAAACTACTAATGATGTACTTCATAGAAATAGAAAAAACAATCCAAAAATTTATATGGAACAATGAAAGACCCCAAATAGCCAAAGCAATCCTGTACAAAATGAACAAAGCAGCAAGCATCACACTTTTTGACTTAAAATAATGATGTAAAACTATAGTAATCAAAACAGCATGGTACTGGCACAAAAACAGACACACGGAACAATGGGATAGAACAGAGAATCCAGAAATAAATCTATGAACCTATAGCCAACTGATTTTTAACAACAGAGCCAAGAACATTCACAAGGAAAAAGACAGTCTCTCACCATATTAAAAAAATCAACTCAAAATGGATTAAAGACTTAAATGTAAGGCCCGAAACTATAAAACTTCTAGAAGCAAACATACGGGAAATTTTCAGGACATGGGACAGGGCAAAGACTTTATGAATAAGACCTTAAAAGCACAGACAAAAAAAACGAAAATAAACAAATGAGATTATATCAAACAAAAAAGCTTCTTCATAGCAAAGGAAACAACCAACAAAGCCAAGAGACAACCTGCAGAATGGGAGAAAATATTTGTGAACTATGCATCCCACAGGAGATTAATATCCAGAATATACAAGGAATTCAAACAACTCAAGAGTAAAAAACCAAACAATCCAATTAAAAAATGGGCAAAGGAGCTCAATAGATATTTCTCAAAAGAGGACATCAAATGGCCAACAAGTACATGAAAATATGCTCAACCTCACTCATCATCATGGAAATGCAAATCAAAACCACAATGAGATATCATCTCACCCCAGTTAGAATGGCTATTATCAAAAAGACAGAAAATAGCAAATGCTGGTGAGGATGTGGAGAAAGGGAACCCTTATACACTGCTGGTGGGAATGTACAGCTATTATGGAAAACAGAATGGAGGTTTTTCAAAGAACTATAGATAGAACTACCCTGTGATCCAGCAATCTCACTACTGGGTATATATCCACAGGAAAGGAAATCAACAAGTTGAAGGGATAATACCTGCACCCCGATGTTTACTGCAGCTCTATTTGTAATAGCCAAGATTTGGAACCAACCTAAATGTCCATTGATGGATGATTGGATAAAGGAAATGTGATATGTACACACAATGGAATACTGCTCTGCCATTTACATCAACAATTTATAGTGTCTACAGTGTTTCAGTACAGGAGCACACAAATATAATCTTAGGTAGATTCAACTATCTTTGCTACCCAAACTCCTGCTACTTGAATTCAAGAACTGAATTAATTCAGATGTATTTTAGAATGAATTTTTTGCTATCCAAACTCTACTTGTTGCTGGCAACTCAGGAACCAAATAGATTTGGCTAACCGATACTCCTTACTATCTGAATGTACTGTCCCAACTCAGCAACTGATGTATTTGGATAGCAAAGGATAGCTGTGTGAAATTACAGAGATGCCAATTTTGTTGTGGTTGCTGTTTAACTGGTCAGATGCATCATAAAGAAACTGAGGAGACCACAGCTGCAGATGGCCACCCTGACCGGCCTGACCCTCAGTCACAGGCAGACTGGGCCTGCAAAAGCCAGAGGTTGTCTCCAACAGCCTGACATAGAGGGAAGTGCTCCTTCTGTGATCCCATGGAAACTGGATTTGTGTCTTCCTTAGAGATTAGATTACAACATCAGTGGATAAAGTGAAAATTTCATATAGTCAAAGTTTCCCTTGAAAATCCCTTGGGAAAATATTACTTTGGAGGTTGAGTTTTTTTTTTTTCAGTTTGATAAAAGATCACTATTTCTTAGTTGAACCCTAATAAAGATATTGGGTTGCACTTTGGGACCATGTGGAACCAGAAATTTATATATTTAAATATTAGAATCAAACTCAGTGCATTGACATACTTGATAAGAAGACAGGAAGGAGAGAGATGCCCTGAGGAAGAGCCAGTTCCAGGCTCCTCTTCTCTTGCTTCCCCTGGGCTGTACTTGTTCTGTGTGATGCTGGTTCTGCAACTCTGAATATACTGAAAACCATTGGATTGTGCACTTTAAAGGGTGAATCGTATTTCAATAGTGCTGTCATTTAAAAAACCCTATAACCCTAGGGACTCATTTCCTGAGGGATAAGTTTCCAAGAGACGAAATCAGTACCTTTCTTAGATCTGGGCAACTGGGGCTCCTCTTCTGGGTCCCACACTTTAGAGGGTCCTTTCTTTGGCTCCCTCCCCATAGGCATCTCAAAGGGACAAGACCACCTTTATAGGCCATGTTATTGGTCCCAGGCACCCTTAAGTTCCTGCCCAAATTGCCTCAACTTGCCTTCATGGATTGCAAGAGCCACTTTACCTGCTCATCTCCCAATGGCAATGGCAGATTTTGCCACAGGTGTACATACTCCTAATTGCAAGAGGGATAGTCTTTGCATGGGGGGTGGGAGGGTATAGACCCCTCACAGTGCAGGACTGAGTTGGTGGTAGAAAGAGGGGGCTAACCATGAGCCCAGGACCCCTGTCTATACTCTGGCTCCATGCCCCTCATATATTGGGACATACACGTCATGATGGAACAAGGTCTAAAACCAGAAACTGCATCCATCTAGCCTGGTACTTTTCCAATATAAATACATTCCTTCTTTCTCAGAAATCCAAATATGGTAATGGCTAACATGTATTCAATGTGTTAGGCTCTCTTTTATGCATATAGCAAAGGCTATCTCATTTATTTCTTACAATGAGGTGGGTACTCTTATCATTCCAACTTTCCTAATGAGAACACAGAAGCCTGGTGAAATTAAGTAAATAATCGAATCAGAATGTGGTCACAGAACGATCTGACAAAATCCCACTGAGCCATATACTTCCCTAGGAATGCCTGGCTCATCGATAAGATGGTGTTAGCAAAAAAAAGTCCTCATTTTATCTTATAACAATTCTGAGAGTGATACAATAAGAAAAAAAAAAAAGTGTACCTTCTGACAGAATAGTTGACAAAGTTCCTTTCATTCGAACAAGACCAGACAGCACAGAATGTGCATAAGTGTTGTAAAATGAATCACATTTGTAGAGGACATTTTCATTTTCTCTGCAGCCCAAGGCAATGGGTTGTCAGTTATTCCTTCTAAGATTAATCTTCCTGCATCAGAGGCATGGAGATTAAGGGTTCAGGGCATGATGACTTATGCACAGATGAATTTGATTTTCTATATATTACTAAAAATTTGGTTCACAAAGCATTTCTTCCATCTGAAATCTCAGTGCTATGGTTACTCAAAACTTACTGGTGTGCGTAGGGATGATTTTCTCAAGGTTGCAAACAAGACCTCCAAATGTACCAGCCCCAAATGGTTTTATAACAGCAGACTCAATCCTAGCATGGACCCAACTAAAACCAATTTATAATAAATATTTATGAACATGTTCCATATTAGGTGACATCCCCACTTTACAGATGGGAAAACCAAGGCCCAGATTTCTGTGAATTGTCCAAAATGAGAAGACCAGAAATCAAATCAGTTCCCTGATATCACTTTGTATGTAGGTGTCCAACATTTTACAGGTATAGGGCACTGTTATTTTCCTAATCCCATGTGATTTTTATATTAGTTGTGATTTTTATATTAGCCTATTAGTTGCGTAGGAATAAGGGCCACTTGCTGGATGCTTCCATTTCTCCATCTCCTTCTCTCAGAGACAGCATCCGATCTTCATTTAGAGGGAACTCCCTTCCTAGGCTTAGCTCCACTCTCTGGAAGGGATGGCCTCTACCTTATCTCCAGAGGGGGCTCTGGTTGGTTGAAGTTGTTCAGTTCAAGCACTCTGGGCCACAAGGATTTTTCAGGATGGCCATGTGCCCTAGTTTGGCTGGTGAAGTGTGGGGAGCCAGCTGCTGGAACTTCTAAGAAAGAAATTTCCTCTTTCATTTACAGTAACTACTGGAAGAGACCAGTCTTCTTCCTTTGGAGGGAGGAGGAGAGGCCTGAAAATTCTGCTGCTGTTCTTGCTACCAGGAGAGGGGGCAGCGAGGACAGGGGCTGGGGTGGGGGAAGGGGAGCTGACTCAGAGACGGGTGGAATGAAGAGCATGGCAGGGAAGTGGAGCCGGAGCCACGACACTGAGACTTCAGGATCGAATCACATCTGGACTCATCATTTTTGCTTAATTTTGATTGAGCTGATACAGCAGGAACGATCTCTCTTTGCATATAAGAAACTGAAGCTCAGAGAAGTTGAACAACTTCTCGGATTCCCATAGCTAGAAAGAAACATGGCTAGGACTGAAATACATATTCCTTCAGGTTAAGTCCAGGGCTTCTTTAGTGTTTTTAAAGATGCTTTCTCCAAACGTGGGTGAGAGCAATGCTTTTTCCTCTCCATCCGGGGAAAAAAGCAAACACTCACTCCATAGAAGATTTATGGGGCAAAGCCCAGAAGAACCTGAAAAGAGCAATAAAGCATTGTAATAGAAAGAGCTGTACCAAAGCCAACAGAACCAAAAGAATTGGAAATGGCCAATCTTGGGCATTCAGAACAAGTTCTATTAAAGACGTTGACTGATTTATTAGAAACCAGGGAGGCCATTTTAAATTTTTGTAAGTACTAGGGATCTCTAAATATTCCCATTACAATGCCAAAGTCGGTAAAGCAAATTAAAAACGTAATCTTAAAAAGCAAAAATGTTAACTTCAGAATAGACCTTAAACATCATGTCGTCCTCCCACCAGTGGAGAAGTTGCTTTTACTACATCCCTGATAGACGGCATTCCTGGCTCTGATTGCATACCTCCATCGATGGAGATCTCACTACCTCATAAGATAACCTTGTTTTTTAAACTACACTGTAATATGATTTAATTAATGAAAAGACTTAAAACACACATAATCAAAAACAGTAATGTTATAGGAATAGTCGTATTTTTATATGAACTTTTTCTTTTTTTTTTTTTGCTTCTTGGTATTTTCTGTTATCCTATAATAAATCTTCATCTGATTTGATGAATACCTTATATGTTCTGTTTTCTGCCTCAGAAGAAAGATGACCAAGCAGAATGGAGAAAACAAAGGGTCAATTTCTCGGCTTCTGAGTTTCAAAAGCCTAAGTCAGGGCATAGCAAAAGATGTAGAAATATAGATATAAAGCCAGACCATCCTGCCTTTAGAGCAAAAGAACAAGAACAAAAATATTCTCCAGACTGGGGAAGGTGAAAGAGTCACAGGGGACGCAAGGAGAGCTTAGACACAGTGGGTGCCTAGAAATGTACCCTGCCTCCTGCCCCACCTTAGCTCAAGCCCTGAGTGGTAGGGGACAGCAGAAATCCCAAACAGGCTTGAGGAAGTCAAGAGCCCTCCCCAATTTTCTGAAGAAAGTCTGCCACAGAGGGAAATACGACAGAGTAGAAATGCCCATGTGGACTGTCTAGAACAGACCTGTGACAGCCCCACAGCCTTCCCCATAGCAGACCGTGGTGGGGGGTGGAGGGGTGTTTCCCAAGCATGGAGAGAGGGAAGGAGGTGGCATGTTGCTCTTGTGGTTGGGAGGAGGCAGATTTCATGGTGACGTGCACAGGCTCACCACATAGAAGTGGCAGCATCTCAGTGAGACAATGGCAATGAATTATGACCGGGGTCAGGTCCCCCATCCCTCTGCCAACCTTGTGGTATTATGTAACACTTCGAAACAAAACACAATCCCACAATACTAATCACTTGTTGCTTTTTGGCTTCCCCAGACCAAACCTCTTTCCAGGATTCCTTAAGGGGACTCCTTCCCTCTCTCCACTGCTCCCTCCCCCGCTAGAGTGAAGGCATGTGTCCAACTGAATGCCTCTGCCCAGAGCTGGACTTTTGAGGGAGTGAAGCAAAGATAAAGGGGTGATGAGACTGGCCTGGCAGCTCTGGTGACAGTGGTCTAGCCATAACGGCTGTTTGTTACTGGCTGTGGCTGCATCCTGGCCAATTTTTCCTGTGCCTAGCCTTGCTAGATTCCTGACAATTTTTCAAACCTGTGAACTACTCAATACCTTCCAATGAATTCCTCTTCTGTGTAAGTAAGTCTGAATTTGCTTCTATTTCTTGCAGCTTACTGATACAGAAATTTATGCCAGGGAGTATGCCACAGGATCTTCAAGTCAGAAAGACTTTATGGTAGAAATCTGGGATTGGATCATTGCCTCAGTGGGGAGCTGAGGACAGTGATCACCCTTTTAGGATTCAGAGACAGGAGTGTGGAAGTGCATGGTCCACAGTAGCAGGACATCTAAATTATCGCCTGTGGTCATTTGGAAGAACTGCTCATGAAAAGCAAGGAAGGCTTCAAGGGAGCACATAACCGCTGTCCTGGGACAGCATAAAAGGCAAGAATTGTTCAAGGACTGCAGAAGAGTGGCAGCTTCTAATGGCCCTGGGTAGTTTATTAAAAGAGAATGATGAATTTAAATTTCCAAATTCTTAATTTAAGCCGTACATCAACACCCAGGAACTTTCTATGGCAGTGCTACATGAATTTTCAACTTGTAAAAACAACACAGCAGAAAAAAAAAAAATCAGAGTTGGACTTGAGGTTTGTAGAATTACGTTGGTTGAATTCACAGCCTTGCCACACTTCTTGGAAGAAAGTTAAGGCACTGATAGGATAAGACTTGCAATGGGGGTATACGGAAAGACCCAGCCATGCCAGGCACAGCAACCCTCCTTCTTTGACTGTTGACTCTGTTTTTTTGCTTACAGATGATGTAACTCTCTAACCCAAAGGAGTTACATTAAAAGGAGACTGTTCTCTTTATGATCTGCACTGCAGCATCTCTCCCTTGTCTACAGGATCTGACCTAGAATACCTATGGGGGAGGTGGGAGTAAAACTTCAAACCCAGGAGCAGAAGGCATATATAACAAATGATTTGAAAGACTTTGCTAATTTACACCTTCCAAGACCTGGGGAGTATGTGTGGGAATGAATTCTGTAGGCTCTTGACTAAGGGAAGTGCAACATAATTTTAGACCAAGTTGAAGTCATCGATATGGATGCACTTAGCAGACACTCCGGATTCTGCTACTAGCTCGGAGCAGCTGGGAGTAGACACCACTGTTTGTTCAGATGGTTGACAGAAATCTGGACTCATTGGTGGCCAACATTAAACAGAGTTGAGATGTCATAAATTCCTTGATATCAAGTAAAGGAAAGAATCCAAAGACTCTGAGACATAGGAATGCTGGAGTTGTATTTATCATGTACAACTTACCCTCTCACTCCCTAAATATGTTTCCCAGGAGAGCTCAGAGGACGTTCCCTTTGCCAAAGTCTTGAGAAATACCTTGATGAGGTGAATCCCAGCAACTGCTCTCTGGAGGTTGGGGATACTCAGGGCAGACAAGGTTGTCATGGGCTCGTGGATTCAGTGCGGATGGGAGAGTCTCAGGGTCTTAGAGCCTATGCAGCAGCTCTTCAATGGCAGAGGTGGAGGCTGAAGAAAAAATCCTCCCTGGTCCCCCTCTGGGGACGTGTGTCTTTAATTCAGTCACTGAGTTTTTCCAAACTGGAAATCTGAGTCCTGAGCAAGTAAAACAAAGAAGACAGTAGGTGGGATTGTATCGGAGGACCTTAGGATAAAGACCCAACTACTCAACCCTACTTAATTAGACTTTTGATAGTTCACAAAGCTGAACACGATCAAACCCTCAGTTATCCCTCCAGTTCATCTCTCTCCACTCCCCCACCCAGCCACTAGGCTCCAGCCACAGTGGCCTGGTTTCAGTTCTTTAGACTTGCCCAGATTTCCCCCTCTTCCTGGCTTTCAAAGATGCTGTTTACTCTGCTTTGAAATATTCTCCCAGCTCTGGCCTGGCTAAGTCCACCCATCTTCCAGCTTTCAGGAGAAATAGCCCTTTCATATTAGGCCTTTCCTATTATATTCTATCCATTTTCCTCTATAGCTCTTATCAGAATGTTCATTGCATTTTCATTTGTATCTGTTTTCTGTAATATCTGTCTGCTCATGACCCTCTAGGGTTTCTGAGGGGAGGGGTCGTTTCTGCTTTATTCCTTCCTGTGTCCGCTGCTGACTTCTAACAATGGGCCGAACAGAGAGATGGCACTCAGAAATGATTTGTTACGTGGATGCTGAGTGCATGTTGTCTTGATAGCTTTTCCTCACTCATAAAATGAGAATACCTTTTTGCATCAATGAATATAAATCTATAAAGACATTTTTAGTGGTACCATAGTATTCTGCAGTGTGGATAATAACAATAATAGTGGTCTTTATTTAAACATTACTGTCTGCCAGGCCCTGCTGTAAGGGCTGCATATGTGTAACTTATTTGACATTCGTAGATTTTATGGGGTATAGACATTTATATTCCTATTTTACACATGTGGGAACTGAGGCATAGAAAAATGAAGTAATCTTTCTCAGGGCCACATAGCCAGTATCCTGTGCAGCCAGGATTTGAGCTGAGGCTTTTTAAAAAATTTTTATCAATATAAAATGTAGTTGATTTTCGTGTTCCTTTACCAAATGCTCCCTCCCCCCTCCCTCTGCCCCCTCCATCAACATCATATCTGTTCGCTTGTCTTAACAAGTTCAAGGAATTGCGATTGTTGTGTCTTCTTCCTCCCCACCCCCTGTTTGTTTGTGTATTTATTTATTTATTTTTAGCTCCCACAAATAAGTGAGAACATGTGATATTTCTCTTTCTGTGCCTGACTTATTTCACTTAATATAGTTTTTTCTAAGTCCATCCATGTTGCTGTGAATGGCAGTATTTCATTCTTTTTTATTGCAGAGTAGTATTCCATTGTGTAGATATACACAGTTTCCTTATCCACTCATCTGATGATGGACATTTGGGCTGGTTCCAACTCTTGGCTATTGTAAATCGTGCTGCAATAAACACTGGTGTACAGGTATCCCTTCAGCATCATGATTTCCATTCCTCTGGGTATATTCCCAGCAGTGGAATAGCTGGGTCATATAGCAGATCTATCTGTAATTGTTTGAGGAAACTCCATACCATTTTCCATAAACACTGCACCATTTTGCAGTCCCACCAACAGTGTAGGAGGGTTTTTTTTCTATGCAACCTCGCCAGCATTTATCATTCTCAGTCTTTTGGATATTAGCCATCCTAACTGGATTGAAATGATATCTCAAAGTTGTCTTGATTTGCATTTCCCGGATGCTGAGTGATGCTGAGCATTTTCTCATGTATCTGTTGGCCATTCGTATCTCTTCCTTTGAGATAAGCCTATTCAGCTCCTTTGCCCATTTTTTTTTTTTAATTGTATTTTGTCGATATACATTGTGGCTGATTATTGCTCCCCATCACCAAAACCTCCCTCCCTTCTCCCTCCCCCCCTCCCCCCCCAACAATGTCCTTTCTGTTTGCTTGTCGTATCAACTTCAAATAATTGTGGTTGTTATATCTTCTTCCCCCCCCCCCGGTTTGTGTGTGTGTGTGTGTGTGAATTTATATATTAATTTTTAGCTCCCACCAATAAGTGAGAACATGTGGTATTTCTCTTTCTGTGCCTGACTTGTTTCACTTAATATAATTCTCTCAAGGTCCATCCATGTTGTTGCAAATGGCAGGATTTCATTCGTTTTTATAGCTGAGTAGTATTCCATTGTGTAGATGTACCACATTTTCCGTATCCACTCATCCGATGATGGGCATTTGGGCTGGTTCCAACTCTTGGCTATTGTAAAGAGGGCTGCGATGAACATTGGGAAACAGGTATACCTTCGACTTGATGATTTCCATTCCTCTGGGTATATTCCCAACAGTGGGATAGCTGGGTCGTATGGCAGATCTATCTGCAATTGTTTGAGGAACCGCCATACCATTTTCCATAGAGGCTGCACCATTTTGCAGTCCCACCAACAATGTATGAGAGTTCCTTTTTCTCTGCAGCCTCGCCAGCATTTATTGTTCATAGTCTTTTGGATTTTAGCCATCCTAACTGGGGTTAGATGGTATCTCAATGTGGTTTTGATTTGCATTTCCCGGATGCTGAGTGATGTTGAGCATTTTTTCATATGTCTGTTGGCCATTTGTATATCTTCCTTAGAGAAATGCCTACTTAGCTCTTTTGCCCATTTTTTAATTGGGTTGCTTGTTTTCTTCTTGTAAAGTTGTTTGAGTTCCTTATATATTCTGGATATTAATCCTTTGTCAGATATATATTTTGCAAATATTTTCTCCCACTCTGTTGGTTGTCTTTTAACTCTTTTAATTGTTTCTTTTGCTGTGCAGAAGCTTTTTAGTTTGATATAATCCCATTTGTTTATTTTTCCTATGGTTGCCCGTGCTTTTGGGGTCGTATTCATGAAGTCTGTGCCCAGTCCTATTTCCTGAAGTGTTTCTCCTATGTTTTCTTTAAGAAGTTTTATTGTTTCAGGGTGTATATTTAAATCCTTAATCCATTTTGAGTTGATTTTAGTATACGGCGAGAGGTATGGATCTAGTTTCATTCTCCTGCATATGGATATCCAGTTGTCCCAGCACCATTTGCTGAAGAGGCAGTCCCTTCGCCACTGAATAGGCTTGGTGCCTTTGTCAAAGATCAGCTGACAGTAAGTGTGTGGGTTGATTTCTGGATTCTCTATTCTATTCCATTGGTCAGTGTGTCTGTTTTTATGCCAGTACCACACTGTTTTGGTTATTATAGCTTTGTAGTATAGCTTAAAGTCAGGTAGTGTTATGCCTCCAGCTTTATTTTTTTTGCTCAGCATTGCTTTGGCTATGCGTGGTCTTTTATTGTTCCATATAAATGTCTGGATAGTTTTTCTATTTCTGAGAAAAATGTCTTTGGAATTTTGATGGGGATTGCATTGAATTTGTATATCACTTTGGGTAGTATGGACATTTTCACTATGTTGATTCTTCCAATCCAAGAGCATGGGATATCTTTCCATCTTCTTGTATCCTCTCTAATTTCTCTCAGCAGTGGTTTGTAGTTCTCATTATAGAGATTTTTCACCTCCTTGGTTAACTCAATTCCTAAGTAATGTAATCCCATTTGTTTATTTTTCCTTTGGTTGCCTGTGCTTTGGGGATCATATTCATGAAGTCTGTACCCACACCTGCTTCCTGGAGAGTTTCCCCTATGTTATCTTTAAGAAGTTTTATTGTTTCAGGGTATATATTTAATTCTTTAATCCGTTTTGAGTTGATTTTGGTATATGGTAAGAGGTATGGGTCTAGTTTCATTCTCCTGTGTATTGATATCCAGTTATCCCAGCACCATTTGCTGAAGAGGCAGTCTCTTTCCCAGTGTGTAGGCTTGGTGCCTTTGTCAAAGATCAGATGGCTGTAGGTGTGTGGGTTGATTTCTGGATTCTCTATTCTATTCCATTGATCAGTGTGTCTGTTTTTATGCCAGTACCATGCTCTTGTGGTTACTATAGCTTTGTAGTATAGTTTAAAGTTAGGTAGTGTTATGATTCCAGCTTTTTTTTTCTCAGAATTGCTTTGACCATTCATGGTCTTTTGTTATTCCATATAAACGTTAGGACAGTTTTTTCCAATTCAGAGAAAAATGCCATTGGAATTTTGATGGGGATTGCATTGAATATATAGATCACTTTGGGAGGTATGGACATTTTCACAATGTTAATTCTTCCAATCCAAGAGCATGGGATATCTTTCCATCTTCTTGTGTCCTTTTTAATTTCTCTCAACAGTGGTTTGTAGTTCTCATCATAGAGATTTTTCACATCCTTGGTTAACTTTATTCTTAAGTATTTTATTTTTTTGATGGTTATTGTAAATGGGCTAGCTTTCTTGATTTCTTTTTCTGCATGTTCACTGTTGGAGTATAGAAAAGCTAATGATTTTTGTGTGTTGGTTTTGTATCCTGCAACTTTGCTGAAATCATTTATCAACTCTAAAAGTTTTTTTGTAGAGGCTTTAGGCTGTTCGATATATAGGATCACGTCATCTGCAAACAGTGATAGTTTGACTTCACCTTTTCCAATCTGGATGCCCTTTATTTCCTTCTCTTCTCTGATTGCTCTGGCTAGTACTCCAACACTATGTTGAATAGGAGTGGTGAGAGTGGGCACCCTTCTCTAGTTCCTGTTTTTAAGGGGAAAACTTTCAGCTTTTCCCCATTCAGGATGATATTGGCAGTGGGCTTATAATATATAGCTTTAATTATGTTGAGATACTTTCTGTCTATACCTAACTTGTAGAGAGTCTTTATCATGAAGGAATGTTGAATTTTGTCAAATGCTTTTTCAGCATCTATAGAGACGATCATATGGTCTTTGTCTTTGATTTTATTGATATGGTGTGTCACATTTATTGATTTGTATATGTTGAACCAACCTTGCACCCCTGGGATGAAGCCCACTTGATCATGGTGTATAATTTTGTGTGTGTGTTGCTGTATTCTATTATCTAGTATTTTATTGAGGATTTTTGCATCTATATTCATCAAGGATATTGGCCTGTAGTTTTCTTTTTTTGTTTTATCTTTGTCTGGTTTTGGTAACAGGGTGATGTTTGCTTCATAGAATGAGTTTGGGAGAATGGCCTATGTTTCAGTCTTTTGGAATAGTTTGTAGAGAATTGGTATCAATTCCTCTTTGAAGATTTGGTGGAATTCTGCAGTGAACCCCTCTAGCCCTGGGCTTTTCTTTGCTGGGAGTCTGCTGATAACAGCTTCAATCTCTTTTATTGTTAGTGGTCTGCTCAGATTTTCTATATCTTCTTGGCTCAGTTTTGGTAGTTTGTGTGTGTCCAGAAATTTATCCATTTCCTCCAGATTTTCAAATTTGTTGGCATATAGTTGTTTGCAGTAGTCTCTAATGATTTCTTGTATTTCTGAGGTATCAGTTGTAATATCACCTTTTTCATCTCTAACTTTTGTTATTTGGGTCTTCTCTCTTCTTTTTTTAGTTAGCCTTGCTAATGGTTTGTCGATTTTATTTGTCTTTTCAAAAAACCAACTTTTTGATTCATTGATCTTTTGTATCATTTTTTAGGTTTCTATTTCATTAAGTTCTGCTCTGATCTTAATTATTTCTTTCTGTCTGCTAACTTTGGGTTTGGATGGTTCTTGTTTTTCTAGTTCTTTAAGGTGAAGTGTTAGGTTGTTACTTGCCATCTTTCCATTCTTCTGAAGTAAGCATTTAATGCAATAAATTTCCCCCTTAGTACTGCTTTTACAGTATCCCACAGGTTTTCGTATGATGTATTATTATTTCTAGTAGTTTCAATAATCTTTTTGATTTCCTGAATTTCTTCTTGGACCCACATGTCATTAAGTAGAATGTTGTTTAATTTCCATGTGTTTGTATAGTTTCCAGAGTTTCGTTTGTTATTGATTTCTAATTTTAATCCATTGTGATCTGAAAAAATACAAGGAATAATTCAAGGGTTTTTTTGGATTTGTTGAGAGTTGATTTGTGACCTAACATGTGATCTATCCTGGAGAATGTTGCATGTGTTGATGAGAAGAATGAATATTCTGAGGTTGTTGGATGGAATGTTCTGTAGCTATCTGCCAAGTCCAATTGGTCTAAAGTGTTGTTTAGAACTTGTGTGTCTCTGCTGATTCTTTGCCTAGATAATCTGTCCAATATTGAGAGTGGGGTGTTCAGGTCCCCTGCTATTACGGTATTAGTGTCTATCTCATTCTTTAGGTCTAGTAGTGTTTGCTTTATAAATCTGGCTGCTCTGATGTTGGGTACATATATATTTATGATTGTTATGTCTTCTTGATGGATAAATCCTTTTATCATTATGTAGGCTTTCTTTATCTCTTTTTATGGTTTTTGGTTTAAAGTCCTATTTTATCAGATATAAGAATAGCTACTCTGATTCATTTTTCATTTCTATTTGCATGGTATACCTTTTCCCATCCTTTCACTCTTAGTCTATGTGTGTCTTTACAGATGAGGTGAGTCTCTTGAAGGCAGCATATAATTGGGTCCATGTTTTTAATCCAGTCAGTCAGTCTGGGTCTTTTGAATGGGGAATGTAATCCTTTTAAATTAAGAGTTGTTACTGAAAAGTGTTGATTTATTCCTAGCATTTTATTGATTTTTGTTTGGGTGTCTTAAGTATCTTTTGTTCCTTTCTTTCTGATTTACTGTTTGTCTTCTGTATTTGTCAGTTTCTTGGGTGGTAGATAAACTTTTTTTTCTCTTTACTGTTAACATTTTAATTTTACTAGTGGGTTTTGTTTTTTCTTGAGTTTTTGTGGCAGTGATGGTTATTTTTCAGGTACTAAACCCAGTACTCCCTTGAGAATTTCTTGTAAGGCTGGCCGTGTGGTAGTGAACTCCCACAGTCTTTTTTTTTGTCTGAGAAATATACTATTTGTCCTTCATTTGGGAAGGTTAGCCTTGCTGGGTAAAGTATTTTTGGCTGGCAATCTTTGTCTTTTAGTATTTTGAATATACCATCCCATTCTTTTCTGACTTTTAGGGTTTGTGATGAAGATGTTAGTCTGACTGGGGATCCCTTATAGGTGACTTGACGCTTCTCTGTTGCAGCTTTTAAGATTCTCTCTTTGTCTTTGAGTTTTGCCAATTTGACTATAATATGTCTTGCAGAGGACCTTTTTGGGTTGAATATGGTTGGGGATCTTTGAGCCTCCTGAATCTGAAGATCTGTGTCTTTCCCTATGCCTGGGAAGTTTTCTGCCATTATTGCATTGAATATATTTTCAATGCCATTTCCTTTTTCCTCCCCTTCTGGAATACCCATGATTGGGGTATTTGAGCACTTAAGGTTGTCTTTTATCTCTCTTAGATTTTCTTCAATGTTTTTAATTCTTTTTTCTTTTCTTTTTTTTGTCTGCCTGTGTTATTTCAAACAGCCTATCCTCAAGGTCAGAAGTTCTCTCTTCTGTTTCTGCAAGCCTGCTGGTTAACTCTCTGCTGTGTTTTTTATTTCATTGAATGAATTCTTCAGCTCCACAAGCTCTGCTTCATTCTTTTTCAGGGCATTGATTTCTTTGTACATTTCTTCTTTCAGGTCCCATATACTTTTTCTCATTTCATTGTGTTGTCTGAGTTTTCTTATATCTCATTTAGTTTCCTTAGAATTATCGCTCAAAATTCCTTGTGAGTCATTTCAGGGACTTCCTGTTCTATAGGATCTAGAGCTTGAAAGTTATTATCACCCTTTGGTGGTGTACTTTTTTGATTTTTCACTTTTCTGGTATCTTTCCTTTGGTGTTTAGTCATTGTGGCAGGGGATTTCATAGTCCACTCATTCGACAATAATGCCTGGCTAGGATCCTGCCGGGACTGCCAATTTGGCACAGCTGCTTCAGTGCCTGTGGGTGGGAGGGTTGGGCCTCTCTGGGCTGCGGGGACTGGCCTGGGCTGGGAGTCCTGCAGCAGTGCCTACCTGTTCCAAAGTGGGTGGCTCGGGACCCTGTGTGCCTGGCAGCTTTGGGGCCTGTCTGGGTGGTGTGCACTAGCCTGGGCTGGGGGTCCCGCAGTGGTGCCTACCTGCTCTGGCACAGGAGCCTCAGGGGTGCGTGGGCCCAGCAGCTCTCCAGGCCTCTCTGGGGGCCTTCCCTGGGTGGCACACACTGGCCTGGGCTTGGGTGTCCCACGGCAGCACCTAGCTGCTCCAGCATGGGTGCCTGGGGGGGTGCGTGGGCCTGGCAGCTCTCCGGAACTCTGAGTTGAGGCATTTTGACTCCAGATCCTGTGCTCTTCATTTTGATATTAGGTTGCACATAAAATTCTATTTCATTTAAACAATCTCCTTATTGATGTACATTTAAGTTATTTCTAACTTTGGACAATTGTATATATTGGAATTAACCCTCTTATCTTTGCACAATTATGAGATTATATTTGAAAATATTTTGCTAAGTTTCTCACCAGATTAAACATTTTTCATCAGCAGTATAAGAATGCTCTTGCCCACATCCTTTCTGCTTTTTAATATTTTCAAATTTAACAGGAGAAATAGGGCTGCAAGATTTAGCAAATAAAAATACGGGATGCCTGGTTAAATTTGCATTTCAGATAAGTAACAACTTTTTAGTGTGAGTATGTCCCACGCAACATTTGAGACATACTTACACTAAAAAATTAGTCATTGTTTATCTGAAATTCAAATTTGAATTCATATTCCAATTTAACTGTGTGTCCTGTGTTTATCTGGTGTCCCAAAGGAGAAAAGGAGTACTTCATTTAAATTTGTCTGCCTACCTTTCCTTAACTAGTCATTGCAAAATGATTTATGAAGAAGTAGTAAGTGCTGTAGAAAATGACTGGAAAAAAGAACACGTATCAACTAATACACTGTCCTGTGAGGAAAATGGACACATAGTTAAATCCAACACAAGGCGGCAAGGACAGTGACGGAGACATGCCCAGGGGTTTTGTTGAGGGGCATCTGATACCAGATGGGGAGGCAGAGAAGGAATCCTGAAAGACTCTTAAAGCATGAATAGAATTTAGTTGCTCTAAGGGATGGTGGAGTATTTCAGGCAGACAGGAGTCATATAATCAAAAACTCATGAGCAGCATGGGATGCGGAGGTGACAACAAGCAGTTGATGTTGCTGTAGCCTAAAGTGTGAGGTAGATAGTGATTAGAAGTGAGCTTGGGGGGCCAGGCCCGTGGCTCACTCGGGAGAATGTGGCGCTGGTAGCGCCGAGGCCGCGGGTTCGGATCCTATGTACGGATGGCTGGTGCGCTCACTGGCTGAGCGTGGTGCAGACAACACCGTGCTGAGGGTTGCGCTCCCCTTACTGGTCAGAAAAAAAAAAAAGTGACCTTGGGGATTGAGGGAGGAGCCAAATTGCGAATGTGGTTCAGTTAAGTGTCATGGCACTGAACAGAACAAGATTTTAAGTGGGACTATGTCAGGGGACATCCTCTCTCTCGTCCTGATCAGCTCCCACTTGCCTGCTATGTCTTGCTTCGGCATTAGCTCCTCCATGAACCTTTTCCAACCACCCCTTGAGGCTTAAGTGCCTCTCCTCAGGGCTGCTCTGAGACAGCGCTGGTCACCAAATATCAGAAATGCCTGTTCACCGTCTTCCCTACCAGAGTCCCTGAGGGCAGGAATGATTTCTTTGGCACCTCTGTGTCCTCAGCTTCCAATTCCGTTTTGGTTTTCCAGAATCCTAGATATTTGCACGAGTGGGTGCTTCATTCGTGATATCCGGCCAGACTGTATACTCTATGCTACGGAACGAATTCACCTTGCAGAGCCCCACTTGGTGTCCAGTGCCCGAACCCGAACCCTCCTGCCAGCAGTTTCCCTAGTGCTGAGAGCCCTCAATTGATTCCAAGGAAATGAACTTCCTTTCCTAGATTTTTGTCATTTCCCCTCACCAGTTGTGATGGTTAATTCTAGCTGTCAACTTGATTAGATTAAGGCATACCTAGAAACCTGGCAAAGCAATCTTTTGGGGTGTGTCTATGAGGGTGCTTCAAAAGAGATTAGCATGTGGGCCTGAGTGGACAAGGTGGGAATGACCTGCCCATATTGAGGGACCATCCAATACTCTGGAAGCCTGGAGAGAACAAAAAACAGAGGAAAATGCAAACATCTCTATCTGCTGGAGCTGGGACTCACTCTGCTCTCTTGTCCATGGACATCTGAACTTGAGACTCCAGCTTTTGGGCTCAAGGACTTACACTAGTGGCACCCCTGGCTCTCAGGCCTTTGGTGTGGGACTGAGAACCACACCATTGGCTTCCCTGGTTCTGAGGCCTTTGGACTTGGACCGAGCAATATTATTAGCATATAGTTTGCAGATGGCCTATCGTGGGACTTCTCAGCCTCCACAATCACGTGAGCCAGTTCCCCTAATGAATCTCCTCTTGTATATTTCTATACATATCCTATTGGTTCTGTCTCTCTGGAGAACCCTAATACACCAGTTGTCCTGCAGCAGGATGACCTCTGGTTTAGAAAACGTCCAGCGAGAATGACTTCTGCTCGTGACTTCCTACAGCAGAATCTCAGCAGCAGTGTCCGCCTCACCCCAGGGAAACTCTATTTGGGGTGTCCCATGGCCACCAACTTGGAATCTATTATCCCCTGAGCTTCTTTCCAGAGGCTCCTCCTCTCTTAGACCTTTCAGTTTCTGGCTTACATTTATTAGTTAGACTTTTGGACTTGCTCAGATTCAAGCTGGGGCCACTGCCGTGTGAAGTTCAGCTCTTGGAGGCAATCTTACTTCCCTCATTCTCAATTTCTTGAGGGTACTTTCCTATCATTCCCTTATAGCACGTTCATCTCCACATCTGCCTGGCTGCTGACCTTGCTGTGACCTTCCCCTGCTCTGTTTTCACTCCTCTACAAATCAAACCCTACATTGCACCCCAGAGGGTCCCACGCTCAGCTCCCAGTTGGGCTCCTCAGCAGCTCTGGGTTTGGCATGCTGTCTTGGCCTCTGTGTCCTCCAGGGTCATGAGTTTCTATGGCTTGGTTACAAGAAATTTGGAGTCAGAAAAACCTGGCCAGAAATCCCAGCTCAGTCAACTTTCATTATGAGTTGCAGCTTTCTTGTCTCTAAAAGGGAGTTAATGATAGGTTAATAAGAGCTGCCTCTCAAGATTGTTGTTAAATGAAATTATGTAAATTTTGGCACCTAGCTCAGGGCCTGACAACAACTGTCCAGTCCAAGAAATATTCTTCCCCTCCTTGCTGTAGCCATCGGGTAGTTTTCCTTTGCTTTAGCAAGGGGGGAGCACTGAGGAAATATTAGCCATGTCAGTCGAGCCAGCCTGGGAGAAGCTGCTTCTCAGAAGCTCAGGTGAATGAATGAGGGCTCTCTCCCCAACCATCAGAGGAAATGGGCACAGTCCCAACAGGCACCCTAGAAACACCTTCACCCAGCAGGATGGTCTGGGACCTGCCCCTACTGCCTGAGAGGCCAGGTCCTCACCAACCTGTGACATCCCAGAAGGAGGTGACTGCTAATGGGCTCAGCAACTAGTGCTAGAAAAGCTTTTTTGGATAAGTCTCCTTTTTGGTATTCCTTATCTCCCCACCCCATCGAAGTATGCCCACAGCCGGGCCTGGAGTTACGAGGACATAAATCTCCATCACAAATTTATTGCCATCATTTATCAGCTCCTATTGCTCAATGGCCGAGCAGTTAATTTTAAAATGAAGTGGGGCTGTTTTCATTAATACTCTTGCACTAACTACCTATCAAAACACTCAAAGACAATTAATACCATGTTGCTGAAGTACTGAACCAATAAATATCTCCAGTCCTGGCTTGTCTCTGGCAGATTAAAGACATTAGACTCATCCCCTGTTTTAATAATATTCTCCCATTCTCTTCCTCTCCATAGCATCAGAAACATTTCCATTTAAGAACCAGATTAAATAGCTGGACCAGCTCATAACATGAATTTAAAAGGCTTTTGTTTCATGACATCTAAGTAATACCTTCAGGATATTGTGGTAATGACAATGCGCCTGAAAAGTAGATGGAACATTTCTGAGGATGATACATTATCAATACCAAAACCTTTTTGGCTTCAAAGGCTTTCTGGAAAACAAATGCCTTGCATCTGACAGGGGCCAGAGTCCAGGTCAATCAGCAGTTGGAGCAGTGGGTGAAAGTTGGAGCTCACATTTCTCACAGGCTGAAAATCTTTATAGAAAGAACATTCTAGATTTTGACAACTCTAGAGCCACATCAGGGG
Organism: Cynocephalus volans; assembly: GCF_027409185.1. Lineage (NCBI taxonomy): Eukaryota > Metazoa > Chordata > Mammalia > Dermoptera > Cynocephalidae > Cynocephalus > Cynocephalus volans. Next base: position 52,323,116 of record NC_084467.1, on the reverse strand, counting down.
ATTCATGGCATGAGGCAATTTGTTATTTTGCTGAGGCGTGACTTCAAACCTGATAGAGAGGCTACTGTGAGAGAGGGATTTTGTCACTTTGAGTAACCCTCCTTGCCCACAGCATCTCATCCAATCAGTTCTTCCTCGACCATTTGTTGTGGGCCTACTGTGTGCTAAATGCTGTCTTAAGCCCCAGGGCAAGGAGCATGGCACCTCTGCTGCCATTGCAGTCTGCAGGGAGCTTATTCATGCCTGCTTTATCATTTTGCACGTGCCAGCATCACTTACACAACAACTCTTAGGAGGTAATAAAAAATTGGTTTCTTTATGGAAAATAGCCCTGAAGAGAAATCCAGGTGGTGCATTAAAATTTTTTTAATTGCTTCCCGCCACCCTTGCTTAAATAATATGTTTGCTGTGGCAAAAATGAAAAGCTATCGGTAAGCAAAAAGAAAATAATTAGCCCCCTTGATCCCACCACCCAGAGATGACCACAGTTATCCTCTGCCTCCCACACACGGCTCTCTTTCCTCTTCTCCATATATCCACCACCTTTTTTTTTTAAAGCATGGTTATTCTTTGTATAATTGTCTGCTCTTCATTCCTTTCTGCAGGGATATACTGCGCCACCATCCCATCTTAATAAACCTACTTCTATAACTAATGGCTGCATACACTCTCAGGGTCCTGCTGACCTGTGCATGTGACATTTTAAGGACATACAATAGTTTGTCTAACCAGGCCTCCCTTTTTGGATATTGAGATTGTTTTGCACCCTTTTTTATTACACACAAAACTATGGTTTTGTTTGTTCAGTCATCCTTATTGCTAGATCCTGGTGCACACCCTCAATTATTTCATTGGCATAAATTTAATTAAAGGGGAATTTCTATTTCAAATCACATGCACATTTTTGAGGTTTTGACACACGTGGCCAAACTGCCCTCAAAATAGTTCCAGTTTATACTCCCAGACACCCTTTTCCTCTGTCATATGAAGACTTGCCAGCTTCCCACACTCAAAATTACAAAGAAATTGGTGGTTGGGGGCTACTGGCTGTGGCAGAGGGACCCGCAGTGTGCAGTGACATCGGGCGGAGGGGAACCGATGAAGGACACCCGAGCAAGCAACGGAGCCAGCTGCCCCGGTCCTGAGACAGGGCTGTGGGCCTCAGCCCTCTGCCTCCCCGCAACGTCTTAGAAAGCACATTTTTGGGGTGTGTGTGACTTATCTGCTCATGTCCTTCACCAAATTTCTCCTTAGATTTTTCTAATTCATTTTTAAGAGTTCTTTTTGCATTAAGGATGTTAATCTTTGAGTGTTAAATTTGTTCCTTATCAATTGACTTTAAATTTAATTTGTGATGTTTGCCTTCATTTCCATGTTGGGAAAATAATTTTCTATCTAAACATTAAAAAAAAAAAAAAAATTACGGAGAAACGAACTGTGCCTGTGCGTCCTGGTCCCTTCCCTCAGTTACTGCAGCAGAAACGTCCCTCCCGCCCAGGGCTCCCCTCTTCTGGGCTCTGCATCCCACTCCTGCCCCGGCCTCAGGGCTTTCTCCTCTGTCTCTACGGGTGTTTCCCACAACATTTTAAAATGCTTGTCTCTTGTATATTAAAGGAAACAAAATTCTTTGACTCTGTTATAGACTGAATTTTGTCCCTCTGCCGCCCCCCCAGGCCCCATTTTGTATGTTGAAGCCCTAACTCCCAGTACCTCAGAATGTGACTGCATTTGGTGACAGGGTCTTTAAAGATGTGGTTAAGCTCAAATGAAGCCATTAAGGTGGACCCTAATCCAGTCTGACTGGTGTCCTTATAATAAGAGGAAATTTGGGCACACAGAGAGACACGACGGATGTGTGTGCACAGAGGAAGGACCGTGTGAGGACACAGTGAGAAGGCGGCCACCTACAAGCCATGGGGAGAGACCTCAGAAGAAACCAGAACTGCTGACTTCTTGATCTTGCCTCAGCAAACCAATACACCCTCCTTCTAGAAAACATTTCCTGCCACTTCTCTTATACAACCAAACTTCTTGAACAGGTTTGCTCTCACACGCTTCATTCTCTTGCCCATCTCAGTCCGTAGTCACTGCAACCTGGCTTCTACCCCCACTTCCTGAGACAGTTCCTACCAAGGTTATGAATGACCTCCACGATGCAACCCGAGGAACATCATGGCCAGCGAACCAGAGGCCCCTAACTACGTAGAAGTAGTTGCTGTTGCTGTTATAACTAGAGTAAGAAGCACCAGCTCAGTCTGTCAAATTATGATACAGGGTAATAAATATATCCACATTAATTCTTTATAAAGACAGAACTTGTATTAGTATTTTTTAAGTACATAGAAAATCATATGCATTTTAGACTTATTTAGAAAAATTGGCTAGGCATGCACATTATAGACTATTTTAAAAAATACAGCATGATATCTTGGTTTTCTCCAGTTTTTTTTTCTTTCTTTTTCTACGCAAGAGGTTGTTTGCATGCTATATAGTCTGAAGCATATTCTCTGTACAATTATTTTGTATCTCTCTTTTTTCCTTTTTAGGTAACATAACCATACTCCCTCCTACTATATTCAGGCCATTTAAAAGGAGCATGAAGTTTGCTGATTTTCCTGATTCTCCATTTAACTTCAGAAAGACTGAGGTTTGGGGCCTAGTTTCTGATGGTGCCTTGGCCTCTGGGAGGATCAAAGGCCAGTAGGGTAAGCAGCACCTCCTGGACTGTGAGCCTGGTGCTCCCCACGCTCACCCTCACCCCCACCCCCAGATGTCCCAAGTATGGCGACTGAGGGCTCTTCAGGAGCTGGCAATGATGCAAATTGCCATTCAGAAAGAAGGATAAGTCAGGCAACGGCTCTCATAGCAAGCACCTGGCATGGGCGAGGGCTTTGGGTACAGTGATGTTCCTTTCATCTGCTGGGTGGTTTCTTTCCCTCTCTGGAAGGAGGGACTTTAAGTGACCTTTCATAGACCCAGTCTTAAGGCATTTGAAAACAGACTTACAGACTCAAGATGCAGAGGCTCCCTGACTTGCTCCAGCAGAGTAGATGCAGCTCTGATAACAAAAGAGGCAGGAATTTGGACCCCGCTTTAGGGCGTGGGTTTTTCCTCTCATATCCCCACGGGCATGCAGGGGTGCAGGGGTGGGGGTGGTAGGAGGTGGAGGGACTTTCCTAACTAAACAATCAGCCAAACCACTCCTCCTGTGGCCCATGTGTCAGACCCTGGAAGGAAGAGGGCAGTCTTAGACCCAGGTGGCATCTCCTCTGCATGCTCCTCTGTGTCCCCAATGTCACTCCTTCCTCAGTGGCTTCCCAGGTCCCTCCTTAGAAGCCCATCTCTGCCTTTCTAACACACCCTGCCCACTTTCCAAGGCTCACCTGCATGTCTATTACCTGACCAAAGTCCTCTTTGTCTTCCTGCTGCTTGACACAATTACCAGTCATTCAATAAGCTTGCTTTTTGGAGTAACTTTTTTGGATACAGAAATCTTTTGAGAATACAGAAATGTTTCTTACTTTAAGTTGAGATACACAAGTGGAAAATGCCAGTATTAGTGAGGAGAGTGCTACACTGGAAGGAAACACAGGGTGCTGTAAACCCAACCAATACGTCAGATTCCCAAGTTTCAATCTCTAGCTTACAGTTTTTCCTGAGCTTCAGACATTTAAAACCAACTGCCTGATTGATTCAACGTCTCACATGCATCTGTGGCTTAGAATGTGCAAAGTTCAGCTCTTGATCTCTTGCACACCCTACGCTGGCATAGGCACACCCATGCTCTGTCACTTGTAGGGCTCTGCAGCCCCCGACCCCTGCTGGGTTACCTCAACATCCACATCAGAAACTGTCACTATGTTCTTGATCAGTGCCATTCTTCTAAAACCTGAGGATTTCTCTCTTGTGAGCTCAGCTACACAGTTTTTAAAAAATTGTATATTGTACAGTATCTCTAGTTATAAAAAGTGTGTGAATTTCAGGGTAACCTAATCTGCCTTAAGGGCCTTCACTATATTAATTTTTTTAACTTGTGAAACCTAACACACATATAGATGAGTGTACAAAATAAAAGTCTGCAGCTCAATGATTTATCAAATGCAAACATTCTTCTTTATCCTGTTGATATGGTGAATTACTTTGATTTCTGAGTGCTGATTTGATCTTGCATCACTGGAATAAGACCAACCTGGTGGTGCCCTTTTACCATAAAGCTGGATTTGGTGTTAACATTTTGTTTAGGATTTTTGCATCTATGTTCACGAAGGAGATCAGCCTGTAATTTTCCTTTCCTGTAATTTCCTTTTCAGGTTTTGGTATCAAGGTAAAATGTTAGAGGGGTCTCTCTTCTTCTATTTTCTAAAAGAGTTATGTACTATTAACATCATTTCTTCTTTTGGTGTTTGGTAATAGTCACTGTTGAACTTATTAGGGCCTGTGGTTTTCTTGGTGGGAAGGTTTTTAATTTCTTTCATTGTGATAGGACAGTTCAAAATTTCTGTTTCATCTAGTATCAGGATTTTTAAGAAATTTGTCTATTTGTCCAATATTTTCCAGTTTATTGGGATAAAACTTGTCATAAACTTCTCTTGCTATGTTATTGTCTATCTATCTGTGTCTATTGTCTATCTATCTATCTATCTTCTCTTGTTATTGTTAATGTCTATCACCTCTGTGTCCCCCTTTTCATTGGACATTGCTTATTTATTCCATTTTATTGTTTGTTTCAAAGTATCGACTTATGACTTTGTTCCTTCCCACTGTGTGTTTGTTTCGTCTTCTATTAATTTTTTTCTCTTTAACTTTTCTCTCTACTTCCTTGGGCATAATTTAGTGGTTTTTAGAAATTTTCTTGAGTTGAATCCTTAATGCAATGATTTCTCCCTTTATTATTTGCTAGTACATACATTCAAAGCTATAAAATGTTATCTAAGTATGATTTAGCTAAGTGTCTTACGTTTCTGAAAATTTATTTTTAATTTACATACAGTAAAATTTACTCTTCCTCTTTGATAAAGGGTCTGTTCAAATCTTTTGCTTATTTGTGTGGCTGCATTTGTGTGGATATATTTTTAGGTTCTATTCTGCCCCATTGATCTACGTATCTATTCTTTTGCCAATATTGCACTGTCTTGATTATTGCAGTTTTGTAGTAAGTCTTGAAATCAGATAGTGCGAGATCTCCAATTTTGTTCCTCTCTTTCAAAAGTGTTTTGGCTAAACTAGTCCTACCTTTCCATAGGGATTGCAAAATCAGATGGTTGACATCTACAAAAAAATTATGCTGGGATTTTTATTGAGATCACATTGACTCTACAGATGAATTTGTAGAGAATTGACATCGTAACAGTATTGAGTCTTCTAATCCAAGAATATTGTGTTATCTCTCCACTTGTTTAGGTCTTATTTCATTTCTTTCATCCATGTTTTGTAGTTTTCAACATACAGATCCTGAACATATTTTATTAGATTTATACCTAAGTATTTGGGGGGAATGCTATTGTAAATGGTACTTTAAAAATTGACTTCCAATTGTTCATTACTATTACATAGAAGTATAATTGATTTTTGTATATTACCCATCTTGCTGTTATTGACTGAACGTTTGTGTCCCCCCAAAATTCATAAGTTGACATCCTAACCCCCAATGTGATTGTATTTGAAGATGGGGCCTTTTAGAGGTAATTAGGGTTAGATGAAATTATGAGGATGGAACCCTCATAATGGGATTAGTGCCCCTATAAGAAGAGACACCAGAAAAGTTGCTCTTTCTTTCACTAGTGCACATACAAAGAAGAGGTCATGTGACACACAGTGAGATCGTGGCCGCCAACAAGCCAAGAGAAGAGGCCTGAGAATGAAACCTACCTTGCTGGTGCCTTGATCTTGGACTTCCCAGCCTCCAGAACTGTGAGAAATAAATTTCTGTTGTTTAAGACATCCAGGCTAAGGTGTTCAGCATGGCAGCCCATGCAGACTAATATATTTGCTATTCTCATCTATTAGTTGTAGGAAATTTTTTTGTAGATTCTTTGGATTATCTTCATAGACAATCACTCAGCCTGTGAAAAAGACAGCTATGTTTCTTCTTTTTAGAATCAGCTACAGTGACATGCTGAGCCATATTTGAACCTGAGGCAAAAGGAAAAATCAGTACTACTAAATCTGTCTTTATTGAAAATTTTGATATTGTGTCCATCATGAATATTTTTACATGAATTTTTATTTTCAAAAAACATTTGCGTTAAAATGTTATCTTGATTACTGAGTTTTTGGGCATTCCTCCTTAAATTTTGCTCCTCACTTGCTGTGCCCTAACCCTGGTCCTTGGTCCATTCTACCACTATTGGGTCCTGTGTGTCAGAAGGGCAGGGCAAAGAGACGCCCAGTACCCATGATGTGAATATTATACCTCCATATGCGTGGTCTCCAGCCACGACCTTTTCTCTTCACCTTAGCTGATATGGACTCCGAGCTACAGGCGTTACCAGGAAAGAACAGCTGGACGGTACAGTCCTCCCTCCAATCTAAATCATGTGGAATGACATCTCTGTTGTGATGCAGTGAACACTTTTATTACTTTAGATAAAATAACTCTTGTAAATGATCTACATAGCAAAATAACTGGCACATGGTCTCAATTTTGGTAGCAACTGTTGCTATCTTTACATGACAATTTACTCAGATATTATTTGTGGTTTGTTTTTATTGCTACAGCATAGTCAAAATCATGAGAGTTTTTATTCCTTCCCCCTCCCAAGAAGGGAGTCAGCCTTTGTGCTCCAGGTCAGGGCCCCTTGACTCCTGGTTACTGAGAGCTGTGAAGAGTCTGCAATCTCACAGCCCTCATGTGGGTATGTAAGAAACGTAACTATTTCTATAACTGACTTGAGTTTCTGATTCTAAGCTCCCAAGCTGTCTTTTGACAGGCAACTCAGCTAAACACAATTCAGGCCAATCGGTGATTTTTGTCAAATTTAGAATTATTAGGTCCAAGTTCCGTTCAAAACCATTTCTGGTTTCTCGTCTCCCTTCTCTCTCTGGGTTCCAGTGGCAGGGGACTGAGGCAGGCACACGTGGGCAGCACTGAGTAAGGGCTGGTGCACGGTCCAGTCCCCCTGCTTCTTGTTCCTGTGTTGTCAGAGCTGCTGTCGCTTGGTCTAGGAACACCTTTGGCTCCTGGGCAGCCCCAGGCATGAGTGAGTCATGGAGAGGCACCTCTTCCTCCCTCACTCCACCGGCCTGTTCATGGGCATCTCTTTGTTGTGCCCCTTTTGCCCACAGGTGGCCTCTTGTGATGGCACTCAGGACCACTGTCCCCATGGCCATGCCTCATCAGGGCAGTGTGGAGGTGTCACGCTCAGACCGTGGGCTCCTCATCCCTCAGGACTCTCTTGTATTTATTTCCCTTTCTCCCCTCACTGTCCTCCCCCGACCCTTCCTTTCAAGACCAAGGGGGACACAGATGGGCAAATACTCAACACCACTTCTCTCTCTTCAAAACTCGTTCTACCTCGTTCTTCCCAGAGCCCACTTACAACTCCTCCTCTGGACAAGGGAGGCAGACAGTGCAGTCTCTTCAGAAGTCTGTACAACTTGGTTAAGTTGGGCGATGGGAGCAGAGCTCTTCGAGCTTAATGTGTATAGGACCAGGTGATGGCCTCAGTGACGGCTCTGATCACAGCACTCAATTCACTTGCAGCTTAATTTACAGGTGTTTCTTTTTGGGAAGAGCAGGGGTGACAAGCAATGGGAAGCCCCAAGGGAGCAGAGGGGAGCCTGTGTCATGAATATTTTTGTGGCATCTCTGTTGGATGCACAAACTATCTCATTAGCTTTCATTCAAATGAGATAATAGTTGCAAGGGAGGCACTTTGCACAGTGCTGGGCATTTGATCTTCATGAATGCACGGCAATTTATAGAAGTAACAATTTGAGGGTTGCCCTCATTATTCTCATAGATCCAGAGAAAAAGAAGATATTTTTGGTTCTCCCATCCCAAGAAGCGAGCCCAGCCTCCACGTTCTGAGTTGTCTCAGGGAGTTGTTGACATTTTTTGTATTTTCAGGCCAAGAAACAGAGTTGCTATGCACCCAGGAAAAAAACCCTCCCCCTAACTAATTTACTGGGAATCCAGCTGCAATAAGATGGGTTAAGGCAGAAAGCTGAAGAGGTAGAAGAAGCCCAAGTGATCTTTTGAGAGAACCTAAGAAAGCAGAAGTCAGGGATGTTCTATCATACTTGGGTCACTTGTGCAGAACCATTAAGACTAGGAAATGCTGCTCGCGAGCAGAGGGGCTGGGCTCTATACATCGCGGCGTCTGTGCTTGGTAAGAGAGCTCCAGCCCAGCTTAGCCTGGAGGGAATAGAGCTGCCCACTTTCTAAAGGGACAAGCTGGGCCTGGCCAACTAATTGCAGTAGAAGTGAGTTAGAAGTGCCAAAGACCAGGGAACCCTCTTTTGTGTCTTCTGGACTGTGCAGGCTGGGTCGTTGACCTCAGGGAGATGGACTGAGGAAACTAATGACTTCTTTTCTTGGGGCAGCGGTAGACTCAGGCACACCATCTCATTTCTCTATTTATTTTGGCCCAATCATTAACTTTAAATGGCCTTCCTTTGTTTCCTAGGTTCTTTTATTACCCTGCGAGAACCCCCATTTCACTAAAGAGGAGTGTTGAGGTTCAGAGATAAAATGGTCAGGATGAATCAGCACATAAAAATCTTGGAGGAGAAACTCAAACCTGGGCCTGCAGAGCCGGTTAGCAATGTGCTAGCTCTGTTACAGTGCCCGGCATCTGGTTAAACATTATTTCTAGGTATGTCTATGAGGGTTTTTCTGAAAGAGATTAGCATTTGAATTGAGAGACTGGGTAAAGTAGGAGGCCCTCCCCAGTGTGGGTGGGCATCACCTGATCCAGTGGGGGCCTGCGTAGAACAAAAAGTCAGAACAAAGTTGAATTCGCTGTCTGCCCAACAACTCAAGCGGGGATAACCATCTGCTCTTGTCCATGGCACTGCTGGTTCTCAGACCTCCAGACTTGGACTGTAATCTACACCATCACCTCTCTGGCTCTTAGGCCTTCAAATTCCACCGCTGGCTTCCCTGGGTCTCTGCCTACAGAGGGCAGATGGTGGGACTTCTCAGCCTCCGTAATTGTGTGAGTCAATACCTTATAATAGATCTCTTTCTAGATATAGGTATAGGTCTAGATATAGTTATATTCGTAGAGATAGATGTCTATTCTACTGGTTCTGTTTTTCTGGTGAACCCTGACTAATACAACTTCTTAGCTCCAAACTGGACCCTGACCATTACTTTTGTTAAGTCCAGATCCCGGGTATTTTCCATCCCAGGAGACTATGAGTCAAGTGACTCAAGGGAACGGTGGGCCAGAGACTGTGGGTCTCTGACTTCCTTTGCTGCTCCAAGGGCAAATACCTGGCTCTCTGTGCGCTGATCGAGTATCGCCCTGACTACGTGGAGGGAGCTCCTGAAGGACCAGCACTCCCCACACACTGTGTCATAGACGTGGCTGCGTGTCCTCTGGACACACTGTTCCCCACTCAGCCTCAGTGTGACCCCCACTCCCTGCAAGTGGTGCTCAGGGAAGCAACGGTTCAGCCGACGATCACATACTGGTCATCCACTCTCAACAAGAGTTTCTTAAAAGTTTGGCATGCTCAAGTGGTGGTTAAAATTATTCACAACTTTTCTTGATTCTGAAAGCATTTAAGGTTGCGAGGAGCCTACAAGTTCTAATTATGATCACTTTTGGGGTGTAGACATTGGATCGTGTTAGTTGATAGCACTTCTCTTTGTCTAAATAAACTTTACTCAGCTTTGGGGGCTCAGAGGTGAGCCTTTGTGGTTCACACTTACCAGCTGTGTGACCAATTTTTCCGTGTCTTAGAGCTTCTTCACATATTACATGGGACTGATAGCATCTATCTTGCTGGGTGACTGGGAGCATAAAATGATTAAACGAGACGACCCAGTGACATAGGCAAAGCACCCACTGCAGTGCTGACCCTCGGTTTCAGGGCTGGGCGTCTCAGTGATGGAGGAAGAAGCAGGGCCGACCCGTGAGCCAGGTGCGCTTTCTCGGGAATGAGCCTAATCCTTGTGTGAATACCTTACCGATCTAAGAAGGAGAACGAATAAAGTGCATGAGACTAGAGAACACTTTAAAGATCAAGGAACATGGTTTGAAATATATAATTGGGGTGTGTGTGGACTTGGGAAGAAACTTTTGAATTTTAGCACCATTTATTTTAAAAAGCAGTGGTTTGTGGGCCATAAGGTTTCTCAGACACTAGGGTTTATTGCTGTGCCTGGTTCCTGGTTGGCTCAGTCCAAGTCCACAGAAAGCCCAGTTGCGTGGAGATTGCTGAAGGGAAGAAGCAGACGATCATGGGCTGAATCGTGTCCCCCGACCTGTCCCCTGCCAAATTCATACGTCGAAGCTCTAACCCCAATACCTCAGAATGTATTTGGAGACAGGGCATTTAAACAGGTGATTAAGGTTTTAGAGGCTGTTAGGGTTGGCCCTAATCCAATCAGACCAGTGTCCTTAGAAAAAGAGGACTTTGGACACATACAGAGACACCAGGGATGTGCAGAGACAAGGACAGTGGGAAGACGCAGCGAGAAGATCGCCATCCGCAAGCCAAGGGGAGAGACCCCAGTGGAAGCCTCTGCCAACACCTTGATCGTGGACCTCTCGCTCCAGAACTGTGAGGAGATAAATGTCTGTTGTTTAAACCACACAGTCCGTGGTATTTTGTTAGGACAGCCCTGGCACACTAGCAGACCGAGGCCTGAAGGCATCGCTGAGGCCAACTGCCTGCAAATTTCTACGGACAGAACAGCACCCTTGGTCAGGGCTGGTGGTACCAGCTGAGCAGAATCCAGGGCAGGGATAACAGGCAGAGGGTAAGTGCCCAAGCAGATCAAAGTAGATCAAGAGAATTCACCACCACTTTTGTCAGGAACCCAGTCGGCTGCTTCTCGTGGAGATTTGGGCTCCAACTTTCTCTCCCTCCTCTGAGGAACTTTTCAGACCCCTTCTAGTAAATGTGAGCTGCACCGCAGGGTTCTCCTAGAACGTCCGGGGGGACTACAGGAGACCAGCGTGTGCAGACGATCCGCTTGCAGCGATCTGCACTTCAGAGCTAGAGGAGGGGGAGGATGATTTAATGCCTCTTTTCAAAGAATGAAGGATCTTTTTTCAGCTCTTGCCAAGGAGCAGACAAAGGAAACGGGCTTCACCTGTAACAGGAGGGGTTCGTGTTAGACAGGAGGGAGATTTATCAGGCATGGAGACGAAGACACCGGAGTGAGTTATGGTATCTCCTTACCTGGATATCTTCAAAGTAAGATATACTTCCCTGTGACAGGCGCAGTCAGGGGTGGCGGTGGGGGGTGGGATTCCTAGCAGGAGGCAGGGAAATGGACTTTAGCGACCTTTGAAGGTTGAGTCCAGCCTTCTGAGTCTAGGATAAACTAAGATGGGAAAATTTATGGTTTTGACATCCATCATGTGAATAAATCTGAGCCTCTGCTGGAGTTTCAGGAGAAAGAAGATTCTGGAAGCCTGCTCTGGCTTGACTGCTCTATCAGTCAGAATTCCAGCAGGAAACAGATGGCACAGTCAGCTCAAGATGATTTGAGAGGGGTTTAATCAAGAGACTATTTACAAAGGTGTGGGCAAGGTGTAGCGAGATTAGAAAGGCTAGCGCAGTACCCCACAGCCTCTACCCCCCCATGCCTGAAGGGATGAGGGGACAGAGCAGTTATCAGAAACCCGGAGGAGAATTAGGGGACAGAGATCCATCTTGAGAGGAGCTGTGACCTTCTGGTGAGGAATGTCGCCAGCCAGAGGGGAACCAGGGAGAGGCCAGGGAAATAAGTACCCTGACATCACTCGCTTCCCACTGGTTTACTGTCAGAGTTTCCAATCTGCCGATCCCAACTGAAAGCTTGGCGTCAGGGAGCCATTGACGTGGTCCACATAGGTCAGCCTCCTGAGCAGAGAGCAGATTGCAGAAGGGTGGCAAGTGGCTCTGGAGGGGCAAATGGAATGCTTGTCCCCTGTGTGGAGCGCCTTTTATGAGCTGAGCACTGGTCTGGGCACTGGGAAGAGGGTGGTGAACCAGACTTGCATTTGGAACTAATTGTGATTTACACATGTGCTCCTGAACGTTTGCACGTTAAGGTCACACACAGGTAGTTATTAAGACAAGTAAGGCAGAAAAGTTACTGAAACTCTCTGTACCTCAGTAGCCTCATCTGTAAAATGGGGATAATAATCCTATCTCCATCTTAGGGTTGGATTATATGTGTGAGTGCATGGAAGGCACTTAGAACAATGCAAGGCATGAAGTAAGGGTTCACTCAGTGCCTGCTAGCTGTTATCACTACTATTATCATTATTAATATGAATATCTTCTAGGCAGTCTCTTGAACTCCTCCTCATCCTTGGAGACCTAGATTGTGCATCTCCTGCCTGTGGCTCCCCCTCCCTGTTCCCTCTCCCCTGACCATAGTTGGTCCCCACATTACCTGGCACAAGATGCCTTCCGGGTTCTTACAAGGCTATGATGCAATTATTTGGTTTGCATGTCTGCTTCCTCTGCTAGACCCTGCACTCTTCTGGGATGATCTTGGATTCATCTCCTTCACCAGCCCCAGGTTCTGACACGTGGGAGGTACTCAACAATGTTTGTTGAGTTCATTTTGAATGACTGCGTAAGGAACTTTTATAGTTTCATGGCGAGGAGTGTGGCCCAGGCCAGCGTTCAAAGCCCATGATGGTGGAAGTGGAAGCACCAAGTCAGCTACACCAAGTGATCTGAGGGCCCTCGAGAATCCAGCCACTGCTGCCATAGAGCCCGATCATAGGATCCCTCCTCCCCTGCCCTGCACCTGACTTCTGAGCACACCTTCTCAAGGGAAAGAGGATGCTGACTGGACAAGGAGACACGAACAAAGAGACTTTTGAGTTTTCAACAGGAATTATTCATCTTGTTCCCCTTTAAGGTAGAAGCTGGCTTTTTTTTTTTAATTGTCAGCATAAGGAGGCAAAGAGGACAGGGTTCTTTGTCGTTCAGTAGGCTCTCCCTTAGCCCCCACTCTCCCTGTCACAGAAAAAACTAGCTAGGGGCAGAGTTGGCAGGGAACAGCTCTTGAACACCTTTCTCTTTGACCCAGTTATTTTGCCCAAAGTTTCCAGAGATTCAGGGCACAAACACAAGGGGGAGTCCCAGTCCATCCCATAAACAACGCCTGAGACGGCTTTGGCATTGCTCCCATGGGATCAGCTTCCAAGGTCAGCAGCATACTCCAGTTTAATGGTAGAACATGTTGAACTATGCCACAGGGATGCCATCCGCAAATCTCGTGAAAAACTCTTGAGGACAAATGGCCCTGTTTCTTCAGCAAAGTATGCAAGGAAAATACGAGAGATGGAGGGGGATCCTATAAATTGAAAGACCTAAGATACATACAAACCACTTCATGTATGGACCTTATATGGATTCTTATTTGGACAGACTATTAAAATACTTGTAAGACAAGTATTTTAATTTGAACACTGGTTATTTGATGATACCAAGGAATTACTGTTAATATTTTGAGGTATAAAAGTGGTATTTTGAATGTGTTTTATAAAAGAGTACTTGTCTTTTAGAGATGTACTCTGAAATATTTAGGGATGACATGATATGATGCTTGAAATTTGCTTCAAAATAATCTGGGGTTGTTCAGGAAGTGGATTGAGTGTAGAGGGGGCAGCAGTTGATTCTGTGATGAATGGTCGGTACCTGTGAGTTCATTCATCAGCTCTCTCTATTTTGCACATGCATTGTATTTTTTCATAATGAAAAAGTTTTAATGTGATAGTAGAAATAAATGTGATTCTTTTTTTTGTTTGTTTTACCAGGGTTCTCTGTACTAGGACTTAAAATCCATACAGAATATGCCAGATGGAAAGCAAATGTAGAATGGGCTAATATGTTTCAGAGATGAACTCAAACCTATTTCATTTCTCTTAAGACAAGAGAAGTTCTCCCTTGTCTTAAGAGAAATGGACAAGGAAATGGTTCTCCCTAAAGGCCACTGGGATCTTTACTATTTAGCCATGTTTTTTTACTAAAGAGCCAGAACTTGAAGGGTTAAAATGATGCCTACTCTCCCTGCCTGATAAGAATGGATTTCCCTTGCAGCCAGCACCCTTGAGGGAAACAGGAACCAGAGCCAGGTGGGACCCTCTAGCTGGGTTCTGTTCAATCTGGTCTAGCGCCTGATGCTTGGGACTGTGCTTTCCAGAACATTCTCATCTGTGTTCACTGTACCATTTGGACCTCTCCCTTGAGGGAGGGAGGAGAAATTTACAGTATTCATTTTACAGGTGAGGAAACAGAGACTTGGAGAGGTGCCACAACTTGCTTACTGTCACACGGCCAAAGCATGGTGGAAGCAGGGCTCATATCGAGCCCTCAGGTTTCAAGCCCAGGTTTCTTTCCACTATAGATTTCTGCCCTCCAGGGTGTCGCAGTTCTTCTTGGGGATGCATCAAATAATAATAGTAATGTGATTGACACTGTGTTGAGTGTTCTACAGGCATCAATTTCATTTAACCCTTTTAATGACTTTATAAGGTAGGTACTATCCCCATTCCCATTTACAGAAGGGGAAATTGAAGTCCCTAATATTGCAGAACTGATAAAATGAGAAACTGAGATTTCAACCAAATATGTCTGGCTTCAGACCCTGGACTCATTTTTAATGCTACTTCTTCCTACTTAGTTGAGTTGAAAGGTTTCAGAAGTCACCTAAATAGAGGCCTGGAAATGACCAGGAAGAAGGCTCATGCCATCGGTGCCCAAAAGAATGCCTTATTGCTACATTTTGGAATCACTGATTTAGTTAGTTACATCATTCATGTAGCATTTACAATGTGCCAGGCTACTGCTGACCACTTTGCAAATTTTAACTTATCAAATATTCGTAATACCCCTGTGAGGTAATTAAGTGTGGTTATAATTATTCCCACTTTACCAATGGGGAAACTGAGGCACTTGCCAACACTATGGAGCTAATAAAATGCAGAGCCAGGATTCATCCCAAGCTGTCTCGTGCCTGAGTCCAAGCTTTTGTTCAGGACACTGCTCTACCCTCCGGCCCTGTACCTACACACCCCCTGTCCTAGAGTATGTCAATAAAAAGGTGGTGTTGGCTGACTTTAATTCCAATTTCTTAACCCCACATAATAAAGACCAAAATAAGGTAGTGACCAATTCAGTCTAACCGAATCTCTAAAGCATGTATGTGTGAAATTGCTCTATTAACTTGAGTCAGAAATGTGTTTTGAGGACTGACTATACCTTTTTGAGAGCTGCAATAATGAGAGAAAACATTAAATTTAATGGGATAAATCACCTATAGCACTTGGCACACGAACAAGCTCAATATAGAGCAGCTATCAATATTCTTTATAATCTCTCTAATCCATGTCTTCCACTCCATCACGGGCACCACAGCCCAGGTGTACGTCATCTCTCGGATTGCTACAGGAGCTTCCTCCCGACCCTGTCCACTCAACCCGTTCTCCACACTGCACACCTTCCTCTCCTCTCCTCAACCTAGTCTCTAATAATGTTCTCTAGCCTTCCCTGGGGGAGAGTTATCCTTCGTGGTTCTGTTGAACCCAGGCATGGCCATATGGCTTGCTCTGGCCAATGTGAGAAGTGGCATGTGTCCAGTTCAGATGGAATTGTTAAAATCCAGTAGGTGCCCTGCTAACACATCCAGCAATGGTCCAGATGGTAGCATTTTTCACTCTGGGTCCTGCAAGGAAGAGATCCTGTGCAGAGGCTCCAGGCAACCCTTGACAGACATGTAAAATAAGATATAAACATTTATGTTGTGTGTCACTGAGACTTTGGACTTGTTCATATGACAACATATACCAAGCGTAATCTGACGGATACAGGTTTATAAAACTCTTAGGGAATGGGACAAAAGTCCCTCTTATGCTTGCAAGGCCCTGCAAAGTCTTGGCCTAAATATCAGGCTTTACCTGTACCATATTTCCTCTCCTTTCCTCCTCTTCATACAAACAGGCCTTCTTTCAGCCCCTCATAGTGCCCAGCTCCCTTCAACTACAGGATCTTTGTACAGGCAGTCTCCTCTGCCTGGAACATTCTTTCCCTCTTTCCTGGTTAATTTCTGCCTATTGTACTAGTCTAATTAGGCTTTCATGGCAATGTGTATTCTTTACAGCACTCATCACAACTACACGCTTACCTTTCCTGCTGTATTTATTGGAATAATGCTTATTTTGTCCACTCGACTACATACTTTGTAATAATAGATACCCAGTCTTTATTTACTTACTATCCCTAGCCTGACATAGTCTCTGGCACATAGCATGCACTCAATAAGTATTTACTGAATAAATGATTAATACAGTCAATATACAGGGGTACTTCAAAAAGTTCACATAAAAATAGAATTGAAAGATAATACAAATCTTTCCATGAACTTTTTGAAGTACCCTTGTATTATAGTGATTATAGGATGGAGGTTGGAGCCAGACGTCTTGGATTTGAATCCCATTCTGCCAATTCTTCATTGTATGACCTTCACTAAATTACTTAATCTCTCCCCACCAGTTTCCTCGTTTATAACAGATGGATAAAAACAGTACGTATCTCACATGGTGGTAATGCGGTTTGAGTGGATGAAGATATGTGTGTTGCTTATTTACTCATCGCCTCTGGTCTCCAAGCTCGCCCTTCTATACTCTGCTCTGTGGGGCTGGGGCTCGTATTTTTCTCATTACATTCTCCAGACTCCCTTGCCAGATGGCTACCATCAGATCCAGCCAACGAGAGACACTGGCAGGAGCCTTGGAGGAGGAAAGTGGGGGAGAAGGGACTTCTTTCTGGTTTCAGCTCCTGTCAACTCCTCACATCACGAGTGCAGAGGACAGCTGCACCAACAGCCTCCAGCCCCTCCCAGCACTCCCAGTGCCAGCCATGCCTTGCCTCCTCAGAAGTATTAATATCGTTGGCTTCGTCCCCCTCAGCGGGACTAGCACCAGCCATCCCATGTCCTGTCAGAAACCTGAGTACCACCTATGTGGTGTCCCCACCCTCCTGGTGACCCCCTTCAGAGAAGATCCAAGTATCAGCTATGTGGTATCCCTTCTCAAGCACCTAGGTTCTGGTAATCCAACCTTTCCCTTTTGCTTCCCCAGCTCCAGGGGTGGTGGCTATGTCCTACAGTTATTATGATCTAGGCTACTTTAGAGCCCCTTGGTGGAAAACCTAATGGACCCTATTCCTGATTCCTGACTGGGCCTTGATGCAACATATCAAGTACTCAGAATATATCAGGCACATATTATGTAAGTGTTAAGCCCTGTATTTGTCCAAATAAGTGAAAAAAGCCCAACACTGCCCATAGGAATGTTGCAAAGAACGTCATGTGCCTGACATCCATTGAGGCTGACATCCACTCCGCAGTGCACAGAGACCATCTTCTGGGGACATCCAATCCCCATAACTCACTCAACCATCCCAGACATGATATAAAGCAAATGATGACACAACTGCCATAGCATTAGCAATTTTTTATTTTTCCTTTTTTGTTGCATAGGAAATGCAGTACTTGCTTCCAGTAATTGTATTGTAATGTGAGAAGGTGGTAGCACTAATGGTTGAATACAAGAGTTAAACTAATCCACACCAGCTCAAAAAACCTGTGGAGATTTAGTTGAATAAGAATGGACGCCCACAGTGATTCTCAACCAATTACAAATTTTCACAGAACACAGTAAAACTAAAAGGGTAACTATGAGAGTCAATACAAGTATACTAGAGGCACAGGGGGCCCGGCTCATAAAAACAAGTTTCAGACCAAGTTATTAACACGGGGGGTGTTGAGTTTCACAACAGATCTCTCACCATCACTAGACGTTTTCAATCCCTTCCCCCAACAATTTGAAATGAAAAACGGAGGTATTTTGAGCGGACAGATTTTCATACGTGGTGGGAAAAGTCCCCAGGGAGCTTTGTTCTGGGGAAAGGTCAGGGCTAAGGGTGAGGCGGGCAATCATGTATTTGCCTTTGAGAATCTTCTTAAAGGACCTCCTAGCACGTGCTAAAGCTCCTAGTCTAGGTCTAGCTGGTATCTCAGTGATGAGGCTATCCAGTGCCTTAGCAGTGCAGAGCCTGTGGTCTGAGACCAGGAAGAAAGAAGGGGGCAGGCATCCCTCTCACACCTCCATCTGAATGCAGCCAGGGGCCTCAGGACCTTCAGTTGAGATGTTTAAAAAAAAAAAAAAACTAATTTACAGACTACGAACCCCCTCCCTATAAAAATAAAAAAGAATAACACAAAGGAAAAAAAAAAAAAAGCTTTTGTCATTTGGAGAAGTTGAATATAAAAAAGTACGAAAAATGGCCCAATACATTGGCCACTATTTGTCCTTGAAATCATCGTAGAGAGAAAAGTTCACATTGTATGACCCGGTGGGTGTTTCCACCATGAAGGTGTTCTGGTTAGATTAGAGGTAGAACTTCCACTGTACACTCTGGTGGTCCAGACACACTTCGGAAACTTTGTTTTTTGTATCGAATAGCATGAGTCCACATGTGAAACTTGGGATGCCTGGCACACAGACCCGGTCCTACCCCCGCACTGCCTCCCTGTTCCCATGCCTACCTGTGGGTGGTCCCCCTTATCTTTCTGAGCATTTCCAGTATCTGCTCCCCAGACCCAGTCCCCCTAATCTGGTTAATGTAACCCTTTGGGGAATAACAGACAGGTGGGTGTTGGCTTAGGAAAAAAAAAAAAAAAGAGAAATTTAATTTGGGAAGCAAGTAGTTTCAAATTTAGACCAAAAAAAGTATATTAAAAAAATCCCGTGTTAATAGCAAACTTCTTTTTCTTATGAATCGGGCCCAAAGTTTGTACAGAGTTTTATTTTTGAAGAAAATATTGCAACTGTGCATGAAACTAAATAGCCACGTGATTTCTTAAAGTTTTTTTTTCTTTTTTCTTTTAATAATACGAGGAGGTCTGGTGTGAAGACGGACCAAGCATGGGTACCTGGCTGAACATTGTCCATTAAGAAAACACTTCAGTACCAACACAGCTTCAGTCGAGGGTCAGGGAAAATGTCCCTCACTTGGAAATGTTCTCAGAGTGTCTTCATAGCAGAGTTCTTGAAATTCAAATGGTAGTTTTGAGACAAAAATCTCACCAGGTACTGATTTCTGAAATCAAACACCCATGCTTGTCCCCTAGGAAAAAGAAAACAAAAAACAAAAACAAAAACAAAACACAAGTAATACTGAATTTAAGTAAATGTATACCTCCAAAATACTGAAAACAGCCGAAATCAAGAAAAGACAGAATTTGCGTTCTCAGTGAAATACCTTTTAAACCTAGCTGACAAGAACCAAGTCAGAAAAAAAGACTAACATAACTTTGAGTAATATTCATACAGTTCACTAAGCATTATGGAATAGCATGCATTAATATTGTACGGTTATTTTACATCACCTATACCAGAAGGTCCTGACTGACAGACAGCGAAGGCTACCGGTGTAGAAAAATCTTACTTCAGAAGAGCAATATAATACAGATTTCACAGGCACTACATTTTAATATATCAGGTATTATGCTGGTTTTCTTATAATTCTTTCTGTCCTAAAGCTGGCATTATAACAATGACCAAAAAGGCAAGGATTGAAGTAAACGGAAAGTAGATACCAAAGTTGATATAGTTTTTTCTTCAGATAGATTAGTGCATAGTTCTCATGCAGATAAACACTGCTATGCATTTACACTGTTGGAAAGCAGAGTGAATTGAGCCCAAGTTGTCACATTTGTGTAAATCATTTTGTCAGCCTGTAATAGCACCATGTAATGGATTTGCATTAAACATTAAATTGATTTCAGAATTGGTGACACAGTATTCACTACAGTTAAGTGCTATGGAATAGCTTCAATGTTACCTGCTATATATCAAAGCAATTTTCATCCCACTGCTTTTTTATTGGAAAAAATAAAAGGAAAACATACACGACGCTAATTAGACAAATGCACAGCCTTGGACGTGGAAAAGGCAGAGCGGGTTTACTGTCAAACAGTAAATACATGCATTGACTTCAAGACAAAATTGGCCTCAGAAGCCTATGTGAATGAAAGCTGTGCCAGTGGGCAGTGCAGCTTTCTGAGACTGTCTCATGACAGGTCTTGGAGGGTGGGTTGTGAGGTGCCACGGAGCTCTCCTTACATTACCATGCCGCTTGTGTTTTAGATTTGTTCTATGGAGGCCTGCTACCAAAAAAAAAAAAAAAAAAAAGGAAAAAAGAAAGAAGCAAACAAAACCCAGAAAGACAGGGACAGAGACACACACACACACACACACACAGAGAGAGAGAGAGAGAGAGAGAGAGATACCACCACCACTATGGACAGAAAGATATTTCCAGAGACATTCTTGGACACCCCTCCTCCAAAAAAAAAAAAAAATCACAGGGAAAAAAATGCTTTTCGTAATCCAGGTTTTGTAAATACTTCATGACACTATAACTCCAGAATTCAAAGCATATAGGGAGAAGGATTTGAAACAGTGAAAGACAAACTTTCTGAGATGGGTTTTGCATATTCCTGTGGGCTGACTAAATGTGGGGACTCTGGAAAGTTTGGGTTCCTTTACACTTCGACTGTCAGAAAATGAAGGACACAAGCTTGGAGAAGTGTAACCTTGTCAGCCTGCCTACAGCCCACACCTGACAGTGGGGCAGGGGCCAGGACTGTCATGCCAGGGTATGAAGAAACAGAAACATTAGTTCAAACCTCAGAGGAAAGAAGGTTCTAGGATGGAAAGTGGCATTAGGGAGAGGACCCCTGCCCATGAAAGGTCAGAAAGGGAGCGTTTGGTGGCAGGGAGAAGGGCCAGAAGAAAACATATATAGAAAAATGGTAAGATTAGTGTTTGTGCCTCTGACTTCAGTTCCCAAAGAAAAAACATGGAGAGTTATTTGAGGGATTTATCTTTGCCAATCTTGTTAATGACATTTGATGGGAGAGAAAAAATTCAAACGTGTCTCAGAATCAAGGGCTGGGCCTTCAAATGCTGATGGCTCTCAGTCTGTCTGTCTACACACCCCAGGTAGCAAAGTCTTCCTCAAACATCTTCACTCAGCTTTTACTCTAAAAAGCAAAACACTCTATTGTTGGTGTTTCTTTTTTCCTGCTTGATCACAACTGAACTACAGTTTCCTGCTGCTTTCTGGACAATGAAACATGAACAAAATTGTAACTTAGTGTATTTAATACTTAACCCCTGTTCATTATCACCCTAGACTGCCTCCCTAATGTTTTAAAGCCTTTAAAACATTTTTTTTCCTGCAAATCTGTTCAGAATTCTCTAATTTTAGCTTCATCAAACTTAATACAACAAAATACCTTCAAAAATACAGCATACCTGTAACATCCATTTACAATGGTTTTTCAGTAGACCTATACTTCTCAAGTATAGGAATATGCTATACCATTGAGAAGAAAAAAATAACTGTATTTAAATACTTACAAAAAAAAAAAAAAGGAAACAGGAAAGTTTTAAACTTAAATCCAGTTCCCAAGGGTGGCGGGGGTGGGGGTGGGGTGGGGAGAAAAGCAATTCTATGAATGCTGCCTTTATAATGAACAATCAGAAATTTCACTAGGCTAATTTGACAGAAATTTTTCCTCATTTAAACAACATTACAAAAGTCCTGCATTATAAAATAGGGTAGAATAAATCAGTGTAATCAATAAAACTATACAACAATACAAATTACATATCTTCTGAGTGGGCAGTTTATTCTCTCTCTTTGCAGTCATGACTACAACATGCTCACTAAAAACAACTAAAACTGCCCAAACTATTGCTTAGTTTGTTTTGTTTAAAAAAGGGTGCAATTTTAATGTATATACAACCAATTTACTGGTAATACCTTGGCTTATTGCAAGGTTCTGACAAAATGTTTGTCTAGGCTTTTTTCCCTTCACTGTGAAGCACTGAAAGCTGCTATTTTTTTTCTTTTTTCTTTCTTTTTTTTTTTTTTTTTTTTTTTTTAGTGCACATATGTCATAATAAAGTAATGCCCAGCTAAGTGCTATAAGGGAAGGCAAAGTATGCTGGCTGGCTATAGGAAGTGACACCGTACACTGACAATCACACCATACAACAGCGCCAAACGACTATTCAACCACTTATCAGACACATATGAAAATCCAAAATGTTTTATTTTATTTTTTTTTCCTTAAATAGAGATAACCAGTAAACAATTTTCAGAACTTGGAAGTTTAAAAACGTGCATATAAAAATGGGCATTATATACTTTTTATTGAATGTGGATTGACTGCAGTCTGCTAAGAAAAATGGGGTGTGGGAGCTGAAGAAAAAGGAAGTTGTCTTTTTTTTTTAAGGCTTGCTTGTGAAAGGAACAGTTGTAAAAACAAAATTGCTTGAAGCAGGGTCAGCTTAGTGCTTCACAGTTTGACTGCTTCTCTAAGAGGAGCCCTTCCTGCGCACGTGCATTCAAAAATCACAAAAAAGTACAAAGACAAACACCTAAAACACACTGCGTCAAGTGCAGCACCGACTTTGGTCAAATAAAAAAAAAAAAAAAAGAAAAGAAAAATTAATAATTGCTAAGCTTTTCTACATGATATAAGCAGGTATTGCATATTTTCATATATCTGGGGAGAAAATAAAGGAAGACTCCAAATAAATTGTAAAATGCAGCAACATCCAAAATACTGATATTCTAAGCATCTATAGATCTCAGAATAGCACTGCCACTGACCATACAGGACAATAAAGACTACTCCTATCTGCGGAACAACTAACTCTCTATTTAGTTCTAGATTTTGAAACTGACGATGGCTGACATAAAAGTCACATTTACAAAAAGTGTCTCCAAATGCTTGACTAGGGAAAAACCCCTTTCAAAAGAGGAGCATGTGCAACAATTCCACAAATAATCGCTATCCAGGGCAAGGCACATTGATATGGAATTTTTGTTTTCGTGCAAATTAAGGAAAAAAAACAAAACAAAACAACATTGTTTCAGGGGAAAGATGAGGAGCAAAGTGTCTTCCCAAGAATTTCAGTTACTTGATTGTATAGGACAGCAGTAGAACCCTTCTGAAGGGCTGAAAAACATAGTTTAAAGGCAAGTGCCTAGAGTAGGGATTACAATATTGTGTCTTAATGCACTCTACTTTATCCTACATTAACTATATAAAAATTAGTTACTAACACTAGAACATGCAGAGACTTTCTCTGATCAGCAGGGTTTGCCAACCAGAACGTGTATATATATGTATAGTATAGGAAACCTTCTTGAAGTTGCATGGGAAGCAAAGGGGTGCTTCGCTGTCTGGTAGAAA
This sequence comes from Cynocephalus volans, assembly GCF_027409185.1. Classification (NCBI taxonomy): domain Eukaryota; kingdom Metazoa; phylum Chordata; class Mammalia; order Dermoptera; family Cynocephalidae; genus Cynocephalus; species Cynocephalus volans. Next base: position 52,299,658 of record NC_084467.1, on the reverse strand, counting down.
AATCACTTGCACTTTATTTTGTTTTTGTTTCTGTTTTTTTTTTTGGTTTTTTTTTGTTTTTTACATAAGATACAGGACATGTGGGGGTGCAAACTTATTTTTTGTTTTTCCCTAACAAGTGCCCTTGATCTGAATGGGCACCAGCATTTGTGTCAGTATTGGTTTATTATTATTATTCTTATTTTCCCATTAGCCCAGGTCAGGGACGCAAAGGTCTTTAAAACTTCTGGACAATCTCTGGTACAATGAGGTGTCTGATAACTGATAAATCTATGTTGCCAGATCCATGTAAAAATTTTCAGAATTGGCATAATCCATTATAGTGAACTTCTAGCTTATAAAATTAACAGATACCATGATTTCACTTTAGTTATGTGCTTTGATAACTGAAAATAATTAATTAGCATTTAATGTAGTTAACATATTGTGGTAAAAGCACCATTAGATTTGTTTTTTTGTTTTTTTTTTTAAATTTTTTCCTTCAGTTTTTAAAGGGATACAAGTTTAACAATAAAAAACATAAAAAGCAAAAATAGCTCCCCTTTTTCTTGCAAGGCTGTTTTTTACCCCAATAATTTAGAGTCCTGGGGTGAGAGGACTTGAAAACAAAAATAGAATTTTCAACAATCTCTATCTTACAAAGATATTTAGCTATCCAATGAAATTGCACTTTACTCAATTCAAAATTCGATTGTTTTGATTGATTCCTGTCAGTTTCTGTCAAAACAGACCATCTTCCCCATATCCATGTGAATTTTTGTGTCATTGTTGAAATTGTTGAAAAAATGTTGTTGTTGTTTTTTTTTTTAATGTAAGTGCAGCATTCAAAACTTCTAAAAAACTGAATAGTAGTAGTAGTAGTTTGCCATTTTCGGAATCGTTCTGCAACGTGAGTGGATTCATTGTCCTTGCGGGCCATGTTATAGACTTAACTGCTGACTGCTGAACCAAACCAAACTAAAAGAAAAAATAAAAAAAGAACATAACTGCATTTTCTTTTTCCAATATGTTACAGAAAAACATTGCCCTTTGACTGTCCGTAAGTTATATATTGCAGATCTCAGCTACTACAAAAGATTTAGTTCTCCATGTGCCTCTTGAATGCTCAAGGAGGATCACACCTGTGTGGGTAAATTCATGAAATACTGTGAAACAGCCAGGCTCCGTAAGGAAATGTGTTACAACAGGAAGTCAGTGAGCAAGGGTAGTCCTCCGCTAGCCACATCACCTAATGCTCACGCTACTGTGGAAACACTTCAAATGTTACAAAGCCCAACCATTTCCAGCACCATATGAGAAATTACAACAGTCCCTAAAGTATTTTAAAAAAAAATCCCAAAAGGTTATGGCCTTTGCTGTTTGACCATAATGCTTGCTGTTTCCATGTATTCCATGTACAAGTTGATTTGAATCGGTTTTTCTCCCCTTCCACTGACAGTGAAGTTGTAACTGCGCTGAGTTGAGGTTGCGTCCGTGTTACAGAGTTGAGAAGGGGTCAGGTGGTCTGTCTGGTGGATGGTGGGATGCTGCAACTTTTATCCCAGGTACCAGGACTGGAAGACAAAAGGAAAAGGACAATTAGAAGTATAATTTGTAAAACAGCGTATTTCAGAAGTTGCCCTTCCAACCATGAAATCAAGATCCACATTAAGGATGAGGGAGGTATTCTCTAGGAAAAGTAAAGGAATGACAAGCAATAGTAAATCTTGACACACTGAAACTGATCTTACTCCTCTGAAATTAAAATTCATTGTCTTTGTTGGGGTTTGAGAGTGTCTTATAAAACAAGGCATTTCTGTCCATTGAAAATACAAACACAGGTCTTGTCATCTGGAGGTGGGCAGTTATAGGAAGGCAGGAACCTGGCCATCTCTTTCTCCACTCAATCCTCAGTGCCTGGAATAAAGAATGTTCTCAACAAGGCAGGCTTGAAGGAATAGAGAGTGAGTGTGGGGAGAGGTTTTGGGTGGTGATGAATGGTTACTCTGATGGTTTTCACAACGTCTCCTTCTAAAGGAGTAGTAGGAGGAGGAGTAGGCACTGAAGATGTGATCCAACATTCTCTTAACAGGGACAGACGGCCAGTAGTGATGGAGAGTCAGCAAGGGTAACGAGGGAAAAGTGCTGTACCAGGTATCCGGGGTGATTTGGGGCAAGTCACAGCATTTCTCTCACACTCCATTTCCTTATGTGTGTGGAGTAAATTTTATGATGTAAAATGCTCCTTTCATTTCAATAGTTCTAAAATAATATTTTCAAAAATGACACGTAATAATCAAGTAGTATCAAGATCTTACCCTATTAACTACCATGATGTCCAAAGGAAAAATGAGGCCATTGCGTACCCTTCCTTCATACTTTTCTTCATTTAACATTTACGGTAGAGCTTTCTATATGCCTGCTGGGCCCTGTTACCTTTTCCTTTCATAAATCCTTAGCTTTGAGCAATATCCCCTCATCTGCTGGCAGTTCTTTTTCTGTTAGCTAAACAAACTGACCAATTATGGACTAATACCAGAGTTAGTTTCTCGAGTGAAATAAAAAGGCATGTGGCTTTTGCCAACTCTTCTCTAGAGATACCCTGAAAAATTCACTACATTTATCATTACTCACAGAAAAATCATCAACTTCAAGAAAAAGTGACTGCATTTGAATTCTCTTGAGTGGACAGTATCAGAAAGGGTTACATCTGGATTGATTCAGTCAGGTGAAGGCTCATCCTTGTCCAAGAGATTCAATTAGGTAAAGTAAGGACTAGTTTGATTCCAGGGATAAATGGCTCAGTGACAGCTACGTGGAGGTTGGTATAAGACTTCCTGGTCATATAAGCTACCTTTGATTTCTAGAGGAGTTTTAAAAATCCAAGCCGAAATCAATAAACTACTCATTCTGTATACTTTTAGATGTTGTTATTTGACCACATGCTTTGCGTAGTACCATATAGCCTCCTGTGTCCTGAAAGGATACCATCCTGGCAAATACACACGCCCAAATCTAACTGGACACAAGAAAGAAGAGGGGGAAGACAGGAGAGGAGGGGCCAGCTCCCAAGTGTCTTTTTAGTAGGACTCTCCTAATAGCTGACGTGGATCCACGTTACAGCCACTTTTTCTCTTTAACAAAACACAGTCTCAAACTTTGGGTGCAGCAAATAATGCTTACAATTTCTGTTTTCACACTTTCTGTCAGCTGTGAAATTCCAGACTTCTTCAATCTGACACTAAGGTAGTTCTTGAAGCAAAGGCCTAGGACCCAGCAAGTCAGCAGGGGGAGCAGTTTTCCATCCCACAGTTTCTGGACGAGACCTCAGGGCACTACAAAAATCTGCAGTGCCTCTGCACTTCTCTTAAAAAGCAAAGCAAAAAAAAAAAAAAAAAGTTTCTTCACACATCTTACTATTCAGTATGTGCCTTGCCGACAAGGTTACCCCAGAGCAGCTCTGTAATCCTTCACTGAAATAGGCTTTATTGATTGCTCTGGTCTATTGTTCTCTTTTGAAGTCCCCCAAGTTCAAGTTCATCCTGGTGTTACATCATGTCTGGTTGCTAAGAGCAACCAGACAGACCCAGACGTGACTATCATTAGCAAGAAACCCTCTGCTCTCCTCCCACCAACCTTCCAGTGGTTCTGACGTAGCAAGCCCACTGCAAACACATTGAAGTATTTATTCTGCCTAATTTATGACCTACACAGCAAGCAGGACCCCCACTCCAAAAACCAACACTGTTGTATATTTAATTAATCTGTCTTTCTCTGGCACTTGGGAAAGTTAGACAAAGGACTAATTATTGTGTTTCACTCTCCACACTTTTCTTTTGGGGGGTGAATATTTGCATGGGAAAGAAAACTACAAGGCCCAGCATGGGGGGGCCTCCCCTTTTTCTTTTTGCCCTATTGACATTTCATGAAATACTTTAGCTGCTTAAGGGAATTAGAAAAAAAATGCGATGTGAATGTTACTCCTTCTGAGTTGGTATTCAGTAACACAAATCAACTCATGACATGTTTAAATTTAAATGCTAACCACACACTCTCAGAGTTACTTTAAAGGTTAGTTTTTAATCAATAGAAGTTGCTGACTCCGGGTTTTTGAGCTGCGCACTGCAACTCTTGGGCTTTTGTCTAACGTTAAAGCTTTCAAACTTTTTTTTTCCTTGAGATGATTTTAGCAATGATTTGCAGACACAGAGGCTATTGTGCTCTGACCAGCAACATGTCAATAGAGGAGCCGAGCTGCCCTGTGGTGGGGTGTCAATATGACTCCTGAAGGCAGGGGTTGGGGGTCTTTAATAACCCGTGAAAAAACCTTAATTAACCCTTTCAGGCCCCAACCAAAACCTATTCTTAAACTTTTTCACTCCTGTAATTTGACCATTAGTACTCATTTCAACATCACACTAATCTTCATGACAATTAACCCAGCTACTTGACCAAGGGTTTCCAGAATGGGAAGTCAGTTAGGGGAACCACACAGGGATTTTTTTTTTTTTTTTTTTTGAATGAGGTCTCTTTGATTAAATCATTTATTTGCAGAGACGGCAGATAAACAGTTCTAATAATAAATTTGTCCATTTCACCAAAATTTTCTCATAGTTTGTAGTTGAAAATGCTCATAATCCCATTGTATTGTGTGTGACAGTCACCCATGTATATGCCACTCGATTTCTATAAACTCCCATGGACTGCTAATAACACCAGATGGACAAGATAATGGTTGGAAAATCCCATCTTTCTCTTGTGATATATTCTTATAATTTCTATTATGCAAGCAGTGCGAGTTCCAAGACATTCACTGAAGAATGATTCTGCATATTTTCTTCTTGGCTATACAGGACAAAATATAAATGAAAACTGAGATTGCTAAATTGTTGGGATTGAGTAGCAAGTTGCTGGGAAAATGTTGACACGTTATGCAAAATTCATTTCTGGAGAGTCAAAAAATCGTCTTCAGACGTTTACTGACATAAGCTTAGGTTTCATATGGTTTCTGCCTTCGTACTTTATAGCTGCTTAATCTAACCTACTGTATCCAGATGGACTACAAAGGAATCTCTGTCCCTTATCTGCAGTGAGTTGCAATATTACAATACAATATAGGATGATGTTATCTTGATACATTTACATTAAGGAAGTAAACACAGAGCTTTGATCTATTTTTCCCCCAGGAACTTTCAGCTATAGTTGTTTCGGAGGTCCATAAATCCACATTCCCACAAAAGCTCTAGTTAGTAAAATTAGCCAGTTATATTCTCAACGTCTATGGTCTGGGATGTGCTGGCGGGGGTGGGGGTGGTAGTGGTGGTGGCGGGTAATTGTCCTCCCTCGGTATTCAAGGTGAAACATCAAAAGAAATCTGCAGTCCAGGACAAGAGCTCAGCTTTCCTTTTCTCCAGTCAAATGAAGAAGTAATCTCATCAGGTTGGAAAGTGCTGACTAAGGATTTAATAAAGTGCCTGCAGATGTGGCGTCTCTAAGGTATTCAACTCATGTAATGCAAAACAGCTCCACACTGAATGTGCTTATAAAATTTCATTTAACCATTGCAGTGCGACTTTTCCCCCTCACAGTTCTCTAAGGAGTTTTATCACACTTCCCGCCCCTTAATTTACAGCTCCATGAAAGTCAGAATCCCATTCTGCCAAGATTCTGGAATACTCACAGTGTCTGGTTTTATGAACCGTAAACAACATTTATCCAACTGCATCCTAAACAGGAAGCCTGAAACAGCAGTAGGTACCTCTGGTGGTGCCAATCTGCTTATATGCCTCATGGAGTGCAGTTAGGAAACTGAGGCCATTTTCGAAAATGGGGTCATAAGGCTGCTGAAGACATGGTTGACGATGGCCACACACTCAAGTCATTAGTTAGCAACAAATATTCTAATGTGTTTAACAACTTTTTAAAAGGTCTTTTTATATTATCTTTTGACTAAGAGGGCAGGATGCACATTTTAGAAACAAAAAGAAACATGTTTGTTGGAGATAGTTATATTTTACTTTAACCAAAAAAAAGGAGGAGCGGGTGCTGGGGGGAGGGGGTGGGTGGCGGGGAGTACGGAACAGATTGTGACGCAGAATCTGTTTTTCAAATTAAAAAGTTAAACAAAAGGCCTGAAGGGCAAAGTTTAACACTGCGGAAGGAGGTTGTTAATGTGGAATCCAGAACTGGGTGTGACACTTTGCTTTCTTATCCAGGCAAGGTGGGTTATTTAAGGACATTCACACACATGAACATGCAGATACAAGGAGGCCTCACTGCCCCCAAAAGGCCTGGCTCTCCATCAACACCAAGAGAGGACATGGCCAAGCAAAGCTGCACGAGTAGTGGCCACCATTTTGCCTTCTCTCCTGAGGAGATGCCACCTCTGCTGGGTCACACTGATCCAGTTAGTCATTTTTGGCTTTCTGCTCTTATTTGGATGCACTAAGGCCCACTAGTTATCCTAAATGAATTGTACTTGGCAAATCAGCCCAAAGCCTGGCAGCCCCTTCATCTCACTCCCATACAATGGAAGTGGACAGGGCCTCCAAGTATACTCCAAGGCCCTCGCATTTGCTGAAACCATTTGGGAGCATTTATTTACTCATTCAACAAGCAGCAAGGGCCTGGCTGTGTGCTAGGTGCTATGTAGGCTAGAGTCTGGGGATTTCATGAGTAAAGTAAATATGGTCCCTGGCCTTAAGCACTTTATTGCCTTGTAGGAAGAAGGATTTTAGACTTCTGTACCCTTCGTGATACCAGACACTTTACTTTTCTCATAGTAGAATCTTTATAAACTTATGTCGACTGATGCTGCTGAGCATTCAGTGTCTGAAGGACTCAGGATTGAGTCTTACTTTTTCTACTGACTGGCTGTGAAACTTCAGGTGAGCTGGTCCCTGTCCTCAGGACCTCAGAGGACTGTTGTGAGGACCACTCTGCACTGTGTGAGAGGAAAGCAGTGATTTACACTGGTTCTTCTGAAAAGGGTGACATGCTGCACACAGGTGTTAGTTATTGCTATTGCCAGTCTTGGGCTTTGATGTCTGCAGTCATTTTCCTGGTCTGATTTTATTTTGTTAATTAAAGAAAGCCTGCTTTCAATAACTCTAAACCAAGACTTGTTTATTGTACAGGAAACTATTAAAACATTAATGGGCCATAATTGGCCCTGCTTACCTTTGTGGCCTTATCATTTCACCACTTGTACTCAACACTTGTGCTGGGTTAAACTTCTTCCAGATCCCCCAAAGCCAAATGTGTTCTCCCTACTGGGACTTGGCAAAGGCTGTACCGCTCTCCTTGGCTGTGCTAACACTTGCTAGTCCCTGACTTCTAAGATTACATGTCCCTTCTTCCCAGGGGTCTTTCTCGGGGCCTTTACCTCTGAGGTTCACCTCCTTCATAGTAACTGCTGAACTGTATTTACCTGTTTTCTTCCCAAGAAACCTATCTTCTCAGGTGTGACATCCCCAGTGTCTTGCCCAGTGGCTGGCAGAGCAGGTACTGCTGTATCCAAGGTTCCCAAAGCCTGGTGTCACTTACCCCAACCAGGGTAAAGCAGGGCATCTATATAGATGATTTCTAGCATGGCTGGGCCACGTCCGTGCTCGTGCCGCATGTTCGTGTCTCCCCAAATGATAGTCTCTCTCCTTCGAGAGACACAAGTCTCCGCAAGCTGCCACAGGCAGTTCCGACTAAGGAGCTGTTGCAGTGGAGCCAACTGCGGCCAAATGCGTCAGTAGCTGTGCAAAAGTTTTGTAACATGGCCTGCTGCCTACTTACTACAAGCACAGAGGAGTTGTCCAAACCACCGTTCCCTGGAGAATGACTGTGCTGCTCCCAGCCAAGACCTCCGTTTTGGTTCAAACCTCAAGACGGGAAAACACTAATCTCTTTACCCAATAAGCCATCCAGTACCTCCAAACCTTGAGAGTACATACACAATCCAATTATTCTGACTGTTGTTCCAAAGTCTAAATCTTTCACCATATTCCAGCTTGCCCTAATGTCTCTCTTACTATCAAGTAAATTTTTCCTTTGGTCTCTCTTTACATTTTCATCAAGTAATCTTCTACCTCCTGAAACAAAAGACTTCTGAATTAAAAATTGTCCTCTGGCCTGCTTGCAATTGCTCTGAGGAGTTACTGGAGAGCTGTATGCATAGTGGTAAGAGCTAGGGTGCTGAATCTGAATTACCAGAATCCTGGAAGCATTAAGTACTAGTTAAATGGTCTTAGGCAAGTTAGTTAGCACTTCTAAGTCTCAGTTTTATAGTCCATGAAATGGAGATAACATTGTCATCGTCATCAGTTCTTGTAGGGATTAAATGAGATAATGCCTGGCTAGGAGCAAGAACAGCAAGCCAGAAAGCCAGGGTAGACAAGTTCTCTATAAAATGTGTGCAGGCTTTAACGTCCACCTGAGACCGAAAGAAGACTAGTTCCCTAAGAAAGTAATCACTCCACAAGGCACCTTTCTCTTATTTAATGATATAATTTTTTAGTTAAAAGTAGCAGCTGTGTCAGTTCCATTTCCCCAGTTGTAAGAGAAAGTTCTTGAGAAAATAAAAATCTGTCTTTAATTGCAGTACTAAAATCAGAGCGGTGAAACCAACAACACAAAAGGAATTGGCTCAAGTTTATGAAAGGCATTTGGGCCCTTTCCTTGCAAGGCTAAACTGCACGCCTTGGAGGTGGGGGTGAGGGGGAAAGGGGAGGGACGGAGGGAGTAGTCAGGCAACCAAGTGGGACAGAAACAATCCTATTTTGGTTTTTGTTAGCGAATGGCATACTACATAGATCAGAGACTTCTTATAAAATACAAACCCCCACTGTACACAAAGCACAGGAAAATGTGAGGAAAAAAGGGAAAAACTAAAAGCAGCTTAGGGTGTGTTAACGCTGCTATTCTGTCAGCTTAAAGAGTATTTTATGCTTGATCAACAGCTCTTTTTTATTGTGCTTTTCTTTCATTCATTCAAGACATCAAAGCCGGGCACCACCAGCGTACCTGCCCTTCTGGAGCTGCTTATGAGGAGGTTCTAATGAAGCAGGACTCTGGGAGCCGGAGACCCCCGTGGACACGGCAGTTCAAAGGGAATATTTCAACAATGATTACATTTTGTAAATCTTTTTATGAAAGAGACAGCTTATTTCCTGCTTTTTCATGAAAAATAGATCCTATCCATTAAAGTGAGCCCGCGCCACGGAAGCTGCTTGAGATCTGAGGTGCAGCGTGGAGATTAAGGGGACAACAACCCGATGAAATTGTCTAGAGTTCCTATCTATTTGGCCACGATGGCACTGCTGGATTTTTTGGGTGGAGCCCAGATGGTGCCCTGGATGGGTCTTGTGTTTATTATCTGTTCTTTTTTATTTATTGATTCCACAAAGTCCAACAAATATCAGAAGACAGGCCACCCCTTCAATCACACGTGAGCAAGACGAGAGACTGATGTCACAGATTCATGAAATGCTGTATTTTTAATGTTCTGAAATGGGACAAACCCTTTTCCATATGGGAAGTTAGCCATAAAAAAGCAGGCTCTGGTCTGAAGACACAATACGGGCTTTATTATTGGCTAATGTCTGCCCCGAAGGCAGAAATAAGGAAGCAGCCTAGCCTTTTGTAATTTTTGATTTTCACATTAAAATAATCTTTTCCTTAGCCTTTTTTTTTTTTTTTTTTTTCTTGGAGGGGGTCAGGGGGAGAGTTGAGGAGAGTAGGGAAGGAAGGATTTCCCGGGGAGCTATGAAATGAAAAAATGTATGTTTTCTACACATTGGATTCCAATTTTAATTAAATGCCTGTTGTCTAACAAGTGCAGACAGTCACACTTGGGGTTGGCCCAATGGTGGCCCAGGGAGGTAACCTTTCTTGTTTAAAAAGAGAGGCGTGGGAGTAGAGGCCGGAGCTCAGCAGAGCGTGGCCACGTTATAATAATCATTCCACCGCAGGCTTCCCTGCTCTAGCTCTTCCCAAACGCGACTCAGGTTCACAGCAAATCTATCATGGAGACTTTACCGTTGGGGTTGTGCAGGTACATAAAAGTCCAGTAAAGGGAAACATAACATTAAAGTGAAAATTCCAGTTATTTCAGAAATTCTCTCAGATACATCATGCAACAGAATGCTAGAAGATCTGGCCCTTTGCCAGAAAAGAATTCCCAAACTAACCTTTTCAGCCAAGAAGCCCTTCAGACACTGGACAGCATCTGCCACCTTTGGACGTCCTCCCCCAGATGGCGCCTTATGCATGGCCCTGAGCACAGGTCGTGGCTTCTTTCCTCTTTAACCTTCCTCTGTTCAATGTCCCTGTCCTTCCTCCTTTCTAGTCCCCTCTCCTCCATTCTCGCACCACTCAAGCCAGTCTTTCCCTCCCTCTCCACCTGTGTTTGAGTGCCCCGCAGGAATGAGGGCAGATGCCTACTCTCTCACAGGCTGTACAGACCAACAGTCCCTCCTGCTCTAGCCGCTGGAGTAAGAAGGAAGTGAAGGAGCCACTGAGCTGCAGACCATGACCACCTTGCTATGCAGCTGCAATCGAAGTCTTCTGCAGTGAGCCAAAGAAACCAGTCACGGAGACAGAATCTGGACAGAATATGGAGGAGGCTGTAGTATCTCAGTCTTCGGACTCATGAGAAAAGAGAGTGAGCATACAGTGAGATGTGATGGGTACTGGACTGTGAGTCAGGTGCCCCGGTTTAAGTCCCAGCTTGGTCACTGGCTTGCTGTGGCTTCCAGGCATCTCACAAGACCTCTCTGATTATACTACAAAGATCCTGCTTCTATACCTTTCTTGACCTTCTAGGAACATCTGCTTTTAGATTTTACTGGTTCCTGGAGTCATTTTTCCCTTCATTTACAGTGTAGATGTGATATCGGCAGGGGTTAAACTGTCCATATCCTTCACTGAGGTTAGAGTGAGCATGACCACAGAAAAAGTCAGATCATGGAGTCACATGCAAATTCTAGTCTGTTGGACGTCAGGGGTCCAACTTAACTTTTCTGCAAAACAGGCCTCAGTATTCCAGTTATCACAGCATTTGGGGGGGAGGAAATAAACTTAAAAACACAAAATGACTTTGAAATACTGACCTAAAATGTAAGCAGAATCATTATGGGAAGCACTGACGTGATGTAGATTGGGGAGGTGGGGGGGCGGTCAGCATTTCATCCAAGCCAACAACCCTGGATAAAAATGAAACAATTTCGCTGAGCGCAAAGCTCAACGTGACATCCCCAAAAGCCCAAACCAGGGACCCAGTGAACAATGCTTTCCTCCTCCTTCGAGAATGTGGTAGGATTTAGGGTTTTATGGCAACAAAACTTGTCTTTGTTAAGACGTGACTCGCAAAACAAACCCACATGGGGGAGTTTGCAGTTTCAAATGACATTTTTTTTAACGCTGAAACAGCAAATGCTTTTTACATTCAGATTTATTTTCTTCTAAATTTGTAGTTTAAATTTACAACTAAGCAATATTCATACTACAAACAATTAAATTCTTCCTGAAAATTTCCAGGGGAGGTGAGTGGGAAGCTTCTTGATAGGGTTGGGGTGGGGACTCATGCAAAAGGAAGAACCCATCTCAGGGCCTTACCAATGATTTGGACATGCATGTAGCATATGTTATTGGCAGAGCTTACCTGCCTTCCCTGTCGGGGTTCTATGCTTCTTGGAGAGAGGTAATATCATTCTAACACAGAATATTTAATTCATTTTTATTTACCTTTTTTAGTAATGACTTTACTAATGAGATGGAGATCTTACAAGCAAGGATTGTTGAAGACAGACTCAAGAATGAGTTTTATAAAATCAAGCATACAAACAAAATCACTTTCAATTTGTTTTCTGATAAATTCCATTTGATAGTGTTCTACCAGTAACTGAGATTTAGGAACAAACTCAGAACACACACACACACACACACACACACACACACACACACACACACACACACACACACACACACACACACACACACACACACACACACACACACACACACACACACACACACACAGTGCTAGATTAGCATAGTCACACAACTCTACTATCGCTTTATTATCATTTAATAAAACCAATCCATATTGCATGATTGTTATTAGTTTTTTTTTGTTTGTTTTTGTTTTTCTGGCTGGTACAGGGATCGAACTCTGGGCCTTGGTGTTATAAGCACCATGCTCTAATCAACTGAGCTAATTGGCCAGCCTTGATTATTGGCTTTTTAAATATCCTTTTCTCTTGTTAAATCATCATATGGATAGGAGATCCTATCGTTTATTTTGCAAGAATGGTGGTAAGTTCAAATGATATATATTCATTTTCATTCTGATTCTGCAATCAGAAAAATCTTGCCGACATGCCAACTTGTGCTATTCTAGAAGATGGTTCAATTAAAAAATACTTAAAATTTTTTCTTTCTTTTAAAGAAGTGAACTGTCCAAGCTAAAGTATGACTTCCTGTTCTTCTGCATCAGCCTTTCTGTATTGTTCTCCAGAAACACGTTTATGAGTTCAAGTTCAGGTTTAAACTAAATAAAACACTCCTCAGGAGTTTATAAGTGAACCTCATTTACATGTGCTTCCTCTGAACTCTGCAGGCCTCAGTATGCTAGTTTCCAAGGCTTGGTGAAGGAATGTTTTACAGTGGGAATCTGTACTGCTTTCTCAAGCATTTCAGACTCAGGGGCTGGGCAGCACCAAGCTTTAGTTGGTATTAAAAGTTCCCTCAGTTCTACTGTAGGCAAGAAAAGGGAGAAAAAAGGCAGGGCAGGGGCCAAGAGAACTGTATCTTTTTAATTTTCCCTAAAAGGCATTCGAGTTAACATTACAATTATAAGGTGAGTAACGGATTCTAGATATATATCCTAGAATTCCACAGCCATGACTTCAAATTTCTCTGCAGTCATTTTCAGTTTTTTGTAGAAATGGTCAATGCACATTTACTCTCTTCAAATATAAAAACTAGAGTTTGCTTAAACTGTTTTTCTGCCTTGAAAATGCAGTTAAAGTTGTTATAAAGAGAAAGGTCCTCAATCCAACAGAGATCCCATATTATGTTTACCAAAAAACCTAAGAGGTTTTTGAGGTCAAAAGGATCTCAGGGATTTTCCAGCCAATAAAGGTACACCAGACAGGAAGCAATCGCTATTTCTGGTTTAGAACCAGGAGGAGTTGAAGTAGGGATTCTGAGATGCTCAAAGGAAACCAATCTGGAGAGGGCTGATTTCCTGGCTGACTGAGGTTAAGATTCAATCTTGTTGCTAAGCAAGGGTCTGGGAGTTCAGAGAAAGCAGCCATGGTCTTCATGGACAGAAATGGAAAGGCAGCAAGAGGACAAGGGACTCTGCCTTTCAATTTCTCTCTGCATCTGAGTTTATCTAGCAAGAATGTGGGTACAGCAGTAATAAACCGATAATGCTAATAGTAATTGTTACTGCAGGGCAATGCCCGAGAGTTACTTTATAGCCTGTTTTTGTACTGGAGCAATTCTTTCCTGATAGTTGAGCATAACCCAGCAAAACCGTGGTTGTGGCATTCCCAGTGCCCCAGGTTCAGCAGCTGCAGAGTGACACACGATGAAGTCAAGAAATTCAAGAGTAAGCGTTGTTGTGGGGGTTCAGAGGAGAAACTACACAGCAGAGGGCGGATGGAGTAGGAATCCATGGTGAATCTGGATCTCAGTTTGCACCTCTGTTAAGACAGGATTAAGACCATCTTCCCAGCATGAAGGTTGTGAAGATGAAATGAAATTATATGAAAGTGTTCTGCCTCCTGACTGGACCATAATGACAGTTCCAAGAGGGCAGAGTTGATGTCTTTTTTGGAGTGGTGGTAGATATGGTGGAACACCTTTCTGTCGTGGGGAAGACAGAACCTCATTTTGTAAGTTAGGTCATTGTCTTTTCTTGGCCCCATGCTACAATGGGCAGTTGCTTTTCTTGAATAAGACAATAGCATGAGTAGGCTGGCGATATGCTGGGCTTGTACTGTTTTTTCTCAGTCCCTGAACTCAGCCTAGTTTAAATTGCTGAAAAACGTTAAGGGTTTTCTAAAACCAAATTAAATGTGAATATGCTTCCAAATAAAACCTTTTGCTATGAAAATCAGAAGTATCGTCTACTGAATAAGGACGTCAATAAAAGTGAAATCCATTTAGATGATGTTATGCAGAATGAAGGGTAAAACTAGTTTCTCTGGGCGCAGTAGTTTACTGACAGCGATTGAGTGCAATCAGGGCTCACAGCTCTAAGAGTTTCTCAGCCTTTGGCCAGGACCGATCAGCCAATTTACAGAAAGATGATGTTAAGTGTGATAGTCTCCACACTGGCCAGTCAACCTCACATGACTGATAATCATATGTTCTTTCTTTTGTCTAGTTTTTGTCTCTCTTCTTTCTTTTTCATAAATATATATATATGTAACTTTGGTACATTCTCCACTGCCCTTTGGACTCCTGACAGTAAGGGTTGCTATAGGAAACCAATTAAACATAACTGCCAAGGTTATTTTTTTTTTTAAGCAACTCTGGCAAAATGGTGGATAGGAGGAATTTGAAGTTCAAGATGGTTTGATGTTTTCTCGAGGATTTAATTGATCCATGTGGATCCTAATTACCTTGACTGACAAAATAATTTCACAGTTTATTTAATAGTTGATACTTTAAAAATTTTACATTTTGTTAATACATGGGTAAGAAAATTCAGATCTAATGTTATTTAACCCATGCTGAATCTTCTGGTAAAACAGGAGTTTCGTCCTTGTATAATTTTAAGAAACCGAGGGTACCAAATTTGGAAACGTGCTCACTGGCCGAGCTACACGGAAGGCACGGGAGGAAGGTTAGCTACTTCCCAGAAGCAAATCAGGGCTTGGAGGAGCCGCTTCTCTCTTGCACTCCCTTACAGTTAGTTATTCCGTGGCTGGAATCCGTCATCTTACTTACGGAACTTAATTCTGTGCCCGGTTCCTGCCAAAACCAAGCAGCCAGAAGGGGTGCAAGGGGACAGCCCCAATTTGACAATACTAACTCCAGGGCTGAGGGGCATTAGTGAATTCCATACGGCATTTCACCCAGCACTTCTTGGTTTACAAAGGTCACTGTGACATAAGGCCCAGGGGATGGGTCAAGCAAGCAGCCTTCCTGGAAGATGTTGGGGGTGGAGGAAAGGGAGCAAAGATGTTATTAGGATGGTGGAGTGAAAAGGATTTTCTATATCTTTAGAATTTGACAGGAAAAAATATTTGGGAAGAGGCCAGCTAAGAGATACAGCATGGCCCTAGCTGAACGGTAATGACGTAACAAAGGGCAACACGCAGCACTGCCCCGATACCAGACAGAACAACTGGCAGATATTAAAATCATTCTAAGATGTGAAATTATACCTCTTACTGCTTCATTATCACTATATTTAATAATATTTGTCTGGAAAGGCACACAAAGCCTATCAGGTTAAATTAATCCTAATGATCAATTTTAGTTTTATTCTAATTAAACAATTTCAATTTAATTAATGCAAGCACAGAAATTAGTCAAAATTACAAATGTAAATGTTGAACTTTAAATCAAAGGTCCTTCCTACTCCCTGCCTCATGCAGAAGCACTTTAAAGTGTTTGCCTGTGAAGGTAGATGGGAATTTTAACCTTTGTCTGCACTGGGAAGGACAGAATTTAGAAAAATGTGCAACAAAAAGCTCCTCAGGAACACAGACAGAAGCACAGGTTTAACACAAATGCACACACACATACAAAATACTACGTCTTTGTGGCGTCTATGAAGGTAAATTCTACAAGTTAGCTTTAGAATTACATGCTTTTTTGATTCTCAGGATTCCAATGCACTTGGGTCAGTCTAGTGGATATTGGGCTTTTATAAAACACCTCTGTAAAATAGAAATCATGCACTCATTCCCCAAGCCACATATTAAGCCACCAGTCCCTTCCTTCCCTGGCACAGATACTCAGTCCTGCTCTGCCTCTGATCAGCTATGTGGCCTTGCAAGTTGTTTCACCTCCCTGGGCTCTGGCCCTGTTGTTTGGAGGTGCTATTTTATTAAAATGATATGCACTTTATTCCAAAATGCACTTTTTAAAGTCATATCTGAAAAATGACAGTGTCCATAGTAGGTAATCTTTAAGGAAATTACCAGCTTCACTGTTCTGCATTTCTATAACTTTGAAAAATACTGGCATCTTAAAATGGATTTGTAAATGGCATGGGGTACATGTGTCTGAGTCATCCGATAAAGACATTTAAATAGCCTTTATTCCCTCTTCATAAAAATCTAAAGTAGATGCGATAAAAGGCTCCAAAAATTTGAGAATGAAAAGTACCTGGCAAAATGGACTTTTTTTCCTAAAAGGAAAAGAAAGTTGGTGGCGGGGGGTGGGGTGGGGGGGACAAAAATCTGAAAGAGAAAAAAAATCCTTAATAAGAAGAAATACATGTTTGTTTTTTTAATTTAAAAAACCTGAACTGGTGAGTCATACTTAATAGCAAGTCTGTGGTGCCACTGACTCTTGGTCTGAGAAGAATGTTCTATGTTATCTCTCATATGCATAAAACAGCCACAACTTCTTTCCCCAAAAGGAGGCCAGCATCCACGGTCCTCCATCTCGACTTATTCGTGATTGTGTATGAGAATTATTTGATAGCAATCAATTCACTATTATTGTTTGGGGACAGGATAGGAGAACAGCAGAGTAATTTAATAATGTAGTTGATTAGTGTAATAATCACCATTAAATTTAGTAATGATAGTGGGATTCCCCTTACCTTAGTTAACGATCATGGAGAATTCATTTCTTGACTGCCAGTGGTAGAAATGGTTTTTGAAATATTAACTTCTGCCCCATGGGAATGACACTTAGCCCATCACATTTAATTTTTGACCTTCACTGAACAGCATGATCCTAATCCCTTGATTTTATAATCTTAACTAGGAAACATTAAAATATGGATTGACTCCAGTTGGCAGGAATCTTTATGTTCTTTTCACTAAAAAAGCTATAAATTCAGTGGTTGACCTTTTATTTCCAGGTCACAAATGACACCCACTCAGTTTTGTCCGTTCACATAGGATTTATGTTAGGGTCTACAGGTATAAGCCATGAAAGTTGAACTTTAATGAAATGTCTTTCAAAGATGTGCATTTAACCAAAAATCTCTCACAAAAAAATTAGCAGATGGCCTTTAAAAAACAGCTATTATAGCCTCAGGTTCACAGCTGACCTCAACTACATCTATTTTTCACTTGTAGTAAGTTTCTTGTAAGACAATTTTTCTGGGGATACAAATTATGCTTGTGTTTGGGATGATAATAGTACCTTAATTCCCAATCTGGGTTTCTAAACAGAAATCCTTCTGAAGTGTTCTGTTTATCATCACCATAATTCATCTATCTCCAGGTGAAAAACGTTCCTTGTCCTTTTTCACAAAATCAATTGTATTGATGGGAAGCATTCTGTGTTGTCAATCAGGGAAATGTGATTTGATGGGGCCCCAACGCAGTGAGATAAGGAAAGGAATACCAAACCTGCTCAGGTCCACACCGCCGGAGTGAGATCAATGTTTCCCATAATACGCTTCCTGTCATGTGGCACCCTAACTGTCGCAATTAATAATGTAGAAGGAGGTGATTAACTTAATGCTCTCTGCTGTGTAAACACATAAAGATCTACGAGGCAACGGGGGCGGGGTGTGCTGGAGAGAAGAAAATGTCATTTTTATTTTTCATGTGGACACGTTCTCACTTTCCATTCTTCTCTTGTAACAATTACTGTACCAGCCTCTACGACAGAGTCAATAAATTGATCTGAGTCTTGATGCAGTAGCATAGCAGACTAACCTGGCACACCATTATCTGCAATGGAGAGGGTGGGGGTTTGGGGGTACACTTGGGTAGCAGGGGTAAAGGGGAGAAGTCAGGAAAGGCATGCCACCATTGCTCTAGGTAGGTAATTAACACTCTAGGTAGAGCCCTGGAATAGATGCATATGCAGCATGTGTGTCTGGGTGTGCATGGATGTGTGTGTGTATGCGTGTGCACACGCGTGTGTGTTGGGAAGGGACAGAGAAGAAAAAGCCCTTGTCTTGGCTAAAGGATGCAGCCTAAGTAATACCGTAGGCACCACTTATTTAAGTCCCTGTGGGATTTCCGTCACTCACAGCAATCTGCAATTCAATGAGGATCACCACCCCATTAGAACTAATCATGTCAGCTGTGTATCTGACAAAATAAACATTCAGAAACTGCTCCTAGGTTCAGAACTTGTTTTTGCACTGCGATTTTTTTTTCCTTCCTTCCCTCATCTAGCATAAAGTTGAATAGTTTTTAAATACGAAATTATAAGATACATAGAGATTCCCCATATGCATTCCTTGGTGTGTTTTTTCTTGCAACCAGAAACTGCCACTATTAGTTGAGCTTTAACCTGCTCCTTGGGAGTATGGTAAGTATGTTCTTAATAAATACATATCCTTCTATGGCTAATGAGAGAATTAATGGCACAACTTACGGAAAGTGGATGTGGGAGGATGGGGCGAAAGAAGACTCAGCTCAGGGGGAAGACTGCTGGATTTCCTCTGGGGTTTTCACTATATTAACATTTCTATGTTTCTTCTTTGCAATCACAAGACCCTTGTCCTAAAGATACATGAGATGCACCCTGCCTTACCTCAGGTCCTTACAGAGGTTCACTCCCAACAGGTGGAAAAGCGGCTCTCCAGGTGCCTGGACAGGGTGCTGGGGCTTTGCATTCCAACCACATTGAGTCTTTATAAAACCCTACGTGGAATGCAGGAATCAATTCATAATTTTATAAATGTGATATCTGAGGGTCAGAAAGGCCAAAAATTATCCCAAGGTCACACACTGAGATAAATCAAACTCAGGTCTGTCTGGCTCAAAGCTTATATTTTCTCTACTGTATTCCCCTGCTCAGGAGAGGAGGGCACCTCATGCTATAGGTCTGAATGCTACCACTGCCTGTAAAATCCTGAACCTAACGAGTATTAAATCCAGTGATGTTAAGGTTTCTTCACACCTAGAGATCCCAGCGGCTTCCCATCTCCCACAGAATAAAGTCCGAGTGTCTTACTGCTGGAAAAAGGTGTTTATTGATGACTACACTCTGGTCTAACGTCCCAGCTTCAGGACTCCACATTCTCTGCCATTTGCTTCACACTGACAGACATACCAGACAGAGTGGAGTTCTCCAAACACACACACTGTCATTTGCATGCACTGTTCCCCCTGCCTGGAATGAAATGTTCTGCCCACCAGTATGTCTGTCTCCTTCTAAACCAGCCCCTGTGCCATCTCTTCTAGCATACTTTCCATGATCCCATGCCTCTCCTTGAAGTTAATTATCTACTTTTTCTGTGCTTCTTATAGATTATACATATTTCAAAGTTTCGGTTCTTAGACCTGACTATGTTTTGTTTACTTTTCTCCCTAGAAGTCTGTGACCTATGGATGGCAGGGATCAGATCATATATATCTTCATATATATCTGCAGCCCCCCTTCTGGCTTAGTGTGGTGCCAGGAATATAGTAGGTGATCAATAAATTCTGGTTTCTTTTTCTCTCAATTACATAGTTAGCAAGTGGGAGAGACACGCTATGAATCCAGATGTCCTGACTCCTACTCCAGCAAGTGGGAGAGACACGCTATGAATCCAGATGTCCTGACTCCTACTCCAGTGCTTCTTCCACTCTACAAGTGCACAGGTCCCTACTGTGGTCAGTTCCCTTACTGGACTTTTCTATCTCATTGTCCTTCCATCCCCCTGGTACCTCTCCTTCCCCATACACTCATTCATATACACATGGCCAGGAAGGGGGGGATATGCTGAGAGGGGCATTTTTCTATTCAAGGCAACAGGAGGTCTACAGCATCTCCTGGCCTTGGAGGGCAGCACTGGGGGCTTCCCACATCACTAAAGCAATGCTCTGAAGGCCTGGGGTGCCCTGTGCTTAGAACATCTGTGCCTGAGCTGCATCCCCCTTATCCCAACACATTCAGACTCTGGGGAGGGAGGGTAGGAGGGTGAGGAACACAGGCCAGGACAGCCTGTTCTAACCCAGTGTCCCAGCTCCAATACAAGGGATCTGGCTTATCACGAGCTCATGTGATTCATTAGTTAATGTGTAAAGCATTTGGAAAGTGAAAAGCCAATTACAAGTGCTAAGTTATTTCATCTCCACTGTAAAAGAAGCAATGTGAGACCTTAGGAAAAATTCTCATGCAAACATTTTGGGGAGGCGTGTGCTGTGGAATGTAACTCAATGAATAGAATCCATTGAAAAGCTATATCCCAAAAAGAGAGGCCACTGATAAAAGAAAGTGCCTATGTCCTCAACAAACAAACAGGAAGGTAAACAGGTTGGTGAGAAAAGTGGACAGGAAGGATCACTGAGAACTCAAGTGAGAACTTCCATGAATCTCACGTTAGACAATAGGCTCTGGCCTTGAAACTGTGTGTTTCAGTGGAACCTTCAAGCTCTTAGACTCTTTGGAAGCCCCGGGAAAGGACTTTCTGGGTCCAAAAGGAACCATGATGCTGAGTCCTTTCCTCATGTGAACAGTCATTATTTAGAGTACAGAAACATTTGGTACAGCAAATTCTTTGGGTGTGGGACTTTTGCATGCAAGTGCTTTGTGGAGAGTGAGAACACCACCTGTGTTGCGTTCTCTGCTTGGAGTTCATGCAGCAGGGCCCATCCACTCATTTTCCTGTTCTCTGAACTCTGTTGACTCAAGCTCAGCAAAACCAGGCTCTTTTCTTTTGCAAAGGAAGCATCTGGTTCCAAGTCATAAAAGAAAAACCCAGAACCTCTTGCTGACTATTTGATAAGCGCCTGGGAGGGCACATGGAGGGCACTGATTCACAGAGTTCCCCTGCAATCACAAAGGCACATGTCCTCCAACTCAGCCTTTTCAGAGTCCATGTTTACCCAGTGAAGGTTGACGTGGCCTCATGGGAGCTGGTCTGTACAAAACTCCAGTGCTTCTGCCCAAATCCTGGACTTCAAAGAGAAGACTGAAAAGAGATGATCACTACATGCGCGCACACACACACACAGAGCATATACATCTCCTAGACACAGAGGGAGTGTGTGGAGGACAGGCACTGTAAGAAGACAAGCATTACAAGAGAAGCGAGTCAAGTGCAACTACAAGGAATTGAAAAGTGCATGAAACCTAACAGGGAATAATAAAAAAAGAGTATGGCAGATATTGTTAACAGCCTATCCACTACCTTTTGCTCCTTCTTCAGAGGGGCAATTTTGTTTAGGGAAGAAAATGCATCCAGTCCTTGGTAATGGGTCATGATTTGAACCAATTGAGATAATCCTGTGCTGGCTTTCCCAACATCCTTTGCAGCTAAAAATTAAAAGGGACCCAGTATCAGCCAATGAGATCTACGTAGAAATTTGCTAGCAGGGTACAGAGGAGGAGTACAGCAAGGCCTTTTCTTCGATATTAGAGGAATAATGGGATATGATAGGGGTATGGTGTTTGGAGCTGCAGCAGCCAAACTGCAATCAGAGGCACCAAGCATGAGGATGAAAAGACAACATGCTGTGAATGGTAGAGCAGAATGTCAGAAAGAACCTGGGTTCCTGCTGGTATCACGTAGCAGGTGAAGCAATGCCAACAACCACTCACAGATTTCTTGTTATGTGAGAAAAATAACCCTCATTGACTTAGCTATACTTACTTTGGTTTTCTTCTATGAAGTTGATACTATTCTTGCCCTCATTTCATAGGTGAGGAATCTGAATTTTAAAGGGTAACACAGTCAAGATCACTAAGATAATGGCATGGCTAGCATGTGAAAGAAGGTCTATCCTACTCCTCAGTTCATGACTTTTTCCCCTTATTCCTCCAAAGAATGAGACTATGAGTACCAAGTACATTTCCCTTAGTATTCTGGAACATCCACTGACTAGAAGGATCATTATCAAGACTCATCTAAGGGCTAGACATTTTGGTCATTCTGCAGTTGATATTATGCAAGGCTATCATCCAGCTCCAGTCTAACTCCTGTCAGTTCTCTACAACAACTCACAGCTTTTCTTCTCAACCTTTCCCCTACTTCATTTTCTGTCCCCCTTTTCCCACAGTCCCAAGGGCTAATTTATTGGACACCAGATAAATTTCCTGTAAAATCTCCCTGTTATCGTATCCTTCTCCATTGGCACTGATCTCATTTTAATACTGAAAAAAAAAAAAAAAAGCAAGATAAAAGGCAATATTTGCTGAGCACCTATTGTGTGCCAGATCCCACGGTAAGCACCTTAATTCTTACAACAATCACCAATTTTCTTCAACGGTCTTCTGTTTGAGGTCCAGGATTTTCCTCAACTGAGAAGCTTCCCCAAATCTTTTCGGAGCAAGGCAAAACCCAAACAAACAAAAACGCTAAAGACAAACCCAAACTTATGTCTAAAGGCGATAGGATTTTTGAGGTATAAGAACCGAGACAGAAGACCAGTACCTAGAACTGATGGCTCTGTCCAGAAGTGAGATTTGTAGCATTTTTTGTCTAAAATGTGCTGCCAAATTAAAACTTGAAAGACAAAGGTTCTGTTTATTGAAAAATTTATTTTAAGAGTGTCTCAGAGCCTGTCAGTGAGTCAGCTGCCAAGTGTATGTGAAGAGAATGTGTCAAGAACTTACAGGTTGGTGTGGGAGACGGGAAAGCTGGGAGGATTCACTCCTGCCCACAGTAGTACAGACAGAGTGAAGCAGATGGCATGAGTAACTCATCGCTGCGAGCTGTTGCTTACTATTCAACACCTACTACTGGAGCTGAGAATATAAGAGAAAAAATGACCAGGTGCCACCTCAATTTAGGTGCCCCTTTTCCCTTTAGATTCTGGGGATGTGGGATGTATTCTCTTCCTGCCAGTCCTTCCCACACTCTCAGAGATATTGTCTTCCCTTGAGAAGTCTCTTTTTCCTTGGGGCACAATTTAGCTTAAGGGGAGAAATGGTGCACTCAGGCTGCTGTCTGTATAGGGGAAGAACAGACATGCCCAATTTAATCAGGCTTTTGGGGTAGCATTAGGGCAGATGCTCAATGGAACAATCTATAGGGTTATAATCTTGGCATGGGTTTGTCCTAATATGCTAGACGGTTGCTTTGAATGAAGCTTTTGGCAAGTAGGTTCTGCCCAAAGAGCAGCATGTGCTAAACAGCTCCCATGTGTCCTTCCTAGTTAGGACACGTGGAATGAGAACTGGGTTTGTGTTCTGGCTCTACTGACCCCTGGTTATGTGGTTTCCCCTCCTTAAACCTCAGTTTTTAATCTGTATGATGGGGATAACAATCATAGCTCTGCCCACTTCAAAGGGTTGCTTTTAAAGTCAAATGAGAAGATACTTTGTAATCCAGAAAATAACTGTTGAATATACAAGTTTAGTTATCAACCAAACAATGAAAGCTATCATTTGTTGAGTGTTTAGTAGGTAGTAAGCACTTACCTTTTCTAAACTAACAGAATTTAAGACTCTCAAGACAACCATAGGAAGGAGATGTGTATGTGTATATATATATATCTTTATATATCTCACTATTTTACAGTTAAGAAATTAGGCTAGAAAAATTGAATTACCAAGAGAAAAGAAAAAAAGAAACCACCAACAACAAAATGAAACATACATACTGCTTCTAAGTGATGGAATAAAGAGAGCTTCAATCAAGATCTGAAAATAAAGCCCGTGATCTTAGCTGCTCTGTTATCTGGTCTCCAGACCGAGGCTAGCTGTTCTCAGCGATGTAGACTAATATCATTAGTAAAGGTCTTTTTCCCAGGCAGGATGAGAGAATGAGTTCAATCTTGATTTTACTGATATGTGAACTAATAGGAAACTGGGGCAGGTCTTCAGAAGAACCAAGTTCAGCCTCAGTCCCACTGGGCCCAGGGAGCACTGGGCCTCATTTCAGGGTTTCCGATTCCTTGAGGTAAGAGTGTGAGTCAATCTCAGGGCATCTTCAAAAAAAAAAAATGGTCAGTAACTTTTCACTCTAAACAATTAGGGATACAGATGGCATCTGGGAAAGAGAGAAGTTTTTGAGACAGACTGGTTCAAATCTTGGCTACCTCAAATACCACGGGGCAAGTTTACTCTTTTGAAACTTCAGTTTCCTCATCTGTAAAATGTGGATAATAGCACCTACCTTGGAGGGCTCTTGAGTACTAGAGCGTGTGTAGGCACAGAACCTGGCACACATGGAGACTTAATATAGAACACCAATTTGGCCAACAAGATTTAACTTTTCTCAAAGTCAGGAGCAAATGGAATTTTATGTGCCATTCCTCTTCAACCTTGGGAATTTTCAGCTGTGTGGGCTTGTAACTGAAATGTTCAAATGCAAAGCTAACTAGCAGGTGGGGAGGGGTGGAGGGGGGAGAGAGAGACTTTTTTCTCTAAGGAAATCAGAGTTTCTTGCCTTTGTAACTCTCCTGCTGATCCCTCAACTTCTGTGTGGTACCTAACCTCCTAAAGGCAGGCAGCTTGCCTCAGGGTGGGCAGGAAGCAGGCAGGGAATGGCTTCAGTCTCTTGAAATGCAATCTCAAGTGAGTTTAGAGCAGTGGATGAGGACAGGACACCAGGAGGGGGCGTTTCTGGCTTATCAGTCTGCAGAAGGAAAGGATTCTAATTTTATCTGCCTGGTCTAGAGAAAACAGAACTGAACAAATCTCTCCTCTTAGGATGGGCTAAAACTTTATCTACCATCTGATTGGAAAAAAGAAAAGATGTAATGCATAAAAACCATATCAAAATTAGATGAAGACAGAAAAACTATCTAGCCTCTTCTGCCCCTTCCACTCTTATACCCAACTCTGTGGTCTGAAAGCCTTTTAGGCAAGTCCTTATAGTACTGGTATCACACTGCATTATTGGTGTTGCTGTCATTACTATCATTTCTTTACACCTGTTTTCTTTACTAGATTTTGAACAACTTGAGGAGAGTTGTCATTCCCTGCATTTTGTAGGTGCTGGGAATATAGTAAACAATTAGGTAAACATAAAGTGACTGAAGAAAGGAACTTATGAAGAGTTTTGCAGATTGCCCCAAGCTTTGGTTTCTCAGGCAAAGCTTCAGGAATGACACACAGAATGGAAACGTTCTCCATATCTCTACCTCTCCACGTTCCTTGTACACCTCCACCAAAGGCAGACACTGGGTGCCATGCCCATAATTTAGCTACGCAGGGACCTCTCAAGATCAGCTGGTTTCCAGCACAGTGAAGTGTGAGGCTGGTGCATACATTTGTAAATTTCACGAGGCAAAGGCAATCACACTGCCTGCAAGTCAGGCAGCTAAATGATTTATTAAGCAAAGGTTACAGCACCTGTGCCTTTTTGTCAACAAATCAGGCCCATGCCATGCCAAGCGATTCTTCTAATAGCCCAAATGGTAATTTGGTTTTAAATAGCATTTCCGATACCACAATTCTGTTGATGCAGAACAGTGATAGATTTGGGAGGTAGGGAGGAAATGCCTTTTTTAAATATTGTTTGCACTCATTTTTCATTTTAAAGAATTAGTCCTCATTGGAGTTCTGCAGGTTAAGCATTTTATTTGAACATTTTGATTAAACTGGAAGCTGAATCAAAATGAGTCTCTGCTCAGTCCTCCTGTGTAGAAATTGGTATTTCTATTTATTACCTGATGATGAAATACTAACTTTTTTCCTCTAAATAAATGTCTCTTCTTAATGGCTCTCGTTTTCAGGGATCGGATTAAATTATGGGATGCCAGTGAAACGACCATTGGCTTTCTGCTATTTGAGACAATGGCATGTTCTCTGTTATTACATTATACCATTCAGTGGGCGTGCAGGGCACGTTAATTGTGCCCACAGTGAAGTAAATGCTCTATGTGCCAGAGCCTTTTCCATAGGTTAACATCATCTGTATGGGACACTATTGAAAAATAAGATTGAGGGTGGGATGAGTGGTTACAGTTTCTCAGAAGAGATGGGTGTGACACAGGCTGGAAGGAGATAGCCACCTCTCACATTAATGATGAGCTACAATGTGGAAGAGGAGGAGGAAAATGAGAGGCACATGACAGTAGCAGAGGTGGCAGACGAGTGAGACAGAAGAATGGGACAGATGACTGGGCAGCAGTGCGCGAACAAAGTCAAAAGCTAGGGTGAGAAAGCTAGCGCAAGGCATGGCTAAAGAGAAGGCAATTCTGCCCCAGTGAAGGCGGAAATTCTCTGGAGGAAAAAACAGACTGGAAGGGGAGGAGGAGGAAAAGTAGTTTTCAATTATCCATGTTATCTTTCCCTACCAATCATTACAGATGATGAATAGGTGCAATAAAAGCCAATATTCAATTTTTCCAATTTACATGGAAAGAAGACCATAATATATCGTTAAGGGGAAGAAACAGCAAGTTACCAAACAGTGTATATAATATGATCTTGTTTTTGCAATATATTTGTCTGCATAGAAACAGTCTGGATGGATTTATGTGGAAATGTTAACAGTAGGACTACAAGTGATTTTTATTATTTTTCTCCTCTGTATTTTCCCCAATTAACCTGTATCATGAATTTAATTAAAAAAAAAAAAAAAGAAAAGTCATTATTTTTAAACTTCATTTTGAATCATTTAGATTCAACCAATGTGTGCAGAGTACCCACTATGTGCTGGGCATGAGAATTAGTGCTTTTCTCAGCAGTCAACATACAGTTAGAGTGGATTTGTCGGTAAAAGTCCACTTTTCCTGGCTGCTTTTTGGAATTTTAGACTCTTAAGAGTGGAAGGTCCTTTCAAATTTATCTAATGATTACATTTTTTAAATTGTGATAAAATACATAACATAAAATTTACCATCTGAACTATTTTTAAGTGTACAGTTCAGTGGTATTAAATACATTTACAATGTTGTGTAATCATCACCACTACCCATCTCCAGAAACTCTTTTCATCTTGCAAAACTGAAACTCTACACCCATTAAACACTAACCCCCCATGCTGTCCCTCCCTGCAGTCTCTGATAATCACCATTCTGCTTTCTGTTTCTATGAATCTGAGTATGCTGGCTACCCCAAAGTAAAATCATACAGTATTTCTTTTTGTAACTGGCTTATTTAACTTAGCATGTCTTCAAGATTCATCCATGCCATGGCATATGTCAGAATTTCCTTCCTTTTTAAGGATGAGTAATATTCTGCTATGTGTACATACCACATTTTGTTTATCTATTCACCTGTTGGTGGACATTTGGGTTGCTTCTACCTTTCGGCAAGTGTGAATAATGCTGTTACAAACATGAATGTACAAAAACTTCTTTGAGATCTTACTTCAAATTCTTTTGGGTACATATGAATGATTAGATCTTAATGCAATTTCAGATATAAAAGCAGGTAATACGCCAGTAGTATTCCTGAGAATTGAGCCGCAGTCTCTGAATATCGCTAGAAAAAGGTGCTCATGAGCTCATGAGGAAGTATATCACAGTGGTTAAAGAGTGTAGGCCTTGGAATCAGACAGAACTAGGTGCAAATTCTTGCTCCACTCCTTCCTATTGTATGCCCTTAGGGAAATCAATAATCTCTTTAGGTCTCAGCTTCCATATCTATAAAGTACAATCTATTGGGTGGCTGCAAAGATTAGTTAGATAACGTACCTAAAATACTTAGTACATAGAAAATGCTCAATAAGCAGGGACTGCATACAATCAAATAACTCTTTTCCTTAAGAAAGTTTTTATGATAAACCCAAAGCTGCTTACTTATAATTTCTGTGCATTTGTTCTATTTCTACCCTCCAGAAAAAACAGAGACCATATCTAATCCATCTTCTATAGGATGATGCTTCAGGCATTTAAAGAGACTTCCACTGGCAACTAGTCTGTGGGAGAAGGAAAGGCCATTTTATTTTGTATTTGTTTATGAATTTCTGTTCAGCATACCTCTTCTTCATTTAGAAAAAGCTCAAGTATCTGTGTGGGTGACTCTTCAATTTTTACTTCTCCAGAGACAGAAAGCAAAATTTTGTTTTCCCAGAACAGTTTTCCTATAATTCAATTAATACAATTTTCATGCTTCATAACAAAGGTATCAAACAGAAAAGCGCAAGCTTGCCTAGGAAATTACTAATCTGAAGACCATGTTCAAATTATGTTTTTAGAAATTCCTGTAAAAAAAGCACAAAAAACCCTCTTCTGAACTAGTGTCCTCTTGAAAGGGGGCTTATTTTTTAAGGTATATTATTATTTTTATTATCCATATCTCTATTTATCTAACACTTTAAATGGTTCCAGAAAGTAGTTTCTTTTTATAAATAAGAATTAATATATATAACAATATTAAAATATTTAGAGAACACATAAATATATATTTTTTGGAAAAATGACAACTCTATTAGCACAGTTTCTCATAAGAAAATTGGGAATGGCTTTCTTTAAGCCAAATGTGGCAGGTGTCACTGTGGTAAGAAACACTTAAGCTGTTGTCCCCATGATGCCAAATATTTAACGGAAACCAAAAAAATTCAGTTCCAGATGACAATATTGGGTCTACATGACATCATTCATCCAGATGCGTGGAAAATCTGGATTTTTAAGAATTGAATTTTTGTGGTCAGCATCATGAAGACTCAGTTTCTGGGTTAAATAAGGCATTTGTGAAACAAAGCCATACTGGAATTACAACCTGTTTTGATGATAGAGAACTAACTGAATGGAACACAGAGTTCAAGTTCAGTGATGTGAATAACAGCTTATATGAGGGGTCTCCAAAAAGTTCAAGGAAGGATTCATATTACATTTTAATTCCATTTTTCCACGAACTTTTTGAAGTACCTCATATAAAACATAGTATGTAAAACACAAACAGGAAATTTCAAAGCTACATTTTTGAGGCTCTTAATGAAGCAACCTGAGCATACCAGTGCTTTGAGAAAATACACAGCCACCATCCCCAGTTTTCCCCCTCTCACTGAGCTTGAACACGTAAGCCAAACATATAAAATTAAATTATGTTCTTCTATTTTAATGCTCTCCAGGTAATTATGCAACTTCAAATTCACCAGGACAGTATTTGAATGTTTGAAGGTATGAAAAAATAAGCAAATAACTGGAAGAATTTTATGGGAGGTACTGAATAGGAGACTTTAATCCCAGATGCCAAGTGCAAGCCCGTTTAAGAAGAAACAGCAGAAGTGGGAAATTCAAGAGTTAACCTTCTCCCTCCCATGTTAGCTCCCCTCTCCTCCCAGCTGCCTCCTCCACGGATGCTGTACTTTCAGTGACCCTGCTTCAGTGTAAAGAAGGCTTCACATGTGAAGCAGTTTAACCTGTGCTGTCGACATAGCAGTAAACTAAAGTCCTTTGCAGAGGGAGCAAACAGACCCAGGAAGGCAAATCTATCCCGTTCATGAGCACCTGGTCATAGTTTTACAAACAGAGATGAATAGTTATAAATGAGGCATCTGGATATTACACACCCAGGTTTATGCACAAAATTGCTCAGAAAATTTTTTCAAACACCGTGCTAAGAACCTCATGGAGAAAATGCTTTCCTTATGTCAATGATGGTAGTCATGTTCTAATTAGGAAATCAGAGAGTAGTTCCTTTCAAAACTTGAATGTAATTCTATTTCACAAACCTCTAAATAACTCTACACGTACTACCTGTAAACTCAAAAAGTCTTTCAACATTTCTCAATTCACAATAGCCATTCCACGACTTTTAAAAAAGATTTGTTCTCCTTGACCTGCATTAGCACAAAACACAACTGTCCATTGACAGGAGAGCACTAGTCTCAATCACCTACCTCAAGTATGACATTATATTCACACACACCCCCTCCCATCACTGCACCTTACTCCCCAGTGGCCAGCAGTAACCACTAACAAAACACCTCCTGCTTCTGGACAAACACCAGCAACTTAATAAGGCTCGTAAACCTTTTTTTTTTTTTTCCTCTTTCTTTTAGAAAGCTTGCCAGGTTCCTGGGGACCCTATAACGAGTACAGAGGAGTGGCTGGTCCCCCTGTTCCCGGCATGCACTCTGATGTTGCTAGCAGCCAGATACTCCTTTCCAGGTTCTGAAGGGGTCTGCTTGCATTTAGAGAGCCATGAATTCCTAAAAGAGGGAATACACACTATCTAGCACTGAGAAACCTTTCTTGCCATAGCAAAGGCAGTTCTGGCACAGAAGCTTTCCTCTTCTACCCTCTCAATACGAGAAGCAAAAACTGCAGGCAACCTTTTCTAAGATTTCTGAGAACACATGGAAATGTGGCTGGAGGGCTGGGAAGGGTGGGGTCAGGAGGAAAGTGGACAGAAGAGGAGCTGGGAAATGCGGCCTGTTGTGCCAAAAGACAAGTTAAAATGCACCTGATGAATAATACAAGCTGCACCACATACAGAAAAGATGAGAGCGGCCCACCTGTGTCTGTTGAGGGATATTTACAAAGCTTGGATCCCGTGGTCCAACACTGACGAATCGGTTTGCGGGGGAGGTGCTGGGTGTCGAGTAGGCTGTGAAGGGAAGGGACACATGCGTTCAGGAAGCAGCACGAGATTGCACACACAAACAACACCAAAACACACAGTCTCTGAGCCTAGGCAGCTGATTCACAAGGAAATGTGCAAACACTGTAGCTGGCAAAGGGATCTGGCTAGCAAGGGCATTTTAGACAGTCAAAAAGGGGTGGGGGGATTGGCTTCCAAAGACTGTTGGGATAAAATGATGTCAAATTGTCACTCAGATGAGCTAGTTTCTCCTTCCATCATACAAATTAGAACATGCAGGACATCTGCAAAGTATACTTTACTAGTTAAACATGAGCCTGGGGTCAGAAAGAGATATCCTAGTCTTTAGAGCATAGGGAGAAAGAAATTAGGCAGGTAGGGGAGGAAAGCAGTTCATTTTACAACCTTGATTTTCATGCTGTTAAACTCCTAAAAATCATGAGACAGTCTTATACCTCTTCAGCTATAGATCAAAGAGGAGTCATCATAGGAGGAATTAATGGGTTCCCCAGGAAGGAGGTGGAAAACCATTTAGAACAAGCTGTCATTATAGGCCCAGTAGAGTGTCTAGAATCTCTATGACACACAAAAATGTGCTTAAAAGATTAACGTTTGTCATCTTCCTTCCTTGAACCCTTCTTTTCAGGCACAAACTGTCAAAGACCTGTGCAAACCAAGATGTCACACTGGAACCTCAGCCACCACACTTCAGTTTACTCTCTTTTTCACAGTCAATGGAGGTTCTGTTGTTGGTTTTTACATTTATGTTTAAGAGCTTTACTCTACTTTGGTGCAAAAAAATTCAGTGGCTTTGGTGTTTCATTGGCTCATGAATCCAAATGTACATTTTGTTTTTTGATGTCCTGCAATTCACATCTTTACCACAAACTCCAAGGATTTATTCACATTCTTTCTTTGTACTGGAATCTTTAGACTATTGCTTAAAATAATTTCAAATTTCTTAACAATAATTATAAAAGGCTTAAATTTGGGGGACTAACTCTAGACATGTACCATCTACAAGACAAAAAGAATTGGAATTTTTAAAAACACAGATAACCGAGGGAACAATACCAAATTCCTGCCAGATTTTTTTTTTCTTATTGACTTCACTTGCTTCTCTTATTTTGATTTTTCTGTTTTACAGAAAACAGCTCATAGTTCTTGTTTCCCTTGTTAAACACATCTGAGTATAAAACTTCCACCCATCTGGCCCAAGTCCTTTTGTTTGTCTTTGTAAGAGCTAAGCCACCTAAACAGATTTGTGATGGTCACATGGATGTAGCTGTAGCTGTGGTTGAGTCAAACCAGCACTGAACACAGGACGAGCACAAGGGTCCTCTGGTGGATAGTACCAAGAAACTTTTTGTTGTGATGGTACTTGTATTAGGAGGATTTATCCAGTAATGACTTTGTATAAAATGACCTAAATGTATAATACGTTGTGCTATCTAGTAATGCAAATCTACTAATTTCCTTCCGGGGCCATCCTATGTCAGACTAATTTGAACAGCTTTGAGAAGTACATCTGCATTTAGCCATTCTACGTGTACCTCTCACTTATTGGTCTGGGGGAAATTTGATGTT
Organism: Cynocephalus volans; assembly: GCF_027409185.1. Lineage (NCBI taxonomy): Eukaryota > Metazoa > Chordata > Mammalia > Dermoptera > Cynocephalidae > Cynocephalus > Cynocephalus volans. Next base: position 52,267,567 of record NC_084467.1, on the reverse strand, counting down.
TTAAAAAGCTTAGTAAAATACTCTGTTACTTGTTTCATTCAGCCTATGGCCTGACTTTGATAGGGTTTAAGAAATACCAACAGAAAGTCATATATTGAAAATGATGAGCCATAATTACCTGGTAGTGTATTCGCTTGCTCCTAGAGCACAAAGAGGATGTGGGAGAGATGAGAAAGCTAGCAGGTGAAATAACCCGTTGAACCTGTTAGTGGTTAGTGAAAAAAGTGTTCTTTCACACATGAATAGGTAGGTCAGTTGAGAAGGTACAAAAAGGAAAGAAGGGTATGCTCAGGTACTGGACTAACTGATTGATGACAGATGCTGAAAAGTGAGTCCTTGGTTTGATGGTCCTAGCAGAACAGTGGGCACTGTCCTGCTGTCTATTCTAGATACGTAGCAGGATTTCCTATGACATTTTTACCATACTGGTAACATCATAAACAAGCATGCTAATTGATCCCAGCATATATGCCATAAGGGGGGGGGGGCATTTTTTTGTGAAGACAGTTCTCTATTGAGCTTAGCAAGCTTACTAAATCTGGAAAGGTATTTGTATTACACCCCATTATCTATTTTTGCTTGACTTAAGTTTCACCATTTAAAAGAAGGCTTAGCATACAAATGATTGCAGTCGTAATTTCAGAACATCTCAGAAGGCCTTTAATGCTCTCAAGGACTACTGAAACTTTTCCATAGTTTGTTCTAGTTTTTAAAAAAGAGACCAATGGTGAGAGAGGTGGGAGTGTTTGCATTTTTTTAAAAAAGGATATTACAACTACAAAAGCCTGGGAATTTTTGAGTATCCAAGTCACGGAATGGGACAAATGGTGCCCAGGGAAATTTATTATATAGAAAGCTATCTTCTGGGAAAAATCAAAGACACAGGAAAAACAAGGAAAGGAAGGAAGGAATTCTGACTCATCTTCCATTATTATAGTACGGTGATCATCTATAACAGGATGTCGTTCCAGAAATGATATGACATAAGTTGAATCTGATTTTCCCAAAGAAATAGTGGAATAAGGGAGTTACACTGTTGAACAAAACCTCAACTGAAACTTTTTAGTGAAACAACCACATATACCATAGTGAATCAATTATACATGCACAGTTAAGAGCTTTCAATATGAATATAAAAATCAAGTAAAAGGGGCAATGTGGTAATCAATTATATACAACTGCGTTTACTCTGATATTATATCACATTCATATCCTTCTTAGTCATAATTCTGGCCTTATTTACAACAGCAATAATGAAATGCAGGAAGAGTTTTGGGAAATCACAAAACTCAGAAAATAATTCTCTGGGGAGATTATTGTAGACATTTTGGAGAATTCTGGAGGGAAGATTCAGGAGTACTTGATGGCTTTTAGATTATAAAATTGTGGTAGCCAACATAGAATGCTGTCCCCCCAAAAAATTCACTTGAGCAGGATCAAGCAGATAAAAATTAAAGAAACTTGATAAATGCAACAATTCGACAGGGAATTCAATTTGGCCATATAATCTCATTGTAAAAGACATTGTGGCAAACATGACTATTAGAAATCAACTACTGATTATTTGGCTGCCTCCTAGGATGTCAGTTTCTTTTTTTTCTTTTTTTAAATAAGAAATGTATCTGGATGAAAGAATCACATAATTTCCAGATGAATTAGTTCTGAGTCTGTAATAGCCTTCACTCCACAATTACACATGGTCATGATGTTAAGAATGTGGTCAAATTGTTTTGCATGAATATACTTAGTGCTTTCCTGTCTTTGGAAAAAACATGACTGAGGAATTAGATATTAAGATACTAAAAAATTTGTACCAATGTCAGTTGATGTTTCTTTAAGATAAAAACCATATTAATAAAATCACCAAAATCTGACAAAGTAGAAAATATGAGTCTGCATTGCTTCTTTTGAAAGTAGGCAGCCAGTCTCAAGGTCTAGTTCAAATTCAGCAACCACTGGAATATGTGTAATCATGGAAAGGCAGCAAAAGGAGAAAATTTAGATAGATTTCTGTGTGGAGGGTGAATCTGAAAGGAGAGATGCCCTTTGAAAGAAGACTCCCTCCATGTGCCCACGGGTGCCCCTAGGGAGGCTGAGTGGCTGGCGCCACCTGGGGCTGACTGCCTGAGTGAGGGGAAATGAACGCAGTGAGGCACCTGGGCAGGAAAGATCACGTAAGAGACCAGGTGAGCCGTGAGGTTCTGACAGAGGAGGTTCCGTCCACCCTGGCAGCCTGGCCTACAAACTGATAGAAAGTTTGAAGAGAAATCTGTCTTCTGTTTTATCAGACTCCAGCTACATGGAAGTGAGCATGCACCCCTTCATCACTCCCTTAAACTCCACCAAGCCCAACCTCTGGAGTACATCCAAGAGAGATGTTTTAATACGTTCCTATTCTCTCTCTCTCTCTCTTGCTCTCTTCAAAAGATACTTATTTCAACACTTGCTACGTGCCAGGCATCATGGGGATACAAAGGTAAGCAGGACACACTGCTATCTGCAAGATGTTAGAGTCTATTGGAGAGAGAGAAATACAGACAATGAAAACATGAGTGCCTAAAAGTAATATAAATAAAAATCTTTGGGGTGTTAAAGGACAGAAAAGTGACACCTTGCAGGAGGAACAGGAAGAACTTTATAGAGGAGACAGAGATGGCTTTGAGGACGGGGCTGGGTGACAGGTTCCGGTGGACTGGAGGTCAGAGAGGAAGCAGCACCAGCTGAGAAACAGAGGCAGGTGGTGGAGGCATCAATTGCTGAGGGAAAGGAGAAAAGGCAGAACTTCCACATTACATTTTTGTCATAACGAGAGGGAAGGTAAAATTTTAAGGATCAGAGCCCTGAATACTTGAAAATGGAGGGGAAGAAAGCCTGTTGAATTCACTTTCTTTTAAAAGGAAGAAATAACTTATAAACAAGATATCAAATTTCACTTCTAAATACCATTAAGACAACTAGACATCCTCACACTCTAAATGTTTCCCGTTTTATCCTAAATATCAACACACACTTTCAGATGTTCCCTCATTTTCAGAAACTTAGACATATTCACGAGTGGGGTTTCCCTCTAAAAATAACTAATTGAAAATTCTATTTCATTAAAAACAGACTTGCTATGATTCTACTACCTGCCCAGCAATGTGCTGGTTATTAAACAAATGAAATCAAAACATATTCAGGAACACAGACTTAAACAGAACCCTGTTTGCAATTTTTTTAAACGTTCATCAGTGACACCTGACAGTGAAGGAAAAGCACATAAGAAAGCAATCAGTTGCAAACTGAAACAGTGAGATGACTAAATACCTAATTGAAATAGTTTCTGAATTTTTTAACTGCACTCATATGTTATTAAAAAGAAAATAAGCCCTGTGAGAAAATCTTTCTTTCTAAAAAAATGTTAGAAAATAGATTGGCTGCTTTCTAAACGAAACTATTACAATTGAACTCAGTTAGGAACTTGAACAGCACGATTTCTTGCAAGGTCACAAAAGAAATGCTGGTGAATATAGGAGTGTTTCTCCTTCAAAGAAATCTATTGGTATCAACAAGTTTACAGGGCCTGGGTTAGCATTATTAATATTGTTACAGAGCTAGAGAAACAGCCTTTTCAAAGCTCTTTAAAAACACACAGCCTCTGCTTACACACAATCTCTAAGTATTGAGATTTAGAGATTCCCACGTTTGCATAGATGTTGTAGTTCTCATCCAGATGTTCAGAATCTAGAAGATAACCACACTGAATTTCCATTATTTACATCACATCTGTGCAGCTACCTCATTCTATTATCTCTGCAAATCTTTTGTCTTTATGAAGTTACCACCAATAACACCATCAAAATCACAGCCCTCAGGGCATGAAATTAAAGCCTCCTTATCGCTAGTAAATTACAATGGAACGACATACCCAGAAGGTTCCTTCATGAAAAACGAATGAATTCTAACTTTAATATATTAGTGTTACTTAACATGTATGGTAACAATTTGCATGATATGTCTAATATGCCAATAGGTCACAAAAATCACGAAAAGAATCAGTTTAGCCAGATGCCATTGCTCTCTTGGTGTTTCTACTTGTATTAAGGATACTTAGGGAGGTAGGGGCTCAAGCTATAACAAGATTTGGGATAAAATGTGCAGAAAGGAAGGCACAACACAATACACGTTATGGTGTGCACAGAGAGAAGGGGACAAGTGCAACTTTTAAACTGGAGATGCTTTAACCTTATGTGAACTAAATCTGTACAATAAGGAGGCACTTTGCAATGAGTGTTTCCTGTACACAGTCTATTTAAACTGCCTATAACGTTTTTTTCATAATTTTTAAAGGATAAGAAACACAGCTTTGTTTCAGTTCGTTTAAATTCATTTCTGAAGTTTAATCCAAATTCAGTAACTGCCATTTATTTTTATGTGTATGCTGAGTGTTGTTCACTAGATAGAACATATTTATTGATCAGAAGCAAATATGTATATGGGTAGGCACAGGCAAAAGTTATATTAAATAGAGGCAGGGAAAAAAACTGGATTCAGCTGGGGTTTCTAAAAAAAGAAACAGTTCAATGTATTGGATCGCTCCCTCTTGAAAGCTTCTGCAGCCTCTCAAAAGGTAGTGTAACTCTGGAAATCTACCTCTGGGAATTTATACTTGACAAATACTAAAAATTCAGATAAAGATTTATTTAGGTTCCAAGATGTTCATTACAGCATTACTTATAAGAGCAACAAATTGGAACCAACTTATAATTAATGCTTCATCCATACACTGGAATATTTGGCAGCCATTAATAATGTTTTTAAATAAGTTAATAACAGCACAACATATTCATAATACAAAAAAAAAAAATAAAATCATTTTACAAAATATATATACACATATATACATGTACATACATATATACACACACACATCATGATCAACTATGATTAAAATGTTCATGGAAAATGACTAGAAAATGTTTATAGAAAATGACTAGAAATTACGCACAGAAAGCAATTGTCTCTGAAGAGTGGGGATTCTGGATGATTTTAAAATACAGGAATACCTTGGAGATATTGTGGTTTGGTTCCAGATCGTGACAATAGAGTGAAAATCGCAATAATGCAAGTCACACTAATTTTTTGGTTTCCCAGTGCACATAAAAGTTATATTTACACTATACTGTAAGTCTACTAAGTGTGCAATTATAGTATGTCTAAAAAAGCAGTGTATATGCCTTAATTTAGCAATACCTCATTGCTAAAATATGCCAACGATCATCTGAGCCATCAGAAATTCATGGTCTTGCCTTGATGTTGATGGCAGCTGACTGATCAGGGTGGTGGTTGCTGAAGGTGAGGGTGACTGTCGCAATTTCTTAAAATAAGACAATAAAGTTTGCCACATTGATAGACTCTTCCTTTCATTAAAGATTTCTCTGTAACATGCAATACTGCTCGATAGCATTTTAGTCACAGGAGAATTTCTTTCAAAATTGGAGTCAGTCCTCTCAAACCCTGCCATTGCTTTATCAAGTTTATGTCATATTCTAAATCCTTTGCTGTCATTTCAACAATGTTCACAGCATCTTCACCAGGAGGTAAATTCCATCTTAAGAAACCACTTTCTTTGCTCATCCATAGGAAGCCAACTCCTCATGTGTTCAAGTTTATCATGAGATTGCAGCAATTCAGTCACATCTTCAGGCTCCACTTCTAATTCTAGTTCTCTTGCTAGTTTCACCACATCTGCAGTTACTTCCTCCACTGGAGTCTTTGAACACCTTAAAGTCATCCATAAAAGTTGAATCAACTTCTTCCAAACTCCTATTAATGTTAATATTCTGACCTCCTGCCACGAATTGGCATGTAGAATGGTGAATCCTTTACAAAAGGTTTTCAACTTACTTTGCCAGATCTACTGAAGGAATCTTTATCTATGGCAGCTATGGCCTTACCAAATGTATTTCTTAAATAGTAAGACTTGAAAATCGAAATTACTCCTTGATGCAGAATGGATGTTATGTTAGCAGGCATGAAAACAACATTCATCTTCTTGTATATCTCCAACATAGCTTTTTGGTGACTAGGTGATCTTTTGCCTGAGTAGTTAAGTCTCAACATTGGGCTTAAAATATTCAGTAAACAAAGCTGTCAGCACATTTGTCATCCAGGCATTGTTGTTCCATTTATACAGCACAGGCAGGGTAGATTTAGCATAATTCTTAAGGGCCCTAAGATTTTCAGAATGGTAAATGAGCACTGGCTTCAACTTAAAGTCACCAACTGTATTAATCCCTAACAAGAGTTGGCCTGTCCTTTGATGCTTTGAAGCCAGGGATTGACTTCTCTTCTCTAGCTATGAAAGTCCGAGGTGGCACCTTCTTCCAATATCTGGCTGTTTCATCTACATTGAATATCTGTAGTTTAGTGTGGCCACCTTCATCACTGATCTTAGCTAGAGCTCCTGGATCACTTGCTGCAGCTTCTACATCTGCACTTCCTGCTTCACCTTGTACTTTTATGTTATGGAGATGGTTTCCTTATTTAAACTTCACGAACCATCCTCTGCTGGCTTGAAACTTTTCTTCTGCAGCTTCCTCACCTCTCTCAGCCTTCCTAGAATTAAAGAGAGTTAGAGCCTTGCTCTAGATTAGGCTTTGGCTTAAGGAAATGTCGGGGCTGCTTTGATCTATCCAGACCACTAAAACTTTCTCCATGTCGGCAATCAGGCTGTTTTGCTTTCTTATTCCTGTGTTCACTGGAGTAGCACTTTTAATTTCCTTCAAGAACTTTTCCTTTGTATCCACAACTTGGCTAACCATTTGGCACAAGCAGCCTAGCTTGTGGGAAAATATAGGAAAATGGTCAGGGCCCCTCAGACGCTCTGAATCTGACCAAGCATTGATGTAAATATGCACGTGTGCCCAGGTGTTCCTTGGTCATCCTCTAGTGTAATTGTGCATGTGCATCCAGGTGTCCTGGGTTATGGACTTAAGTATAAAGGATGAGTGGCTCTGATCCACGGTGCCTCCCACCCTCAGGATGACATGGGGGCGGGGACTAACGGGGACTTGCGTGTGAGGGGTCTGGGGACCCAGTCTGTACAATGGGTTTGAAGGGTCTGAGCCGTAGCTCTGACAATGTAAATGGAAACTTAGTATAACTAAAAAAACAAAAACATTTTGGCCTTAGTTATGATTTGCCTAACTTTACACTCATCTTTCGACATGCCTTCCTTACTAAGCTTAATGATTTCTAGCTTTTGATTTAAAGTGCAACACGTGTGACCTTTCCTTTCATTTGAACACTTAGAGGCCACTGCAGGGTTATTAGTTGGCCTACCTTCAACACTGTTGTGTCTCAGGGAATAGGGATGCCTGAGGAGAGGGAGACAGATGGGGGAACGGCTGGTCGGTGGAGCAGTCAGAACACACCCAACATCTGTATATTAAGTTCACTGCCTTACATGGGTGCAGTTTGTGGCGCCTCGAAACAATCGCGATAGTAATATCAAAAGATTACCGATCACAGACCATCATCACAAATAATGGGAAAGTCTGAAATATTGTGAGAATTACCAAAATATGACACAGAGACACAGAATGAGCACATGCTGTTGGAAAAAATGGTGTCCACAGACTCGCTCAAAGCAGAGTTGCCACCAACCGTCAATTTGTAAAAAAAAAAATGCAGAATTTGTGAAGTATAGAAAAGTGAAGCACCGTAAATGATGTACACCTGTGCCTTCCAGTGATCTTTAATCTTAAATAAGATAAACAAATGAACCTGAACATCTGAAACAACACTTTTTTTTTTTTTTTTTTTTGAGGCGGTGCAATATAGTCAATAGAAAACGAATTTCAGAACCAGAAAATCCTGGACTGAATCCATTTGATCTCTTAACAGAAGTGTCATCTCAGCAAGCTAGGTAACCTCTCTGAGCCTCTCCATGTAGAGTCCAGCATAATGAACATTATTTACTCCAATCCTCTAAGCCCTTTCACTAAGGCTTGACCCCTCTGTGAATGTCTCATAGGCCCATCCTCTCCACAGAAACAGTCCAAAGAGTCGTCCCTATGGAAAGACTTTGCCAATAAGATAGAAAATCCCCAGAATTCCACTGTGCTTTATATTCAAACAATTGAAGAAAAATGCTAAAATCATCTCATCAGGGACTACTGATTCCAAAGTCTGATTAAGGGTATTACACCCAAAAAATAAATGCCTTCTAACAATTAAAAAACATTATAATACTCAAACTTCTAAAGGGTCAACGTTATGATGAGATTCATAAGCAATTTGTAAGGATGTAAATTGGCACAACTTTCCTGAAAAGTAATTTGGTAATGTGTATCAAGAGAAATGTTCACACTGTTTATATTAAGTAATTCCAATTCTAGAAATCTACCCTAAGAAAATCAATAAAGTAGGGGACAAAAATATATATCTAAGGATATACTGGAGCATATTTTATAGGTTGGGACAAAAGTTAAAGTCCTGTAGTGGGAAACAGGTAAAAATTGTTTAAAATCACGTTTCTCAACTTTCTGTAAATAGGAAAAGGTGTAATAAATTAACCACAGTCACATTTATAGTAATCTGTAACATACTTCTTTATAGCTTTATGAATAAAGTATGCATTACCTAAAAAACCAGAAAAGTAAAGGTGTAAAATGCTAACCAAGCAAACAGCATACTAAATATTGTTTTCGGTATGATTACAATCACACACATACACACACAAATGCACACATAAACGTGCATTAAAAAAAGAAAAAATAAATGGGGAAAACAAAATGGTAATAGTAGTTGATTATGGGAGATTATAATTTTCTTTTTTATATTTTTCTATATCTTCCAAGTTTCCTACAGTGCCATATATGACCTTTATAAAGAAAGTCTTAAAATTTGTCTTTGTCATCTTGTCATCTGAGATAAAAAACTGAGGCTAATACAACACTTGAATGGGTTATGAGGACTCAAATGAATAGAATCATCCAGTGTTCTGTTCTCTTTTGTCACTCCTCCTTTGCACTGCTCATCTCTTAATCTCTTTTTCCTATTCTGGTTCCTGTGTTTTGTTTTTTTTTTAAATCTAATTCAATATACCAGGATGATGGTGATATTCTTGAAGTAATATAGAAGTTTGCTATGGAGTGTCAGGATTTTCAAGGGAAAGCTTTATGATATCACACCTCTGAACATAGTACATATCCTGGTATAGTAGAAAGCACTGGGCTTTGGAGTCCAACAGACCTGGGTTTGAACCTTGGCTCAGTTTCATCTTCTTTAAAAAGATGACAATTCCAGTTTTGCAGATATAATAACAAATGCAACTAAGGCAATGCACATAAAAATATCTATCAAAATGCCTGATTTTCAATCATTCTTTTTCTTTTCCTTTTGCAAAATTAAACATTAAAAATTTGGACTGTACACAAAATTAAAATGCTCTGTAAAAAGTATTTGTAACAAATTTTGATTTAAGATAGTACATGTACATTTGTATTCAATGGGTTGCTTAAGCAGAACCTGTGACCAAATAATGGCTACAGTGAATGAAAATGCTACCTGTACACTGAACTCCATGCTCTGTGAGGAGATAAGAATATTATTATTTACCAGAAAGATCACACATTTTTGCTATTACACCCAAAGTTTAGGCTCATATAGCCAAAAGCTATATGAAAAAAAATTGCCAAGGATTTGGAGGACTCCCCACCTCCCATGTGTGAGTATGTGGTTTTGGTCACTGCTGGGATTGAAGTATAAACAAGATTATTAGATTGTTGGACAAATATTTTCAAATCGTCTAGATAAATCATTATATTTGATATAAAGGAGGGATTTAAAACTCAATAATATCTTTCATACTCATTGGATAAGGCACCAAAGAACTATACCCCAACAACCTGTACCCTTCCCTGGAGGCAACCACTATTACTAGTTTCTACCCTCCCATATACAATCAACTATGCACCTGCACCTCCTGCTCCCATGGTAGCAGTCTACACACGTTTGCTAGCACTCTCCCTTGCTGACTTGATATAACTTAATAAAACTCACAGCATTGTCCATGAATTGATATATTCTTAAAGGGTTCCTAATGTATAACACTCATATTGATGGATATTTAGGTTATTTCCAAACTTTTATTTTAATCAATATTGCAATGAATACTTTATATAAAGCTTTGCTCATTTGTTCAACTATATGCATGGCTTACATTTAAAATCTACATAGATTTATATTTGTATAGAATTTAAATATAAACATCTAATATTTATGTTATAAAATTTCTTATACACATTTATACATGTGTGTTTTATATGTATACACACACATATATAAATTATATATATATACACACACACATATATAAATTGTCCTCTGAAGATGTTGAGCCAATTTAGAGACTTCTAATAGTGTAGGAGAGTTTTCCACATGCTTACCAACACTGTATTAAGATCTTTTGATATTTGCTAATTTGACAGGTAAAAATATCATTTACGTTTTAATCTGTATTGCTCTTATGCTACCTGAATGAAATGTCTTTAGGAAGTTTTCCTTTTCTCTGTTTATAACCTTTTTTTCCTATTGTATTGTTGGTCTTTCTTTTACTGACTTTTAAACACTATATATATTAGATAATTTAGCTATTTGTTACATACGTTGCAAACATTTTTTTCTACTTTATCTTTTGTCTTTTGACTTTGTCTATGGTACTTTTTCCATGAGTAAAGTTTTTTATACTTTCAGAGTCAAATTTATCATTCCTTTTATGGATGCTGGTTTTTTGTATTATATATAAGGGACTTCCTCGCTCCAACATTATAAAAAATTTGCCCTACATTTTCTTGTGGTATTTTAAGGCTTAACATTTTTAAGTTATATTTTGTGTTCCAGCTAAAATTTATTTTCATATAAGGGATTTTATTTTTTCCAGACTGCTACTCCGGTGTCTTAATACACTTTACTGAATAATGCTTTTCCCTCTTCTAATATGAAATATCACCATTATCACAGACTAAAATACTGTATGTATCTGAGTCTCTTTCACAATCCTCTAATTCAGAAGAATATCAAAAATTAAAGCATAATAATGGGGATAGCAGCAGGGCTGATAGGGGAATTAAAAACAATGTGGAAACAGATCATAGTAAAATAAGTTCCCTGGCACTAAGTAACATCAGATACTAACTTGAGAGTAGGTAAGATTGATAAGGGAGTCCTTTAGAATTGTTCTGTACCCTGTCTGTGGTGTTGGTTATAAGCATCTATGATGTTATAAAAACTCATAGAACTGTACACCAAAGAGGAAATTTTAAAAATTAACAGAAAAGGAATATTCCAGGCATTAGTAATGAAAAAATGTTTTGTGAAAAGAAGCCACTCATTTTTTTCATTCTTTCTTGTAATCTACTGCTTCTTCTCTGAAAGAGGGAACATAGTCCTTATGTGCCCCCACCCCCCCAAACTTCTGCTATCTTCCTTTCCCTGTTAATAAGACATACTCTCAGGATCAGAAACCAGTTCACACTAAAGTATGAGTGACTGCTAACATCTTCCTTTATATTTCTCCCATAGCGTTTTCACTGCAGAAAAGATGGAAGCTTTTGGGGGCCGGGGATAATGCAAAGATACTCATGCTATGACCAAGCATATAAACTCCAGGTTCAAGGTAGCCAGGTATGAATTATGACTACCACACCTGGCTGAGTGACCTTGAGAGAGTTACCTCATGTCTCCATGCATTGTCTTTCTCCATTAATGTAACAAGATACTTTACTTCATAGGATTATTGTGAGGATGAAATAAGATAATACACATAAAAATATTTTTTAAAAAGTGCCTGATGAATTAGTAAAAGCTAAATACTTTGTGGTGGTGGTTGTTAATTTCAGGCATAAGCAGGCAGGTGTGGTTCTCCTGTAAGCAGAAATTACATCTCATTGCTTTGTAACTTGTTTGGTTACAGCATGAGGTAGTAGAAAGAGCACGGGAAGACCTGTGTTTGAGTCCCTGCCAATCTTCTGCAGGAGTATAATCTTGGGGAAACTAACCTCCACCTTCTAGTCTCAGTTTCCTTGTCTATAAAATCTTGACCTCATAGGAATCTTTGGGGGATGAATGAGATAATGTATAGGTATAAAGAGCTTTGTTAACCAAGAAAGCGCTCAACATATATGTTAATTATTATAGTAGAAAATTTCTATCTCAGTCATAGATTATTGTTATGTTCCTGGTTAAGAGGTTCATTTTCATTCATATAATGAATATACACAAGATTCATCGGAGATATAAAAATAAATAATAAAGGTAACTTGTTATTACATGCTTCTATCTTAATAGAATTCTAGTTTTTAAAAATCAAAAGTTCATAGCTAAGAAGGCATGGAGAAAAACGTTTATGAGTGTTTTATGTATTTTTAAATTGAGTTTCTGTGTTCCTAATTAATTTTTCAAAAAGGGAAATATGCATATTTTATCTTCCATCATAATTCAAAAGTGTTCTTTCCATTGTAATTCTAGGCTATGATGCCAATCTTCATTTTTTTCCAGAAAAGCCCATTTTTATAGTATAATCTTGATCAACCTACTACAATTAACAAAGAGAATAATGTATTTTGAATTATCATACTACAAACAGACCCCAACATAATGAAAGATTTCTCCTATACTTAAGCTGTTGTCCTCAGGACTCTAGGAATACTCATTCATTGTACTGCATGTTTGAAAAGGAGTCCCTTCCCAATTAATGAGATGATACACGTGGAAAAGCCCAGCAAATTTCAAGGATCTGCAATAGGCAGGATATGATGTTATTCTGATTAGTCTCAGCAGTGAGGTACTTAATAGGCATCTCCAAAATGACTGGTTAAACCTTCCGATCTCCATCTCTCACACAGAACAGCTCCTCCTGAGGTCTTCCCGTCTCAGTTCATGGCAACTCCATTCATCCAGTTACTCAGGTCAAGACTGAGGAGTCATCATTGATTTCTCTCATTTTTCCTCAACCTGTGTCTAATGTGCAAGCCAATCCTGTCAGTTCTACCTTTCTGACACAGTCACATACCACACAGTGATGTTTTGGCCAACAATGGACCCCATGTACGATGGTGGTCCCTTAAGTCTTTAGTGGCTACACCACGTAGCCTAGGTGTACAGTAGGCTGTCCCATCTAGGTTTGTCTAAGTACACTCTGTGATGTTTGCACAAAGACAAAATCACATTTCTCAGAATGCACCCCTGTTGTTAAGTGATGCATGACTGTGTATCTGGAACCCGACTGCTTCTCCCCACCCCTTCTGCCCCCACGCTGGTGCAGTTCACTAGCGACTCCTTCCCAGTGCTGCAATAGCGCACTCCATCCTGCCTGTTTTCATTTTCTCCACTGTACTTATTGGTTCCTAACTTAGTGATTTACTTATAATTTGATTATTGTTTGTCCCTTCCACTGGGATGCAAGCTCCACCAGAGCAGAGGATTTTGTCTGTTTCATTCACTTTTGTATCCTTTGTGCCTAGAATAGTGGCTGGCATGTAGAAGACACTCATTATATTTATTGAAAAAAACAGCCTCTTAACTGGTCTCCTTGCTGTAATGCTTGCCCTCGGCAATTTATTTTCAACAAAGCCTTCAGAGTGTTTCTGTTAATATCCAGGTGGTATCATGCCGCTGCTCCCCATCTCACTCAGAGTCAATCCCAAAGTACTTACGATGGCCTCTAAGAACCCGGATGATCTATCCTCCCAGGCCCCCAAACACATCCTCACTATCTCTCTGATCTCACCTCCTACCTTCATTCACTCACTGTTCTCACTACACTGGCCTCCGGCTATTCCTCAAATGTGCCAAGCTGCCCTATACTGGCTGTTCCTTCTACTTGGAAACCTCTCCCCCTACAGTCTCCTGGCTCACCCCTGAACCTCCATCATGGCTGTGCTCAAATTTCTCTTCCCAAATAGCCCTTCTCTGACCACCCTACCTACAGTTGTATCCCACCCCCATGACTCCCAACCCCTCTTTGCTTCTTTTGCTTTGTAGTACCCATGTCTCACCATCTTACATCTTACTTACCTTTTACACTTAAGATTTTATTGTCTTTCTTCCCTCTCTAGAATCAAAGCTCCATAAGGTCAGAGATTTTTATCTCTTTTACTCCCTGCTGAATCCTAGCACCTGGAAGAGTGCTTGGCACATAGCTGATGCTCAATAAATATTTATTGGATGAATGAAAGAAGTGGTATTCTCTCATTGGGTACTGAAACCCACAAAAGTAGTTCATCAGTGGGAATGGAACATACCATTGCAAATTGCTCTTACAGGTTATACCTTCTATCTGTCATGGTTGCCTAAAGAGACCTGGCATAGTACATCAGTCTTTCTCCAAACGAATCAACAGTATAAAAGTTTTCCTTGAGAGAAAGTAGAACTGTAGTCCCCACCCCCACTTCCCTGTTTTTTAGGGCACTGGTAAGGATTTTTCCCATTAAAATGTATTTATTTCATAGACATTTTTTCTTTCTTTTCCCCAGATCTGCCTTATCGCTGTTTTTCTGGCCACAGCTGCAGAATTTAGTGTTAGTGCCAGAGGCAACTGATTAGCTAAAAAATACATACTCTGCTCTAGGCTGGCATCCATTTGTATTTCATTATAAGAGGATATTTAAAATGATGCCTTGGACTTTTAACTATCTACGACACAGCATAGTACATCTGTCACCCCAGGATGTCCCAACAACCTGCCTATGAGAGTGGATGGACAGTTTTGTTACTCCCATTAGCAGATAAAGGAGTTAAGGCCCAGAAAAGTTGGTAATATAGAGATATTTGGCATACTTCCCTATTTTTATTTTTATTTTTAAAATCTTATTTTATTACAAGTCATCTCTAACGCCTAAATAGAAAAGGCTATCCTAGGTTATACAATTAGTGTTTTTGAAATATGCCTCAATTTTGGACATTCTGTTGTGATGTTGAACATCTGTACTTAATACCCTGTCATGGTGTTTCTTCTTGCTCTGATAAACTGACAGAGATAAATAGGATCCAACCATCCTGTGGTTTTAATTTCTAAGAAAGCACATGATTTATGAAATTATAGTTTTGCCCTAAATTTTTGTCCAGATGTAAATCGAATGTTAGGTCCCCCAAATGGTTTCTGAAGAAAAGTCTAAAATCTCTTAAAATGTTACCCTTACTAAATAGCTTAGAAGTCACCCTCTCCAAAAACTCTTCACTTGAAGCCCCACACTGGACCAAACTCCCTCCCGCCTCTTCCACCTACACAAGCCTTCATCCCAGGACTGTCCTATGTAAACTGCCTATTTCCTAGCTGTATCCCTCAATAAATCCCCCCTCCTCAAGCAAGGATTAATTATCTCTGTGTCCCAAGAAGCTAACACAGTCCCTGGCACACGGAGGTGGTCAATATATAAAGGCTGAATAAATGAACAAAAGAAGGTGAAGTCTACTTCCCTCCTGAGGCTACTTCCTTCCCTTATTCGCTTCCACACACTCTCGGCTCCTCTCTACTCCCTCACTTTCTACTCTCTAGATAGAGAGGTTTGGACACAGAAACTGGATGTGACTCATCCCACCTCTTCCTCGTAGGGAGACAGTGCTGGCAGGAAGTGCACAGCCACCCATACCTCCATGCCACCAGCTATACATGGGTGGGCAGACCCCACGTAGGGAGGCCTGCGGTGGTCTGGCTCTGCTAGCAATTGGGTAGACAGGTCAGTGGAATGTGGGTGTTCAGTATTAGGAAGCCCATTTACCCACAGTTCCAAACAAATTCTCTAATAATAAAGGTGATATTCTGTCTTCCATCTGATTTTTTTCTTATATTTTATTCATCAATTGGTTCAGAAGTCAGAGCATGGGCAAGGATTTTTATCTTTTTTTGGTGGGGCCCTTAAATTCCCTCTCAATGTAAACCGGTGGACTTTAACATTTTTCCCTTGAAAGTCTTCTCTTATGCTATAAATTATAGCTCTCTCAGCCTATCACTGTCTCATTAATAAAGCAGAAAGTGGTAAGCAATATATTGCCATGAAATAAAATATTACTTTGTAATTAGCACACTCTAGAAAAGCCCAGCAACAAGGGCTAAAATGATGATAGAAAAACCTTTCTATGCAACTAGTAGAATATTTTGTTTTGTCTACATCCCTAGAATCCCACAATTAAAATGTATGGGCCTATATCACATGTTGGGCCTCTCTCTCCTCGTATTCTTCTTTCCCCCCAAACCTTTGAAACGTTTTCTAATCAACATGCAACCAGATGAGTTGGATCTGTCAAGACTCCTTCTACATTTCTTCCCATAGTGTTGACAAAATGCTTGAGGATGACAGGTATTTCCTTATACAAAGCACTTGGTTCGGTCCATGGAGTGGAGTCCAGAACTATGGACCCAAAGGCCTCAACCTGAGTTAGGGGTTGAGTAGCTTCTCCATGTCCTATAGACACATTTCACCATCATCCAGGCCTGGAGCCTCTCACGAGGTAAGAGTTTTGGCAGGTAATAAAATACTTCAATTTATTTGGTGGCGGTGCTTATCAGAGTTGATTTCACCCAACCTTGCCAGGTGGATATTATCATCTACATTTTACAGATGAGGAAACTAATTCAAAGAAACACAACTGGTAAGATGAAAAGTGGGCATTGGAGCCCCTATCCTTTGACTTTAATAGTCACAAATTACTGTTGCCACTTTTCCACAGGGCCCAGCTGAGCCTCATCCTCGTTACTGGAAAACTCACGATGAGGCATGAGACACTGACAGTGGAGGGGAGTTATCTTTACATAGAATAGGTGGTATGTTACTACAGGCTTTTAAAGGATTGTGGCACTGTTCTGTACAGACAGGGAGAAGAGGGGCAGAAAAATGGAATGCAGAGGCGTGTGCATGGCTCAACAAGCATGTGGCTGCCAATCTGTAAGCCAATGTCCTCAGTGAACAGACTTAAGTCTGAGCTTGGCGACAGGTACTTCTTTGACTAGTTCAAAGGTGTTACATATATATACACAATAAGCAGAATAGTACCATGCTAAGCTGAACTTCCAATATCCATAGGCCAAACCCAGCTTGCTTCCTGTGTCGTTGGCCACTCAGAGTTTTCTCCTTTGTTGACAAGTGTTGAACTACCTCTTACCAAGAGAAACAGGTCTCTCCAAAACTGCTCCTGGACCCTCAATCTTTTTGCTATAGATACAGAGTCCGTGCACAATGCCACTCATTTCTGCATGTATTACCAAAATGCGTAAATACTAGGTCACCCAAAACTCACTCTCAGATACATGTCCACGAGGGACTCTAGACATTTTGGATTCAGTGTTCTCAGAATCAATCCAGTAACATGGTACAAACAGAGGTCCGTCTTTTCTCTTTGACTCTTTCCCTCTTTTTTTCCAATACCATTATGATTCAAGGAAGCTGAGAGGCCCCAAATCTTCATTTACTATACTCATCTGCATGACTGCCCAATCCCAATGCTTATGTCTGTAAAACACCTCTCCCCCTGCTCCCTTTCATCCAATTCTTTTTACTTCTGTTCAAGCTCCTGACCTTCACACTTCTTTCCTAGTCTGTTGTCTTATGTTCTCCTCAGTAGATTGCTTGCCCCCAGTCTCACCTCCTTTGAAGACCCCCTTGAAGGCTCTCCTTAGGGGCACTGCCACAGTTCTCATCTCTTCCTACACTTTGATCCCTCTCTAAAACTTTAGGAAAGGTGCTCATCACACCATCTGTCAAGTCTGGGCCACCCATCACCTGAGAACTCCAGCCATCACTTGTTTTGTCATTATTCCATGCACTAATAGCCACATTTGTATGTCTGAGCTATTTCTACCCTCTCACCATCTCTAAAATATGAGGAAATACCTAGAGAATTTTTCTCTCTCTAGTTCACCAAATAATCATTCTCATCATCTAAAAAGGTTTTGAAATCCTCTTATATTCTCTGATCAAATTTCCCAGACTGATCAGAGAAGAGCCAAGAATTCTTTTCTCTTTTCATCCAGTCCTACTCTCTATCTCCTCCCCCTGCCAAGCCTAGCTATGCAATTGCTATGGCTACTAGCTCTGATCTTCTGCCAGGTTTTTACTCTTGGCAAACGTTCAATGTACACACCTTTAAATTGAAACTTTGATCTAAACTTTTTTTTTCCTATTTGACGTATGAAGTATATAACTTTTATGTCTCCTTAAGAGCCTTTCTCTTGGACTACAAGTTCCTGGAAGGCAGGAATATACAGAAGAATGAGGAACATTTTGCTAATAAGAATTCATGCAAGTAGACAATGTTTGATGATCATGGGGATAGCATTCAAAGCCACTAAAACACACAATTTAATAGTTCATATCTTGATTTTAGTCCTGGCCATGTAGTTACCCCATCTTATCCACCCAAATACCTAGTCATTTCCACGCCTAGTGTACTGATAGTACCTGAGAGTGGTGTTCACTATGATTCTCGCCTTGGCTCTGCAAACTCATGCTAAAACCATCACTGGGGACCTGTGCCTATGGCTAGAGCCTGTACGGTGAGAGACAAAGTGTAGGTGTGGATTCAAGTGCATAGAGCTTTATCAGTGACCGGCGCCTTGTCTCAGCTATACTTACTTGGTGAGGTGGGGGAAGCTGCACCTCCTTCTGTTGATGTGGTTGGAGGCTTTGTGTCTGGCACCGGCAGAGGCACAGGCCTGGCCATCGGTGGTGGCGGCGGAGGTGGCAACATTGGGGTGGGAAGGAATGGGTTGTGCACCTTGCCTTGGCTGCTCCCATTGGGCTGCGAGGGTGGGAAGAAAACAAAACACAAACAAGGAGAAAAAAAAAAAAAAGAAGAAACAGACATCAACCATTAGCTGCATCTGAAAAGAAAAGATTCATTAGGCACCTGTTATGTAAATTACTAAGCATTCTAGCTGCTTGAATTCTTCTGTAAGTCCATATGGATGAAGAATTGTTGGGTTTGCTCTTAAGGCATCCCACAAAAGCACACTGAGGCACATATGCTCAATGCATCATAAACCTATCTCTTGAACTAACTACATTGTCTTTCTTTGCATCTGGCTCCATAAAATGACCTACCAATGATCACTCTGGATTTGTCAACTAAGCAACCAACTTTTGCTTAGACTGTTTCAGTTCTGTATTAACTGCTACCTTCATCATCATTTGCAAGTTTATTAAACATTTATTTAATTTCTAAGTGTTGTAACGACTGTGATATCATTCTACTATTTCTATTTACATAGATAGAATAAAGTTTCCTAAATGTGCATTTGAGATAAAAAATATTTTTTCACTCTTCAAAGTTGATATTATATAACATTTAATAAATGTGTTAAGTGAACATAAAAAAATTTCTTTCACATATTGTATAACATCAGGCATAGAAACTTTAGAATTCAGCTGTCAGAATTCTGCTAGGGAAAAATATCACTTCTAATTTTGATTTAAATTATATAAGCATATGCCATAAGAGTCATATTTATTTGGCTGCCTGATGTTAAAACAACCAAATAACAGCTCTTCAACAACAACAAAAAAGTTTCCCTCTGAAGAGAGCAATAAAATCCATTTTTATTTTCAAGCTTTTCAGAATAGTTCCATGAAGAGACCTGCTTTAAGCCCTATAAAATTTTGATCAAAATGCAAAACTGGGCATTTGACAGTTTTATAGTATAATGTCAGACTACTTGAAAAGTTAGAAATTCAGAAGTCCATGCTTGATGCTGGTGATCAGCTCAGTTTTTTCAGTTTCCCAAGCAGTCTTTTTGACTGGATTTCCAGGCTTCAGTGACACCGTTCAACCAACAATAACAGCTCATATTTAGGCTGTAGGCCCAAATCAAAATTCAGTTGGAGGAGATCCTGCTGTCCCAGGCTTCTAAGTTTAAGCTTCATAATTCTGCAGAGGCAGTCTCATTCCCCCATCAACAACATTCACTTATATATTTAGTACTGTTCCTCAAAGACTATCTTGTCTGACAATCAGAATGCTGTGCTTTCTTGCCAGCAAACTTGCCTGTGTGTTATTTCTGAGTGGGCTGAAAGTCCATAAGTGAATGCTTCAGAATAAGCCAAGCAAATGAATACACAAGCAAAAAGAAAAAAGGCACCATATTGATTTGTTGTCTAGACAGAAATGTATCTGCTAACACATCACCAGACATTAGTCAAAGCTGCCTGTTCTGGCTCAGATATGCAGAATCAGGTATTTCTGCAAGTGAAGAAAATCAGTGATAGGACGGTGTGACATAATATCCTAAATTAGGCAATAATAATTATGGCTAATCTGTGGCTTCATGCACAATTATTAGGAGAAGAGAAAAACCAAAGTTGGCTTTATGTTGGTCATTATTTATTATTATTATTCTTGGCTTTGAGATATAGCTACCCATTGTAAACACTGAGTTCTATATTTGAAACGAAATTTGTGATTTTTAAAAATAATTTTTACATTTAGAATGTTCTATCAAATTGTGATTATTTGGTTTATTTGAGGGGAAAAACATTCCTTTAAGTCACTGAATACTGTTTAGCTTTATACAAAGATAACTAGGAAAGATAACTACTTGCAGAAATAACAAACCGTAATAAACTGTACTTTTAGCATCTTGAGTTCAAGTACTGGTCAACTTGATCTAAAGTGTTAGAAGACTATATTTTTAAAAAATATCAACTTAGTTGATCTGAAACATCTGTCCCTCTCATCCCCCTACCTCTCTCTACCACTTCAAATCATTATTTAAAATTATTTGCTCTTTCTCTTTTGTTAACTGTATGAGCCCTAGGGTTAGAATGCGTGAGGTGGAATCATCAGCCCACAGAATTTGGAAGGTTAAATAGTTCACCCTTGAGATGATTTATATCCATAAACTTGACAGTTGCAAACTTAACACAAATACTGTTTTTAAACCCTGGCCAATCACTCTCAGAGCAAGTTAACTTTCCCACAATCTAGAATAAATATGACATTTGCCTGTAGTCATTCAGCACAACATTAGAGCACAATGTCACATGGTCATAAGGTCTCCCCTTGTTATTTTTACATTCTGCTAACATTTCTAAAGTAATTGAAAAAAAGAGGTTTCCTTACATTGAGGAACCCCACCTGTCCAGCCTGCTGACCAGCATCAGGGCAGACAAGTTGGACAAACTCTTTCAGCGTCTCCTGAGGGTGATAGCGGATGGCTGGGTGTGAGAAGTAAGGCCCAGGCTGCTGGATAATGGGTGATGTTGGGAAATGAAGAGTCGATGGCGTTGCATGCGGACTTGCTGTAGGAAAGAAAACATCAGAGTTATGAAGAGAAAGCCTTGCATGGCCACAGCTGAACCTGATTCAACTTCCTATTTTATTTTTTTTCTCTTTGCCCAATTCATAGTATTGCTCATGTGACTGAATGTAACACTGGATAGATCTGACAGACTTTCTTCCTTAAGGCTCTAAGACAAACATGGAGGTTAGGTTAGGGTAGAATTTCAAGCTGTCTTTCTATTTTCAGTGGACATGAGTTATAAAGGCATTAATAATCCTTGGTGAAGCTGAAGATTATTCATTACCTTAAGAGCCTTTTTAATGAAGCAAGCAATAAAAAATGTATTTGGTAGATTAGACCTGATTTAACTGACATTACATATGACAAATTCTAGTTTGCACATATGGATCCCTTTTCATGCTGAGCTATCCATAGACAATAATTCATTGTTAAAGCTCTTATAACCCTTTCAAGGAAATTTCTAGGGACTAATTTAGGATGAAATTTTTTTGAAGTATGTAGTAAATGATCACTTAATGAACCCGTGCAATTTGGATGCCTCACTTTACACGGAAGGTTTATGTCGCCTTTAGATGCCATTTCAAAGCCAAACTCAGAAATGCATAAATGCTGGAGGAGGGGAACTCACCCTGAGCAGGCAGTGACTCCTGTTAAAATGTTGGCCATCTGCCCATAAAAACTGGTGAAAGACTCAGGCAACTACTACTCCCTTACATTTGAATCTTGATAAATTTCATTTATACAAGAAGAAGATTATGTTAGATTAAAAACTTATGTGAGGTGCTTAATAATTTTTTAGGAGAACTTTTGCCCTTGAAATGGAAGGATGATTGATAAAACTGGCTGGAGGACAAAAGCAGCACATTGTAAGGGTTGAAGACAGTCAAACCAAGTCAATTCTCAACAATGGCCTGAGAAACCTCTCCCAAATTAAAGGAGATAAAAGTATTTATTTTTCCTTTACTTTTTGCTCCTTTAAACTCAAGGAGCCCCTGTAAAGAGAAAACACAGGAATGCCCAAATTTTTGGAGAATATGACTTTTCTAATACCAAGAATGACTCATAATACTGAAGAGAAACCCAAGTAAGTCAGTCTACCCTTCCTGTCACTGTCCCACCGGCTTGGCTAAGGGCTGTATAGAAGAATGCTTGCTCAGCATGGGTTCTCTGTTCACTACTGGGACCTCCTTATGATTGGGGCACTTTCTGACGAATGATTGAAATACCTAGGACTGCATGGTTCAGAGTGGCATCTATAGTTTTTAAAGAGCAGAAATGGGGGTTTGGAGAAGAAGCAACAGTCCAGTCCATGTCTTGCAGAAGACCTGATAAAACGCTTTCTTTCATGTAACCTTTAATCTATCCAATAAATATTCAAAGGCTACTATGGGCTCAAGAGACAAAGTTGAGCCAAAACAGATAAAGTTTTGCCCTTGGTCATACAATTGAGGACATCTTGATCATAACCTATTCCAACTAGAATTTTCATCACCTTCCTTTACCAAATTTACTCTTCTCTCAGTCTTCCTCATCTTAGTAAATAGCTTTCCATCCACTTAATTGTTCACTGTCATATCCCCAAACCAAGTCTGGCACTCAATAAATAAATGTAGAATAAAACTTGCCAAAAACAAAACTTGGCAAAACTTCTCCAGCTAGCAAAGAACCACAGAGCTTGTAGAAAAATTGGTGAAACTTAAGAATTCATACAATGAATGATAAACCTTGGAATCCATTATTGTCTCTAAGCTGAAACCCACAAGCTAAAAAGTTAAATGAATCTGGTCATCTCTTAATCTGGAAATTCTGCTATTGGCTCTAAAGAAACAAAGGAATTTTTTCATCTAATATGGTATAGTTGTCCTTGCTGGTAGCAAGAATATTTGACCCAGTACCTTGCATTTGACCAAGTAGTTTCTAGTTAAGGATGGAATGTGGTATTTTCCAAACTAGGATGTTAGTACTGAGCCTATCAAAATGATACACTCAACTTTTGGAGCATGTCAAACACAAAGGTGGCAACTCCTCTGTCAAGAGCCCCTGGGAGGCTGACCTTGATGATAAAGTGGCACTGCCTTCAGAGGCTCAGGGGAAAGTGATGAGTGATTGTTAGATTACAAAATCATGATGGCCAACAGAGAATGCTGCCCATGACAAAAATGCACTCGAACAAGATCAGGCAGATAAAAGTTAAAGAAACTTGATAGAAAAAATAGTTCAGCAGGACCACAGAATCTCCCCACTAATTATTAATGAACATCCTTGCCCTCTTTTTGTTGTGATTGTTAAATATCAAAAAGAATATCATTAGCAACTTAAATTCAGAACTTAGTTTCTTTATTATATTTTATTGAAAACAATTTATTCACCTTTTCCTTTTGGCATAGAGTTTATTTTAAAACAAACCTAAGTGCATATGGTACTATACAGAATTAATTCTATGATGACTGATTTATAAGGATCAATTAATTCTTAATTAATACCAGGAAATCATTTAGCCTGTAGTTTCAAAGTAGATCTGCAGAGTCTGCATTTTAAAGGGTCATCCTTTACAACCCCTACTTTTTCATGCTAAGGACTTTCTCTGGTTCAGTCATCAGTTCACCGTGGAGCTGGATACAAATCACTCAAGATCCTGAACTTTAATTTCCTCAAACAGAAAATAATTATGTTACAGACATCACAAAGATCTGTTAATTATTATTAAACATATGCTGTTTTTCTGGATAACCTGCTATTCCTTTTCTAATGGACAATGAGACCCACTGAAGCTCAGAGTTAAGATTTCATCCACACCTAACTTTGTTTTCCTTCTTTCATACTTCTTGTTTTCTCTCTTTACCTTGGATTTGATGTTTTTAGCATACCTAAGTTTTTATCTAAGTTGTCTCAAATCATTTTAGAAAGAGTCACTGGGGTTAAATCAATCAAACAGTAAAATTCATTAAATGTACTTTGAGATGGCCAGATCAGGCCCCACAGAAGAGAAACTACCATTATGAATTTGGCATGATGCTAATAGAGTGCACAAAGAATGGTATGACTCCAAATTTTTGATGAAGAAAAACATCTCTTATGAATGTGTGTGTGTGTAGTTGACACAATAAAAAATTATAGTACATTATGTAAATGCATATTTAGATCCTTTAAAATGTGCATTATTTACTTGAGAGTCAATAAAGGCTTTTCTCAAGTGGTTACAGTTTATTGCAGTGCATCCATCTGTATCCATGTTGATGTTAATACAATTTCGTGTATTAAAAGACACTACAAAATTGGCTGCTTCTGTGGTCTAATACTCCAGTACCCTAGGCCAGGAGCAGCAGAGTGTCAGAAACACTTCATTCTGGATGAATCTCACTACTAGTTTAAACTTTAACAAGTGCCCACACTTGTTTAAAACAACTGCTTGAGCTTTCCACACAGAATACAAATAAGATGGGAAGGAAGGAAATTTGATCAGGTTTCTTTGGCTGCAATGGCACTGCCTACGCGTTCTGAACAAAGTAGCCACAAGTAAAGAAAGAAAGAACGAGAATGTCCCAAAGGGTGCAGAGCTCGGTTATTTATTACAAAATGATCATATTACTGAGTTCTTAAAAAAAAGAAAGCAGGTCAGGCAGGTTGGTTTACCTGTTCATGCCCCCCGCTTCCCCCCAACCAGTTCTTAAAAATACTCTCTTGGTTTTAGTTTGAAAGAGAAAAAGTTAAAAATTCAACACAATTGAACATATATTTTTAACTTACAAATGTTTTCTCCTTTGAAAGCAGAATTGATTAAGACTGTGGAAGGAAAAGGTCAAGGTCATTAGTGTATTATTGTGTATGTTGAGAGATTTACATAATCCACTGAGTGATTTCATCTGAGAGTCTACTACGGGGAGGAGGCCTTGTAGACACCTATGTTAGCCGAGTGCTCCCACTGGGAGCATGAACTACTTAGAACATCTAAGAGCAAGTCATATAAAAGAAGACGGTACCAGAGAAGTGTGGCCAGACAGGCTCAGAACCTCAGATTTTCATGCTTTTACATCTCAGGAAGGAAAAAGAGGTAAAAGGAAGTAATTTCTTCCTACCATTTCCAGTGGTTTTCTCAAGCTCAACCTCCAAGAATTCAAATAACTCTCCCACATTTTTCCTCAAACCAAAATTTCATGGGCTGAAATACATTCCGGTCTATAACCCTGACATTGCCTTAATTGCTTTATCCCTTGTCCGTGAACTGTTGCAGATTCTCACAGACTGGACAGGGACTTGGATTCTTTTCATAGTAGCTTTTGCTTTCTGGCACCAGCCTTTAAATCCTGGTCTCTCTTCTATGGGAGGCTCTAAAGAAAAGCTGTCAAGAGAGCAACACAAACAATAAAATCGAATCCTCCGTCAGGTGCAATGTGCTCTTAAGACAGCGTTACACACAGGCATCTTCCCTCACGAGAATCAACGACCACTCCCAAGCCCTGGCATCTGCAAAACTTCACAGTCTTACTGTTAATCAATACTAAGTCTGTGGCAACAGGTGAGATTCCAAACTGTTTCTCTCTGTTAGCACCATTGCAAGAAAAAGCTACTCATCTGTCTTCAGCAGTAAGATGTTCTTTAGACAAAAACAACCATCTCCACAGAGTAAAGGGTGGCACTAAGAACTCCTGACTACTCCTATTTAGAAGTGAAGATTTTTAAAGCAAAGCTCCAAAAGGAGATGAAAATGGAAGAAAAATAAATCACACTTAAAATAAAAAGAAGCCTTCCACAAGGGCAAATGGAACTTGAATTGTTTGGGTTGTCAACTACTACGTACTTTGCGTCTTCAGAAATTCAAAACCACACTGTATAACACCATGGTAGCTTACCTAAAGCTGAGAAATCTATCTTAATGGTCCATAGCTATAATTTATAAATCATGCATGAATCAGGCCTGCCATTTATGAAAGCTGAGAAGTTTGGAGTTCTGGGGTTTATTTTAACAGAGACACAAGGAAAGAGGAATTGGCAATGGTTTTCAAACCTTTTGGAGATGGAGACTTTTCTAAAAACAAGGCAAGCCAAGGTTTTCCAAAACATTTAGCATATATCTTTAACATCACTGAGAAGCATGTGAAAAGACCTGTATATTTCAATTGAGAGAAATATACGATATTGTAAGGTTGCTTGTAAAACACCAGTATTTTTATATTATTGCTACTAGATGAAGTAACTTTTTGCTACAGTAGGTTTCCAAGATGGTTGATATATTCTATGCCACTTGAATTAAGGGGATCTTCTTACTGGAGATCAAATTCCAGTGTCTTCTGGAAAAACAGGACCCCTCTCCCCCCCACCACCACCAAAAAAAAAAAAAAAAAGAGAGAGAGAAGCCAAGGTCTTTAAGTTTTTATCTACATTAATTTTAGCTACTTAAAGACCTTTGTTGCTCAAAGGCTCTGGCTTATAGACTAGACCAGGGGTTGGCAAACATTTTCTGTAAAGGATGATAGTAAACAGTTTAGACTTTGCAGTCTGTACGGGTAAGTTGCAATTATTTGATCTGCAGCTATGCGCAGAAGCAGTCATAGACGTTACGTAAACAAATAAGTGTGCTGTGCTCCCAAACAACTTTATTTTCAAAAACAGGCAGAGGGCTGGATTTGACCTGCAGGCCAGAGTTTGCCAGCTGTTGGTGTAGACCCACATAATTCCTGTTCACTCCCCAAACACCGGCCACACTCTGTGAGTCAGGCCCCCAACAAGCACTACTCCTTCCTCTCTTCTCTACCAAATCGTGTTGCGTCACCAACCAGTCTTCCTGCTGAAGCCTCAGCTTTCTGAAGCATTCCAAAGCAATCTGATTGCCTTCCACACCTCCACTGACTCTCCAGCTCAGCCCTTAGATTGTCCCTCTTCGCCAGTATTTAATATGCCTTGGTCTGTGCTAGTTGGCCACATCCACGTGGGTGTATCACTCCAAGTTAAACACATGGGTCAGAAAAGTAGTGTGGTACAATACAAGAACCATGGGCTTTGGAGTTAGACACGGGTTTAAATTCTAGCTCTACCACTTACCAGCTATGCTACAAATTTCTGAGCTTCTCTTTTGATGATTCAGTTTTGCCATCTGTAAAATGGGGCTAATAATACTTCATAGATTTGTTGTGAAGATTAAACGAGACAATGTATATAAGGCACATAGCATAGCTTTTGACCACACAGTTAAGTGATCAATAACTAGCTGACCACACAGTTAAGTGATCAATAACTAGCTTCTTTTACTGGCATTACTATTATAGGTAAGGATGGGGATGAGCAATGAATAAATTGGAATTTGCTCCTGTGTGCTAGAATCGGTTCTGATTATAGAATACACAGGGGAAAGGAGAGGTGGAGTAAGGTACCTGTTGTCTGCCTTTCTCTTGGACAAATGAGTACATAAATATTGACAAAAGAGTATGCATTATTAGTATGAATATGACATGAGTGTTTTGAAAATAATGCCACAAACAATAAAATGCAAAACCAACTGCAGTAGTGATGACCTTGATCTAATAGTCATAGATACCAAAGATACAATGACCTGTAAAGGTTCTTTGCTGACCAAATATACTTTGAATCCCTACCCTCTGTTTAAATCTTAGACTGTGAAAATTAACCTCCAAGTTTAGAACTATGGGGCTATCTCCCTTTAGAGACCATTTTTTCACTCAGACCTACAATCCTTAAGTATCCATTTTGAGTGTCCATACTGACATTCTTCACCATGCAGACCCTCGACCCAGGCAAACTTCTGACCTAACCAGATTCTAAGCAAGGCTTCCCCATGGCCTCCCAAGACACAGATACAATGGACATCTCCAAAGTTTCCCTTGAAAGGCCCACCATGTTAGTTACTGGGAGTTTGCTTATCAGAGATCTAACACATGTTGAATACTAAAAAAGTTTTTCAGAAGATCTGGGGCCATTTTTAGGAAAATTTCCTGATTAGATAAAGGGACCTGGGTTTTAGTTTAGCTTCTGCCACTACTTGGCGTATCATAAATATGGGTAACTTTTCTCTCCCCTGGTTCTCTCATCTCAAAATAAGGAGTGTGAACTAAATGCTTGCTGAAGCTCACCTAGCTTTAAATTCTTGAGGATGTATAGAATCTAGTCTCTGGGATTACACTTAAAAATAACTCAGTACAATTTATGCATTGTAATAAAGTTAAAATGCAAAAAATCTGAAACAAAGGAGCATATACCTTTTAAACAAAATTAGATTTTAAATGATTCTGGGATATTAAATTATAGGGTATATCTGCACTCAGTCTTTAAGATACCTTGGGTGTGGAAAGGCTGTAATATTTAAAGTGTGAGTTCAAGCTCTGTGAGATAGAGTTCCAGCCTTTGTCCTGACAAGACCTCTTTGAATCGACCATATTCACACACTAATTGCCTAAGCTGCCATGATGTCCAATGTGAAGTGTGTTCAAACACCACGCAACAGCTGTGATTATTGGAAATATGAAAAGTGATGGTTTAATAGGCAAAGTTGACAAGAATACAGTTCCCTGAGAACTTGAACTTCTATATAACACTATGAGACAAGACATAAAGAATGAAAAACAAATAAAAACAATTATTTGAGACAAAACCAACCACCATAGATTAGATGATTACAAAGGTTAACAGAAATAGGCAGGGAATCCTCTAGCAACCTGTTGGAAGTGCACTGGAATTACAAACTGCAGTCCTGTGAAAGAGAACTTCAAAAATAAGATCTATGCAGATGCTATTGTAGCCTCTTGGAGAATGACCAAGTGCTGGGATCTATGCTGTTTGCAAGTCTTTTCACGCATTTTTGAAAAAAGGCAAAAAACAAGCAAATAAACACACAAAGTATTACAAAAAGCATAAAGCCATGGGTTGATATGCAGTATTTCCCTACACCAAGTTGTTATGCTTACACTGAAGCTTAAGCCCCTATTTCTGAGTGATATGATAATTAAAGCACGGACTACTTTTAAGGTATCCTCCTGAATTCAAAGTATCTTTCTGAATTCATGCCATAGGATTTCAGGATTTATTGCTACTGTTGGTAGATTTCACAAAAGAGGAGGAAGCATGAGAAGCATCAGTTCAGTGTTTGGAGTCAGGGGACAAGTTTTTATCCTAGCTTATGCATCAACTAGCTCTGTGCCAGACTCCTTTGCTCCTTAGTTTTCTCTACTGCAAAAGGGAAATGATGTTTTGTGTGGTTTTTAGAGCTTGACTATTCTGGGCTTAAAATCATTCACTCCCTATGTTAATCTGGGCAAAAGTACTTAACATTTCTGAGCCTGCATTTCCTTATCTGTGAATTGGGTACAATAGCACCAAATTAAAACACTTTTCTGAGGATTAGAATTAATGTATATAGGTGCCTAGTACAAAGTAGGCTCATTCATCCCACAAATCTGTTGAGAATCTATATGAGCCAAACAGTATGCTAGGCTCTGGGTTACTTTTTATTCTTAAAATTGGTTTTTGAATAAATTAAGATATATGAAAAGTAATACGGACCATACAATGCAATGAAGCAACGCCAGATAATTGGGAATCAAGATTTGGACTGTTTTCAAGTCATCCTAACGGACCATGGCATGGACTAATAGTTATTTTCGAAGGCCCAGATTTTACTTGTGCTCTGCAAGTGCTAACTGCAGGAACAAGTCACAGCTACTGAATCAATAAGCTGAGCCCATTGCCCAGCGCTCAGGGCAGCTTTGCTGTTATTGCCTGCAGTGGATAGCTGTAATTTTTGCCTGCCCAGCAGTCCTTCACCCCTTCTTCTGGAAACAAGGCTCTAATGCTTCTTTGGGGAGCTCTCCTTCCCTCAGCCTCAGCTGATGTTGTTAGGCTGGTTTAACTCTGCCCCCGGATCCTTGGGTGGCATGTAACCCAGGCTATACCAGTGAGACACCCCATTATCTTTTAAACATAAGGATTGTTGTGAAAGTGAGCATCACCCAAACCAGGCCAGTAAGAGCCACAGGCATCCAGGAGTAGGGCCTTTGCTGGGTCTAATGTGAAAAAGCTCTTCTTTCTCCCTTGGGATTGTTAAATTGGTGGGAATTAAGCCTGGAGCTGCTCACACCATCTGTGCCACAATCTGACAAGATTTAGCCTAAGAATGAAGCTCACATAGAGTATAGCAGAGCTGAGAGAGAAAGGGGGATGGGGGAGAGAGAGGAGGAAAGAGATTTCTGAATGCATCATCTGAGTGCCTGGATACATCTCTACCTGAAACCTTTTTCAGTTACACGAACCAATCCATTACTGTCTTCAGGGGGAGTGGAGGGTGGTTAAACAATTTGGTTGGGTTTATTTTTCTTGTAAGAATCTTTCACTTGAAAAGGTCCTCATTAACATACCTCCTGATCATTACCTAGCATGCAATAATTCACAACTCTTATTATGGTATTCAGCAATTGAGCGACTCAAGAAGATGTAGAGATAACCCTCAGGGATGCCAACAGAAGGGACCCACACATCCTGGCATGAATAAATTCAAATCTCCACCAATACTTCAAATACCTGTGCTACACGAGTATTATCCTTCAGTCTTCTTTAGTTTCCCCTCTCATTAATTTCATCAGAGGAGTAATTATTTAATGTCCATCTGTTCTGCTCAATTGTAAGGGCAGGACTGGCTTGTCTAGCTTTGTTCTTTAGGGCCTAGCACAGCACTTGGTAGATCACGGACTCTCAAATTTGCTGAACTGACTCTTATATAATGATGGACTCTTATAAACAACAAAGCTTATCCCCTTTAGCAAGAGCCATGACAAGTGAGGGCATGTCAAGCAAAGCCTCCACCACGCTAAAGGGCTACCCATCATGAGAGAGGGGCCACCTGCTCCACTGGGGAGAATCTCCTGTTCTTGCTACCATGCAAGAGCAATGGGATGGGGTACGGCTTGCTCCCTTCCCTGAGACCACATTTCCTCTTCTAGGTATATGTGGCTCCTCCCTGAGAGGAAAAACATACTCTCCTTCTAGACCAACAAAAGCAGTTAGAGAGAGAACTGGTGATGGGGAGTGAGGAATGAAAGATGTGAGAAGCATTTCAAGAGAATCACATGCAAAGAAAGCAAATAACAATACGGGGACGGGGGAGTCTAACAGATAATGAACATTCACTGCACACCGTGCCCTTTACACATGCCGTTCACTTCCTCCTCCCGTTAACACTTTTGAGTTTTGTACAGTGGGAAAACCAAGGCCAGCAGAGGGTAAGTGACTTGTACAAGCGTCCACAGATAGCAAGCGGCCTGCCAGGTTTTGAATTCTATTCTGGCTGACTCCAAAGCCCATGCTTTTTTCATTACATTCTGTTGCTCCCATTTAAATTATTTTTCAGAGGTCAAATGGTTTATTTTCTTTAGGCCCCTTATTCTTGTAATAGAACCTGGCACGTGCTCCTCACGTTGTTCTGATGTTCCTCACACACATTTTGCATAGAAGAAATAGAAACTGGGGAAAACAGATACTGCCATTTGATATAAAGAAATGGCAAATGACAAATATAAATTTACCGCAGAAACATAAATTTTATAAAACATTCCATACCTGTGGGTGATTAAATTCACTAGTTTCAACACCACAAAGGATGCAGCCTGGGACGGGCAACTCGCAGTGGAACTGCAGCTACATTAACAGGACAGTGCATTCCCATTTCGAGTATCACTGTTTGCCCCCCTTTTCCTACGTGGATGATAAGCTGATACTACATAAACATTGTTAAAGCTACAGTTCCAGGCTGCAGTAATTCACTTAACTTTAACATGATTTATGATTCTGTCAATAGGGGAGGTTGAGAACACTGCACTGAAGCTTAAATGAGAGCTTCATATTTAAAACAGCAAGCACGCGTGCGCATGTTAGAAGAAACCATTCGTCAGAAAGAGGAGATACAAGTTCAATTTTGAATTTTTTATTCTATGCTGAAAAAAAGGAAAACAATGAATCGGAACATGGAATCAACATTAGATTAAGCTAAACCAGAAAGACTGAACTGCTAAGGACCTTATCTGATTATGCGAGTTACAATCCAAGTGTACGATACCCCAAAGTCTGATCGATGAAGAGATTTCTAAGAAACCTTGCTCAGAGCCACCATCCTCACTGTCTAAGCACATTGTCTATGATGTCTGTGTGTGTGTGGCAAAGAGGGGTGGGCATGTGTGTGACAGAGATAGAGAGAAGGGGGCAAGGACTTCCAAGGGAAAGCAGCTTCCTTTGTCAAGAAGAGTTTAGCTCTAGGTCCACTTGGTTAATCACCCTACTCTCTCTGGCACTCACCCTGGGGGCCTTTTGCCTCTTTAAGAGATTAAGGAGCCAAGTGATCTTACTGCTCTAACCTGTCCTCCTGGGGACAACATATTAACACAATTCCACTACAGAAGAGCTCTTTTTAGAAGTTTGCTGTGGGGATGACAAATTAACCCGGCAGGGTGTCCCGCACATCTATCTCAGTACAAATTATTAGCGTAATAGAGCTTTTAGTTATGCATTTATCTAGTAATTATTGAACGGTTACACAAAACCAAGCTGAGCAGCCATGGCCCTTTATGAGGCTTGCTCGGTGGGTGGCCTTACAGTTAATTTAGGAGAGTTCTCCACTAGGCAGTTCACTTGCAGACAAATTAGCTAAACAGCCTTCTCCCTTAAATATTTTCCATGTCATAGTGAAACTCTTTACAATACAATAAAGGTACAGTTTTAATTATATGCTTCCTGACTTTTGTTTAGTTGTAGTTTTAAAACATTTGCTGGCACTGTTTTTTCCTTTGGCTGGGCAGTAATAGCTGGTTGTAAGTATCTGGCTAATGAATTTAATAATTTCCTGAATTGGGACTTAAAGGGCCTTTGCTAAAAAGCTGCTTTTCCTCTTTACTGCCCAGTTACTTCAAATCCCATTAACAATGTTTCCCATTAGGCTGGGCACTGGCACTTGAGCTAACCTTACTGAGGTTCACAAGCCCACTTGCTTCTCTTTCCATGCTCCTCAAGGGTGGTGCTTGCTAGGTCTATGATGCCTGCATTTGAAAACTAATTCTGGCAATTCTTACTGGAGGAAGACAACGTAATGTTTTCTCAAATGACATACTTGCATAATAAATAAACACCTTGCGTCTGTTGGCAGATTATTTCAGCGCCTTGTTAGCAACAGGTGCTTAATTGCTTCTCATTTTCCTGAGATGATTCAATTGCACTAAACCAGGAGAGACAAATTAGACTCAGCAGAGCACCAGCATGTTCTGCAACTAAGTTAAAAGCCTTCCTAAGAGGCACAGAAGTTAGCGGCTGTGATAGGGGAAAGCTGGACAAACTCACTGCTGAGGGCCTATGCCAAGGACGGGGTGCCATGCTTATGGGGGTGGTGATGCACCAGGAGGCATCCCTTCTTAAGGGCCCTCAGTTTGGACAGAAAAATTTACACCACCACAGCAAATATTCTATAAAATAATTTTGAGATCATTTCTCTTAAAGCCTATCAAGGTAGAAGCTCTTAATTAAAACCAAATAAAAACATGCTATGCCCCTCCCTACGTGCTGCCAAATCCATGCACTTGAATATTATATTATTATTACACAAGGGAGAGGGAAAGAACTCCCTAGTATTCCCAAACTTTCTCTCTATTTGCCTTCCATCGAATCCGTGCATGCATTTATTCAACAAATATCTATTGAGAGCTTTCCTTATGCCAGGCATGAAGCTAAGTAAGGGGTTCAGGGATGAATGATAGGCCCTGCCATCTAGTGATAACTGTGGCCTTCCCATTTAGTTCTCCTTCCCTGCTCCTCTGTCACTGTGTATGCCTATCATGAAAGCACACTCTTCCATCCTTTCCTGGTGACCTCCACTTCCTGGAAAGTGATCTTAATTCTCATAATTCTCTGCAGTATATTTTTCTTGGCCAAACTGGGAGATACTATTAACTTGAGACCCTCAGATGTTTCATCATTAAGAGCAGGATCCCTGTTTGGGCAAGGAGGATCATGGACTTAGAGAGGTTTATAGAGCATATAAACTTCTGACTACCTCTCCAAACAGAAAATGGAATGATTCTTTGAAAGCTGCACAATAAATCTTTGGTTTATATGGCTATTGTTTTAGTATATCTTATGCATATTTTCAGAACCAGGGCCATTTTACTTCTACACTCCATTCGTGTATTTTTTTTTTTTTGACTCACAAAGAAGTGAAGGTTTAACCTCATGTCTGCATTTTGTTTGTCTTCACTCCTCTGTACTTAGTTAACTAATAGCATGACCTGTTTGCTGTTGCTGCTTTGCATGCTTACAGTTAGAAGGCAGACTGTTTGAGAATAGGGGTTAAGTCTCACACTTGTTTGGGCTCAAGCAGTGCCAAATGCCACAGCAGTTCTCCATCAGAACACCCTTCCCCTTGTCTCCTGCAGCACCCCACACTTCTCTTAGCACAGGAACACTACTGCTGGCTTTCCTGTCCTCCCATCCACCAGGGAGTAAGCACTCTGAGGACAGAATCCATGCTTCTCTTGTTTTCTCTATTCAGCAACTAGTAGAGCACCTTGTATGTTGTAAGTGCTTGATAAACATTTGTGGAAAAAATTAATGGGTACCCAGATGGTAATGGGAGTCTGCAAGCTAATTTCAATATTGAAAAAAGGCGACTGACCTCAAAAAATGTTGAAGTGACTTGCACCTAACAGTAACCCTGCATTTACTAGTAGCAAGGATTCATGGGCTAATGAAAAAAAGACTAAGTGATTTGTTTATGGCTGCTATTTTAAAAACTCAGTGTGATAATAGGTTATGTCATGATTATCAAAAGATCTAAATAACAATGCTAGATCTTTGACTCATAAAAAACGTGAAAACAAATTAATTGTTTGAATAAATGCAGTTTATTTCTCCCAGTGGGAGAGAAAAAGGTAGACTACTGATGTGGGGGAAAAGTCACTGGATGGAGACTGGAGACTTGATTTCTGGTCTTGGCTCTAGCCAGCTCAGATTTCTCATCTGTAAGAGTAATGTGGAATACATTGCTAACTGCTAACTAGCATATTTCTCCCCTATTTATCCATGTACAAAACTCTAATTTTATAGAGTGGCAAGATGCTCAGATAAAACTCTAGGATGTCCAGCCTCATTTGCAGCTACAGGTGATCACATGATGCAGTTCTCACCATACTGTGTAAGTTTCTATAAAAGGTGGCAGAATGGGCTAGCAAGCACTTTTTGCCCTTACCATTTCTCTTCTTTTTGCTTGAAATGAAGATGTAAGGCAGGAAGGACAGCAGCAGACATGAGGTCATGGCATGAAGATAAAAACAACCCACAGAAGCATGGCTAAGAGAAGAAATATCAATCCTTGACACTGTGGTGACACCATAACAGCCCTGAATCACTTACTTGTTTTATGGAAAAATACGACTTGTAATTTTCTTAAGTTACTGTTTCTGTTACTTGCAGCCAAACACATTCTTCACTGATACAGGAAACACATTAGACCAGAAGATTCTCAGACCACAATTCTTTCGATTACTTTCCATTCTGCCTCCCAATGTGTACAGTGTAGGATCCTCCCCATTTCTAAATCTCTGAAGCACAGCACTACTTTACTTAGTGCAGAGCATTTAAATAAAATATGTATTATTATCTTGTTGTTTTTGAAAGTAGCAAAAACTTTAGGCAGAAAGATATTCAAGAATACTTAAACTCTCAAGAAACTAAAATATCACTGATGATTTACTTCAAATAATTCTCCAAAGGAGATAGACCCTTTAGATCATCAGGCAAACTTGCAACTTTTGAAAAAACAAAGGGAAGAACAAAGTTTTATTTTCAATGATCATGAATAAGATAAATTGTCATGGTTAAATATATTATTACAGTTACAATTTTAGGTAGTGGTAAAAGAAAGTCTTTGAAATGTTTCAGCTTAAAGTGCACAGTAACTGTAATAATGTATAATGATGTACAATTGCCTTTACTGAAATTCAATATCTTCTCCCCCACCCGCAGCATATTCCAGAATAGTTTAACCCTTTTACCTAATTCTAACCACATAGAGAAACAGGTGGCAAAGTATTATTCCCATGGTACAGATGGCCAAACTGAGGCTACAAGGTTAAGTGATTTACCAAAGCCACAAAGAAAGCCAATATCAGAGAGAGGATTAGTTTCAAATAACCACATGCCTCTACCTTTACAATGAAAATAGGGAAGTGGTTAGAACAGTGTAAACTAAGAAAAACCATAGCTTTTAATGTCAAGCCTTGACTCAGATAATCTTATGTACGTTTTCTTTGAATGACAAGCCATGGTTCTTCCCCATCTTGGACATTCCTTATAAAGAAGTACTGCATAAACTAGCATACATTTATCACCCTTGGTTCTTTTGAAGCACTGAGAACCTGTCGGGGTCAGGGAGGAGATGAATGTCTTTTGTGTGCATTTATATACAATTGAACTATTTTTATTCATTCAACCAATATTTAAGAATAAAACTCTCTGTGTGAGGCATAACAAAGATAGCCAAATGTGAAAGTGAGAGATCTTTCCCTTCAGAGGTTTCACTCTAGAAGGACAATGAGACATGTACATTAACCAATCAAAACAGCTGGTGGAGTAAGTGTGCAGACATGAGAGGCTGCAGGAGTTTAAGAAGTGTGAGATGATGGCTGGCTAGGTGGAGCTGCTTTCATGTCCAAAGCAGGACTTGCGCTGGTCTTGGGGATGGGTACAATGTTGACATGGGGAGACAACAGGGATAGAATGAGATTTTCAAAGTCTCAGCAAAAATAGATTATTTGTTTGCACGAGCAGTGTACATACTCTATTTAAAGGCACTGTGCAAATGACTACAAATACATGATTTTATTTACTCCTTACATAATACAATTCTTTTGAGTTAGATATTATGACCTGCAATTTATGGATGAGGGACCTATGGTTCAGAGAGGTAAAGCAATGTGCCAGGGTCACACAGCTGGTACAAGTGATAGACACAGAATTCACATGCTGGTTCATCTAACACCCTGAGCTTTTGTGCTTAACTGCTGCTATAGACTGAAGGTTTGTGTCCCCCTTCTTCCCCAAATTCATATGTTGAAATCCCAACCCCAGTGTGATGGGATTAGGTAGTAGGGTTTTTAGGGGATGATCAGGTCATGAAAGGAGCACCCTCATGAATGGGGTCAGTGCCCTTAGAAAAGACCCCCAAGAGCCTCCTTGGCCCTTCTGCCATGTGAGGACACAGCAAGAAGACAGCATCTGTGAACCAGGAAGTGGACCCTCACCAGACACTGAATCTGCTGGTACCTTGATCTTGAATTTCTCTGCCTCTAGAACTGTGAGAAAAAATTTTCTGTTGTTTACAAGCCACCTACTCTATGGTATTCTGTTACAGTAGCTCAAACGCACTAAGACAACTGCTGTGCTGTTCTGCCTCCCTTCAAGGCCCTATTTTTCTGCCTTTGCTTTGGAGTCTTTAGAGAGAGGTTTCCTTTGTAATGGTGAACACCAAATTTCCAAATACAGCTTATGTTTGCATTCAAAAATAGGGCCATTGTGTTTTTAGTGAGGAGACCTGGCTTTGCTGTAGCTCTGTTAAAATATCACTCGATTGAGATGTGTTTATCGCTTACTAACCGGTGCTTATCCAGTCAAGGTATTCCCCTGAGAAATTTTAGGAACGGCAGCAGAAGTCTTGCAACCTGGTACTAACCAGAGGTGCATCTACCATGTGACCCTGAGCAAGAATGCAGTGAACAGCTTCCCCTGAACCCCACCCTCGTGTCCTGGGAATCTGACAAAGAGCACACACTTTCCTCTTCTTCAAGGACTTTTAAAGTTTGATTCTTTGGATTCTCTGATGACTTACCATTTTGGGTTGTGGCAACTGCATACAAGAAAAGGAGCGTCAAAGGCTGAATTCTCCTTTATGTGCACATGTCACATGTATTGCACACTGACTCCCTCAGTCAGACTCTCCCTCCTCAAATTTAGCCTCATCTTCCTATATCACCAATCTGATGTGATATCATTCTAACCATTAGATTTCCAACGGGTTCAGAGAAGAATGAAAGAAAATATAGTACCTGTGGCAAATACTTCTTAAATAACAAGAGGCTGAATTCAAACCTTTTAAAAACATCTTAGCCAAAAAAAAAGTCTTATGTTAGCCTATCTCAGCTCTATGATTCTTACCACAAAGGTGCAACTCAAGAGTTTGCTCTCAACTACTCCAATTCCCTTCACCAGACCACTAAGGGAGCAGGGTGCAGTAAGAACGGGTACCTGAGCAGACTTTCCAGAAAGAAGAACCGAGGACGCTGGGGACCATCTTGAATTCTGGTGAAAACAAAGAATCTTTGGTATTCCATAATTCTTAAACTAGGCATCTTTCTCTTTGCCTCATATACAATTCTATAAATATGAATACAGATAGGGAATCAAAACTTATTGTGCCGTAGGCTAAGAAGCCCACTCTAGTTCAACCCAGTGTGTGTCATTTTAGCAAACATGCTTAGTCATCTTGCATGAAGGAGCTCCCAATCATCCACCCGTGGGTAAGTGTTTTGTAGTTACAATAGTTTCTAGAACTATAGTTTTAAGGCAAGACACATAGTAGACACTCAGTACTTACTGAATAACTGATACTATATGCATATTGTTTTATACTCCTCAAGGAGTCCCCACAAATATGTTTTTTTTTGCTTGTTTGTTTTTTGTTTTTTCTCTGACCGGTAAGGGGATTGCAACCCTCGGCACGGTGTGGTCTGCACCACACTCAGCCAGTGAGTGCACCGGCCATCTCTATATAGGTTCCAAACCTGTGGCCTCAGTGCTACCAGTGCTGCACTCTCCCGAGTGAGCCACGGGGCCGGCCCCACAAATATGTTTTTAACTATAGTTTCTGTGTAAGGATATGAGGTTGGGAGGAAAGGTTCATTCCATAGTATTATTGTCTCCATTATATTGGTGAGGACATTAACAAATGCAGAAGGTTAAGTGGAAAGGTAAAGAGGCAGCAATCCTGACTGCGGGCATATTGTTCTCCCCAGTCTTTATTACCTTGCTACACCATGATCTTTCCTTCGCTTGGAATATCCTCCATTTGTGAAATCATCTTTTAAGATTTGACCACAGTGTTATCTACCACTTTGAAGTCCCTTTGTTTAATACAAACTGATAAGTAATAGCACATTCCACATCATCTTCTAAGTGCTCATTTTCTTGTGTGTCTCTCTCCTGCCCTAGATTGTATGTTCTATGAGGACAGAAACCATTGGTCCCCAGTGTCTATATAGTGACAGGTACTTGTAAATTCTTGTTTAATGAATGTATAAACCTCCATCGTCCCTTCCTCTGAGCTCCTGCAAAAACTTTTGCTTTTAACATTCATTTAGCATTTAGAATATGTTAACCTGACCATAAAATGATGAGAAATAGCACATGCCTTATCTCCCTAAGACCATAAATATTCTGACTGAGAGGGCTTCATATCTCTGATTCCCTACTATGGTTTAGATGCTCAATGAAGTTAGTATCACTGAATAGTAATATCTTACTATGAAGATAATATCATAATCTTATACTGTTTAAAGAGACTTATTCTGGGACTGTATAATCCAATTCAGATGCAGGTTTTCAAGCTAAAAAAATATTTATATATGCATGGCAAGCCTCTCTGATTATACCACACACACACAAATGAAATAATAAGGGATCTTGAGAAAGTTCTACCAATGCTCATAAGATATTTAAAGATGAAGCAAGTAAGTTTTCATAATTGTGGATATAGAAATTGCTTCACACAATAATCAGAATGTTGCTTTTCTTCAATGTGACTTCCCAACACCTGCAGCCTTCTCATCTGCCATATCTCCCTGAGATGCACACAAAGTATTCATAAAGGGATTCAGATTTGTGGGACTAACACTGATATTAATGCAAGAAATATCAGTTCCCCCAGGTGTGTGTCAATGTAGAGAAGAGACCATAACTTTCTAGGATATTTTATGATACCAGCTGGTAGATCACAGACCTACCTAAACAAAAATCTGATGGGAGAAAGCAAACATGGTTACAATTATTCATACTCCTACTGTGGGAGTTTCATAAACAAAATAATAAATATTTTCATCTTGCAGTAAGATCAAGTTAAGTGATTTGCTGACATTCTCTTGAGGTTTAAGGCTTGTCTTTAATGTGAAATACAAATCATATTTCTTGTGGACACATTTTAATAATAAACTTAAAAGCATATGAGACAAAAATAATGAAAACATTGCAATGAAAACCAGACAAACTATCTCCCACTTCAAAAGGAGTAAATGAAGACTGCTCGTCAACACCCTGATGTAAACAACCTCAACACAAAATGCCACATATTGAAATCAGGTTTCATGGAAAGAGAGAATGAAAAAAAACCTATTACTTAAAAACTGGTAACTGACCATATGGAAATATACTCATCTAACCTCCAATCCCCCACTTGCATGACTTGTAGGACAGATTTGATTTGGGTTCAATTCAAGTTCCTTCCCACCTCTTTGGAAAATCTCATTGCCAAAAAAAAAGAAAAAAGAAAAAAAAACACACCAGGGTTAGTCCCTTTTTGCAAGGCTGCCCCAGTGATAAGATACTGGAGCACTCACTACTCTCAGAGGCATTCTGAGGGAGTCCTTGTTGTCTCTCACTTTGCTACTCTGGTCCTAAAGCCATGATAAAAATGTTACAACCAAGGGTCCCTGTGGAGCAGCTCACCTCTGGGTCCTGTAATGACAGGCCGGTGGTGCTGTGTGAATGCCGTTCCCAGGGAGGAGGTCTGCGAAGGGGAGGGGCTGCTGAAACCAGACTTCTCCGACTTCTTCAGTGTGGTTGGAGATGGCATTCCTGGCAAGAAGGATTGACCGATAAGTATACTTTAATTCACGGAACAACAGCTTGTTCAACCTACAAGATAACACTTAAAGAGCTTTTTTCTTTTTAAAGGAACGCACCTGTGAATGGAAAATTTGTTTTGAATTGCCTTGAATTCGTCATAAAAACAAACAGGTGACAGAATGGTCCCCTGATAAGTCAATCTATAATTGATTTCAACTTATTCTATCAAGTCACAGTTCATTTCTGGGTTATTAATCTTCTCTAATTATTCGGGGTTCAACTTTCCAGCGTTTTTAAAAAGATGTTACATGTGTCTGTGACCTCTGGGACCCTTAAAAAGGAGGCACATGAAGACCTCACATGCAATCATTTCAGCTTATTCTACTGTCAGCACCAAAGCACTTTCTCCACATTTGAAATAATTTAGCTATTTTAACATAAAAACACCCTCCACAATGGAAACTCAGTTGTTCATTCAATGAATTATTTATATTAGAAAAAAAGAAAAGATAAAAGTAAAAAGAACTTAAATGCCCTGTAATTGGAGGTTGGTTAAATAAATATGGTATAACCAATGCAAACAATGTTGTAAAAAAGTAATGACATGAAAAGACATTTCTCAAACAATGTTAATTGAAAAAAAAGCCAATTGCAGAATAGGATGTTATACTATGATGTCATTTAAAAAGGCATTTCCATGCACAGAGAAAGAACTGGAAGGAAATAAGCATAAACTATAACAGTAGTTCTCTCTGCGTGTTGGACTGGGTGATTTTCATTGCCTTCTTTTTGCTTACGTGTCTTTTCCATGATGAAAGCTTGCTCTTAAAAATAGCATTTTTACTATAGTGTCTAAGGTTTTTACAGCATTTCCAGCATAGGCAATGCTTTGGGAAGAAAATAATGGGAAAACAGTTCCTTGTAATTACTGGGTTTGTAATGTTCTCGGCAACCACACTGATACACAACTGGAGGAATCTATCAGTTTGGTAGGGTGCCGATTGAAACAATGAACATTTAGATATGAAAATAAAGGAAATGACTTCTCTCCATATCAGAGGAGAAATAAGGGCTCTCTTAAGTTTGCAGCACAAAATTGGTCCGCACGGATGTTAAAAGAATCAAATTTCATTTTCCTTATATGAAGTACCTCAAAAGGTTCATGGAAAGGTTTGTATTATCTTTTAATTCTGTTTTTCCATGAACTTTTTGCAGTACCTTCATACATGTCTACCTGTGATGCATTCTGCTTATGACCAGAGAATTATTTGGGTAAACTGGAAAAAAAAAAAAGGTAATAAAAATAATAGTGATATTAGCATGTAACAGTCACTGAGTAATTGCTAGGTACCATGCAATGTGCCATGTACTTTATGGGTATATATCTATCCAAACATTTAGTATGGCCTATATTTAAATATGTCCTCATTATTTCTAATCACAGATTTCCATAATGTGATTCTCCAACATGATCTTTGAGTGTGACTAGAGATTCTACAAGGATAGAAACCACATCTGCTTTGCCCCCTTCTATGTTCAAGATAACTATCAAAGGATTTGGAACACACCAAGTGATCCAAAAAGATATATTAACTTCTTGTACAGGTCTCAGCTTTATCTATGGCTTTACTAATAGATGTTTGGACACAGCAAAACTTAGGGGTTTGACCCCAAGAAAGAAACGAATTGCAAGTTGGTAAACACATTTGCATAGTCAGACATAAGTATAATATGGAGTAGTGTGTGATATCACACTAACTTGACAAATCTGGATCAGATCTTTTCTAGATCAATATCTATGTCATTTGAATTACAAAGTCACTAAGTCAAGTGACTTTAGTTATGTTTGTCTGCTTGCTGAATCAGTAACCAGTCACACCATACCAATGTTCTAACATAGTTAGGATGCATTGAGGTTTTGGATAAACATTCATCGCAAGTAACCTAACTTAAAGTATCATCATGTGGTTACATTAGAAAAGAGATTTCAAATAAAAAAATTAAAGTAAAGGAATAAAAAGTTACCAAAATGTAAACAAATCTCCCAAGTCATTCAAACTTCTTTTGTGAAAATCAATTTTTAGGTTGCCAGTCTACTGATTTAAATTCAGTCCAGTGCCTGAATTATGTGTCATAAAACAAAAATAGAATAGAAAATGAAAAACATCAAAACTTTGAAGATCATAGAATTTTTTTTTTCAGACAATGAAATCTGATATCTGAATTAACCTTATTAAGGAAAGCAAATGGTTAGACTCAGAAAAAGTTATTATTTCTTTGAAAAGGTCACATTTTTCAACCCATGCCATTCTATAAGTACCACACAAATGTTGATATAATTTAAATCCACTCTTCACCCTTTTAAAAGAGGAATTATAAGTAAAATTTAGGCGATAATCAGAATCAAGAATGATCAAGTTGGTAAACAAGTTCAAAAACAGCAAAATTCACGTCCTCTTTGAAAGGGTTAAAGAGGGAAGAAATATTGTCGGCACACAACAACAAGCCCAACTATGTATAATCTTCTAAATTTATCCCAGTCAAGTAATATGAACCCTAAGGCTGTCATGAATCTGAAAATTACTTAGTGTTTTCAACTTTTAAAGACTCATACTGAGCACATTTCCTTATTAAATACTTTAATGTTTTCTCTGCATGTATAATGTACGTTTTGGTTAATTTGCTTTGTATACTCAATTGACCAGATGAAATTTCAAAATGCTAGTAAACTGCTCTACGTTAAAAGCTAGAGAACATTAATCTTGGCTTTTATTTTTGAAATCAAATTTTGTTTCTATATGTTACTTTAAAAATAAACTTGTTAAAATTTTGTTTGCCAATTACCTATGCATAACTATCACACAATTACTATACAGATAACTGATTGACTTTCTCTTAATGAATGAAAACTTTAATTTCAATGCATTTTCTATAAAGTATCAGATTTTTAAGAAAAAACTATAAAGTAATGCTATCTTTTTCCTGGAGGAGACAAAATATTACTTCAAAGTTCAATACAAAAAAATTAAGAATTTTATAGAAGAAGCAGAAATCTAGCATAATTCCAGTGGGACTTTTCATT
The DNA here is from genome assembly GCF_027409185.1 of Cynocephalus volans. Taxonomy (NCBI): domain Eukaryota; kingdom Metazoa; phylum Chordata; class Mammalia; order Dermoptera; family Cynocephalidae; genus Cynocephalus; species Cynocephalus volans. Next base: position 52,223,336 of record NC_084467.1, on the reverse strand, counting down.
CTTTTGATTGGTACAAAAAACCCAACGGTAGTAAATAAAATAGATGATAAATTTCAAGAAGCACTTTGGCTTGTCATTGGTTTTCTAAACACCTGGACTTTCTGAATTTCTCTACACTTTGCCATTTTTCTAAGCTACCTGAGTCATTCCAAGTTGTGTTCAGCAGATAAAGGCAAACATACACGGAATTCTAGTCCTTCAGTGGCTCTGATCCCTGGCAGCACTTTAAAGAGTGAAGCCCAACAAGAAAACCTTGAAAACACAGGCCACAAACAGTATTCACAAAGGTTCCTTTAGATTCATCACTAAAATTTGTGGTAATCAGAATTCTAAGGCGGCTCCTGAGGTTCCTGGTGCCTGATGTACATTCTTTGCATATGCCCTTTCTGTCGTGTGTGGGTGGTACTTGCAAATATGACGGATGTCACTCTTGTGATTAGGTCTTGTTGGACTGCAAAGGTGAAGGGACTTTTGCGGATATAATTAAGGTCCGTAATCAGTTGATTTGGAGATAAGAAAAGGGATATTATTCTTGGTGGGCCTGACCTAATCAGGTGAGCCCTGTAAATGAGGAACTAAAAGCCAGCCAGATTCTCCTTCAGGTTTTGAAGACGTTAAGCTGCCATATTGTAAAAGGACCTATGTGAGGGCCACATGACAAGAAATTGCAGGGGCCTCTAGGAGCTGAGCAGGGCCCCTGGCTGACAGCCAGCTTTGAGAAAGCTGGGACCTTAGTCCTAAAGCCACAAGGAACTGAATGCTGATGAGTTTGCAAGAGGACACCAAGCTCCAGAAAGGAGTGCAGCCTGAACAAAAATTTGATTGCAGCCTCGTGAGACCCAAGCAGAGGAACCATCTAAGATGTGACCAGAGTCTTGATCCAAGGAAACTGTGAAAGAGTAAATATGTGCTGTTTCAAGTTGGTAAGTTTGTATTAATTTGGCATGCAGCAATAGAAAACTAACATGATATTCAAATACAAGACTATTGCCAATGCTAGAAATGTGTGTATTAAAGATGCCTACTGTACACTATTTACTATGTAGAACTTCAGAAGTTTCATCATATTTACCTAATTCATCGTAGGTTATGAGGTGTCCACTAGCCCACGCTCACTCAGAGAAAATGGTAAGACATCTTCTTAGAAAGGAAACTAGGAAGTGGTTATTTCCAAGGACATAAACACTTTTGAAAATTTCTATTTTTCCCTAATTCTTCCAAGAAACATCAATAACAGAATCAGATTGAATGATATTTTTAAAAAACTTAAAACCAACTCTTGGTATCTCCTGTAAGAAATAAAGGTTTGTTTTAGGTAACTTTTTGTTGTGACCTGATGTTACAGAAAGCAACAAGAAGAAATACGGGGAAAAATCATAATTGATTTCAACTGCCTCCCTTTCCCAAATCATGAGATTTACCAAACACTTTGACCAAGAATTCTGTGGTGACAATTGTGAAGGAAATCCTACAGAAATGACAAGAAAGGACAATGCCATTCTTTGCTTGAGGAAACTACTACTTCTTTGTTTTGGGGGGTTTTTTTTGGTAGCTGGGCAGTAAGGGGATCCGAACCCTTGACCTCGGTGTTATCAGCACCACACTCTCCCAAGTGAGCCACGGGCCAGCCCTCTCTGGTAAATTCTTCTAAGGATAACAGGACCTCATCTCATCTGCTGTAGGAATTTGGAAAACATAATCCAAATTGTCAGAGAAGATTTGACTGGTATGTTCCCCTTTCCTCAAAGTGTCAAAGTCAAGAAGAGAAAGTTTAGTTCCAAAAGGCTCATTTCACAAACTGAGAGAAACTCTGAAAACAAGCAACCTCTGCACTTTAGTGTTAAAATCCAGTATATAAGCAGGTTAGAGAGGATCCCAAAATGCTGTGAGTTTGGTTGTTCATGATTTTAGATATTCTCCTGTCCATTGTCACCATCCAATTCCCAACAGCCTATCTTTATAACTGTTATTACCAGAACAACTAAGATACCAAACATAAAGGCTACTGGAAGTATCATCCATCAAGTGGCCTCAAGAGAGCCGGGAGGCAGCCAAAGAGATCAAACCTCTGCATATAGAACATTTCCAAAAATCAGACTGAAAATAATAAAAACTACAAATTATGGAGTACCTATGACATACCATGCACTTACATATAACTCAAATCCTAACATTTTTATCTCAGGTAGGTATTATTATCCTAACTACCTATAACTTAATGTTGTAGGAATTAGCTATCAAGAGATGTTAAGCAACTTGCCCAAGATCAAACGGCCATTGAATGGTATTTCAGACCCAGGTCTCCCTGGTTCCAAAGCTTGTACATTTCATAAAACATCACACTCCCTTATGTAGTTTCCTTAGTATACTATAAAAAGTCTCCTATTTAAGTAATAAAGTATATTTATAGTTGAAGTTTCTAATTTGATTATTTAAAGAAAAAAATCAAAGAAAGGTTATATTAGCTATAAAAGAATATGCAAAAAATAAAAGCAACTCCGAAGTATACTAAGAATCATTTGCCTTACATATCAAAGCTTTTTTCTTGGCCTTAGTAGGAATCAGGATTTTATCAAACACACTGAATATATTATCAGTGATTCTAATACAGAAACTCCACGGAATAAAAATCACATAGACTTAGAAGAAAATAATGACCAAGAAATTAAGTTGTAAAGCAGAATATACTCATATACATTTAATATTTATAATAGGCCTTTTGCCTATTCAATGAGTTGCTTCTCCTATAAAGCCTCCTGCAACCTATGTTTTATCTGTACTTATAACCAGAAAGAATCAAAATTCTCCATTTAAGACTCATTGATATCTTTCAAGCATAGGCTATATGTTATAATGCAGTAATACCTCACTTAAACATAATTACACACAATTATTTAAAATTCAGTAAGGCTTGAAATCAAGGAAGGCTTCTGAGCAACTAAAGTCAGTGTCAAAATAGTTAGGCTACTAAGTTGAGGCATTTAACTCAACGGAAAGTAAGGTTTTAGAGAAACTAAGACAAGTGTTTCAAAGTTAAGGCTGTGATCAATTGAGTTGAATGCTATTGAGAGGTCAAGTGTAACGAGGATGGAAAGGGTCCCCTGGATTTGGCAACATAGATGCTTTTGATAACACTATGAAAAAAGAGCTCCAGGAGAGTGAGGTACATGGAAGACAGAACAGAATGGTTTACAAGCTCAGTGGGAAGTGAAGAAGCAGGGAAAACAGGTGTGGCTAACGTTCATGAAATTTTTCTACAGGGGACAGCAGAGAAATAGAGTAGTAGCTACAGGCAGGTGGAGGGAGCCAGGGAGAGCTTTCTGAAGAAGGCAGAGAGTCAGGCACGCTGGTCTGCTGATGGGCACGGTCCAGCAGATGGCAGAAAGCCACGGCTCAAAGCAAAGAGGATGACTGAGAGAGAGAAGTCCTTAAGAAGATGAGAGGCTAACAATTAGTAAGTGGCGGAGCCAGATTTGAATCCAGGGGGACAATGCTCTTGCTCCTGTTGGTGTATCAAGAAGCCTATTTCTTGCGGGGAGGAAAAAAAAAAAGATTTATTTATCTTATTCATACAAACCTATCATGAGCTGGTTTAAATTTGAGTTTATTAATGATACTTAAATATTTTTTTTTCTTGCAAACATTTCAAGCCTAAATGGTGCTCATTGCTACTGGGACTGTTCTCTTTACATTTGGGCATTCAGAAGATTCCCCTAAATCTCCAGGTCTAAGTGTGGGGAACAGATAGCTCAGTCATATGTGTCAGATAAATGGTGTCAGCATAAATTTCAGTGACATTACTTAAGCCCAGGATGAAAGCTGAGTACCAGTCCCATATTTTGCAAGTCATCCACCACCAGCAGATTTATGTTCACACCCATCTCTTCCAGATGCAGAACTATACTGCACTCTAGCAATCCCCCCATGTACAAGAACAGGAACTTTCCAGAACCATTTCAGCTATACCTTGCGATTTGATCATCTCTAATCATGATGCTAGATAAAGGCTGTGATTGGACAGATTAATCTCACAGTTGAGGGATCTTTCTGTTCTTACAAACACATGCTGTGTAACATGATGAGGGAGTTGAAGATATTGCAATTTTCTTAGATTTGTGTCCCAATGATAAAATCTATTAGGGCTCACTCTACTGTAATTTATCATGATTAACACATTCAACAATAAAAAAAGGTAAAACATTCAGACTACTTTGACTTTTAGCCTTTTTCAGTGAATAAAAATATTTTAAAATCATTTTTATGATGGAGAGAATAAAATCAACTTTATATAGCTTCTGAGGTTTATCCTTCTGACTCTATATGCAATCATTTTAAATGAGCTAAAAGGACCCCCAAAAGAATTAACACCTCATAAAGAATTTCAGGTCATTTAAAAGCCTTGGTGACACAAGCGATTTTTTTCAATTTTTAAAAAATGTAAGTATAGAGTAAAAATTATACGGATTATCCAGGGGAAAAGAAACGATGAGTTCTCTAATGCATTCCAAATGTTCATTTGTGGTGAAAATTTATAACCAGAGAGAGTAAAGAATAGACACAAGGAAAATGTCATATAAAAAATCTGGTTTCTGGGCTAACAGTAAAGTCTTTTGACTCTTTAGGGGATTTCCTCTTTCAAGGTAAACACAGATACCCCCCAGTGACAGGACTAAAATTAAAAAATTGTTTTATGTTCCATATACTTACAAGAGGTTGGAGATTCCCTACCCATCTCATCTGCCCCCTAGCCATTCTAGCCCCTATCTGTTAAGAGAAGGATTGATTTTAGCTAAATATAGCAATCATACACATTCAGAGAAGGATTGAGGATAAAGAAGAAATTTCTGAGAAAACCAAATTAGTTTCTTTGCATTAAAAAATAAACAGAATAATATAGCACAATGTTCTATTCATTCTGCTTAGATATCCAGCTGAAAAGTTAAAAACTCAATCATACATATGTTTGGTTTATATCTGCCCTTCCAATATGGTAGCTAGTAGCCACACGTGGCTACTTAAATTCAAATTAATTAAAATTAAATTAACTTAAAAATTCAGTTACTCAACATAGCCACATTTCAAGTGCTCGATAGCCATATATGGCCAATGGTTACATTATCATACAGTGTACATACAGAACACTTCCACCATTACAAAAAATTCTATTGGACAGCTCTGGTCTATATGATACCAAGTAATTTTTTTACTTTTTTGGTCCTACTGTACAAAAGAGATTAAACCTTACTTTTGTATTTTTTCAGCATGTTTAGTCCTTTCTTAAGTTCCAAAAGCAAAACATATGCACAATACAAACAGAGGATTGTATAAAGGGGAAAAAAAAGAAAGCCTTTTTTCTCTCCACCTCCAACAAGCTCAAGATTGGTAAACACCCACATAGATACCTGGCATATAACATTAGCCTCAATGATGTGAACTTAAGTGTTTATTAAAATACTTCTGTCAGTTAAAACATGATCAAAGGCTTGGGGTTTAAGGGTCAGCCTGGTAAAATTTAATTTGAAAGAGATGTGTTATCTGTGACGTTCCATGTTTGGGATATGCCTGCACTGGGGTTCTATTAGTCTCAATGTTCCTTGGATACAAGCAGAGCACCCATCACTTTATTTAAAGTAAAAGTTTGAAACTGACTGAAACATTTCATAGGGGGAAAGGTGTATTTCATAGGGGGAAAGGTGTATAATTTTAGGCCTCTTCAACTTGCTTGAACTGTGAAATCAAGTAATAAACACTAGAAAAGGTTCTGTCAGCTAGAATGTAGGCTTAGTATAAGTCAGCATTTTCCTGCTAAACCTTATTATGGAAAAGCATTTGATTTTTCATTTCTGCACTCTGTTCATCCCTACAAATAAACTGCTTTGACCTCCACCTGTTACTTAGTGAAATCTGCCTGCCATCCTTCAATAACCCCATTCTTTGCCTTCAAAAGCCTTTGAGTTGCTCAGAAAGTAGGAAGATAGAGTTGTGCAATGAACTGAGCTGATATCACTTTATAACTATTCAGTAGTTCATAGTTCAATCTAGAAGCTACAGAGCAAAAGAAAATGGGTTTTTAGAAAAGGCAGTGCCTGTGGATGCTGGAAGAGGGCAACATATTTCATCATTTTAACATGAAATTTTTCATGGAAAAACGTTCTCTTTCGAGTTCTTATTTAATGCAGAAAATTTCTAGCCTGTTCCTTCTCTCTCTAAAAGAGTGTGCCTTCATTTTAGACAGATGAGCCAAAGGGTCATTTCAAAGCTTAAAAATACTTCAAGTTAAGTCATTTAAGTATGTTCATTATACTGGTATTTGGGCAAAACAAAATGAGCCACTAACCTCAAATTCAGCTTCATGAATGCAAAAGGACCACCCTATTATTAAGTAGTATTAAAACAAACAAAACAATAAAAGAAATAACTATAGTTATATAAATCATATAACTACATTAATCATTTTCTGAAGCACAGTATCTGACAAAATAGTTTGCTTTTTTTAAAACAGCAATAACAGATCAGAAAAAAGTATTCCGTGTAGTTTCAATACCGATGATTAATGCTACATTCAACAGAAGAGATGATGTCTAATTATGTTAAATACTTATCTGAGAAGGATTAGCATGATGCTTCTGCTCACTGTCATTCTTTGTGACAACGTAATGATAGATCCATTTACTTATGAGTGCAATTATTAAAAATCGCACTGTTTTCTTAACTGTCTTCATATCTTGGAAATATTTTATTAAAAATTACTTATCTGACACGAAGGGTAAATGCCTGGCAGAGTTTTGCATATCAATTAAGTAAATGAGTTAGCTCCATTCAGTCAGTCTTCATTGAGTGACTTAAGTTTGGTGAAACTTGAGCACCATAATGCTTTTTATATTGGAGTTAATGATTCACCCTTTTTTCTCCTTATTTGTCTAAATCCTAAAGTTTGGTTTTCACTGAAACTAAAAACTGCTCATGGCCGACATTTTCTCTGGAGTCATGATTTAACACTTCTTCATCACATTCACACCTTTTTTTGGAACCCAACACAAGGATCCAATTTTACACAGATGACTCCCCACAGGCCAATCAGAACGAGTTGCGAGCTATATACCATCTTTTGAGGCTTTTTCTACTCATGCAGTGAACTTTATCCAGCCCCTGTGAGGAAAAGGTCTTTATACAAGACAAAAACAAGAAAGCAAACCACATTGGGCACTACAATTAGGCCAGCTACCCCCAGACTGTTTCCATATGTGTCTAAATAGACAAAACTAGGTTCCTTTCAGCTGTTTTCCTTTCACTTACTCCCAAATGACAGTTGCCACCAATCCTGCCCTTGAATGTGAAAGACAACCAAATATGGGTACTGAATGTAAGTTACTTAACTGGATCACTCTCACAAGGGAGAGTTTATCCATGTCTCTGGCTTTAGTCAACTTGAGACAACTACTAAGTTGGACAAGTGGCAGATAATGACATTTATAATAAATTATATCTCTGTAATTCTCCAAATGTGTGGCTACGACAAAAATGTATGTGACCCAATATAATGACTGTGTTACAAAGATCTTTTTTTAAAACTACAGGCATGTTAAGGCTTCAACGTTGATGGACAAACTCATAAAAATATCAAATACATCAAAAGGAGAAAAATTACTAGTTATGTCGTTTGAGGATAAGATTTCTGAAGAGAAAAAAAAATCACCCACTGGAAGTAAGAACTCTTAAAATTAGAAGCAGGTGTCACCACCATGAAGTGATAAATATCAAAGAACAACTGGCCCTGAAAAGCATTCTACTTTTAATCCTTACATGTGTATTTTGACATTAGAACATGAAGTGCTGCTTACATAAGTCCCTAAAGAGTGTTAAAACATGAGAGATGTGGCACAGTCATTCTGATAAACCCTCTCTTCAGCTGGGTTCATGAAATGACTACAAGGCAGATGGTAAATTTTAACTGGCATTAAGTCGTGAGTAATCACGATATCTTGAAAGCTAATCATAGTTAAGTGATTTCTGGGTTGGTGTAGCTATCATGGCAGAATAATCTAGTAATACAGAGGACACTTCCGATTAGAAATAGATATTGGGTTGCCATTCCTTGAATCACTTATGATTTGAACACATCTCAAGCCATGCAAATGAAAACCTCATACCACCTCTCATTGGTGAAACATCCCCAGAAATTGGAACGTCTCTTCAAAATGAAGTAAAGATGCTTGGATGACATTAAAACATGGAAGTACGGGAATATTATCTGAATGAATACCAGACATTCACAGCTGTCTGTGAGGCCAGTTCTTCACAGAAGGCTGAAGGCTCTGGACCACAGGCAGAACTGCTCACTCCAAACAGACCACAGAGTCAAGAACCAAGATAACCCTGTATTTAAAACTCCAAAGGTTTCAGAGGGGTTTTCAGTTAAGAAAGGGAAGTCAGTAATCATTTACTCTGAAGATGCAAGCCAATTAACTATATTTAATGGGTTTAGTCATTTTACTTCAGTTTAATTTTTCATCAAGTTTAAGAGATGCTTCAAAATAAAGTGACTTTTTGATTCGTGAAATTTTCTACCATTTGAGACACATACTTTATGATTCAGTGCTGGAGAGAACCCTTTCCATTTTAGTACTTTTTGTGTTGTTCAGGAATCCATCAGGAAACAGTCCCTGATTTACTATGTTGATGTGAGCGTTTCTCGTAATCTTCTAGGATGTAATTCACCCAGCATCTTGAAATGGGTGCCATATCTCTGATTAATTGATGAGTTTATGATGTATCTGAAATCCTTGGATGGATAGAATTGGATAAATAGGTATTATTGTAATCCTCTGCCGAGCAAGAAAGCAATTGGGATGTACACAGCTGCATCAGAAACTACTGCATAGCACAGGCAGAAAAGCTACTGACTCCTGCAGTCTGCACGGGGCTGAGGGCTTCTTTCTTCCCTCTCTCCTCTATTCCTCATATAAAAGCCTCTTATTCTAGAGCATTAAAAAAAACTACTTTATTAAGGTCACTGATGGTCAAAAAAGACAGAACTTCATTTCCACATAAACTTATGGTGTTATACTTGAGTAACATTTAAATACAAGGGTACTTCAAAAAATTCATGGAAAGATTTGTATTATCTTTTAATTCTACTTTTCCATGAACTTTTTGAAGTACCCTCATAGAAACATCAGTTTGTAAGAAAAATATAAAAACATATGAGAAGGGGAATAAGTCTGCAAATACTATTATCAGTGATCTATATCACTTTTTTTTTTTACAAATTAAACGAATGTATATATACATACACACACGTGTGTGTGTGTGTGTGTGTGTGTGTGTACAGCTAAGAACAATGAATGGCCCAAAGTAAGTGCCCAATAAACATTAGCTCTTCCTATTGCTAATAAAACACTTATATATTTAAAATTTCAGCAGCAGTAATAAAATACAAGCAAATATATATTGTTAATCAAATTGTGGTACTAGATGAGTCTGAACTATCTACATTTTGTTCATAGAATAGAATAGAGGAAGTAAGATCATTAAAGAAGGATTTTTTTCTCTTTATATCAGAGGTTAAAATTACTTTCCTTTTGAGTTCTACAAATATTTAATAAAGTTTATTAGGTACAAGAAAACACCACAGCAAACTCTCAGGTGACTTTGATCTATCTACCAATCTATCTTATCTTTTGTTTCTCCTTTCCCAACTATAATTTCTGGTTACTTCACCCTTTGGTGAATTTAATTTCTATTCAAAATAATTTTGTTTCCTCTAGCAAATATTTGCCTAAATTCTGCTCAATCTATTACCCACAAGTCAGAAAACTGTCTGTTTCAGGCAGGTGAGATTTGGGTCCATGGGTGCAGAATGATATATCTTTTGCTGGGTCAGGATGACACTGTGTTTCTCTTGCACTTCCTGAGGATGTCCTAGCACATTAACTCTCTACATGCGTCTTAGAGATGAAGAAAGATTTGACTCTGATCTTATGAAGGGAAGGAAACAGGGCCCAGCATTCACTGCTGCCCTTTTAATAATAAAATGGCCAATGCACCAGCTCTTTCAAACAGGTGTGGTGGAGGATTGTGGCCTAAGCCAATGAGTAAACTCCTAACCTATATGATGCTTATCATACTCTGTCTTATATTACAGCCACTGGGTACTTGTTTAACCTGTTACCCTTTCTTCCTTCCTTCACTGGGCTGAAGGTCTTTGAGGGTAAATTCTGTCTTACTATTTTTATATGTCCTCTATCACCTTGCTCAGTGCTTTGCACATAACAGACACAGACGTGTACAATACATTTTCAATTAAATTTCTTAGTATCTTAAACTCATATAGCACTTTAGAGTTTGCAAAGTATTTACCAAAAAAAAAAAATATGATATTTCTCTAAAGCTTTATGATTTATTAAGTATACTTTGCATATATTAGAAATACTCTAGTGGGGAAGGGAAGAGGGAGAGCGATAGGGAGGGGTTGGTTAACAAATACAAGTTTACAGCTAGATAGGAAGAATAAGTTCTAGTGTTCCATAGTAGTGCTAGGTGATTACCATTAACAATAACTTGTGGTATATTTTCAAATAGCTAGAAGAGAGGAGTTTCAAATGTTCTTAACACAAAAAAAGGTGACGTTTGTGATGATGAATATGATAATTACCCTGATTTAATACTTATGCATCCTATATATGTATCTAAATATCACTCTGTACCCCATAAACATGTGTCAATTAAAACAGGGCCATAAGAAAAGATTCTGAAAAAAAATACTCTAAGTATAGTTCCATGCACAGTACTTTGTACATAGCTGGTGCTTAATAAATGATAGCTCTTATTTTTGTCATCTCATTTGATCTTTACAAAGCTATCAGTTAGGGAGGCAGGGCTGTTTTATTGCCCCTAATATTTACATATGAGGAAGTGAAAATTCAGAGAAGTAGTTTGCAAAAGCCCCAGGCTTGCTCATGACAGAATACCAGCATTGTAGATTTTCTTTATTCTTAATTTGTACTTTTTCCTCTTTATAATATATTTTATTTCTCTCTTTTTTTCTCCCTCCCTAGCAAGCCTATGAATATTGTTGTGGTTGGATGAAATTTGCTTTAAAGTTCTTTCTTACAACATGCTAACTCTGAGCTACAAAATGAGCTAGCACTTTTCCTACTTAAGCCACTGGGGCTGTGCTGAGGACAATGACAGAAACAGGGCAGGGAGGAAGATTTTACATACAGGTTCCAGGACCCCCACAGATACCAAAATCTATAGATGCTCAAGTCCCTGATATAAAATGGCAGAGTATTTACATATAACCTATGCACATCCTCCCCTATATCCTTTAAAAATCATCTCTAGAATACTTAGAATATCTAATATAATGTAAATGTTATATTAATAGTTGTTATACTGTATTGGTTTTTAATTGCATTATTTTTTATTGTTGCATTGTTATTTTTCATTTTTTTTAAAAAATATATTTTGATTCGTGGTTGATTAAATCTGTGGAACCCACAGACACGGAAGACTGACTGTAAACCTAATGCATAAGCAACATCTCTTCTTTCCCTCTAGAATATTTACACAGCTTTATTTTCAAACATAAAATTAAAAATTTGGAGATTTGGGTAATTTATTTATTCAGACAAGATCAGCTGAAATGCAGCATCTGTTTTCCTGTGAGCTTCTGTACTCACAAAATTGTGCATCTGGGTTCTCTGATGCAAGTGGAGCTACACTCAGTCATTAACCAATGTATGCAGCACTCTGTTTCCTGAGCACTTCGTCCTAATCAAAGGACAAGATAAGACAAGTGCATCTCCATCTTATTATTTATTTATTTATTCAACAAACATTGATTGAATGGCTACCATGTTGCTAGGTACTATAGCAGGCTTCGAGAATTAAAAACAGCAATTTTTCTGACCACGCTTTATCATATAGTTTATATCACACAGACACACCAAGTATATATGTGCATATGTGAGAAGAGTATTTCTTTTCTTCTTATACTTAACCATTTAGACTCCAATTACAAGAAGTTGTTTTAGGCCCTTTTCTGGTATTAAATAGCCTTGATAAAGAAGGTGAGGACATTTTGGAAGGGTGGTTGGAGTGCTCATTTTGTAATACAGCTTTCCTGTCATAACCTTCATTTAGGTGAACTTTCTCTGATAAAGAAGGGTCACTAAAGAACAAACCCCTTGTTATTATACCGATGCCCTCTGGTAAACTACTCTCTAATGAGCAGGTGCCAATATGAAAGAGATAATGGCAGAGAATGTTGTCACAGAATGATGCTTCCCACTGCTCCATAAATGCAGGAGAAAAGCCGAGACACTGATCCTACAGCAATGTTCTGTAACAGTGACTATTCCTATTACAGCAGGAGATAGTGGGAGATTTCATCATTTGCCCTATTATAAGCTAGTGCAGCAGAGTGTCCATGATCAAATTTATTGTCATCATCCGCTGCCTTTTTATTGGCACTAATAATGGTCCTCCTATGTGTCTCAGCTAGAAGTATAAGTTGGTAAACTTCCTCCACTCTTATAATTGATGAATGGCTTTGGCAGTCAAATTAGGACCAACAGAGTTAGGAATCCAAGTGAACCTAATATGCAATATTTAAAATTACCATGAACTAACACAAGTCTGCAAAATCCAACTGTGCTTCTGGTAGTTGTGACACGGAACTGTAGTTCTAAATGTCCTGAGTTGCTGTTTGACCAGATATTCACCCAATATTCTTTGACAGATACCCTTAAACAATTTTTCTAAAATGTATTTCTTTGATGTGATAGGAATAGAGGGCATGCTATTAAAGTACTTAATTTTGACCTTCAAAAGTGAGAACAACTTAATCTTCAGGAAGGAGTTTATCTCTGAAAGAAGTTTGTCTCTGAAAGTATTTAAGAAAATAGCTACAGCTAAATTTACTACTTATCAAATTTGACTTTAAAACTTTCACTGAACTGTTCGGAACTTCCAACATCTTGGCTGATGTAATCATGTCTGCTGATAGTTTTACAATCCCAATATAATTGAAGGCATGTTAGTATTTTTATATTTTTCTACAGGAGAAAATTTAAGTAGCCTCCTACACCTGTATTCAAACACAATATGAAATTTCACTGAAAAGTACTATAACTTCATGTGTTTTCACAATAAGAAACAATGAGCTTTACTTCCCGTCTGCTGAAACTGACTGACATGTATGTGCTCAATGCAGGTGTGGCCTCAAATGCTGGAAGCAGTGCAACCCAGTGGTCCGTGAAACCCACTGGATTCTTGGTATGTGTCCTCAATTCTGAGAACACAAAGAACCTGAGAAAGGTTCACAGAACCGCCAAAGAGCTGAAGAAATATATATATGAAGAAAACTTAAATCTGTATATAGTCACGATTGAAAGGCTAACAGACATCAATCTCACTTTCAAGTAAGTGAATATTTCTCATTTAGGTTCTAATCTAACCCCAGTTTAATTGCCACCTTTAAAGCAAATTATCTCTAATCCTCTAGTCAGATTTAACAGCTCTCTTCTTGTATTCCTACAACATTTAACCCTGTCTGCTTTCAACTACCATAGGCTGGGTAAGGTCTGTTTACCTCAATAATCCTAATGATATTTCATAAGACTGGAGAACATTAACTTTTAGAAAGGACTTTGGCCTTCCTTACCTCATTTGGTTGTCGTAAGTTTGTGTCACAGATAGGAAGAAATTACCAGTAGTCACTGACACCTGAGGAAATTCAGAGGTTTGCCTTTGGAAACAGGGTCTTGGTGGAGTCATCCTTCTATCTACTCTACTACACTGCATACAGTCAGCACTGAATATTCAATGACTTGGCTTGATTTGAATTATAATCATTAGATGACCAGCTATTCTTCTTTATTCAGTAAGCACTTAAACTGGAGGAATATGAGAGAGAGAGATGAGAGAATTTTCTTTCTTGTAGTGAGCTATCTGGAATCACCTAGAGTATGTTCTTCTCTGATCTGTTTTGAAACAGGTTAGATTTCTATCCATTTAGAATAGTTTTAAAGACACTCCTACTTAACTTAGGGAGAAAGGTTGGGTAGCACAACATTTAAGGTTAAGGTGGCTTTCTCACCAGTATTGAGTGGTGAGAGCCACCTAAAAGAACAAAGGGGTAGCCTAAATCAGTACTTTTCAAAACCTAACGTGTATGAGCATCACTTGGCGATCTTGTTAAAATTCTTTCCATCTGGTGGGGCCTGAGATTCTATATTTCTAATAAGCTCCCAGGTGATGCCGTGTTGCAGGTCCTCAGACCACACTTCGAGTAGCAAGGGCCTAATGTGTTTCATATGAGTGCTCCCTACACTTGCATAACAGAAAGTTTGATAGGGAAATGTGAAAATTTTCAGACATAGGTAAATCACAGAGGTTATCTAAACTACATAAAATGTTCTACAAAGCATTTGCTATTGGGATTCATGAAATAGAACTCATAAAGAATTATCTTTTAAAAATTATATAAAAAATCAAGAATTATCTTTTTTTAAAAAGGTTTGATTCACCTAAAGGAACACTCTTCAAGGTGAGGGATACTTGTAATAAAGTTTGATACTTGTCAGTGGGGTCTGTGGCTGAGCTCTACCAACCACTTTGCTTGCTACTTGCTAATAATTGCATCTGACTGAACCCCTGCAGATTGAAAATATAGTAAACACCAATTCTGAGGATTATTGGTAGGAAATTCTGCTTTCAAATTAATGAGAGCACCCAAAATTCTCTGCTTTATGGCCTCATTTATTGAATCAATTAATATTTATTAAGTACCTATTATGTGCTGGGCACTTATGGATGCTAGGGCTACAGCAGTAGAAAAGACAGACCGAGTCCCACTGTTCATGGAATATATATTCTAGAGGGAGAAAACAGATAACAACAGTAGACAGAAGTATGAAAAAGGAAGGCAGGGTTATGAATGAGAGGGCAATGGAGGGAGAGTCAGCAGCTATTTTAGATCACTGAGGCCTCTCTGATAAAGTATTATTTGAACAAAGACCCGAATGCTGAGGATTATTTGATTTTACGGGTGAAAATGACAGACTCTGTCAACAGTTAATCTCTTTGTTATATATTGTAAACTATGTTTATTTATTTATTTTGCAGCTGGCTGGTACAGGGATCGGAACCCTTGACCCTGGTGGTGTAACACCACGCTCTAACCAGCTGAGCTAACTGGCCAGCCCTGAACTATGTACATTTAATAACCCATTTCTTCTCTGGTGTAGGTTGTGAGACAAGGGTTTGGGATAAAGAAAATGGGAGATTTTTGGGGGTCTTTCTGATAAGTTAAAAACACAATAATAAAAAACAATAAATAATTTAAGTATAAGTCTAGGACATGAGTTCAGCACATTTTATGCAAACATAAACACGTATGGTAAAAGAGGTTATTGAGTATAAAAGATAAAACATACTCCAAAATCAGATTTGGTTTGAAATATGGATTCCAGATCCATAGATTTACTATCTGTGTGGGCTTGGGAAAGTCACTTCACCTTTTATGATTCTCAATTTTCATCTCTATAGAGGCAAGATCATTACATCTTGCATATTTTAAAGGAGGTTAATGAAAAAACACAAGGTTCACAGTAGACACTCAATTGTAACTAGAATTTTTACCATACATATAAAAACACCAAGCACAGTGTCTGACCCAATGCAGGTGCCTGCCTGCTGTTTCCTTCCTCTGTATTTGCATTATCAGTTTCTCTGCAAGTTTTCATTTGTACAGATAAACAAGACTTGATGGTATGTGCATTTTTGCTTGATAGGATTTCATAGGACTCATTTCATCAGTGCATGATTAGCTTCAAAGCTTCAAATCTAACCCGGTTTTGAGATAAGTGGGTAACAAAACTAAGTGGAGAGAACAAACGCAGCATTGTAAGAGAAGTAAAAGTCAGCCTGAGGTTGTCCAATGTTTTTAAACTAACATCATCTTTAATCTCCTATGCCCTTCTTCCCAGATAATAAGAGCTGTGCACTAAAAGTGCTGAGATAAACTAATGGGGAACAGGATACTACAAAAGACATTTGAAAGAGCCCATGCAATTTACTGCTTGTCTGGTTTGTTTTACTTTCCAAAGTCTTCCTGTTGCTCAAGGAAATTTGTCTCTTCTGGCAACCTTCAGGCCTCTTTTGGCCAGGGAATCCTGAAAAAGCATTTGAGGGCAGGTAAACAGATGCACAGCTCTCTGAGTGAGGAGCAAGTACAGGCCCTGCTTCCTGTGTCACATCTGAGGCATAAACAAAGTATCCTTAGTACTTGTTTGAAAGAATTATCCCAAATGTAGTCAACCAAAAAGCTTCTGGTGCATTCAGATATACATAACTCCCAACATATTTCTGAAGGTAATTTACATGAGTGAACCACTAAAAGCCTCCTACCCAATTAACTGTACCCCTGGGGAAAAGCTATGCAGGCCCAGAGAAGTGTGGGAACAACATAAAGGTGTTCTCTGTGCCAAAAAGGGGATTGGGCTTGATGGAAAATCCCCAAAAAGGACCATCTGGCAGCATAAATTATCCATTTAAAATGGCTGGTGTGAGTTAATGACACTAAAGTCACCATGAACATGTGCAACATCCTTCAGTTGAGTTTTAATGTCCCCTCAGGCCCTGTTTCAATTATGACCTTCTATGCTGAATATGGCCAAATGTAAATTTATCCACTGTCCTCCCCCACAACCCACAAACATATACCATGAAAGTGCATCTTTCTATAAGGAAATGGGGATGGAGAATGGACAATCAGTCCAGGAATGCAATTGTGGGGGATTCTTTAAGAAGAGAGAGAGAGAGAGAGAGAGAGAGAGAGAGAGAGAGTGTGTGTGTGTGTGTGTGTGTGTGTGTGTGTGTGTGTGTGTGTGTATTTCCCGAGTGTGTGTGTGTGTGTGTGTATTTCTCCCTGAAAAGGATTCAACCATTAAACTTTAGTTATTTAATGACTGCAAAGGATATAAGTATTCACATGTTCAAATTTATGATCATTTGAATCATAAAGTACAGATAGGAATAGGAGTTACACAGAATAAACGAGTCACTAGGTCAAAGTACTCTATATTCAACCAGCACCCACTGCCCTCAAATACACCCAGCAGACGGCTACATAAGGAACTAGGGAACAGTCTTATGGTGGTGGAACTTCATGCACATCAACATAATAAAGCAGCTTCGATATGCATAAAAATGTATCAATATAATACTCAAGCACAAATGTACCAAACCTACATATTTGGTTCTGATTCTCACTGAAGCAGGTAAATTGGCTAGGACTGTAATGAAGCTTTTAAAAAGAGTTCAAAGAAGTTTTTTTTTCTTTTAATTTTTTAACAGCACATAAACGTTTCACTGGCATTATACTGAGGTCACGCTGACGCTGCAGTTAATGGCAATGAGAAGTCAGCGTTTTCTTTCTCATTTGGGCCTGGGTTTATTTCTGAGCCACTTTAGGCAAACTGACGTGAACAGAAGTGAGGAGTGAAGCTGACCTTTGTAGAAGAACCACTACATCCTGAGGGCCTTGTGAGTAATAATTAGAAAAAGAAGGCACCGGAGGATACGATGGCCATCCCTGCGCTTCCCACGTCACAGCATAATGATCTGTGGATGTGTCCGTTTCCCACCCCTGACTGTGAATTTCTTGAAAGCAGGGGCTGTAGCCTTCCCATCCACTGCTGAGCTCCCAGAGCCTGGCACAGTGCCTCACACGAAGTTCCCAGTGAAGACTGCTGAATGGGTCAAGGGTAGGCAGAGGCAGAGGCAAGGCAAAGAGAAATTTTTACATTTTAGTAAAGGGAGCAAGATAAAAGACCAGCCATCCGGGCCTGAGGTTTTTTTTGTTTTGTTTTTAATTGTGACATGACAAAACTAACATGGGGGGGAGGTACACACTTCTGTGAATGTTAACACTTGTGTAGATTGCTGTAACCACCACCACAATGAGGATACAAAACAGTTCCATCACCCCAAAAATCTCCCTTGTGCTATTCTTTTATAGTTACACCCTCTGAGAATTATCTTTTGAAAAAATGTTAGGGAGGAGACAGGGGAGCTAAGATTTAAAGATGACAGGGTTAGTTCTGAGATTTTCTTGGTGCTTGTCTGTTCTTGCAGGGAATTGCTCTGAGGCAGGGGTGGGGAAGGATGGACAGAGAAAATTTTTTTCATACTTACTCTATGCTAGGTATTACTCTTAGAAGGGTTACAAATGTTACCTTATTTAACCCTCAAGAACATTTAAACAGCTATTATTACTGCCAGATTATAAAAATGGGGACAGAAGCTCAGAGAGGTTAGGTAATTTGCCCACAATCACATAGTCAGCAGGAGCTGGAGTCCAAGACTACACTCTCTCTGATTCCAAAGCCCACACTATCTTCTATACCTATATGACTTATACTGGGGAAGGCTTTGGAATAGATTCCCTCTTACCCACGTGGAGGTTAGATATTGATAAAGGTTTCAAAAGCTTCTATCAGAATTATCCATATTATTTTCAAGACTCCAGAGCCAACTAGACAACCCCAGGAGGTTAGACTAGCAGTCATCCTTTGCTTAGTTTAGTACCGATGGGCATGAAGAATTGTTCTATTTAAATAGAAAAACAGTCACAATGGTATCCAGCACTAGAAAAAAAAAAATCACAAAGGATTCTCATTTTATAAAAATCTGAGCATAAATGGTAACATAAGGAACCCCTTCTCCTTTCTAGTGTTACCAATCCAGTTGAAAAAGTTGATAGATTCTTATCATGATTATTAAAACCTAATTTGAAAAACTAAGCCGAAAGCTAGCATAAAAACAAAACCAAAAGTAAATGGAATGCTGGATTGTAGTGTAGGTGACAATATGGCAGAGCAGAAAATCACACACCATTCTCCCCAGTCTTTCGTTTCAGGTGACTCACTGCTCTGCACTGCTACCCTTTTATAGACGTGGCGATCACATTACAATACAAGCAAGTGTTCGTCTTGAAAAAGTCAACTACTTTGAGCTTTCCTTCTTCACATTTATGCATTGCCAGGGACCCCACGTGCAGTGTAGATTTCCCGTGTCAGCCACACACCGTCCCCTCACCCTGCTTACCTGGCTCCACTTCATGCCATCCGCTTGACTGACTGCCACTGCCTGGGGAGCGCCCTTGGCCTGTATAAAATGGCTCTTCACCAGGACTGTCCATTTCATCCTCCACAGACTTGAGGCGCTTTGTGGAGCTGCAATAGCAAACGGGTGCATGTTTAAAAGCAATCCAAACCACCTTTCTCTTGGACACGGCATCTCTGGTTGAAAGCAAGCCAAGAGAGGAAGCAATTGGGCAACCTAGTGTAGTTTGAGGGCTCTTTTTAGGCTCTTGTTCAGTTTGGTGAGTCACTGGATGTAGAACAGAGTCTTGGGTCTGTGTTGTTCCAAGTGTCTGGGTTTGATTTTTATTGTCACTCAAGTTGCTGTTTCAGCCACATCCTGTTCCTTTTCCTATGGGGAACTAGTGGCTGGCTCCTGCTCCTGTCTCCACCCATAAGTGTCAGTAGTTTGCCCACATATTTCTAATCTCCACAGGCAGTGCTGGGGCCTGGCCATTGGCAATGTACCTAGACATCAACTCAATCCCTGCTGGCACCCCAGAAATGATAAAAAGCAGGGCTCATGATCCTTCAAAAAAGCCTTGGATTGCTTTTTGGGGGGGGCCCACATTTTGCCATCTTCCACTTGGATTTTTTCATTCAAAAAATATTTAGTGCAAGCTACAGCAGTCCAGGCACTACTCTAGACACTAGAGATAAGACAGTGAAGAAAACAGATAAAACAGGAGGAAGGACTGGACTGCCCTGTAAGAGTGAGGGACATGAAAAAAAAAAAAGAGTGGCCCAGTGACTTTTACGCATTTCCTCTACATGGAGATTACCAAAATGAAATTTCATTCCATAAGGGTAGGGATTTTTGTTTTTTGGAGAGGTATGGTAGAGAAACTTCCAAAACGTATCTCATTTCTTCCAGATGAAGGACTGAATTTTTCTCCCAATTTGAGGCTTCAGGAGTGAAAAAGTAGAGAAATGTACCTGCTGCTATTCTGGTAGTACTTGTTTAAATTGAGATGCCACCAGCATACTACCAGAATGGGTGGACTTCACACCTAGTGGAAGTGCTTATTGGGAAATCTCTTTCTCATGGTTCAGAGTACAGAATATTTCGCATGTTTCCATTCATCAAGCACTCACTGCATACATCGCATGTGCCAGGTGCGGTGCTAAGTGCCAGGATATAGAGGTGAGTCAGACACGACCCCTGCCTCCACGGATGGAGACAGAGAGGCAGCAAAATTGTGCAAAAGGGAAATACAGTATCATGATGGAACCACGCAGAGGTCACAGGATGGAGGAAGGACATGAGGATGACTGGAGGTTGGGAAAGGCTTCCCAGAGATGCCTCCTGAGGCATCTCTTTAAGAGCGTCAAGGAGGCAGGGAAGAAAGAAGGAAAGGGCAGAACGAGGCTGCTATCAGCTGATGCACCATGCAGGCAGCCATTGTGGTTTTTAAAATATTGAAATACTTCTTTACTAATTGGCAAAATGTCATTGTCTCTAGCCCCATACATTTCTTCCAAACTTGCCTTCCCTTCTTTGCCCCCAGGACACCCTTATGAACCCAAAACTAAAGGGTTAGTGTCTGGCCCCGCAGGGGCATTCCAGAACCTCACCACCCAAGCCCTGTGGCAGCGCAGCATGTGCCGTAACTGCTATGCTCGAGTCACACAAGCGATCAGATACCTCGACCACCGCCCCCAGGTGTACATCAGGCAGAAGCGACATCATGAGTAAAGTGTGGTACATTCAGAGAGCTGCCAGCTGTGTAGGACGGCTGACTCTGAAGGAGTGGCGCAGTGGAAGAGCAGGGGGAGGTTACGGAAGATACTGTAATCTGGATTTTATCCTCTTAGCATGGGAGACTCCCAGGAACAGTCTTGACAGGGAGTGACGTCGGATTTATATTTTAGAAAGGCTATTCTGCAGAGATGTAGAAAGGCAAAGGGAAAAGAAGGGGATGGAGCCTAGGGGCAGGGAGACAGTTCAGAGGCTACTGCAGCAATCCCCAGGAAAAAATGTAGATGATCCAATTTAAGTCAAAAAATTATAATTACTAATGTTGGCATTCCAGTATTCTCAGCCATTAAGTTCCATTCTCATTAAAGCCAAACCACAGGAAAGCAACGTAACTGTATCCCGCTAGTTTAGTACTCAAAGAAAATGCTTTTAATAGCTTACTTAATGTTCTTTGCTTGGCTTTCCTCAAAGTTCAATAAAAAATAGCCACTTGAAGAACTTTTCTATATTTTATGTAAAATTGCATCTAATGGAAATCCTTTAAAGGGGGTATACGCAAAAAAAATTCCCACTAATACACAATCAGAAAAATATGGTCTCTTTGACTGAATTTCTTTTGTTTCCTTTTGTTAGAAAATGTGAATCATATGCCCTATTGCTTCCCCTTCTTCCCTTGGCAACCAGGAAGCTCAGAGGTAAATGTGAGGCATAACTCTTGGTTCAGGTTCCTGATATAACAATCTCTCCTATCTTTCCAAATGGCTTCTGGCCTCTCATTCTATATTTATATAGAATGTTCTATATGACCTGTTGTGTTTTAAAATTGAAATCCACTTGAAATCATCTTGGAAGTAGGAAGAATACAAAGTGGAAAAAAAAAAAAATTTCCCTGAAATACCCTGGCAGATAAAAGGCAAGCCCTGTATGTTCTGTTCTGATGGGGCTGAGAGATCTGTGGGGAAAATGACTATCTTTCTTTTCTTCTTTTTTTTTTTTTACTCTCCAGTGCCTACCCAGTGTCTGGCTAATAACAGATGCTCAAAAACTGCTGAATTGGGCTGCTGACTTAGAAACAACCATATGAGTACACAAGGATTCATCCAAGTATCAGGATTCAATGAAATCCAACCCAAAAGGCCAACTCCATTGTCCATCATTTTCCCATTATTTATATTTTTCTGATTGTTTAAAGCTTTCGATATCCTTGGATCCTCTAATAAAATGCAAACAGCTCATGCAGGTATTGAACCCTAAAAGTGAAAGATTCTGTAGTTATTAGCTGATGCCTTAGTTTGGAAGCAAGGACATGCAGGAGTTGACACAAGAAAAAACATTGGAGGGTGGAGGCGCAAGATGGAAGAGAGAAGAAATCGGAAGTGAAGAAAGTTAGAAATGCCAGGAAGGACAGGTGGAGCACTTTCAAGGCAAAGTTTACTGACTTCACAAACTGGACACTTGGTTTATCTTGATGAAGTTTTTTGGAGTAAAAGATGTACTTTATCCCAATTTTTAACTTGGAGATGTTTACCCTGAAGGGATATAGAACCTACAGTTAACACCAATCAATCACTTTTATTTTTTTACTTCTGGAAATGGATCATTCATTGGTTTTGGTTTCTTACTCTTGACTTTTTAACACACTGATTCTATTCTCCTAGAAACATCTGAGGAAAGGAGGAAAGCACCAGAAAGAGCTATACATAAAGGGAGGATAAATATTCTCCTAAGGAGTAATATGCCATCTCATAGGTGGAATTTGTTCTTGTGTTCCTAGCAATTCTACCTAAGAATTGGTGTAATAATTATTGTTCCAAACATTTGCTTAATTCCTACTATGTATGAGGCCTAGAAGCGTTAGTGTCCATAAGACTGCAAAAAGCCTCTTTATAGAGTGTTTGTAGTATCCTGAACTGAAAATTTCCATTTACTTTGCCGTCTCTACTACTAGACTGCTAAGGCTTCTCTTATTTGACTGTATACCCCCAAGGCTGAGGACAATATCTTTGGTACTTACTAATGCTCATTGCTGAATTGGAAGAGTCAGAAACTGTCATTCAAGGGACTTATAGTCCAGAATGGAGGCAGCACATGCAAGGGTACTTCAAAAAGTTTGTGGAAAAACAGAAGTAAAAGATAATACAAATCCTTCCTGAACTTTCTGAAGTACCCTCATATACATACCTGAGAGATGTTAACAATAATTCAAGACAGCAAATGCTAAGTGTGGGGAAAAGTAGATAAGATACCCCTTTTGGGGGCCTCATATTCTACTGTTCCTTACTCAAAAGAGTCAGCCCCATTCTGAAGAGAATTCAGAGTGTAAAGAGCAGTTTTTAAAGTTTCAACAGACCCAAGTTTTAATGTAGACTCTGCCATTTATCAGGGCAATGACTTTGGGCAAGTTACTTAACTTCTCTGAGATTTGTGTTGCTCCACTGTTTAAATGTCAACACTATGTATCCTATAAAACTATTGTGAAGATTAAATTAGATTAAGTATGTAAATCACCCATGTAATCAGGTATGTAAACCACAGAGTAGGTGACCAATTAATATTGGCACAGCATGAACAAATACAGACTGATGAACTTTTCTATATGTAAATCTGGAGTATTCTTCTGGGCACATTTTCTGACCTGTACACAGATAATTCTAATGAATCTATGTATTTAAAGAATTTTTTTAAAAAAAAATCATCCTAGGAAGAGCCTAATGAGAATAAAACAAACATATTACTGAGTTATTCACTACTGATGCTGTTCATAATTAGCTCCTTATCCGGGTTAGTTATTTGCAGAATACGAGAATGACACTAGCCTTTTAAATGACATTAATAACCAGTTTTCCACTCAGAGTCACAACAAAAGATAATAAAACATAGCTGGAGAAGAGCATGAAAGGATAGAAGGCAAGGAACACTGTTCAGGATGTACATGGTACATGTGCAGCACACATATGAAAAACAAACAGCCCATAAACTTTTAAATTAATCACTGCCCAAAGTATTTGCAATGCTTTTTCATGTTGACTGAGTGCAGTTACACACAATGTCTCTTCCATCAGCAAACATTCGAAATCCTCAAAATGTATTAACACCCGAATGTATTCACAATCTCTTTCTTCTGTTATAAACGTACTTTGGATTTGACACTTTTTTCCTCCTGAAGAGCTGATACTACAGTGAACTAAGGGGAACATTTAAACAACATGAAAGATGATGGTAGGATCTGGTGATTATATTTAGGGAATAACTATTTCTTTCACTGTCTTCAAGGTATTAGTAATGACTAAATTGCTTTTTTTTTTAAAGTAATGATGTTTGAAATATACAAAGGCAAGGTAAGAATGAGTGTCTACCAAGGAAAATTGCTATAATCTGGCCATTGTTTTGAATCATAAAACTCCAGTACTTGCTTTAGGAGGAATATACCTTTGTCAAACATTCTCCTGCAAAATACACAAACACTAAAGACCGTTCTGCACCATTCTTTTCTTTGTTGTCACAGTCCAGTGCTAAAGCCAATTTGTAAAAGAATACTGTAGTTTTAATGCGTAATCCCTTTCCCTCTGGTACAGGTTATCTAGAGACAACAGGATCTTGCAAAATGCTTCATTTTGATTTTGGCTTTGTGACCTTAAGAGGATCAAGAACCCTGGAATCGTCATGGGTTGTGCTTTTCCAGCTTTACTTTTAAGGTCTCCTGATGCAATGGGGTCTATGGTCTGGCCCCACCCTCCTACCCAACACATTCACTTGTATAACCTCACACCAGGATATTGAATAGGTGTCGCCTTTTAGGGCAACTCCAACAGACTGGGTTTTGAGACCTTTGGGGGCTCAGTAGGGAAAGAGTTGGGACTGACCTGTAATGTCTGCCCTGGGCGCTGGGACTGTGTCGTGCCAAACAAGCCACAGCACATGCCCTTTTCTGTGGTCAAGCCCTGCCCTTAGTTTCCTTAGAACATGCTATGTTCACCATCTATCCTCCCTCCATGCATTCACTGTGTTCTCACCCCGCCCAGAACAGAATTCCATTCCTTTTTCTTTCTGTCTTGCCATTTAGAATTGAGCACAAGTCCATCTTTTTGGATAAAGCTTCTTTAACTATTTTTAGCCCATGCCACACAATTTAGCTCACTTTTTTATTGTTGCATATACACACACACACGCACATGGGTAATTCAAAAAGTTGGTGGAAAAATAAAATTAATAGATAATATGAATCTCCATGAATTTTGTGAAGACTCCTCGTGTGTGTAAGTGTGTGTGTATATAAATATATACACATTTCTGCAACATGTACATTTGCTTTATCTCCCCAATGAGACTGAAAGTCTGTTGGGGGCTGAACCCATTTGTCTGGTATCTTTTATTACTACAGGCACATTGCTAAATGCCTAGCAGGCACAGAGTTGAAATCAAGAGTCAAAGCATAGCCTCTTTAAGAGCTGCCAATCAAATTACCTTGTGGAGGATGTGCTGGGTAACGACCTCCTCATTGCTCCTGGACTCATGCTGTAGTATGAAGAACTTTCCAAATCTGAGAGAGAAAAATTTGGGCCAGTTCCTGCAGCGATTGGTGCTAGAATTTAAAAAAGGAAAGAAAGAAAGAAACAGTTAAGCTCAGTGAATAAAAGATCAATGAGAGCGTATTTCAGTGTTGCATTTAGCGCATTTTCTTTTTGCATTTATATGGTAAGCTTATCCAAAATAATAGTTAATCAACTCTGACTTCAAAGGAATGTTGACATAAAAATAGTCTATACCAAAGAGGCATATTTTTTCTAATGTACCTTTCATCTTTTTTCTTGTTGTAATGGTAAATTGTCACTGAGTTTGTAACACTCCTGGATACTTTTAACAAAAATACCTTTCCATACCTTTAGTCTTACACTTTTCTTGAGTGACCAGCCAAAAACACTCCTCAGGCTTTTCTAACTTTGTCTGATCCTGATAGCATCTATTTCATCTGTATTTTAGAATTCTGTTCTGAACTTTGGTGGAAGTGAACCCATCTTTCTATGCCACCCATTCCCAATTTCTTGCAATGTGAAATGTGTCATTTCTCCTTATTCTGAATCACCTCAGCAACTTGCACACATATTTACGTTAACATTTGTCCCACCTTGTAATTTATGGCAAGGTCCTCAAATTATGGCCCCGAGCCATAGTGTTTGTAAATAAAGTTTTACTGGAACACAGGAGTACCCATTTATTTACATAATGCCTATGGGTGCTGCCACACCATAACATCACAGACTAGGAGCTGCAACAGAGACCACATGGCCCACAAAGCCAAAAATATTTATTATCTGGCCCTTTATAGAATAATTTGCCCACTTCTGATTTAATTTTCATTATATATGACTTTCAGAACTGTCTCTGGTGTGAGATGTGATTCCTTGTATTTTTTATGTCCTTGAGCTTCTAGATGCCATGTTTAGAAGAGATTAAGAATTTTTGAATGAAAAGATAATATACACGAATTTTCTAAAGCAACTCTGTGTAAAATTAGTGGTGAGAACATATTAATGAAAATAATCTCTCTTTTGAAAGATTATGCAGAAGCAGGAACAGTAGATGCATATACTACTGTAATGAGGCACTGCTCTGAAAGTTAAGCCCATATAAGTGGATATATAAACAAATTAAATAGAGGTTAATATTTATATGAAGAAAGGATAATTAGGAACATTGTAAACCAGGGACTTTCATTCACTCAAGAAATGATTACTGAGAGCCTCCTATGCCAATTCTCCTCCTATGCCAGGAGGAAGGCACCTAGATGAAAGACACGGTCCCTATCTTTAAGCAGCTCTGGAGGAGAAGCCTGACAGATTAATTTAAAGACAGTCTGAGAAGTTCTGTGGTAGTTATTCCTCAATTGACATGGCTGCATAGAGGTGGGTATCTAAACAAGCTTGGGGATAAGAGGTTCAAGAAAGTAAAGAGGTCCCAGAAAATGTGATCCCTGGGAAGAATGTTAAAAAGACAATTAGTAATTAGGCAACTGGAAATGGAGGATTTCTAGGTAGAGGAAACAGCATAAAAGTAAGAGAACATAAAATGTTTACTGGGTTTCTGACAGCTTGGTTTGATATAGTGTACAATACATGGGGAAAAGAGTTCCCTCTTTAAGTTAAGGTCAGGTCATGAAGAATCTGATAGGTTTCTTTAAGGAACTTCAGTTTGAATCCTGCAGATTCCCAAATTTATAAGATATGAAAGCACATATGTTACTCCACTATATTGGGAATTGGTGGGGTTATATTGCCAGCATCTAATATAATCCCTGACACTGGGAGGCAATCAGTAAGCACTGGTCGAATGCAATTGGTTGTTATATTGAGTTTTATTCATTAGTTAAAGGAGAACCAGCAAAGTATGGTAATGCCATCATCAAATCTGCATCTCTGACCCCGAAAGATCACTCTGTCATAAGTGTAGGCTTGAGGGGCTAGAAGAGGCAGGAGGCTGAAGAATATAATCAGTGAGAGAGAGAGAGAGGCCACTGGGGTCATTTAAACAGGGTAAAGATGGGGATGGGGTCTCAGCTCAAAGTATGGAAAGGAGGGTCTGATGCAAGATACTCTGGAGCTAGAATCAAGAAAGTGTGTTGACTGCTTGACTGTGGTAATAATGAAAAGGAGGAGTATGGGAGGATTCCCAGGATTTCTGCTTGGGAAACTGGGTCATTTGTGGTGTAATGGAACCATGGAATCAAGAGAAGGTACGAGGGAATACAACAATTTCTAATAATAAACACTTACTTGTTTAATAGTGATAAACAACCTTAATCATAGTTGTCATTATATATAAAGCAATCACTGCGAAGAAGTGGAAAACTCAGAAATTCACATACATTTTTTGAACTTTAAACACATCTCTCAATGGCAGGCACTAATGGAGAAGGAACCTCTAGTTCAAAAACAAATGGTTAGGATGACAATCAGTGTAAACGGAACTCTAATTAATAATTTTGCTAGTTATTCCCTAATTTGCTTTTTATGTCGAATTTATTTGCATAATTTCACCTTTTATTTCAGGATATTTTATGCATGAAATAGGCCACAGAGGAGAGTGGTGGGGAAGATTACTCAAATACGGCCCAGATTGCTCCTCATCACTCTTAGTGGCCTGACATATAATAGGTGCTTATTAATGCTTTGTGCCTTCCTGAAGCTTAGAGATTCACAGCTCTCATTAACTAAAGAAGGGCGATAAGGCTGATAGGTGTCAAAGGTCTGGATTTAGGTTTTCTTCACAAATTTCAGAATGGAGTTGAGGGCTCAGCTGGATGGAGAAGCCACTTATTCTTAAGCATGAAGGAAATTGTATTTTGGAATTCTGTTTTGAACTTTGGTGAGAGAGAATTCTTCTTTCTAGGCCACCCATTTCCTATCTCTTGCAATGTGAAATTCATCTCAAAATGATCCTCACTATCTGGCTCTCGGAAGGACAGAAAGCAAGACGTGAATGAGAGAGACTGGATCTGCACTGAGAGGGGAAGCCTGAGGCCTTCTACCTAGTGGTACACATCCAGCGGCACTGAAACTGAACACACTTTACCCACTATGTTAGCTATCCTAGAAAAATGTCTTTTGCCTCGATTATCTTTTTAAAATGTCAAGGGAGCCAGAACAGATGAAGGAAGAAAACTGTGTGTGTAAATACGGCATGCCCACCTCTCAGACAGGTTCAAAATATGATTAAGCCCACATAACTGCTCCTTAACTTGCCCCTACATTTACTTCCCTTGAGCTGCTTATCACCCTGTAATTGTGATGGGGCAAAAGGCACCAGGCAGCTTGGCATCATGGTGATACTTCCCAAAGTGTCCACTGGACTTCTGGCGAGTAACTCTAGAGCCTGGCACACTGGTTTATATGTGCCTTGAATTTTAAAACATCACTAAGTTTCTGAAATGAAAATGGGTTTCACAACAAGGGTTAAATAATCCTAACAATGCACAGACCCAAACTCTGTCTTCTTTGAGAGTCCCGTTAAGGAAACATCCTGCTGCTACTGTCTGTGTGTACATATCACAGGGAGGGTCAGCTTATTGGAATGGATTCTGACTTGGCGACACCGTTATGGCCTTTCACCTAAGGGTAGTAGGGGTCCCTGTCAAAGTTGTCCCTGCAATGGATTGAGTATTATCAGTGCCTCTAATATGGAGAACAGGAAAAGCCTTTGACAGGTAACAACGAAAGAGGTAGGGCTTTAGGCAGGCTCTTCTAAGTACCTATGAAGCCATGTTTTAATAGCACTTTATTTACTGTGTCTAATGTAGTCCTCAAAAAAACCTTCCTGGGGAAGTACATTTCCAACATGAGGAGAACTAAGATGTGGAATGAGATAAAATAACTTGCCCTGACTTACAGAAAAGCAAAAAAGAGAGAGCCAGGGTTAAAATTTAAGGCTGTCTGACCCTGAAACTTGTGCTTTTCCTTCCATATCACAATGACTCTCATACACAGTATTTGCTTTAAACTTGAGATAATAAAAAGGTATTATAATGTCTATGCCCCCAGAAGACTTACAACCTATGTGGAATATTAAAATAATACTTGAATATCTAAAACAATGCCAAATTAAGTCGCATTGGAGAAATGCAAAGAACGTGTTAGTAAGGTTCAAAGGAGTAATAGATCCCATTGGCTTGTGAGATCAGAAAAGGTTTGATTCCAGGAAGAGCTGGCACTTAAGCTGAGGCCTCAAGGATGGTTCAGACTTAAAAAGGCAGAGAAGGAGACAGGTGAGGCTTTCTAGGCAAATGACAAAGCACGTGACAAGTTTGGAGGTAGGAAGTAAAGTGAATGACCTGTGGGATCCATGACAGTTTCTGAGTAGGGAAGTGGTAAGATAATTATCGAATCTGAGGAACATTCATATGGCAACAGTATACAGAAGGTACGAAAGGGGGCTCAGATTCTGGAGGTGGGAAATCAGTTGGAAGGTTGATGCAGGAGTCCTGGCAAGAAGGAACAGAGGCCTAAACTATGCTGTCAAGAAGAAAATAGAATTTTTAAAATGGATAGCTGACACCTCCTCCAGCACAGTAAACAGGTCTAAAAGACCTGTTCCCGATTGTGCACTATGAAAGGGCATAAATAAATACAGGATCATATTCTTCTAACAAATATAAAACACCAGTAAGATGTATATAACACAGTGCACTTCTTTGCTAACATAACTAAAAAGCTACATTCATTTTGCAAATTAGGGCACTAAAAAAAGTTGTCAAGGGTTAAGTGACTTGTCCAGTGTCACTTAAGTTCTGGCCTGCCCAGGATATCACATTGGGCTTTTGAGACTAACGACTGACTTTTTGCCTATTGGTGTGCTGCAGAGATTAAGTAGCCATCGCCAATCAAATGTGGGGATGTTAAAGAAGGACTGGACCAACGACAGCACTTCCTTTCTCTGCCATATATTGTGAAATATGATTTCACTGCATTTGTACTTGACTCTAGGCTTTATTATTTTTTCAATGTCTCATACGTAACATTTTCTCCCCAATTAGATTTAGTTGCATTTTGAAGTCTATAATGATAGACATCATGAGGCACAAAAAAAGTGCTAACCTGGGACTGGGAGAGATTGTTTAGAGTCCCAGCCCTGCTAGTAACCACCTGTGTAACTTAGTTAAGTCATTAAATTTCTGTGGGCCTCATCATTCTAATAACAATTATGACAAAAATGAAAAACCACTATCACCACCAACACCCACCAGTGCTACCACCATCATCATCACAATTCATAAAGCATCATTTATGGGCTAGATGGTGGACTAAGAGCTTCAAGCACATCATCCTGCTTAACTCCTACAACACTATCAGGGAGCAACTGAGGCACAAAAAAGTTAAATAACTCTCCCAGGTCATGAAGTCAGTGGTTATACCACATGACTATTAATCCTACAGATCCTAGAGCTCCTATTGTGTTCCTAAACAGCTCACCACAGTTTTGGGCACATAGCTGATGATCAATTAATATGCTTTGAATTAGGGAGAGTAAATAATTACCTTTCCTGTCTCTCACCTCCCCCCCAAACTTTAAACAATGCAACATGAAACTTAGAATTCTATAGATACACATAAGTAGTGAGGACGGGCTCCTCAACCGTCTTAAGCAGTATTGCAATTACTCTAACCTGAAGTCTCTTGTTCCACCAAGGAGTTTGTCTCAAAAGGTTAACTTGTGGAAACTGTCTCTTTGGATGTTAGAAATCTCTAAGTCATTTGTCCTCCAGCTCCCTCTTTCCTGTCATGAGTAGAATATAGTCTTTGTGTCATTTCTTAATAAATGGTTTGCTATTAAGGAATCATTATAGTAATGTGGGCTATTGGAAGAAAGGGGTTACTTTAGAAGCCAACCCTCTTAATGACCTGCTCCTCTGCACACATTAGTAGTTGGATACAGTTGTGGTTATTGAGCTTCTGCCATCTACCAGAGACAATCTGCTCAGGCTTGCATTGTTGGAAAAAGAGGATGATGGAAAAAAATTCTATCCAAATTTTCAAGCTACTCTGCCTGGAGGATGATGGTGCACTGAGTTTACAACTTGTTCAACAGGAATCAGCAGGGAACGTTAACTAAATGACTAGTGTGTCCAGCCTATTGTTAATGGCACATATCCTCTGAGAGACTGCATTCAATGGAATTCAACAAACATTTATGGAGCACTTTCAGTGTGCCAGATATTGTTCCAGATGCTTGAGATACATCAGTGGACAAGATATATATATAAAAACCCCTGCCCTCATGAGACTTACATTTTAGAGATTAACCATCATAGCTGTCCCTTCCTCAAATCTGCATGGTCACTGAAGAATATAGAATAATGGCAATAAGTACCCACTAAAAAAGACTATCGAGGTTTAACATTCAATTTTCAACTTATAAAATAACTATGAAAAAATTGAGCTATATTTTTTTCAGATTACATGATCTAAAACATTCACTGAGATTTTGGGTACTTGTACTTTAAGACTGGGAGGCAGGGGGAGGCAGGGAGTCTAACAACAGCACACAGTTCTGTGGGCCCAGCACAATTTAGTGTTGTTTTGCATTCTAGTGGCACAGATCTTGCAGGAAAGTCCATGTCACTGGCACAAAAGGAGTGAACATGGGAAAATACTTGTTCTTTCTATCAAAGGCACCGTTGTAGAACATACAATGCTATGAAAACTCAAGCAAATCTGGAATCATCGTTAAAGGGAATTAACTTGGAAGGTAATTTATGGCAAGAAAATTCAACTCTTTTGTTATCTTCCTTTTACCGTAATATGCTTCCTGAACACTGACTATGAGAGAGGGCTTTTAGAAAGAAAAAAAAAATAAGTATAGTAAAATTAACTCATTTTATCAATTTGTGCTCTCTGCTAGAGTTTCCTGACTGTGGCTATGAGGGGCTGTAAAACTGATGAATTTGCATGGAAAAAGAAACCAGTGTAAGTAATTTGTGTAAGAGGTAACACGGACATAGACTGCTATAATTCAGACACCCTGCAGATAGCAGACTGCTGCAGTGTGAGCAGTTATGGGTTAGAAAAATGACCATACTGCAGTCAGTCTGACTTGAATGGAAATCAATCATAAAGGTACTTTCTCTGCAGCTTCTACGCCACAGTCTTCAGTAACTCCTTTGCCAAGCAGATTTCTGGTCTGTAAACCCTGATCTACTTTTTATACGCTTCCTTTCTAAGACGTCTGTCCAAATGCAGCCTTGGAGCATGGTTTTCCAAACAGGAACATAAAAGAAAGGCACTAAACTAAAACGAGGATTTCCCTCTATGTGAAAATGAACTTGCCTGCTATTAAAAGATTTAAGCAATGCTTTTTATGAAATGTAGGACTGGGAGCCAAAAGCCAGTAGAATGCTTTTAACCCCACAAAAGGCATCTGCTAACACAGAGCACTATTTTCACACATCCATGTCTTCTGGACACAAGTTTAAGAATGTGTGTGTTTACGGTGGCAAAAGGGGTAGAGAGAGGTGAAAGGAGAAATTTTTATTTCTGAAAAAATCCTTCCATTTTATTAAGATAGGAACAGTTCACTGATATCCTCTTCTGCCCACTCTGAATAAGGAAATTGGTTTATCTCTGATAGATTAATCATTATGAGTGAAGAAAGCTCAGTCCTGGAACTCAAACATAGACCTATACTCTACAGAGGAAGGAACATCTACTTACTTCTATAGTCCCCTCAGCACACAGCACAAGACACTTCATACATTATATATACAACAAATGTTTATTGAATTGAACTAAAATTATATGAGCTTGTTAATGAAAAAATAGCTAAGAACTAATATTAACTGAGCATTTATTATGTGCCAGGCAAGGTACTAGTTGTTTTACCTAAATTATCTCATTTAATCTTTGCAGAATCCCAACGAAATATGTATTTGTATTATTCTCATTTACAAATGAGAAAGTCAGCTGAGAAGTTAACGTGACCAAGTTTGCACAGCTAAATAAATGATGGAAGCTAGGGTTTGAATGTAGATATTTCCCAGATGTCTGCCCAGAGGAACAGGGACAAAACCCACATTACTAGGCTCTCTGTCTTTCCTTTGTCATTAGTTACTAGGGAGGCGATTCATCAAGATTTAAAGAAAAAAAATAATTATCACCAACACTTAAATGGCAAAACTTCTATCTCATCCTCCACCGTCTCACTTCTTACAGGTTGTTAGCATTGTGAGTGTCAGCCAGCATTCCATGGGATGAAAGGCCCTGACACTTGGCCTAACAGAGCCATCCACAGAGGGGTTAGCGGTGCTGACTGATCTCCTGCATTAGTGGCTTCTGCCTTTGGGAATGAAATTGATTTTCTGCATTTTAGAGTATCATCTCATCTTCACTTTTGGTTGAGGTCAAATGTGGTACTCTATGAGTATCTGATACAATGTCAGCCATGGGATTAAGTCTTCCCTGACAGAGTATGGATTTGATGGCCTAAGGGGTCTTTTCACCACAATGATCTATAAACCAGGGAAAGGCTTCTAAACATAAGTCCCATAACCAAGAGTGCACTGGGACTATCTGACCATTAGCTATTAGGAAACCAAACTATATCAACACAGTCTCATCCTAACAATGTACTAATCTAGCTGTCTGTAAAAATCATAGTTTTCCATATTTTCACCAAGAACTGTTTAATTTTTTCCTCCTCCATCGATTGAATAATCCTAAGTGTTAATATGTACTCATATTAACCACATACTGGATCGGTGCAGTTCCAGTTTGACTTAATGTGTGGCTTTGCTGAGTGTAGACTCCACCAATCTCCTCCTGGACATCATGAGGCCTATAGGATCACCAACAGCCTTTCTAATCAGCAAGAGCCAGCTAGGATAACACAAAAATCTCAATATTTGTGGCCTTAGTGTGGGGTAATATAGGATTTCTCTCAGGC
Source organism: Cynocephalus volans (assembly GCF_027409185.1). Lineage (NCBI taxonomy): Eukaryota > Metazoa > Chordata > Mammalia > Dermoptera > Cynocephalidae > Cynocephalus > Cynocephalus volans. The sequence goes on along the minus strand of NC_084467.1, from coordinate 52,189,058 downwards.
TTTTGGAAATCACAAAAATGTCCTTTAGTTCCCCAACAATACCTACTGGTTATGAATATGTGCTCTTAAAAATATCGAGGCTTCCGAGTGCATAAAGATTTACTAAAAAACACATTGTCAGTAATGACCTCCAGCGTGCTACTGTTATTCACAGAGGATTTATTTTCATAATATAAGTGAAAGCAAAATTTTAAAATACTACAGAACCAAGTGCTACCTTTTTGAACTCTGATACAAATAACCCAGGTATAGGTGGCTACTTAAAAAAGTTAATGTGTCAGTGTTAGACTGGGAATTTTAAAATATCTTATCACTCATTAGATGCCCTGGGAGAGAAATTTCCAGAATATTGAAGAAACAAAGACTTTGCCTGTAAACATGAGGATTGAGAATCTTCTGGCTTCCGAAAGCAGATGAATGAAGAGTATTGGCATGCTCTTACGCTATCAGAATTATTAACTCTGAAGAGATCACTAGGATGGTTCTTCTAATAAACTGGTTATTAGAACATGAATCCTAAAATTTATACACACACATATTTTTAATAAATTTGCTGATAGTGATCAGCTCAAAAATCAGCTCTGAGCAAACAGTGAAAAATCAGGGGCAGAGGTTTGTTCAACAATCATCATAGCAGCATCACTGCTGAGCATCTACTATATGTCAGATATCTGACATTCTCTCCTTAATCTTTGTAAAACTCCTTAGAGGTATTACTATTTCCAGCACTAGGACTTAAGTTGGGCACACAATTGGGACTTAGTAAATATTTGTTGATTGAAAAAATGATTGTAACCTATGAGGAGAATACCCCTCTTAGAAGAGAATAACCCCCATGAGAGGGGTTAAATATTGCCCAGAGTCATACAGCTAATAAGGGGCAAAGTTTAATGCCCAACTCTATATCCTGGATGACTTTATGATATCATGCCACCACCTTGAATATAGATTTTATATATTACATATAGGAAGTATAACCAATGGGTTACCTAGAAAGAATAAGAAACAGATGAACATACAAATAGAGACTAAGACAACCAATTACTATGTACATCAAGTTGTTATGTCTTCTCCTTCTCCCTAGTCCAAATCTTGATGACAAGACTGTTCGTAGTCTGTTAAATATAGCAGAAGCTTCAGCTGAGAATAGAGAACAAAAGGCCCCCAAATCTTGCCATGAGAACTCTAATCAGGAAGGTTGTAGACGTATAACAGAAAGCACTGGACCTTCATGCACAGCACTGGCTGAAGGATGCACAGGTGTCATAGGCTTGCTCCTACCACAGTTCTAATTTCAGCCAGCACAATGGTCCATAACACAACCGCCAGGGCACACATCAAACACGAGGTATAGGCACATTTCAATTTGTAGGGCTGAGGACAGAGGCAGCCTAAAGGGGGTAGAGAGACATCTCTCAGCTTATATGGCTCATTCTCTTTTGGGTGAGGAAGGTAGAATCGCAAAAAATCATGTTTGGCTGCCCATATTGTGAGCTGAGATTCCAAAGAAAGAGTAGTTTGATGAAAAGTTCTATTAATGCCAGTCCAGTCAATTTGCTGCCAGCTTTGCTACCAAATATTCACCTCAAATATGTCAAGAAAATTAAAAGAAAAAAATTATACAACAAGACATCCTTCTGAACCAATTCAATTTCAATATTTATTTTGAGATTTTATTGAATTATAGTAGAGGAAACCTGCTAAATTAAGCCAGCCAGACTGATATTTTTCTTCTTAAGAGTATGGCAATATTTATTATTTTATCTCTCTATGAGGAGCTGATTAAAATTAGAAAATGAAACATTTGCAATGCTATAATCTATTCAGAATAAGGTGGTTTAGACAGGCAAAATGAAAAATATGCTTACAGGAAAATCAGCATTTTCTATTCTATAACTTAGCAGATTTTCTTTAAAAACTATATTTTGGAGGTAGACATTATGATTTTTTTTAAAGGGATACCCACTCTCTTGTCTGCTACACACCATATCCTCATTCTAGAAGAGGTGCCATTGACTTCTACAGATATAAAACGTGTGATGCTCATTTTAAAATTACTAGTAGAGCCTGCTATTGACCATCTAATTATGCCGAGTTCCATTTATAAACATAGCTAACCACTAAGTTTATGGAGACTTTTTGTGCTGCTTTAATAGGATATTGATCGAGAGCATAGTTTGAGTAGACTGCCATTGAATTGTGTAATGCCAGACAAAAGGCAAGGTCACAACAACTGTTCATGCTATGGCTGCAGTCTATTTTTTATTACAATCTTTTTGTCTCTTCCTTTAATGCTCAAGCTGAAATGGTCTCTTTTTTAAAAAGATCTTGCTTAAGAATATAAACTATTTTAAAAGTTCATTTCCATGTAATGATCACAGTTATCATGTTACTGAACAGAAGAGAACCAACAGCCCACTTGTTCAGAAAAAAAAAAAAAAAAAGTTTCAAATCTATCCCTCTTTTTTATAAAGATCTAAAGTACTGCGATTATTTATTAGCACCACGCTCTAACCAACTGAGCTAACCGGCCGCCTAGGTACTGCGATTATTTAAATGGCACCTCAAAGGACTGGAAGTCTGGAGTTTCCTATCCTATACCCATTTCCTCATTAGTCCTTCTGTGCAAAAACACTTTGTATTTTCAAGTTTGGGTTTGTCCCTACCAAAGGGTTTCATTTTCTTCTTGGGCCTGTAGCTGAGTTCATTCTGTTTTAGTAGTTCCATCACGTCAGGTTAGAATACTGCCAATCGTTCTCACTAAATTGCTGGACTGAAAATCTAAGTGTATGAATATAGGCATTCGAAGATACACCAAAGACCTAGAGACTGAAAGAAAGTTAAAACTGAACTGCAAGTTGGATTCTAATGATGATCCCTGTGTGAGAATATAGAAAGAGTGCACATTCTAAGGCAGGAAACAGCCACTAGGGTGCCACCTCATGCCAGGCTGAGGCAGATGCCTGGTTCCATTCACTCCCACTCTCCATTGACAAACAACTCGGGAATCCTGTAGTCGACCCAGCAGCCGAGCTTTGTGGCAGAGCCAGGACAATTCAGCTGCTGGATTTTAATAGATTCTGCAGCAGTGCAACAGGAACCAAAAATCAGTCTGGGTAACTGAGAGTGGTTTTCACACCCAAAGACTCGAAGGCTGGCCACAGTGTACTGAGAATCCCGGCTTTTCAAAATTCCAGGGCCATGAAGTCATCCTTAGCCGCGAAGTTTACTTAACCCTTGCAGCCAGCTTGAGTGTACAAACCACTGCTGAAAATTAGAACCCACCAGGCCAGAGTCACAATGGCCTGTGTGTATTTGCGGTTTTCCTCTTTCCCAGTGAAGTATTTAAGGTTTCAGAGTCACTCCACCAACTTCAAGTAAAACAGAGTCAGCACTTTAGAAGGAAATGGGCAGAAGTAGTGGATTCTTTGGGAGAACTTTCTGGGTTCATACCAGGAGTGATATTTGACAGCTTCAGAGCACATACTTTGAGGAAAACACTGGTGCAAAATAAACGAGCGGGTGCTAAGCAGCGTCATTTAGCAGCTAGCAGAGCGGGCTCTCTCTGCAGCAACTTCAAGGGTAGGAGACCAATCCGAAAATGCCTCTAGAAGGCTTTGTTTGAAAATGCAGCATCATGTAAGAGCCATTTCAGCAGATGGTTCCTGTCTCTTTCCTCAGAGTATTATGCTAAAACAACTTTAGTGACTCTAAACCACATTGTTAGCACTTATAAACCCTCTCCCCCAAAACAGAGAATACTTCTCTCTTTCTCTCTGGCACAGTGTCTAGTGGTCTGTAATTTTTCCCCTTCCCGGGAACAAGGTAATAAATAACTAGAACTACTTTCAGATGGTCCTACCACATGGGGGGAAAGGTAGCAAGAGAACAAATACAGATTTGTTTTTATGCTGTAGTACTTTCTTGGCTGCAGAAAAAGGACTCTCCTTTCTTGCCTTTCATGGACTTCAGATGATAATGCAAAAAATTACAGGATGGTGGGTGGGAGGCTAAGGTGAGAGGGGATTTCATGTGAGACCACGGCTTCAGTCTGCCAGCAGGAGTCCCTAGTTCCACCAGCTCCCTGTATCTGATCAGCGTAATTTATTGTCTAGCAACCTTGTTGCCTGATCCCTCACCCCTGAACTTGTGAGGCTAAGCCGACAACTTTCTCCTGAGTTTCTCTGCCATTGTCACCTCAGTAGTAACACTATTCTAAATAACAAACTTAGCACATAGTTATTTCAGTGCATCCTTATGAGGAAATACTAAAATAGCACCTCCCTCCTTTATTAAATTTAAAAGGAGGAAAACTAAAAAGAGAAACTAACTGGAAAAACCTGGGGAAAGTAAATATTTATATTAGCAAATTTTAAAATTGAGTACTAAAAAAGATTCAGAAAGAGAGAAAATGTTCAAGCTAAGGCCATCATTACTGATTACTGTGAAATTTCCAGGCCATATACATGGTCATAATTAGATGTGATTGGCAGGGACTGGATGGGGTTGATATACATAAAAGGTGGTTAAGAAGAAATCTGCAGCACAGTAGAAGAAATTCTAAGACACTGAGGCCATTAAAAACATACAAGTAAAAGCAAAACTATGGAGAGAGTATTAAAAAGAGTATGGGGGTGAGGGGGTTGGCAGAGCGAATGCATAGGAGGAGGACAGGGGATTTTTAGGGCAGTGAAACTATCCTGTATGATACTGTAATAGTAGATACATGTCATTACACAGTTGTCAAAACCCATAAATGTACACCACCAAGAATGAGCCCTAATGTAAACTATGGTCTTTAGTTAATAATTGCGTGTCAATATTGGCTCATCACTTTTAACAAATGCACTACACTAGCAAAAGATGTTAATAATAGAGGAAATGGTTTGTGGGGGCAGGGGGTATAAGAGATTTCTCTACTTTCTGTTAACCTAAAACTATAAATGTAAAAAAGTGCTCTAAAAAAAAAAAGCCTATAATTAAAAACAAAATCATACCTAAAAACAAATCCAGGAAAAAAAAAATTTAATTAAGTGCTTTACATGTTTTGGCTTACCTAAAAATAGTTTTAACCTTTTTTTAAAATGTACAAATTAAGAAGCTAAAAGTTTATCAACTCAACAAGAACTGATTATTCAATAAAAGCATATACTCCTTGCATTTTACTTAGTTCTATAATGCAGTTACAGGAGCAGTTATGACAAAAATGTCTGCAGTCAGCTAGCTGAATACAGCAAAGTAAAAAGAGCAAGTTGCTTAACTAACCTCTTTGAGCATCAGTCTCCTCCATCTGTAAAAAGGGACTCTAACACCAACCACAGGATGATTGAGTGAGATAACGTTTACAAAGTACCTAGCATAATGCCTGGTATATGGGTTATGTTCGATAATTGCTAGCTACTATAATTTCTCATATTAGTATTATATCATACTCATAACAGGGCTAATATCATGTGTTTAATCAACTTATGTGCCAGTTAACCTATTTCTATTTCAAGGATACAGAATGCACTCCAACACCATACCTGCAAAAGGTGTCCACTGCCAGTCTAAATGGATGCTCAGCTCTTCCCACATGGGGACATGAGGAAGAGGACCAGAACACCATAAGGAATGGGTGAGGATTTCAACTCCATCACGTGGCTTCAGTGTAAAGTCCTCCAGAAAGGTGTGTAGCTGAGGAACGCTGAGCTGGGGGTCCTTATCCCATCAGTCAAGGCAATCTTGTGAAACATGCCCTGACAACCTAGATTAAAGATCCGCAGGAAAGGGGGGTATCTGGATGACAGTTGACCAGTTTGGCCTGAAGCCATGATTTAGCTGACACAGCCCAGTCCCACTCCTGCCAAACAGTTTCAGTCAGCACAAGGCCATGTGTGAGTGAGTCCTAGAGCGATTACACAGCAGTGTGGAGAATCGAAAAGAATTCAGGAGTCAAAGGACATTCATGATGCCAGGCACTGGCCACACAACACCCTAAGTGGGGACAGGAAACAAATCCAGGTCCCTCTGCAAATTCAATCCCTGGTCCAGCCATACCCTCTCAGTCTTGAAGGCAGGTTTAGAATTCTTTGGTAACCATGCCATCTTAACTGAATGCAGGTCTAATCAATCTTGGAACTGATAAGCTTTGGGATATAAGACCTTAAAGGGAAATACAGGAAGTGGAAGAAGGAGATGCTGGGGATGGTTCTGAGCAGGGTGGGCCTTCTGGACACTGGTGGTAATGAAGACTAAACATAAGCATTACAGTGGCCAGGGTAGAATAAAATGGTATAGTGCTCCAATCTTAGAATTAAAAGGATTTTCTTTTCACTCTTTAAGTCTGTGTTTAGATCCCAGTCAGGGCTCAGTGAATGAATTTCCCTATAATTCTACTGTGTCAGGTATACTCTCATATATATTCTCTGTATTATATTATTATTAAAATTACAAGAAAATGTAGAATATTGGTCATTTTTAAAGTTTTAAACAGTAAAAAAAAAATACACATGCATTGTTGTCTATGGCAAGTAACTGGCTAAAATCAGCTGTGTTATAACTAGGGCGGCATATACCCTCCAGGTTAACAAAGCAGTCTAGTCTCTACTTAACTGGTTGGTACTTTAAGCACTCTTCAGTAATATGGCAGCCACTTCTCCATTTCAAGTCACAACCTGCTGCTCCTAATGCCTCATTCCTTAGGGTTCTGACTCTCCTAAACTGGAACACATCTCAGCATCAATCTGGGAGTCTCTGACTCCCAGAATTCTAATACTCATGTTACCTTCCCACTATTTTTCCTGTCGAGTCTCACACTGTAGATTTTCTCAAGTTCCCTTGGGCCAGTCTAAGAGTATGGATTCTAGCATTACAGAAACTTCACTCACTGTTTGACTTTGAGTAAATGACTTAAATAGATCCTCAATGTAACTCAACTGTAAAAATGGGGGTAATTTCTTATCTGATAAGTTGATTACAAAATTTAATCTATGTAATATACATGAAGGCCTTGCAAAGTGCTTTGCAGACAGTAAATGCTCAATAGTCATTAGACTCTCTCCTGCCCCCAAACTGTACACCACTTTATGGACTCTTAAGACTCTCCTAGCCTATGAATGGCTGAAATAAGAACAGACAGAATCCAGGCTCGTGAGGTCAGGATAACCTGACTTGCTAGGCCTGACATCTTGTCATGACATTGACTGGCTTACTCTGTGCATCTTGTAAGCCTATAGCACAGTGAATGGGGAATATAAACTTGAAATGAAAACATTTATTTTTATTCTACCTCATTCCATAAAGGGCTTGATGCCACTCGAAACTAATTTTAACAATGTAAGTTTTATCTACAAGTGGTATTTTTAAGTAGGAGGGTTAAAAAATAAAATTTTAATATTTGGTATTTATTTTTCCTTCTTTTTATTGGGACCTAAAACATCACAGTCATTGTAGGTATGCTTTTAAATAAAAACAAAGAGATGTTCTTGAAGGAAGGCAACTATGTGTGTGTGCACGCATGCGTGTGTGTCGTGTGTATATGAGTGAGAGAGTAAGAGACAGAGAGAGAGAGAATTCTATATCTTCTTGGACTATCTGGATTATGTCATAGCAAAAATGCGATCAGTAGGCCTTTGATCAAGAGAACAAGGTAGTGACAGGAGCTCTTCATTCACTGTTGTTAGTGATTATTGACAAGCTGGTAATGATCATGCTGCACTGTGTCACCCATACTGAGGGCATTAGCATTGTTTAAAGGTCAAAAACAGTCTTTTAAAATGCAGAATTTCTTAGAAATCGGGGAAGCCTCAGAATTTTTTTTAACCAAGTTCACACTGTAAACCAGGGAATACACGAGACACTCAGGATTTCAGTCCTTCCCCTAGGCCTTGTATTAAAATGATTATTTAATTTTTTGTGATTTAAATTCTTGGCTGTCAAATTGTGTGGCAAAATACTTCCACTGGGTGAATGAAAAGGGGATTTTTAAAGCCTTTTATGTCTCTAGGAGGCCTGGGCAGAAAGTAAGCACAAAGGCGAGGTGATATCTACACCAAATCAAAGCAAAATTATACTTACTCTGTGACACTCTGACTAGCTCAGTCACACTAAAAACACCTGATGTGACAAAACTGTCCTGGAAGCCCAAATGTCCTGGGGGAACAAAAACAAAAGAAAACAAAGTGTCATAAGTAGAAGACATTTGACAACAGAACTCTAAATACTAGTTTCATTATGATTGAGAAATGTGATGCCTAATCTCATACTCCGCTCTAGTTAGAGTTTATGTGGGAGGGCACAGTCATTTAGTTACGGAGACAGTTCTTTGGTTTGCATCTGGAGGCTGTAGAAAACTATGACACAACAACCGGGTGATTTTTGAAATGGTTAAAAAAAATTCAACGGAAATCTGAAACAAAAGACAATTTAAAATAAATGGTTACCCTGCGTGACCTCTGAGACTTTAACAATTGGGATGAAAACAGCATACCTAAGAATCAACCAGGATAGCTAAATTCCCTAATAGTTTTTAAACATTATTCACTGAAGAAACATCTGACTGGGATTAGTTATTCATTCATTTAAATCAAACAAGATTTAGAGATGTTCCCTTCATTTCTGGAGGGACCACAGGGTGAATTTTTAAAAAGCCAGAATAGAAAAAGCAAGCCCCAGACCGTGAAACATAAAAACAAATTCTTTTGAGCACAAATAAAAACTTCGATGTGTTTGGAGAACAAGAGTTTCTTGTGTTTTTGGTTTTTTTTTTTTTTAACAAAGATAATAAATCAATGGCTCAAAAACTGTTTAATCTCTGAATTTTGTGTCTGCTTCATTTTTGCTGGATATAATTAATTTCCTTTAAGATATCTGATATTACATCTATAACCAATTTACTCATTTAGTTTTGCGGGACATTCAGAAACATAAAACTTGCAAATGGCAAGGAATACATAATCTATGACATGTAGTTTCCCTTTCTGCCTCTAAAATTTTGATGCTATGAGTTTCACATAGGCAAATTCTAGTTGAGAGATCTGTCTGTAAGGTCAGCTTAATCTATACCTGGTTTAAAATTTGGGTCAGAAGAAAAGCTGTTGGCTGAAGGGATTTCAAAATAATTGTCTCTGAAATAAGAAATATAGCTTCAAGAAATGCAACATAAGAAAACAGACCAATCTGAATAAATAACAATATGTCAGTAAAATTTGTTACTGGTAAAAGCTAGATGTTACACACTACTTAGGGGAAGCAAGTTCACTTATGGCACAGTATATACATCAATAAATTTATTAAATGTCATGCATATAAACGCAAGCAAAAATAAACCATATTTTGGAGGATTACAAATGGACCTATAAATCCTCCTTCTTTTGGTTACATTGGATTTTTGCATAAGAAAAATTTTTACTGAGATTTAAAAGAAAATTTTAAGTTAACTTTTATATCAAACACACGATATATGGTATTTTAGATAAAACAGTTCTAATTTTTAGGATTTGCAATCATCATAAACTGCTTTTAAAAATAAATGGCAAAATTTCACTTTAAACATGCTTAAGAAATTTCACCTCCCAAAGCAACCCACACCCAGGTATTTAATGGGTTTTTATCCGGTAAGCATCTGAGGTGCTGTCTCTTACATTAAGAAAGCTGAGAAGTTAAAAAATTAATAAATAAGTAAACATTCTCTAATGAGGTCTTGGCAAAACAGACCATAACATCTCTTTCTTATTGGAGCACCATTAATGTCACTTTTATCCCACAGATCTTAACAAAGGAAATCCAACCACAATATACATTAAGGTTGACTTAAAACACATAGAACAATAACAAGGAAATTCATAGCTGAATAGGAAAATCTGGGTTGATCTCCTGCTCTTGCTCATCTCTATCCTCATCACTTGACGTGCGGGCTGATACTTGTTTCAGTTCCAATCTTTCAATTCCTTATTTTAAGGATAAACTAACATGAGTTTCTGTATGGAGTGAAAATAAACACATGCACTTTAATCCTGCCACCAAAAAAGCAAGCAATATATTTTAAAGATTCAGTTGAGTCTGGCTCAAGGACTTGAAGGTGGGGGCCTGCATTCATCCATTCGAACTATCACTTTCCTGGTTGCCCCTTTTCTTTTGTCCACCTCTTAAATGTTGCTATTCTCCAGGGTCTGTGCTCATCTGTCCTTGTATACATATATATATGTGCATATGTGTGTGTGTGTGTGTATTTCTTAAATTATTGTATCTACTTCCATGATATCAGGTACCAGTCTAGATTGTGATATCTGTGAAAACTAGAATAACGTTTGTTCTGCTCACCACTGTATCCTTAATGCCTGAGACAAAGCAGTTAGTAAGTGAAAATGTGTTAAATGACTAGATGAATAAATCTATAGGCCAATCGCTCTTGAATCTTTATCTTTTGCCAAGATCTCTCTCCTGCATTCCAAACCTATAAACTTAAATATTCATTGGACATTCCATCCAGGTAACCCACAGGTATCCTCAGACCCATCATGTCCAAAGCTGAACTCATTTTCTTCTCCCCAAAAAGCCTGTTCTTACTCTTTTGAATTCCCTATTTCAATGAACCATACACCATTCATCTAGTTTTCCATGTTTTGGTGACATCCCTGACTCCTATCTTTTGTAATCACCCACATCCAACTAATCCCCATCGATTCGGTTTCCTTACTATTTCTTGACTCTATGTATGCTTCCATCTCCCCACTATGACCATGGCTCAGGATCTTCCCACTTCTCAACAGCATGATGGGAAAGCCTCCTGTGTTCCCTATCATCAGTCTTGGCTTCCTCTCCAATCCACTCTCCACTCTGCAGCCAGAGCTGTCTCACTAACCAGCAGACCAGATGATTCATTCATTTATTCAACAAACGTTTATTGAGCACCTATCATGTGCCAAGCATTGCGCTAGGGGCTCAAGATACAGTTTCTACCTTCAGGGAGTTTACAGTTTAGAAGCAGAGACAGCTGAAAACATGTAAAATAAAAAAATTATTTAAAAAATTATTAATGGTATAATGATATGAAAGAAACAAATAGCAAAAGCTTTAGAAAGGGTGGTCAGGGAAGGTCTCTCTTAAGAGCTGACTTTGGAAAGATATTAAGGAGCGGGCCAGGAAGAAAAAGGGGAGAGCTCTACTGGCAGAGGGATTAACATGTGCAAAGGCCCTGAGGTAGGAAAGAACAAGGGTATTAGAGAAACTGAGATAAATCCAATGTGTTTAGAGCTCACTGCCCTATCAGAAATCTTGTAAGAGACCCACAGAGCACTCAGGGCACAGTACAAACTCTTTTGCACTGCATATGACCTCGAAATAGCCTCTGTTCTTTTCTCCAGGTTCATCTTTTATCTCACCTCCCGATTCTGACCCTACCCCTTCACCTAAGGGAACTACATGCACCTTCCTGGACCTGGTTCATCCCCCTCCCCTGATACTACTCATTCTTCCTACAATGTCTGTCCTTCCTACTCTTTGCTTGCTCACCTACTAACCATCCTTTAGGACTCAGCTTTGTTGTCACCTCTATCAAAATTCTTCTGTTGCTCCCATCTCTGGGGAAAACTCCTTTTTTCTTTCCTCAATACTGCCCAGGTACACTATATGCCCCTCTAACCTATGACTTAGCATACTGAATTGTAATTTTGCCTTTTTCTCCTATTAGACTGTGAGCCCTTTGAGCGGGGAGAGTATCTTCTGTGTCTTTTGTATTAGGACCTCCAGGTCCTAATACAGGGCCTGGCAGGCAGTAAGCACTCCAGAGATGCCTCTGAATAAACAAAACTCAGATCGGGCTCACCCAAATTTATTTTCCCTTTTCATAAAAAATTTGAGAGAATTTATTTACGTCTTTCTTAAATTTCTAGCAATATAGTTTGAACTAAAATTGAGCCTACCTACACTGGAACACTATTAAAATGACCCATCCAAATATTCTCTCCAAACTAAATAGGATCAGGACAGGACAGACAATGAAGCTTCTGGTCAAGAAGGTGCCATCAGTTTCTCTGAAGAGAAATGCCTGAGATTGTCCTATAGTCATTAGCAACTTGGGTGCTTCAAAAAGTTCATGGAAAGATTCCTACTATCTTTTAATTCTATTTTTCACAAACTTTTGGAAGTATATTTGCATTGTGGGAGATCAAGGAAAAATAGAGTACAAAGGCAGCATTATTGCCCATAATGGACATAAGGGACCAAAAATGGGACCTAGTTCCAAGCTTAAACTAAGATCTTGTGTAACCCTGAGAAAGTCACTGCAAAAATAACAATTTCATTATTCTTCTGCCACCACCAACCTACCACCCAAGGCTAATCTTAGTAGAAGGTGTGTATGTTAGAGGGTAAAGTTTATGTGAATGTACAATAATCAGAAAAATAAAGAGTATAATTATTTCACAAGTCCTGATGTAACCATCTCTTTCTTCCTAGTACTATCAGATTATCAGACAGTTTTGGCGGGTTTATGTTCATTACGTATCCCTGAGGACAGGTCTGTACATACACTCCATGAAACTTTGAATGGCTATGAAACTGGTTTTGTGCCTTCACCTATTATTTGGAAACCCACTCATGAACTCTATAAGAAGACAGAAATGAGAAATGAAACCTAAGAAATGATGGAAGAAGTGATATTGCTAACATAATTACTAAGCGATCCTGAGTGGATTAATGTTTCATTCTCACTAACACAAACCAAATCATAAAAATAACTTTCAGGGAAATTACACTAATCTGATTGTTCTACTTTATCGCAAAATGAGAGAAAAGTGGGAAAAAAATAAAAAGGTAAATTTAAGCAATTCCAAATTCAGATGTTATTAGCATTAATAGACCCTCAGTTGGAAAGCTGATTAAATATTCCTGAAAGATCTCAAGATTTACATTTTGAATGGCGCCTCTCAGAAATAAGTGCAAAACGTATACTCTGTTGGAAAGCCAGATTGCTCCATGATCTATCTTTATAACTCTGAACTACTGTTCAGGAGCAATTGTATGGGAGATTGAAATGAGGAACAGATCCTCTCTCATTTTATATAAAACAGCTAAAAAGTTCATTCACTGAAGTTCAATGAATTTCCAATTAGAGTATAGATTTCAATACCTTGGAGTCAGTCATACTTAACAGTGGGGAGAGATTAGACTTTTTTGGGAGACACAGAAATATAAAAAGCTAAATTCTTTTATGGGTAGGTAGGAAAAGCAGCTCCCTTTACTTTGATGATATCAGCAGTTATTATGGAAAATGCCATTATATGGGAACCAAATCTCATTTCATGGAGGGACTGAACATCTATCTACCTTTTAACAAGCAGAAAAGAAAAAAAGTTAGATTTGCAGAGAGACAGGTAACCTTGCAGAACTGTTCAGAGGTCAGGGGAAGAGACAGTTGGGAAAAAAACATCCAGACGGCTGGCCATTACATCAAGTTTGAATGTCCATGCAATAGAGTTAATTTTGTCTCTGAAGAGGAAAGTCTATACACACAATGGTATTTTTGTTTTTCCTGTTGGGATATCAAGGGGCTCTCAGCCCTAAATGAACAAATCTCATCTGCTTAATGGATGTAGACAAACTGCAATACACAGGTCATTTCTTCAAAAAGAACGTATCTCTTACTCTATTGTCCTTATTTATTGGTAAATAAGGTGCCATCCCTAATCAAAGATATGCCAACGACTAGGCTTTCCCAAACTTGTGCGCTCAGGCCACTCGAAAGGACAAGAGCTCCCTCGTTCTCACGCCATTTATATTCCACAAGGATTTGGGGTTGCCTGTGATGTGCACGCCCTGTGCTGGGGACATGGCTCTCATAGGATTCACATCCTCCCATCCTCCAAAAAGTTCACCTTGTCAGCCGTGCTCCTCTCTGGAATTTTAATTTCTCCTCCTATGAACTCCCTACCTATGGGAATGAGGCTCTTAACCTCCCCTCTTGTCCCCAGCTCAGTGCATTTGAGGTGTGCTCAATAAATACTGTGAAGGAGAGAACCTCTGCTCTCCTTGTCTCATGTCACTAGCCTCTTCCTAACTTATTTGATAGTTGTTTACATGTCTTATGTCTGCATTCCTACAACAAATAAGGGTCTGATTTGTGACTATATGTGGACTATTTAAATTATTCTACCATTCATTAGTGACATTTGAGGTATTTTTTATTTTTAGAATAATTTCTAATATTACAACAAATGCAAAAAAAAAAATCAAACATCTACTAAAAAAGAACACAGGAGCAATAAAAATTAAAGTACACATATATTCTTTTTGTGCAGTTAACCTTTCCGATGGTAGAGGAAAACTCATTAGGTAGGTACTCTGCTTACAGTAAACATGTAAAAATTGACATACAGTGTTAGACTAACAATAACACTGAAATACTTTTGTGTCTAGAAAGTTATGCCTGAGAATTTGTATAACAAAGAAATATTTGTCATCAAATAATATGGATGAGGTGTTTTGAGATTCTCAGATGAATAAATGGATTTGTAATACGGTACAATTGTCATTTTGGTTTATCATGACACATTAAGGAATTGTCACCATTATGGAAATAATGTACTCTTAGCTGAAAAGAATGAAGCAAAATGAGGGTTGAGAAGTATGTGTCACGGGACTTAAATACTGTCAGTCTCCTTCTTTTGTGGCTCCAAATTTCCCTGCACTGCTCATTCACTGTTACTCAATATTGACACATGATCTGTGTTTTTTGTTTGTTTTTCTGTCATTGCTCATTCAATGATTTCTGCCATATTCATACTGATAAAGTCAATATTTGGTTTACTGCCTTCATTCAATAAATATTTACTGAATGTCTATTATGTGCAAGCACAGTCCTAGGCCCTAGGGACACAAAAGGAAATGACACAAGGTCCTTACTCTTGGGGGCTCACATCTCCAGTCAAGGAAGATATTTGTGCTAAGATTTTCAGTAATGTACAAGGGTACTCCAAAAAGTTCATGGAAAGATTCATATTATCTTTTAATCCTATTTTTCCATGAACTTTTTCAAGTACCCTCATATCTATGTAAAATTGGGTCTTTTTATAAGACCTTTCTAGAAAAACATTATAAATTGACAAAGACTATTATAATACCCCACTGTGCTGAGTCTGATGGTTGTGCACACATGTATGTGGTGGACACCTAGAAACCACCCTTGCAGTTAGGAGTGGCCACAAGTAGGATGTGAATATGAGTGATATAACCAACTTTCACCCCATGTGCCTGAAAGGAAATTCCTGTTCTGGACACTCTCTCTTCCCTTTTTATGAGCTAGAACACTTTTGACAATGCAGACAAAGACAGTGCCTATGAGACAGAGCAATGAGGTAGAAGGAACCTGGGACTCTGAATGACAGTGTAGAGTAGAACCACCTTCTCAACTTAGGCTGTCCATCTGGGAGTGTCACCAAAAAGAAAAACAGACTTCAATGTATACAACACACTGTACTTTTTTGTGTTTTTGGTTTCTTTGTTATTAACTTAGCACATACTAACCAACATAACTACTAACTTTTCCCTTTTGGATCTAAACTGTAACAAATTAGCAGCCCACAGGCCAATTCCAGTCTGCAAATATATTTTGCTTTACTAGCACAGCACTTACTATTATTTTTATTATTATTGGAATGCTTTTAAACTAGACATGAATTTATAAATTTATCACACTCTCCAAAACCCTTATTTAAATCTGCAAGGTCCCTGTCGGTGCATATATCTATCGATCGATCGATCGATCGATCGATATATGTTATGCCTGATATGTGTCTTCTCTCCACTTTAATTCACTAGCACAGTAGGGAAAGAATGGATGGATGATTGGTGTCTTTTGTCTGAAAAAAAAAAAGCCATCAGTATTTCATGATGTCCTTGAGAATTAACTTTAGGCTTCTAAGCTAGGCATTTAAAGCCCCTCAAAATCTGGCCTCTAATACACTTTTTCATCATTATCTTCCCATAACACCCACAGATATACTCTCTGTGTTGCAGCCAAGATTTCCCACCTGCTATTCTCTAAATACAGAACGGATGTGTTCCATCCTCCATATCAGGGTTCATACCAGGACTTCCCAAAATGTGTGATGTAGAGTAGACCCCCAAATGCTCCACCAAAAACAAACAAATAAAAACAAAGATACAAATGTATATCAAATAAAGGTTTCCATACTAAAATAAGTTTGGAAAATGCTATCACACCCATTCTTGGAAAGTGACAGGGAACGTTTATATTTTAAAGTCTCTAAGAATTCCTGCTATCAATACACTTTCTTACTATGATTTAATTCATTATTTCCTCAATAATTTGGCAGAAGATAACATTTGTGCAAATGTTCTGCAGATACACTGGTTTATACTGCTCCTTTCCTCTTTTCCCCATTTGGGTTAATGTGCTGAGGGGGAAAAGGAATCAGAAGGCTTTGAGCTAATTAACACTTTTAACTCATGACCCAGGGACGCTCCGCATCTTAACTTGCAATCACTCTGACATATCTACATTAGGAAAATGGATTCAAATCGAATGACAGGCATTATAAAGTTAGTCTCCTACCTGCAAAATGTGTCCATAGAACCTCTCCAGATAGTAGTAATTTTCACCAAAAATATACCTTTCATTTATCCAGTATTTACTATGCGTCTGGTGCCCTGCTAAGAACTTCAACCATATTAGCCCTATTCCTGCTCCAACTCTGCAGTTGGGAATATTCTGATTCTATAAAAGAGGAAGATTAAGCTCAGAGAGGTTAAGTGACTTGCTTAAGGTCACACAGATAGTGGCAAAACTTGGATTAAAGCAGAACTGGGATAGGCAGAATTGCATATGACTAATAATAATACATTTTATTCCACTTTAATCCATCATGTATAAAACTGGAGACTTGAATATCTAGTTTAATCCAAAGGCCTTGTTACATCGTTTCACTAAGTCCTGCAGTTAATATGGGAATAGTAACATTTAATTAAGCTAAATTTAATTGCCCAATGACTTCACATAAAGAGGGTTTATGAGTCTGAGTTACAAGTGATTGAACAATTAATTTAAAGACTATGTCTATTAGATATCAAAACATCCAAGAACAAAAAGCAAAGAAAGACTTTTACTTATTTGTATGCTTGCAAATATTGGCTGCATGACATCATAGAATGAATTAGAAACGGAAGGAAACTTAAAGGTCATCTAGTAATGGAGTGATCATTATTGTGTTGCAACAAAAAATTTCAGACTAATAAAAAAAATTATTTTTTAAATTCATTAACTATGTCAGCTTTCCTGTACCTTCTTCTTATTTCCCTCGATTTTGGCCCTCTGGTACAGGCAGAATAAATCTTATCTCTCTTCCATTCTGCCATCCTTCAAATGCTTGAAGACAGTCCCACAACCTAATTTTCTCTCCTCCAGTCCCTTAACCTAATTTTTCTCTCCTTTCTTTCATTATTTTGTCATGTCAACAAATTAATTTCCCCATTTCCCTTAAACATTTAGAATCATGCATTTACTAGGCCTATATAAGCAGAAATAGGTGTTTTGCAAGGGGATTCAACCACAAATTAGCCTGGTACGAGAACAGAGAAACACTTTAGGAAATTGTTTTTAAAGCACCATTAAAAAAAAAGAGAAAATTTCGTGTCATGTTAGAGAAGCTAAGGTCCACTAGTATAATCAGGTTTAGTTCAATACTTTTAAATTAATCTGATAGTTTTTAATGCACCATAAACTTATTTTTTAATTAACTTGGTTTTGAACTAAAGGGATTTTTGTAAGCAACCTTATGTTCTGAATCAAAGTTTTCTCTAAACTTGGACAGTAACGACTGGTAATTTGCAAATGGATCAAACTATTTGTAATAGCTTTAGTTTCTGCTTATGAACCCTTACATATACTGGAGAAAAAATAAGAAAATTTATTCCCTGAATACATCAGAAACTGATTACCTTAAATGAAACAGACATGAAACTGGATCACCTGAGGGCTACCCTGGTTCATGGATGTAAAACAGCAGAAAACCTTAATGGCCCATTGCCCTGTTCTTCCTTTTCAGGTTTCATGCACACAGCTGTGAAACCACTTACAGAGAGCCCCGCTTGCTAAACCACCTGAGGACACATGCAATGACAACTAAAGAAGTTGACCAGGGGCCATGTGCTAATTTTAAGACACTCAACACTGATTTTGTTTCACCAAGCATGGAAAGAAAATCACTGATGGACTGAAGCAGTATACATTTTAAAAATTCTTACAATTTTCTAAGACTAGAGAAGAATATGTATATAGTACATATAGGTATATGCAGTTTTCCAAATATATAATAAAATAAATCCATGTTTAGAACCACAAATGTAAAAAGCTTTCATCTTTTTAAAAGTCATTTGCTTTGTGTGATTCTTGCTCATTTACACAGCAATTACTTAGTTACTGATGCCATAATCCACAGTGTACATTAAATTATAGAACCTATATTATACGTTTCTGCAGATACTATGTATGGTATGCCACAACTCATGTGGGCCACAAGACTTTGAAGTTTCCTGGTCCAGCACAAAGTATTTTAGAAGCAGAAAATTCTTTGTGAAATATAACAGAATGAATTAGACTGTTCAGGCCATGTCGTGTTAACACAATGGAGGAACACTTTAAAGACTTTAAAGTCATGTAATGCAATTCTAGGCTGGATTTTTCTTGTTTAAAAAAAGTAGAATGGGAGTGATTGGAAGAGAAAAGGGCCAATATTTGACAACAGAAATCAGCATAACCTTTTAACTGCAGCAGCCATGGGTGACTGCCCTTTGACCTTGGAAGATTATGTGGGATTTCAATGACAACAGCTGGAAGTGAGCATGTGTGAATAGAGAACACAGATCTGAGGCCTGGTACAAAGGACTGCACAATCTCTGCCCAGATCAGAGTGCTGATTAGAAATTGTTTCCTGGTCCTGGCTTAATAGAGTGTGATCATGAAAGTTGGTGGGCTTTTTGGTTTTTTTTTTTTTTTTTTTTTTTAATTCTTCAGCAAGACGAAATTATTGGAGGATTTCTTCCACACCCAATCTCCCCCTCACCTCCTCAAATCTTCTGGACTTGCATATGTAACAGGCTCATCTTTCTTAAGGATGTGGTTATGAACAAGACTTTGTTTTACACGCTATCTTTCATACACAAAATTTCTTTCAGTTCTTGAGTTCCTTCCCTGAATTTTAAAATAACCTCTACAGAGGCATTTCACAAAGAGTATCATTAGTTTTTATCTAAAGATCTGTCAAACACAGACATACATACACACGCAGCTTGAACAAGGCCTCGATGAAAGTGGAAACTCTCTCTCTCTCATCTTTCTAACTCTGCCATTTGTATAGTGTACAACATATGGTGGTCCTCAGTATATGTGTGATGGACGGACACAGAAATGAAACATCTATTCTTATTCATTCTTTTTATTCTTCTTGAGACATAAAGGTAGATTCCTGGTACTACACAAATATTTTAAAATTTCATCTTTTTCTTCAACCAACTTCATAAATACACTAGCAATTTTTTAATTAACTTTTTAGGTGTGCTTACTCAATAAGAACATATGAAAAAGATGAGTAATTACTGCCTTTCAATGATAAGGTAACAATCTAGCAGATACAGAGATATGGCTGCTTGGTGAATGTGGTCATTTCAATCCATAAAAACCTCAATGAACTATACTCATTGAGCTGAAATGCATGTATGCTGGTGCAGATGCATTCTCAGTTTCCTACGCAAGATCCCCATATTTGCTGACATTGCTCTGAAACCACTAGACTTATGCTACATGATTACTGAAAGGACATCAGGTTATGACTCATTTATGTTGTTTTGGTTTTACCACACACTCTATCTTACCTTCCATTACTTCGGATTTTGCTAGCTATTCTAGCTCTGGGTTTTGCTAACTACTCTAGTTTCTATATCAAATTCGTAACTACTTAACTTCAGTAGAAGGTGGCCTTTCTTCTATGCAAATAATAACCTGAGTTGGGCAGAAACCAACCAGGCTGAGTGGTATGGGACAAGCATAAGCTGGTGAAATTGTCTTGTGAATCAGACATGATCATCGGCCCCCATCCTTCTATAGCAACTCTAGATGTTATTCCAAACAAGCCACGGGACAGATTGTTTTCTCAGAACAGACCAAATCCATTTGCTGTTTCAAAATTCTATAAACAGAGTATTAAGGAATTCAATTCCCAGAGCAACTATATGGGTGTTGGCTTGAGTTTCATGGGAGCTTCTGCCAAGCTCACATATTTGTAGAACTATTGGTTTAAAGTGTCCTTTGCAGTTCAGAGCAGGAAGGACCATTACTTCTGATCTCAGTTCACTTTAAGGACTGAGTCTTGCTGGTGACAGGTATAAATGATAAATGTTCCAGAAAGCTGACCTAATTTCCGCTGAAGTGAGTGTTTTGCTAAGAACATTCCCTCAAAGTGTCAGCTTGCAACCACGGATTCAAACCTGCCCGTGTCTATTCTCCTTAGTGAGCTACCATCGCTTTTGAAACTCCACTTAAAATGAAGTTAATTTTGTCCATTTATCAAACTTCCCCAGACTTAGTTTTGAATTTAAATAAGCTGTGTATCTAATTTAAAATATGAAATTATCCAACATACTAAGTTTCATAGTTTTTAGTTCTTTGTGATCAGAAAAATCAAACACTTTGGACTTAAACATCAATCAGGGTGAACCCATAACGCACTTGCTTTTTCTTTTGCAAAGGGATATGGCAAAATGTTCGTTTCGTTCATTTTGTCTTTCAAAAAAATCATACTTTCAAGGTCTTATTTACATATAATAAAGTAGGAGGGGCAGTATTATGGAAATTAAAATCCTAAATATACTAAGCCTCAATTTCTCCGTCTGTAAAATAGAACTAATGGTTGTACCACTCTCAAAAGTTTGTTGTTAGAAATAATAAATGTGAGATGGTACACTTAAAATGCTGCAAAGAACCTGGAACACAAAATGTGTACAAAAATGATAGCTATTATTGTAAATAATAAGTATATTCTCTTTATCTTAGATTTTGAATCACATACAGAATTTTTAATAGAAAAAACATTTAGAAATAACCATATTTGTTTGACATGGAATCTTAAATAATGCAGATATTCATATAAAAGTTGTGTATAAAAATCAAAATGCTGATAATTTTTTTTTTTTTATTTAGTGGCTTGCCAGGAAGATCAGGATCCGAACCCTTGATCTTTGTGGATAATATAATTTTAATTGAGTAAAATTTTAAGTAGGAATAAAATTATTTTCTAAAGCAAGTAACACAAAACATATATTAAAAACAAATCCTCTGGCATTTCTCAGGTTTTTCTTTTTTTAAAAAAAGGAAGATACAATAGAACTTAGTCTCTAAGTTATTTTAAATAAATTTTAGGAATCTTTAATTCTTTAGGAATTATTTAAAATAATTTTCAGGGTGCAAATTTTAGGAACTAATTCAAATGATTTTAAATATAAATCTTATCTATTATTTAAACGCATATTGGACATCTACATGGCCCAAGCATTATCCTAGATATGGGGATACAAATTTTGGTCTTATATTTTTGGAGTGATGACTACTAATACTCTAGAAATGAACCATATGTCAATTTTTCTCACAGCAGATCAAGTTTTACCTACTTTTTCAATTAAAATCATATAGGAGCACTAAGAAAAATAACTTTTAAATGGTGCTTTTCTTTTTTCTTGGCCAGTTTCACTTTATCTTTTTAAAGAATTTGGTTTCCTGAAAATTCCTGTTGGTAACTAAATGTGTCATGCTGCCTGCTCTAAAAAATAGGTATTTAGAAATCTAATTTTGTTTTTCAGTATTTTTCAAATAAAAAACACTTAAATTTTTTACAATGTGAAAGTACTTCAGATGGTATAAAAAGGCATACAATATAGGCAATTAATATTAACATTAAATGTAGAAATATCTTTATGAAATAAACTACCCTCTAGTCCAGGGCTTCCACACTTTAGCTCCTTACTTCAATATAAACAAAAAGCCATCAGAAAGCATTATTAAAGAAAGGGTCTTGATTCCTCATAGCTTTAAATCAATGCTAAAAGAATTTGCCCTTTTAGGCAGGACAATGATCGACCTGTTTCACTTTACTGACTTTGATCATTGAAGCACTTTTTGATGCAGGCCGTTTCCTTGATTTCAGGGAACAGAACCTTTGTTAGACTCACAGAATGGACCAAGTACATCTCAGACTCAGCTCAGAGTCAGAGCGCTTACATTCTTCTCGGAATTACTGCAGAGCTTCTCATCAGGGTTATCAGCATTTTGAGGGAAACTACTTCCAATCCCCTCTCTGTGAGAACCAAAAATGCTCCCACACATTTTCGAACACCTGCAAGGGGTCATGTGGTCCCTTGATGGAAACCCTCTCTTATAGACCTCATTTAGGTATTTAATACTGTATAATCTTGCCCACCATTGAACTGTCTCACTTATTGTCCCTATAATTAAAACACAAACTCTTATAAGCCAGGGAGTGATAATTACAATTCTTTTAAATGCCCCTTCTTCCTCAGCCATGCCCTTACCCAAGTATTGAGCTCAGATTTTATAGTGAGAATTTGATTTTTTTTTTAAACAAACCATTGATTATTCTTGAACTACTGTCTTTGGCTCTCAGATATATGGTCTATAAATATAAACCATACATTTTGGACCTTCTGGAAGAGTCTTGATTTCAAGTATTGACTCACTGGTCTGTATGTGTATGTGAGCATGTTGGCCAAGCCTCCCTGATCTCCTTGTATTGTTGCTGAGAAGATATGTTCACTGTCCTAATGAGCTCCCAGGAATCACTCAGACAGCATCTTATTTGTTTACAACAGCATCACTGTACCTTAAAGTCCACAGACTCTACAAAATATAATGGTACTTCAAAAAGTTGGTGGAAAAATAGAATAGAAAGATAATACAAATCTTTCCATGAATTTTTTGAGGTATCCTCATATGAAATAACATGTAAAAAATGAAAGTAAATATGCATTCTATTCTCCACTCTCAATGCAAGGAGGCAGGTAAAATAAGAAGAGACACAGAGCCAACATGACCCAAGTCCCTATATTGCTAAAACCAAACAAACATCACCATGAAAATAGAGAGAAAACAAACCTAAGCAATAACAAGCTGCATGATGTCAACCAACCAGGAATTCCAATGAATGCTTTGTCTCAACTGCTTGTTCAAAAGTAGGGCAGTTCCTCCAGTTCTAATTTTCTTTAATCAGTCTGATATTTTATTGAATACCTGCCATTTTTCCAAAAGTAAAAGCCAAGGGCAGCTACCCAGTGCCAGGTTGCGTGGATGTCCTGCCTTGTGATTATCAAGGGGCGCTCCCTTAGTTCAATTCCTATAACTAACATTATGAAATCTATGAAATCTCCCAAGGACGGTCACAGACCAGGTGGGAGGCCCTGTATATGTGCATGCATACATGTACATACATGTGTGTGTGTTTAATTTTGCTTACTCCCTGAAAAACCCACATGAAGAAAAGCACTTTTTTGTCAGATGTAAACTGTCAGAGACATTTGAAATATTTTCACTACCTTTGGCATTTCTGACCCTTAGTGTCACTTTTAGCAACAGTGCCACGAGGGACATGATTTGTGGCTAATTTGAACATGGAGCCTTCTGGCCACAGCTGGTGAAGCCAATAGCTTTCTCTCTATTATAGAGTAAATCATTTTTGAAAAAGAGTCAGTAAGCTCAATGGCTAATTTCTGAGGTTCCAACTACTATCAAAAAGATTAGGGAGAAGCTAAACTCAGTTTGGTTTTGTTTAAAGTGCTTTAATTATAAACCTAAACTTTCTTTTACAGCTGGTTTACTCATTCAACAAACATCTGTTGATGCCACCCTATGAACCAAGTATGGTGAACTGAGAACAAATATCAACATATTTCGTGTCCTCAACGGCTCACTGTCTAGTAAAAACACCTCTCAAAGAAGATCTAGTGAGGAAGGCTTGATTCACTGCTGCTGGACCCTGTTCACCAGGCAGGGGGAGGGGAGCTCCAGGCCCTGCTCCTGTGCCCTGAACCGGCTCCATGCAGGGGAACCCGCCGGAAGTGGCCAGCAGCAGCACCAGACAGTGGAACCGGGTGGCTACACATGGCCCCTCATCCTGCCTCAGACCCAGGGGGGAGCACCAGCCTACGGTTCCGACCCACCAAGTTTGGCCCAGCAGAACTCCATGCACCAGGGGCTCATTCTATGATCACAGAGTCTAGAACGGGAACCAAGGTGGTTTAACATAACCACCACCACACCTACTGTCAAGCAAAGACAATTTACCCCCCACAGGAACAACCAAGGCCACTCCACGGCCAACCTCAGTATAATAGAAGAAGCAAATCCTCTACCAAATGACCAAGCATCAGCAAAAAAAAAAAAAAAAAAAAAAAAAACCACTAGAAGCACAATCAAGAAGAAATGACACCACCAAAAGGATACAGTAATGCCCCAAAGTCAGACTCCATAGAACAGGGAATCCTTGAAATGTCTGAAAAAGAATTTCGAGTAATGATCTTAAGAAAACTTGAATAAAGGAAGACTCAATTAGAGAAAACAATGAAACAAGAAAAAACGTCCAGAATATGAAGGAGGAAATCTACAAAGAGATTAATATCATAAAAACGTGTGCAGCAGAACTTCTAGAAATGAAAGACTTACTCAATGAAATAAAAAAACATGACTGAGAGCTTGAGCAGCAGGGTAGAGCAAGCAGAACAAAGAATTTCAGAGCTTGAAGATGGTCTTTTTGAAATAAGTCAGGCAGACAAAAAAAGGAAAAAAAGAATTAAAAATAATGAGGAAAACCTATGAGAGATAGCAGACAACCTCAAGCACTTTAACATACGAATTGTGGGTATTCCTGAAGGGTAGGAGAAAAGAAAAGGTATTGAAAACCTACTCAAGGAAATAGTAACAGAAAACTTCCCAGGTGTAGGGCGAGATACAGACCTTCAAATCCAGGAAGCTCACAGGTCCCCAAACAGATTCAACCCAAAAAGATCCTCCCCAAGACATATTATAGTTAAATTCACAAAGCTCAAAGACAAAAAGAGAATTCTACAGGCAGCAAGAGAAAAGTGTTAGGCCACTTATAGGGGAACCCCTATCAAAGTAATAGCAGACTTCTCAACCAAAACCCTGCAGGCCAGAAGAAAGTGGAATGATATATTCAAAATACTAAAAGAAAAAAACTGCCAGCAAGAATTTTTTACCCAGCAAGGCTCTTCTTCAGAAATGAGGGAGAAACAGTTTATTTCCCAGATAGACAAAAGTTGTGGGAGTTCACCACCACATGACCAGCCCAGCAAGAAATTCTCAAGGGAGTCATTCATCTGGAATCTGAATAATGGTGACCATCATCACAAATACACAAGAAAGAGCAAAACCCACAGTTAAAACAAAAATGCCAGCAAGAAAGAGAAAGAAGCTAAATCATTCCACCTTAAATTCCCAACTAACACTGAAGAAGAGAAATAAAAGGGGAAATAATGATCAAAAGATATTTAAACCACCTAAACAAGCAGTAATTAAATGATAGGAATTAAACAACACTTCTCAATAACTACTCCAAATGTGAATGAACTAAACTCCACATTCAAAAGACACAGACTGACTGCATTAAAAAGCTAGACACAAGTATATGCTGTCTTCAAGAGACCCACCTCACTTGTAAAGACACTCATAGACTAAAAGTGAAGGGATGGAAAAAGATATACCATGCAAATGGAAACCAAAAATGAGCAGGAGTAGCTATTCTTATATAGGACAAAATAGACTTTAAACAAAAATCATTAAAAAAGACAAAGAAGGCCATTATATAATGATAAAGGGAACTATCCGGCTAGAAGACATAACAATCATAAACATGTATGCACCCAATACCAGAGCACCCAGATATATTAAGCAAACATTCTTAGACCTAAAGAAGAAGATAGGCCCTAATACATTAATAGTGGGTGATCTGAACACCCCCCTCTCTGTATGGGACAGGACTTCCAGGCAACAAGACAACAAAAAGACACAAGATTTAATCTACACCCTAGACCAACTGGACTTGGCAAATATATACAGAACATTTCACCGAACAGCTAAAGAATACACTTTCTTCTCATTAGCTCATGGTACATTATCTAGGATAGACCACATATTAGGTCACAAATCTAGTCTCGGCAAATTTTAAAAAACTGAATTCATTCCAACAATCTTTTCAGACTATAATGGACTAAAACTGGAGATAAACAATAAGCAAATCACTGGAAGTTATACAAATACATGGAAAATAATTGATAGGCTCCTGAATGACCTACGGGTCCAAGAAGAAATTAAACAGGAAATCAAAAAGTTTCTAGAAACTAATGAAAATAAAGATACATCATATCAAAACTTGTGGGATACTGCAAAAGCAGTACTGAGAGGCAAATTTATTGCAGTAAATGCTTATATCCAAAAAATAGAAAGACTTCAAATAAACGACCTAACACTATGCCTCAAAGAACTTGAAAAACAACAACAATCCAAACCTAAAGGCAATACACAGAAAGAAACAATTAAGATCAGCGCAGAACTAAATGAAAAAGAGACCCCAAAAAACAATAGAAAAGATCAATAAAGCTAAAAGTTGGTTTTTTGAGAAGATAAACAAAATAGACACACCATTAGCTAGATTAACAAAAAAAGGAGAGAGAAGACCCAAATAACAAAAATCAGAAATAAAAAGGGAGACATTACAACTGACACCACAGAAATACAAAGAATCATTAGAGACTATTACAAACAACTGTATGACAAATTTGAAAATCTGGAAGATATGGATAAGTTTCTAGACACATATAAATTACTAAGACTGAACCAAGAAGAGATAGGAAACCTGAACAGACCAATAACAAGCAAGGAGATTGAAGTAGTAATTAGCAATCTTCCAACAAAAAAAAGTCCAGGTCCAGATGGCTTTACAGCTGAATTCTATCGAACTTTTAAAGGAGGAGTTAATACCAATTCTCATGAAACTGTTCCAAACAATTGAAACAGATGCTACTCTCCCAAACTCATTCTATGAGGCCAATATAACTCTGATATCAAAACCAGATAAAGACACAACAAAAAAAGAAAATTACAGGCCAATATCCTTGATACACCTAGATGCTAAAATCTTCAACAAAATATTAGCAATTAGAATACAGCAACATATTAAAAAATTATACACCATGATCAAGTGAGATTTATCCCAGGGATGCAAGGATAGTTCAACATACGAAAGTCAATACATGTGGTACATCACATCAACAAGCTCAAGGACAAAGACCATACGATCATCACAATAGATGCTGAAAAAGCATTTCACAAAATTCAACATTCCTTCATGATAAAGACCCTCAACAAATTAGGTATAGAAGGAAAATATCTTAACACAATAAAAGCCATTTATGACAAGCCCACTGCTAGTATTATTCTGAATGGGGAAAAATTGAAGGCCTTCCCCTTAAGGACAGGAAAAAGACAAGGATGTCCACTCTCACCACTTCTATTCAACATAGTACTGGAGGTGCTAGCTAGAGCAATTAGGCAAGAGAAAGAAATAAAGGGAATCCAGATTGGAAAAGATGAAGTTCAACTTTCCCTATCTGCAGATGACATGATACTATATATATATACAGAGAGAAAAACCTAAAGACTCTATCAAAAAACCTCCTAGAGCTCGTTAATAACTTCAGTAACATTGCAGGATACTAAATAAATGCCCCAAAATCAGTAGCATTTATATACTCAAACAATGAATTAACAGAATGAGAAATAAAGTAAGCCCATTTACACTTGTCACCAAAAAAAAAAAAAAAAAAAATATGATACCTAGGGATCAATTTAACCAAGGAGGTGAAAAACCTCTAGATGAGAATTACAAATCACTTATGAAAGAAATTAAAGAGGATACAAAAAGATGGAAAGATATTTCATGCTCTTGGATTGGAAGAATTAACATTGTGAAAATGTGTATACCACCCAAAGTGATCTACAGATTCAATGCAATCCCCATCAAAATACCAATGACATTCTTCACAGAAATGGAAAAAACAATCTTACCTTTCATATGGAAAAACAAAAGACCCCAAATAGCCAAAGCAATCCCGAGCAAAAAAAAAAAAGAAAAAAAAGCCGGAGGCATAACTTTGCCTGACTTCAAATTATACTACAAAACTGTTGTAACCAAAACAGCATGGTACTGGTATAAAAATATACATTCAGACCAGTGGAGTAGAATAGAGAACCCAGAAATCACTCCTCAGGCTTATAGCCATCTGATATTAGACAAAGGCAACAGAAATCTACATTGGTGAAAAGATTGCCTCTTCAACAAGTGGTGCTGGGAAAACCGGATATCCATATGCAGAAGAATGAAACTAGATATGCATCTCTCACCATACACTAAAATCAACTAAAAATGTATTAAAGACCTAGGTATAAGACCTGAGACTGTAAAATTACAAAGGGAAAATATAGGTGAAACACTTGAGCAGTTAGGTCTGGGTACAGGCTTTATGAATATGAGCCCGAAAGTAGAAGCATCAAAAGAAAAAATAAACGGGACTATATCAAACTAAAAAGTTTCTGCACAGCAAAAGAAACAATCAACAGAGTGAAAAGACAACCTATAGAGTGGGAGAAAATTTTTGCCAACTATGCATCCAACAAGGTACTAATATCCAGAATATACATAGAACTCAAGCAATTATACAGTATTAATATAAATGACCCAATTAAAAAATGGTCAAAGGAGCTGAATAGACATTTTTTCAAAGGAAGACATACAAAAGGCCAACAGGTACATGAAAAAATGCTCAACATCACTCACTAGTCATCAGGGAAATGCAAATTAAAACCACATTAAGATACTACCTCACTCCAGTTAGACTAGCTATGATCATAAAGATGGTGAATAACAAATGCTGGCGAGGGTGTGGAGAAAAGGGAACACTACTGCACTGTTGTTGGGACTGTAAATTAGTACAACCACTTTGGAAAACAATTCGGAGGTTTCTCAAACAACTACAGATAGATCTTCCATATGATCCAGTAATCCCTCTTCTGGGTATATATCCAGAGGAATGGAAATCATCATGTTGAAGAGATACCTGCACTCCCATGTTTACTGCAGCTCTGTTTACAATAGCCAAGATATGGACCCAACCTAAATGTCCATCAATAGATAACTGGATAAGGAAACTGTGGTATATAGACACTATGGAATACTACTCTGCCTTAAAAAAGAATGAAATACTCCCATTTGTAACAACATGGATGAACCTGGGGAAACTTATGTTGAGTGAAACAAGCAAAGCACAGAGGGATAAATATTGCATGTGCTCACTCATATGTGGGAGCTAAGAGAAAAAGGAAGGCAGGAAAGAAAGACCACAGTAGCGCCGTGATCCAACAAAGAGAGGGAACATTCGTAAGGCTACAAATTGGAGTTGAGGGGAGAAGGGGCAGGGGAGGGAGGTTAGGGGATAATTGGGAAGGGACAAAGGGTACAAAAGTAATTTCTGGTAATGGATATGCCCCCAGTATGAATCTTGCCCCCACATCATTGGCAGCAGAGGGGACAATCAGCTTTGTATCTCATGAATATTCGTAACAAACAAACAAATAAATAAATAAGACCCTGCTCAAATGCCTCTACACTTTGATATCATTTCTGTATCCTTAGAGCATCAAAGTCCTCTACAATGTAGGCATTAATAAATACTGATGACCACTTGAAAGAAAAAGATGAAAGTTTAAGTCAAATTTATGGGGAGCAACGAAGATAATCCCGTGGATAAGGAGTCAAGTGTGTATGTTGGGGGCAGAGGATAAGGTGAGTATTATTGCTAGATATAGGTTTGAAGGGATAGGACCACAATTTGGTTTAAAGTAACTGGACAGTATTCTGTAAATAATGGTCAGCCTTGAAACATAATTTAGTGCATTCTTATTATTAGAGCAAAATTTTTTATTATTATAGTTTATTATTTATTTTTATAAGTTAAGAAATGGGTCTCATTCAATTACTAGCTTTGTGGCCTTAAGTAGGTTAATTAAACTTTCATTAATTTATTCAAGAAACATTTGTTCAATACCTATTCTGTTCCAGTAACTATGGCAGGCATTAGAGTGCACATCTTTCCTTCAGGTACCTGCAGTCTAGTAGGGGAAGCAGGCCGATATATGAACCACTGCAATACCATGTGATCAGGCTCTGGTAGTGGAAGCAAACTCTGAGGGCCCTGAAGAGGGCATTACACCAGTGAGAGGGTTAGAGAAGGCTTCCTGGAAGAGCAGTGAAGGCCTACACAAGTCCCCAAAGACCAGCGGGATTAGATATGTGAAGTGAAAGAAAAGTGACACCATTTCTGTATGTGTGTGACTGTAACAATCAAGTGATGAGAGCTGATATTTACTGAGTGCACACCACATGCTAGATGTTCTTCTCAGCCTTGTCAGGCATTATGCCCTGTATGAGGTAAATACTATTACAGATAAAGCAACTGAGGCCCAGAGTCTAAGTAACTAACTCAAGGTCACACAGATAGTAATTGGCAGAGTTGGATTTCAACTCAAGCAATCTAATTGAAGAACCAAGTCTCTTAACTATGGCACTGTCCCCTGATTGCATGGATAGGAATCCCAAGTCCAGAGGTACTTAGGAAGGGCTCAGAAGATGATGATATGATTATGATAACCATTATTGTCACCAATGTATATGTACAAATCCCTGATCTGCAGATCTAAATACAGTAGATTTTTTTCCCCACCAGATGATGGACTTAGCATATTCTACCCAAACTGAAACTCCCTCCAGTTTGACAGTCCAAGAGAAGTGTCCTTCATCAAACAACACAGGGGGAAGGTTATTTCTTCCATGTCATTATCACTAAAACCATGACCTCTCAAAACAGTTTGTATCCTTTACCGCCACTTTTCCTTTACTTCCTCCTCCTTACAAGTGATTTAGGTCCATCCCACCTTTGCTTACTACATAATTTACTGTATTTCTGTTTATATGTGCAAGCTTAAAGCTGCACCAACTTAATAGTGGAGGCTGTGAGAGAACGCTTGGGGGACAGAACTACTATAAGTTTAGTTTGGGTTTGGATTTTTTTTTTTCTTTCTATCAACCGAGACTCTGAATAGAATAAACTTTACTATTATTTAGAAGTCACAATATGATTTTTTTTTTAAGTTAACATATTGATGAGGCTGAAGAGTCTGGCAGGCCCTTTCTTAACAGGGACACTACTGGCATTTGGGAAAAGTTAATTCCTTATTAACAAGGACTATCCAGAGCACGAAAAGATATCCAGCATCCCTAACTTCCCTCTTCCTGATCCCCTGTGCACCGAATGGCAGTAAGATGCTTCCTCCCCAGGCATTTTGACAAAGGGAGAAACATTTCCACTTATTTTCAAATACTCCATTATCACCAGCATTAGCTTCCTCATTTGGGCTCGGTTAAAGTACTGAAGAGATCCTGAAGAGTATTAACTTATATTACTGTGACCAAGGAGAAGGTGCAAATGTTAACTCTCACTGGAAGGAGGGTTGAGGACCTCCATTTCCAGTGGTCTTTTCCTACTGCCATGTCTTACCCTGACTGTGACAGACGTGTTAAAGTCTGACATCACATCTATACTACCAGAAAACACAGTCACCAGCCCAGCACACTAAAGAGATTTTCAAAACACAAAGAAACACTGAATTGATTAACATTTCACCTGAAATACATCTTGACTGAACAACTCCAACTTGGTCTTACTGTAAAATATCTCTGTCATAGTATAACTCTCCAGGTATTTTTAAGTATTCAAAGCAAATGGCTTTAAAGACAGACTTCCACTTCATTAAAAAGCAAAAAAGAAGCAATGGCTTCTATTTCATGCAATCATCCTATAAAACAGAAAATTAAAGGGAGAAGAAAACATCAACCTAAATTTCTATACTTTTGAGTTTTGCTTTTATTCCTTGAACTGATGAGAACCTGTAACCAAGTCTTTACGGACATGAATCTCTGTGTGAATTTTCCTGTTTTTCTATCTCAATGTTGAAAGCAAGAAGAAAAAAAAATTAGATGAAGAAGGAAGAGAGAACATGCCCAGAAACATGAAAAGATTTAAGAAAGGAAAAATCATGTATAGATTGGTGAGTTGGGGGCTTTTTTTGCAGGGGGTGGGGGGTGGCACTCACATCTTGCACCAAACGAAACAGAACAGGTATGGAAATCGAAGGACACTAAGACTCCAAGATTGAAAAGAGCAACACACAGGGAACATGAATTAGCAGTCTCTTTATATTCAACCCTGACAAAGCCCCTCTGTAGAGACCATTTGGTGTTGGGCTACACGCAGTTAACATGATGTACAGAGTATTTAGAGCTCAGATGAAAGGATGATTACAGAAAAGAAGAGGAAGATGGGTAAAACTCTAGAGAGTATTAACAGAGATAATGAACCGTTGGTCCTATCTCTTCTGATGATCACGCAAAAGGAAAATGGTTTGAGATTTTGGCAGTGTAGATTAGTAAACAATGGGATGGATTTCTGCTCCTGTAGAAATGCTGGGTTTTAGTGGCTTTACATCAGCACTGATTCTCAATCATTCAGAATCCTACTTGGAATAGAACACAGAGTATCACCACCAGGGCTCCTGAATCAAGACACCAACGATGATCATTTATTAAAGACTGACTATGTATTTAAAACTAAAGCTACAAAAAAACCCTGAGATTCAGGTATGGACTTCCTTGCTTCCTAACTGAGAAAAGTAAGATAAAAAATTTAAGTGATTTCCTAGAGGTCACACCACTAGTAAAGGACAAAGCCAGGATGTAAACCTAAATGATTCCAAGCCCATCTTCCTCCCATGGGGGAACCTACCTCATTATACAAGTTTGCCTTTATGCAAAACTGCCACTTACTACCCCCAACAGCTCACTAATATAAAACAACCTATTTTACATATGGCATTTAAAGCATGAACAGGGATTATACACACCTGGGAGGGAAGTCTCATCACACCCATTTTAAAAATAAATCTTTGCTCTTTCCTATAACACTCAACAAAACCTCGAATAATTTTTATTATTGATATGATGATATCTTATGGATTTTTCCCCTCATATAATCCTTTGACTCAAGCACTAAAATGGCAAAGCATATGAGAAACTGCATTTATTGTTTTGTTGAGAAATTATCACTACCACCTGTTTTCTACCATTACCAGCAAGAAAATGTGACTTCCGTCATCTCTGCCCCCCTCTACAACGTTCATATACAGAGATAACGTGGTGGCTACTGCATATTTCCAGCTTAAAAATTTTAAGTCAAAAAATTCCAAGTACTACCAGGTTACTCTGCTAGACTTGTCCTTCATCTGGTTCAGCTACAGAAGGGGATAATGATCTGTCATAAAGGTAAATTCATTACCACGGGATAATATCATCATACTCCCACTGCTATTTTTGCAGCAAGGCATGCTCTCGCTGTAACGCTGAATCTCAGTTCTCCAGGGAGCAGTTAACTGCTGACGTAACAATAACAACAACAAAAACAACAACTTACATTTATATGGAAGACAAGGCAGCCTGGATTTCCTAACTCTTGACAACGAAGAGCTCCCAGCTCTGCTTCAGATGCATCAGTTATCATCACAAAAGGCTCAGGAAAATCTGGTGTTTTTAAAGGATGTCAGCAAATGGATCTGCTAAAGGTTCATAACAATTTTGCTATCACAAACAGGTGACTCAATTGCTAACCTCATTCTAGGGAAACACTCCCTGTGGTATACACCAGGACAACTTAATAAAAGCACAAAAAGGAAGCACAATTATACTTGGGCACTGAAAATGATTCACTCGATCACTCAACACACTTATCCAGGTGACTGATCTTCATTATGATTTTTAAAAAATCACATATTCTGGCCCAACCCCGTGGCTCACTCGGGAGAGTGCGGCGCTGGGAGCGCAGCGGCACTCCTGCCGTGGGTTCAGATCCTATATAGGGATGGCCGGTGCACTCACTGGCTGAGCGCAGTGCAGGTGACACCAAGCCAATGGTTCGGATCCCCTTACCGGTCACAAAAAAAGCAAAAAATAAATAAATAAATAGATAAATAGATAAAATAAAAATAAATAAAAAATCACATATTCTGGTGCTGGGATGCAGTGTTGTCTTAGTCTGTTTGGGCTGTTATAACAAAATACCATAAACTGAGTATCTTATATACAACAGAAATTTTTTTCTCACAGTTCTGGAGATGGGAAATCCAAGATCAAGGAACCAGCAGTCTCAGTATCTAGTGACAGCACTCTTCTTTAGACACAGCACCTTCTAGTTATGTCCACATGTGGCAGAAGGGACTAGCTAGATCTCCATGGTCTCTTTATAAGCGCACTAATTTCATTCATGAGGGCTCTGTCTCATAACCTAATCACCTCCCCAAATGACCCCTCCCAATACCATCACCGTGGAAGTCAGGATTTCAACATATGGATTGGGGGGAAAACAAACATTCAGACCATAGCAGGTGTGGTTATTATAGAATGCACGGATCCTTCCATGCTCATGCCACCCCACTAGAGTTTTTTCTAAAGACACTGCTTTACCCTAAAATAGGTAATCTATTCTTCATTAAGCAACCCGATATTTTCTGAAATCTTCCTATATGGACAGTAGTGGGTTAGGTGTGATAGAGGAAAGCAAGACAAATTAGAAAAGGAAGGCCCACCAAAAGACAGAGTGGGCATAGGACGACTGTTCTTATATCATAAGAGTTTTCCATACCCTTATACGACAGGACAGACAATGCCTGACTATGCATGGACTTGCTGGTCCTATAACTCCTCCAGAACTCCAGGCCACTATGTGGGCACTATGTGTTTGTGAGGTTGGGTGGTACCGGTGAGGAACCTCCACAAAGTAGCATATTCAGGGGCCAAATTTATTTTGAAGGTACCTAGTTATTATTATTGGTAAGAGGTGAAGAAGTGGGTGAATGAGAGAAAGCATTCCAGAATCAATAGCTGAGGAGGAAAAACATTCTACACCAAATCCTACAGTTTCTATCCAAGAACAAAATCCAGGGTTTGAGGGTGATGGGAGGAATGGCTAAAGGTAGGCAGGCAGAGAGTAAGAGAAGCAAAAAGTCTGAATACAGGTTTCAGTTCCAGCGACACTCTCTTACTAATGGAACCTCAGAGTCCTCCTCTGTAAATGGGACCAATATGGTCCATCTCAGAATTTAATTAGAGGGCAGGTCCTGAAGACATGATGGTTTTCCTTTCCGTTTCCATTCTATTGGAGTAGCAGGTCACACAGGGTTTGTCTCCAGGATGTGCACAGAAGGAATCCTAGTCCTGAAATGCTTACCTATGGGCTCATAAAAATTGTCGGGGCTCTCAGATTATCTGCCTAACAGGTGTGCATGGATATCAGATTTCATGAATCCACATTTCACAGACACCACAGCTATGGGGAGTCTTCAAAGTTGAACTTGCAACCTCTCTGATATTTCTCATTTTCTGCTGCTCCTCGAAAATGCAGACTTGCATGGGTCCACCTAATGGCAATCTTGTATTTAATGGCAGCTCCATGAGGTACATCTGGCCTGATGCCCTTTGGGGCACGGTATGAGCTGTCCTATGGTTAACTTCTGCCCTGCTAACGGGTTCCAAGAACTCATTGTTCTTTCCACCTCTGTCACCCTTTCTCATCCCCGCCTTCCCCTTTTTATGTTGCCTCTGGTTCTCTATCTTAATATCTTGTCCTTCCTGTTCACTGGCATATCTCCACTTTCTACCTGCCTTCTTTTCCTTCTCTCTCCTCCAAAGGGGTTCCTGCTCCCCACTCTCCCATGTCCACCATGCATTTCAACATTTGCAGCATTTCCACCGTTTTCCCTTTTGCCCTAACTTACCTCACACTCTGGTATTTTTTGTGTACAGTGGTAATTTTGGTAAGGAACCAGTAAGTGTCAAACTTGAAAAGTTAACAAAAATCTACTTAAATGTTGTAACTTTTATGTGATTTTAATATCATTGTGATAATAATGATAGTAACAACTGACACTGATTAGCACACTCACTTGACCCTTGCTATGCTACTACTGTCCCTATTTTCATATGAGATTAAGAGACTTGGGCAAGGTTGCACAGTCATTAATTGGAGATTTGTGACTCCAAGTTTAACTTTCTTTCTCCTCACTGCTTCCCTCATTCTGTACATCAGGAGGGAAGTAAAGGTCATGTTATAGTTCTCTCTTTCCTTATTCATTCCTCATAGATTTAGGTGTCTCAGGAAGCATCTGTAAGCACTACAAACAAAATCTCTGGGCACCTTAGGAACATTCACCTACCGAGGATCGGGTTGCAAATCAAATGGCAGGAAGCTAAAGGACAACTTTGGTTTCTCTCCAGTCAATATCTCAGGACCCCTCCTGCCACCTCAAGGATACTCCACCAAGTCCCGTGTTCCTAGGCAGATTCTTGGACATCTTTTTCTCAAACTTGTAGACAAGCAGCTCTTTGAAAAGGAATTCATACCCTTATTCAAGCTGAAGATTTACCCAAAGGAATTTTAGGTTAACATAACTTATGTTTAGTATGCTTTTGCTTTAGAAGACAACCTCAAATAATCTCAGAATAGAGATACGTGGCTTAATGATGTCACCTTCTTTATCTATTATCTGCATTACTGTAGTGCCCTAATTGTTTTCCCTCCTTCTGCCCTTGTCTCTTAGAGTCTACCCCCAATAGCACAAAGAGATCCTGTTTCTCTTATGCTCAAATCTTGCAAATGGCATCCATATGACTGAGAGTTAAAAACCAAAGTTTTACAACACCCTCAGTGGATCTCAAAGCAGGATCCCC
Source organism: Cynocephalus volans (assembly GCF_027409185.1). Classification (NCBI taxonomy): domain Eukaryota; kingdom Metazoa; phylum Chordata; class Mammalia; order Dermoptera; family Cynocephalidae; genus Cynocephalus; species Cynocephalus volans. The sequence continues at coordinate 52,152,096 of NC_084467.1, read as the reverse complement.
AGACCAGCAGCATCAGCATCACCCAGAACTTTGTTAGAAATGCAAACTTGTGAAGCAGAAGCTCTACAGGTAGTGCTCAGCAGTCTGCGCTTTCACAAGTCCTCCAAGTGATTCTAACACTGCAGATGTTTGAGAACCGCTGTCCTGCGTGAATTGCCGCCCACCCACAGTCCTTTCCTGGAGTCCCTCCCCTCTTACTCTCCTTGCTCACTTCATCCTCTCTATACCAGTCTTCCCCCAGATACCTGCATGTCCCACTCTCTCACCCCCTTCAGGTCTCTGTTCAAACGTCAACTTCTCAGTAATAGGTCTGTGGCCATCTTCTTTAAAATCAAAACTATCCCTGACTCCCTATTCATCTTCCTTTCTCAATTTTTCTCCATAGCACTTATCACCATCTCATACACTATACATTTTTCTGATTTACATTTTAATTGTCTCCATCAACTGGTATGCAAGCTCCTTGAGCATCAGGGATTTTAGGTGTTTTATTCACTGAGGCATCCTGTGGAACTAGAAAGGTGTCTGGAACAAAGTAGATGCTCACTAAATATCTGGTGAAATTTGAATGAAGGAATGATTATGTTCTGCCACTTAGAAGCCATCTGACCTGTGCAAGGTGTTTAATCTCTCTGAGCCTCAGTTTCCTCATCAATAATAAAAGGACTAAGTAAGATAAAAAGCAGGCACAGTGCACAGCTCATTTAGTCTTTCAATTAACAGTAGCAACTATGACCATCAGAATGGAAAAAATGCATTTCAATATCATTACAGCCAATCGAAGAGCAATAGTTTAAACTTTTAAAGGCATTTTTAGAATTTGGAGACATGGGGTGGGGGAGTTGCTAAAGATACAGTCCTCTGTCTAAGAACAGGTTTTTGAAAAAGGAATCATCTCCCTATGCTAAGATTGTTTTCCCAAAAAGCAGCATTTTGATGAATTAAGAACAAAGGAATTATAAACATATAATTTAATTATCCTTCAAAACAAAATACATATTGAATAGGAAACACATTGAAAACTTAGGTTTGTCTGCAGATTTTTTTCCAAAATATTACCATAAAATGTTTGGGAACATCTAATAAAACTAACATGCAGCTAGATTTTCCTGCCCTAAAACTAATTTGTGCTGATTACAAGATAGGTCACAAGGTCTGCGTGCTTTATTTTTGATGCATTCATTATAATTGTTACTATGGACAAAGACTAAACACAAAATAATAAAACATCCTGTTGGAGAATGATCTACCCAACATACCACATGTTTTCTCTTCTATCGTTATTAGTCTAAGGGGGATTTCTACAAAAATGAGATGCTTAGAAACTAAGCTTTTCCTCGTCATCGCTGCATATTCCCTCTTAGTCACTGTCCTGGGACCTCCCAGTTGCTCTCTTATGAAATAACTCTGAGGTTGTACACTAAAAAAATAACTGTAACTACAAGTTAGGTATTTGGAAAACAAAACCCTCTTTTCATATAACAGTGTAATATCATGATAAAGAGCTTAATAACTTAACATTACTGCATTCCCTATGGTTTCTACTATGAGCAAAGACTTTTCTAGAGCACCCATCCTGAGCATCCAGAATTAGGTGAGGATACAGGTACCAGCCCACACTTCTCTGCTATGAATGGACAAGGTCAAAAGGGAAACTCTGTCCACTACATGGAGAAATGGCAGTTGTCTAAGCACATACATTCATACCTACCACTTTCTCCTATGTGTAAATAACTCTTTTGGTCCTGAGCTACTGTGGGATGTCCAAGTAATACTGTAAATGGGGAAGTTCTGCCTCAGAGGAGCACTATGGATGAAACGCAAAGAAAAGGTCACCAGGTCAGCAGTGGCTAAGTGCTGCCAACAAGCACCTTAAGAAAACAGCCTTGTTGTTTGCTTTTGTAGGTGACCTGGCTCAGACAGAACCCTGCCCTTTCACTTCCTTTGAAGAACCCAAAGTTCCTTCCTCCAGAAAAAACTGCTTTCAGACAAGAACCTGATGTCAATTATTTGTTTGGAGGTCAATTAAAGCAGTGTGTTCTCTTTCTCTCTCAAAAGGCTCTGCATTCTAAAACTCATTTCTCTTTACAATAGACATTATCCACTGTTAAAGGAATCTTCAAGCAATTGAGAAGATACTTGAAAGGGATTTTTTTTAAGTACCTTTCAAAATAACCATAAGGGCAAATACCTGCTTTCCCTACATCCAGGCAAGAATCTTCTTAAAGAGCTTCCCTTTGTACCTTCTAAGGCCACCTCTGCTTGTTTATTCTGTAAAATATATGGATCTTGTCCTTAAGAAAACCTCAATTCATAAGAAATATCAATGAGAACTGCCTGTAGCTCAGCTTTAATCAAAAGTCTGGCTGGGAGGAATATTTAAAATATTTTCAGACTATGAGGCCTACCTACTTCTCTAAATTTTGTAGATTTCATGATATAAAGTTCTCTAGCTTTTATGTTTCCTGCATGGATTACTCAGAATTATTTTCAATGAGTTACCCATTTGTATCAGGTTCTCAGCTTCTAGTTAATAGGCTCTAAAAGAAACTATTTTACCAAATCCTCTATCATGTCTACTTCAATAACATGAACAGCCTCTATATCCCTCAGTGTGTGCTCTTGTTGAAATTATACATGAGAAATTTATATCAGAACTAAGTGCTGGGGAAAGCTTTCTTCCCTCGGGGAACTGGTTTGTATTTTCTCATGGGTAATGAGAACTACATAATTAATCATGCATGTTTCTCTTTTTCCTTTGGCTACCAGTAATTCAGAACCGAATTTATATCTCAATGTGATTAACCACACAGAACCATATGGTAGAATCTTTGTTCAATTTTTTTTCCTGATTTTACCTTTCTACTTTTATATATTTCCCAATCCTCATTTTTTACTTCTTTATTTTTTCTATTTTACTGTACATATTCTTATAAGCAACCAATCTTTATAAAAATGGAGGTTTATGCAAAAATGGAGGTTTATGCATATACACATAAATATTGCATGTGTATGTCTCTATGTGTGTATAGACATATATACACACACATATATATCTGCACCTAAACTTGGTAGTTAGAAAGATTACAATTTTAGTAGTATATTTTCATGAGAAAGAACTGTTACATGGAACAGAAATAAAATTGGTTGTATGGGATTATTCACTGTAGAGAATTATTTTAATAAGTTCGACAAATCTCTGTGGGCTATCTATGAATGTACAGGAATAGCCATGTTTAATGGCACTTCCTATAATATTATTTTACCTAATACTAGTGAGAATTTAGAGTTCTTGAAATCTAATTTCTAAATGGCCCTGTTCTTAAAAATTTCAGATGGGTGTCTATTTTTTAAAATTCAATGTACTTATTACTCATTCTCCAGTGAAGAAGGTATAGATATGTTTGAATATCATGTAATTATAATTAGAAGAAGATCTGCAAGTTACCTCATGAGATAATGCATAGGAAAGTGTTTTGTAAAACTCTAGAGTATAATATAAATGTTAGCTATTATTGCTATTGCCCATAGCACATAAAATATGACGATCAGAGATGAACTGTATTTTACCGTTAAGCACGGTAATGACTGTGGAAATGTGGAAGATAACTGTGGAAATAAGAAAAAAAAATTTTTAATTTCATTCTTAGTTCATTTGCTCATTGAGAGCACCAGGCAAGCTCATGGGTCTGAGCTTTTTGTAAGCTCCAAAGACCTTCATTGGGCCTCTACAAAATAAAAATACACTCGAGAACCCTCAGATATTTGAAAACTCTTTGATCTCATGAATATGAGAGACCCAATATCTAATTTTAAAATATTCTTCATATAACCATAAGTAAAAACCTAAGAGATGAAAAATATTCTTAGTGAAGAATATTGGTATTAGCCTGTTTGTTCCTTTCTCTCTGGTTATTAAATACAACTGAGCTATTCACTAATAATCCAGGAAGCAGAGAACTAAGACACTAACCAACTTGTGTTCCAAACTAAAAGGAGGTTAAAAACACAGTATTATAATACAAACACCGCTTATAAGCACAGCATGTGTACCTACTGTTCTGCCATTTAAACTCTGAGTCGCTGTACAAACAAGTCTATCTTGAGGAAACAGACTGGGTAATTTTCCATTTGGACTGTTTGAGATTTCACCAAGAGCCTCAAACTTACAGAAGTCTGTGTTGCCAGACATTTTCCTCAAATTTGTTATCTACCGTTCTCTCCATTAATATTTCCCTTAACAAAAATGCTTTTCTTAAAGGTTGTGTTTTAAGTGAAAGCGTTTCTTCTACAGACATAGAGATTAAATTAAAAAGAAAAATTAAAGAGGCAGTGGCCCCATTTTAAACATAAATTAAAACTCTCCTCTCTATCACCCAAGATAGACCCAGATTAAGATTTCAAACACTTGAGTCTTTTCAAAGTTCAGAGGAGAGTTCAAAGGATTGAAAAGGATGGTAAAATACTAATCAATGAAAGAATCGAGATGCAGAATTGCTGTAATGGCAGTAAATGATAACAGTGATTTGAGGAATCTTTAGAGCCTTTTGACACAGGAAGGGAATCTGTAAAGGAAGGAAAAATTCAGCACTTAGAATGTAACTAGAGAAGACCATTTTCTTTTGGCGTCTATAAACTCACTGGAACACCAATGAGCAAGTGTCAAGCAATGGAAAAAGAAGTCTATTATACATCTTAGATACCCGTGAAAGTACAGTTTCATAAGCTTCAGGTCTCAAAAATTTCAAAATACCTGTTCTGCAAATACAAGTGAGCACTCTTTTAGAGTGGTTTTTGTTAGGAAGAAAATAAACAGAATCTTATTTCCGAATTAATAAAACCACTTTTAACAGAGGGATTTCCCCCCCAGTATGTTATGTTATCAATTACTAGAACAAAGTCTAGTTCATTTAAGATGGGCAATGAGGTATCAGAATATTTTTTTAAAGTTGTTTTCATTTCTTGAACACTAGTTATATTCTGAGATATGTGCTAAAAACTTTGTGCTTTTTCACATTTAAGAGTCTTAAAAGCCATGAGGTAAGTACTATTATTCTTCTCAATTTTCAGAAAAGTAAACCAAGGCTCAGAGAGGAACACTGTTAGTGGCTGAGCCAGGAATGAAAGCCAGATTTCCAGGTTCCTAACTCTGTGACTTTTCTACCTACATTCTGACTGGCCAGAGGTTAGGGTGAGGTTAAGACAAACTCTGGTGACAGTGAGTCCACGGCCCTATGGGAACTGATAGTCTCTTTGACTTATGCTGCAAGGAGTATCTAAAGAGAAGACCAAAATATGAATGCCATACTTGTAGACACTATGCCTTCCAGTCATCCCTTTTACCTTGCACAGGTCATACCACACTATTTTTCAAGCTCACCATAAACTTTCAAACCACACTGTGCTTTTGGTGGTGCTATTTTATTGGTTTGGAACATGCTTCTCCCTCTACCCTCCTCATACTTCTCTGCTGGTTGAAATCTACTTCTACTCCATGTCCCTAAAGTCCGATTAAAGCATTCTCTGCATTCTCAACGCACTTTGTCTGTTTCACTCTTAGCGTACTTAGCATATTTACAATGCATTATTATTAGGCTAATACCTGCCTATCACCTGCAGAAAAAAGCCTGGCTCTTAAAGGACTGCATTCAAAACATCTTCATATCACTCATGTGTCTTAAACAGCTCCATGAACACAGCAAGCACTCAATCAATGTTTCATGTAGAGTTAAAATAGGAAACTCAGGTACTACTGCAACATTTATATCAAAGGAAGGACTATTCCCAAAGGAACTAGGGAGTATTTTTGCTCACTCTTCTTTTTGAAAGGATTTTTCAGACAGCCTATCACCACTCTAGGGAAGGTAATGGGGCTATTTTTCTGTTTAGGAACCAGTGGTTTAAGTAATGTAAGCTATGGATCAGTGGTTTGCAATGATGGGGCTGATCGAAAGACAATCACACTCAGCACTGCTAAGGTTAATGGCATTGCCTCTTATAGAGGAAATATAAAAGTGGAAGATAGGGAAGAAACCAATAAAAACATTTACACATACCTTTAATGGTATGCAAAGTAGAACCCACTTAAATGAATACCAACTAATGAAAACATCTTGAAAAGACAGTGATTTTTAGAGAAACCTTTTACCTGCAGGTCCTATATTTATAGAGCAAACCTTTTAAATGAATACAGGGTTAAAAAAAAAAAAAGTGGTAATTGTGATTCATTGTGGTGCATATAACTTTCATCAGGCCAGTGAAATAAAAGAACCATTTAACAAAAGGAGGCTCTTCTCCAACTTACGTCATGTACATCAGATCATAAGTAAGAGCCTCCTCAGTAGGGACCACAGAGCAAATAAAAAATGTCTCGGGAATGACTGAACGTTGCCCACTCTGAGCACCCCTAGCTGGGCACAGTGGGAGACTTTCTAAGAAATGGAGGTGAAAGAATTTGGTTCAACCAGGGAAATGCAGGGAAAAGCAAACACGTTGTAGTCCTCGCAATATATATTAGAGGTTTTCTTTCTATGAAACATTATTATTTTCTTTTTTTAAATGAGCATTGATGTCTTAAAAACACAGGTACTAGGTGGGCAAGGATTACGATAAAGGAGTAAGAGCGGATGTTCCAAAGCAGACATAAGAATTGGGATGAGAAAGTATTCCAAATTTCCTTTGTACAATCTTAGAAATAATTTGTCAGGGATTTAAAGTCTATGCTTGACAGATCTCTCAGTCCAGTGCCTTAAGAAAGAAAACACTAATATTCCCTTTTAAGATCACCAAATACAAATAAGAATCACTGTAGACAACTGGATTCCTATAACCCTCTACAACTAATAAAATGTATCTATTAACCAAAACAGCAAACAATACACGGTTGAAGCTGATTTTGCCTCTGGGCTGATTGTCTGTAAAAAAAGAAAAGTTTAAGTAAAAGCCAATAAAAAGTGGATCTAAAAGCTCTCTTGCTTTCTCTCACCATGTGATCTGCTTGTACCTGCTGGTTGCCTGCTGCTTTCTGCCATGAGTAGAAGCAGCCTGAGGCCCGCACCAGATGCACTTGTCCCAGAATCGATGGCTCCTGGGAAAGTTTCCATCAAATGAGAAAGAGAATTACTGTTTGGCAAGATGGTCACTGCATGAGGCTGGAAGCCAATGAAGCAGTGAACAGCTATGAAAACACAGAAAAGGAGCTGAACCATGCATCCAACCTAGAGACTGAACTCACCTAAGAAAGAAACATATTTCTGCCTACTTTTAGCCATTGTACATTTTTATCTTTGTCACAGAAGCTAGTCTTTATCCTAACTAAACCAGATAGTTATATATGTTGTTTTTCTTGATTAATAATTTTTAATATGCTTTCAACTTACTGAAGAAATATGGAACAAATGTTTGATAATTTGCATAATAAAAATGCTTTATATTTCAGTATGATATTTCTTTTATCAGCACCCTTCTCCATATTCTATCATATGATAGTCACAACAATCCTGTGACATCAGTTCAGATGATTCATTATCCCTAATTTACAAATAAGAAAAAAAGCTCATTGGCAATTGGACCTTGATCTTTTCAAATAATCTCAGGAACCTGTGTAAGTTCAGAGAAAATGTAGTTGTATGACTGTTTATTAAAGTCAATCCAAAATATTTTATTGAATTAAAACCTATAATTGACTCGTTTTATATATGGCTTGATTGCTTTAAAGTGGTTTCAGAAACATTATATCATTATATCCTTACTAAATCTCTGCGAGCGAAGAAGGGAGAAAATTATCAGTAACCATTTTTTAGACAAGGAAACTGAGGTCCAGGGAAGTTAGGTACCTTTCCCAGGGACAGTTACACTTAGTGAGTTGTAGAGTCAAGGTCTGAATCTTTTAAAAGAATTTCACAACCAGATGAGTGGTAGAGTCAGGCTCTAGCCCAAGCTTCCCATCCTCTTCCACCCAGGCACCTGTCAAAGCTCAAATCAGAGGATTACACTCATCCTTTCAAAGACGTGTCCTTCAATAAGAAAAACTATCAAACTCGTCACTTCTTTCAAACTTTACCCATGTTCTGTGCCCTATAAGATTATGAAAAAGAGTGAACAAGACAGATATCGTGTCACATTTATGTTAAAATAACAGGAAGTGGACACTGCTTTTCTTTTCATGCAGGTACCTGCTTAAACTCAAACACAGAACCCACTCCCGTTTTGTTCTTGTTTCCTTTTGCTCTGCACTACCTCCCACAGTGCAAAGCTCTTCTCAGGTCAGCAGGCTTTGCCAGGTAACACATGTTATCCCACACGCTGACCCGCTCCACCCTGCTCTGCCTCACACACGACCTTCTGTGAGAGAACTGTACTTAGGAGAGCTGACATCTGTGGGCCGATGAGCATGGTGGTGCTGATGAAGAGTGAGGACCGTCAAGTGTGGAGCCTCAAATCCTGCTGGTCTCAGCCAAGGCAAAGCTCTCCTCCCTGACTGGCGGCAAACTCCTCATGCCCTGCTTCAAAACTATCTTACTGTGTCTGCAGCCTGGGGACCTCCAGGTATCAGAAGCATCCAGTCCAATACAGCAAGCAAAACTGCAAGCTGCTTGACTGGACACCTGAGGACCAAGCAGCAGAGGATTTGGGCTGGGAACTAACTACAGGCTCTAAACAGGCGCCCATCGAATACGGACAACATTGCTATAATCTTCCAGACTTCTATGGAAAACTCATGCTGCATGCACTCTGCGCCAGACAACATGGGTACAGTAAGGCATAAGAGAGTCATTCAGTTCTGTACTTATGACAGATATTTATCGAACACATACTATGTGGTAAGCACTGTGCTAAGGAGAAAATGGCGAGTGAAAAAGAAAAACAGCCCTTGCCTTCATGGAGTTTATAATCCACTTGATGTCTGCCTTTGCACACATTATTCAGAGAATCACACAAATAAAGGTAACATTAAAATTGCGATAAATTGATTCAAAATTCTAAACAAATGACTTTCAAATAAACTTTATGACTTATTGGCAAATGAAAAGAATGATTTCAATAGCCTTTCAGGTAACCTTTTGATTTCAGTTTATTTTTCTGGAAAAGCAGCAAGTCTGAGAAAAGCAAAGTAATAATGTATCAGGAAGAATGCCGGACAGGTGACTGAACACCAAGAGTCTCAGTTCTACTACTAATCTGTTATTTGAAGGACATCATTTTACTTCTCTGGGCTTCATCAGTCCTGTAACTAATGCTGGAACAGTATCTGGCATACAGTACATGTTTAATAAATAAATATTGGTTGAATCAATGAGTGTAGTATGTGACGATTTAGTGTGAAGATTTTTGTAGTTCACAGTAAACATCAAGAAATTGGAGATGAGAACAGTCAAGTAACAAAGATGCATGCAATGTGCTTGTACCCCAAATGGAACCTCACTAGTAAATAGTGTCAAAGTGTCCCAGTGATCAGCAGAAAAATGTGGGACCATGGCCATTTATAATACTTTCTCACTGCATCCCTCAGGCTTAAATTTTATCACAATTTAAACTCAACAAATTGACTTTTTCTGATTCCAACTCAGTAGTCTAATACTCTGGTTAGCAAATTCACTGGTGTCATTCTAAGCCTTCTCTTCAATATTTACAGAATATAAGGCAATTTCAGTTGGAGCTTTGAGCACATTAGATTTTGACAGCTTGGAAATGTCATTCTCAAAGCAAGGACTTTTCACATGCATAGAATTCTGGCTCTTAACTATTCTGTAAATGCAAATGCAAATATCCTTGACCAGAAAACCTTGAGCATCATGTTCTAAGAATGTTAGTGAGATTACATGAAGTTCTTTTTAACTGTATTAGTTTCCATCCAACATCTACTAAATTGAATTAGAGTAAAGTGGGGAAGGCCTAGGTTCGAAAGGTGGATGCCAAAGGAGTCATATTTTAATTTCATCTCCGTCTCTTATGTATGAATGCTTTCTAGCTGTCAGCCAGTCATTCAGCAAGCTTCATTCCAAGGGAAACACACTGGGTGACTGGCCATCCAAGAATTAAACATGATATGACTGGTGTATTAGAAACTGTTCAGAAACACCATGCATTAGCCAAACCCAGCCTTGCATGCTGGGTCCTTCTGCCTCTGGGCCTCTACCCAAGGGTATAGAAAACAGAAAAATATTTCCTTTGCTTAACAAGTACTTTGTATCTTCCCTTTCATATGTAGAGAAACTGCAAATCCTATCTATTATTTTATCAAGAGTACCAGAATCCATTGATTAGGAAAATAACTTGACGGTATATTTCTTATTGAAAAAGGAGACTCCCAAGAACATAAATTTGCAAAACTCAAGGAAATAAGAGTGAAACTCTTCTGCATTTAGAAGTGAACAAGAACAAGGAGAGGATCAGAGAAGAGGGGAAGGGCAACATGACAGAGTGGCCGAAGTGCTTCTAAGAACACAGTGCATTAAAATCACTGTGAAGTGGTTAGTGTGTTCTGAGACATTAACAAAATGCTCCCAGCCCCATTCCCCTACAGCTTCACCAAAGTCAGCTACATACATATTTCTATAGGAATATAGAACAGAAATATAGAGAAGGGGCTCAGCCCAACGGCCAGGGCATGGGACATGGAAGAGAGCATCTCATGGCTTGGGAGAAGATCTGTAAACTAAACTAACTCAGCAGGTGCATGAAATGAGAGCCAGAAAGGAACTTTAGCTGAAAGCACACCCAGAAATATGCAGAAATCCTGGGGCGGACTCCAGATTTCCTCAGGTTGTGGAATGGGAGTTTTGAGCTAATTCTAAGGGACAAGAAAGCCCTAAGTAACACGTAGGAACATATACACACGCTTCAGTATTTTGACTAAATCTCTAATAAGCTCTTCTGTGAACACCTACAGCTTTACTACTGTTGCCTCTTACATAGCTTTTATCACTTGTCCCTACCTCCACCATAGGCCCCAAACACTATCCAAATACCTTCAGAAGGTCACAATTTCATTTTACGGCAAATATCTTCCTAAATATCTGTCTTCCTCACTAGAATATGTACTTGATGAGCACTGGGTCTGCATCTCACTTATGTTTAAATCCCCATCACCTGGCACAGGGATTAGCACATATTTTAACAAATATATGTATGAGTAAGAGAAAATGAATTGGAAGGATGGGGAATAACCTATAATTATATATTATATTCCCCTTAAAGACTTGAAACTCCTGAAGACGAGATTCATTTAGTCACTCATTTATTCATTCCATTCATTCTTGCTAGAAATATTTATTGATTGCCAGACACTATGTTTGGAATATAAAACAAACACTAGTTTCTGCCCTCAAAAAGTATACTATAATAGTGGTCTCCTCAAAACACACATTATGGATGCCCAAAGGAAACATTGAAGCTTCTACTTATATTCAGTTTGCATCTTCTAGAAAATAATATTGAATTAATTTTTAATGCCAACTCCCTCACTTGGTACCTATGTCAGATGGTCACATGTGAGGTATCTCAAGGAAAATGTGAAATTCTGCAGATCCTCTCTCATTGGTTTCATTTTCAGCATAGTGACATATTAGAGTTTTCATTTGCTGGTGTTTAGTTAAAACTAAATACAGATTTTCTAGTTTTAATTAATTAACTACTACAACTACCATCACCATAATTATATGTTATTATTACATATTATAGTATATTATTGTACACTATAAAATAATACATATAGTCTACATTATGTGACATAATTATGTCACCATAATTATATATCATTATATGCTATTTTTATTCCATGACCTCAAGTTTACAATTTCCCTGGGGTGTGGGACAGGACATACAGAAAATACATTGAAAACCTAACAGTACATATTATTTGAGGTTATTATAGTTGCTGAGTACGAGACATTTTAAAACATTTCAAAGCACTTAACTACCCATTATCTCTGTTTAGTCTCAAAGCGCTCCCAAGGAAGAAGCAGGCACTTACTCTGCCACTTATTTGCTGTTGACCGTGGGCATGTGCCTCAACCACCCTGAGCCTCATTTTCCTCATCTACTATCTCTTAGAATTATTAAGCCAAATTATGATAACATACTCAAATGATTTAAAGTGTCTAGTACACAGTACTATTCAACCACGGTCAACTTTCTTGCCTCTCCTATGGATGCACAGAAAGAATCCTCATAAGAAGAGAGCTAAGCTCAAAACTCAAATTCTACACAATTACATATGATTAGGCTACGAAACTTTGTTAGGATCTTGTATTTCCAAGTTATGCTCTCCTAGTCAACTTATGTAGAGCTGTCTGAGACTCCTACTTTGAGCTGCTTTCGACATTGACCTCACTATTAATTCTGCTCAGACAAAACTGAATTCAACAATATCTGTTGAAAGAATGAATGAAAAGGATACATTATGGAGATGATGCACATTCCCTGCACACAGTCTTTACTGGCCCTTAACTGGCACCTGCTTTTGTCTTTTCTCTCCTTCCCTAAGAGAAAGTTAAAGGTTATTAACCATTGGTCTACAGCAGAGGCTTCTGTATCTTCTCACCATTAAGGATGCCTTGTAATAATTTCCTCTCATGGAGCCTATTTCTCAAAGTACTTAATTTATCATCTTTATTAAATAATGGATAATTCATCATTCATCTCTCCCCCATTCTTTGCTAAGTGAATCCAAACTGTAACTGCCAAACAGCATCTCTGTAAGTATAAGAGAACCAATGAGTACATGAGCATAGGGTCAAAAATAAAACCCTTCAGCCTTGTGTTACTTTATATTGTGGGGGGATACATAATTTCTTTTAAGATTTTTCCTTTGGCCCCCTTCAAGGACCACCAGCTGGTAACTACTGGTCAAGCATGTGCTAAGGTTGACTTGCATGCAGTTCATGATATCGATTTGCAAATCCACCATAACTGAAAGGACACACACATTCTGGACTGCTACATTCAGAGTTGGCATGCTCCGACAACAAGATGCCTCATTTTCCCCCCTTCTATCGTTAAGGATCTTACTTATAGTTCAAAGCTGTAACAATGCATTAAATTAAAAAGCTTTCAGTTTGGATGGCATTGACAATTTTAAAAGAAGATAGACCTCTCTATGGAGTTAACATGATCTGTGAATGTGGGACATGCTAGGAATCACATATCCTAATGAACTTTGTCTTGCTCACTTGAAATGGATAATTCATCGATTCTTTTAAATAATTCAGAAAACTAAAATGAAAGGGATAGGTGCAAATTTCTATTATACTGCACAAAAAATGGGGAATTGAAATAAACACTTATGTTTTCAGTAAAACTACATTCCTATACCTTTTGCAACTAAAACACTTTGAAATTTATTGGCAATCATAATTGTTTTATGCCATCCAACAAACATAATGGCATCTGGTATAAATACCTTATAACTAACCTCATTTTACAATCTCCACCTCCAGTAGAAAAATCAAATGAAAATTTAGTTCACTGTTTTAAAATGTCTATTAAAGAACCATATACTCATAATACTTGAGACTGTAAAAAAAAAAAAAAAAGTAAAAGAATGTTCATAAAAAATAAGAATGTGATTTTTCTATAAAAATGTTATTTTGCTAAAAGAATTTAAAATGAGAAAAAGATGTCCTCTAGCACATGGTTCATGTTCATGAGGCAATGCAGTGAGTGAGAGAGAAGGTGGGCTATACTTCATTTAGCACCTACTGTGGATTGCTGCAAGTGCTGGGCACTTTCTACATACATACATATATACATACATACATTCTCATACATATAATCCACACAGAAACAGTCCTTTTAGTTCTGAGGATATAATTAAGTCTGTGGGTGCCTGAGCAAGGCTGAGGTAGACACCTGGGAGATGAGATAAGGAATAAAGGAAGAGATGGCAATCCTAGATGAGAGAAAAACAAGAGGAAGGAAAAGGAACTAACATTGAGCTCAAAACAAAACAGCAACAAAAACACATTTCCTGGGAAGGTGATAACATCCCACCTTATTAACAAGAAAACAAAAATCCAAGAGTTTAAATTATTTGCCCAAATGCACAAAATCAAAAAATTACAGAATCAGAGTTTGAATTCCATTCTTTCTACAACACATTGTAGTGGTTAAACAATTCATCTCTGGAGCTGGAGTGAATTTTACTATTCTTCCTGCCTTCTTGACTGTAGACAAGCTATTTAAATTCCTTGTGTTTCAGTTTCCTCATCTGTAAAATGGGCACACCAATAGCACCTATCTCCAGAGAATTATATTAGGATTAAATAAGACTATGAATATAGAACTCTTAGCACAGTGCATGGCTCTGGTGGCCATAACAATGAACCACTCAGATCACCTGCTGCCAGGAATATAGTTGCCTGAAAGCCCTAGCTACCACTCCTCTGGATCCACCACTACATTTGTTTGAAAGCCATGCTTTCTCCAGGCTGCTCCCCGCCAATGACTGAGGGGGAGGATACTAATGTAGGCCCATTCCTATGGGACACAGAACTCTTCCAACAGGTGACTTTGGCTCAGGAACTCTCTCCTGGCCTAGCCAAAACTTTCTTAGAAGCTTACCGCTGTCTGGGATTCTTCCTACCCAATCCCCCATCTTTCCCCTCTACTTTCCCAGGTGTCAAAAGAGTATTGCAGTCTGAAGGTTCTCCCAGCCTACTCTTGCTCACTCCCCTTTAGATTTCATAGTTGTTACCCCAATACCTCTCTTGTACATTTAACCCAATCATGACACATTATTCTTGGAGGGTGCAAACTAACATACCAGCACACAGAAAATCCACAACAAATATGAGCTCTTACCATGATTATTATCACCCAAAATCATTATTTTTGTCATTATCTGACTCTGAAGCCCAATAGAATTTAATCCTATTTTCCAAAACTGCTTTCCTTGAATCTGTGAACATTATTCTTTCTTAAAGTAGGAGGGTTCAAAGATCACACCAAGTTTTTCTAACATCATCAGACAAGTTTTGTCATACCTAGCAAAATAGTCTCAATTACAAATCGAAACTTACACATTTAACTTTCTATATAGCACATGAAAACTATGGCACCTTCTATTTTCAAGTTTATCTGAAATGCCTTTTCTCTCCTTCATCTCTGAATGTGGAATTTCCCCATGCTCTATCATTCGACAGATTTTCTATTTTCATCACCATTCATGAGACGAATACTCTGCCAGTAACTGGATACTGTGACAAGATATACTTCCTTTGCATTTGCTTTGAAAAAGTGACTCACATACTATCCCAATGGCTTACTCAATTAATACCTCACTAATTAAACTTATACACTTAATTGCATAGGTTGAGTGGCTCTCAACTACTGTACTGCACCCATTGACTGTGCCTTACAAACAGCTTATTGTTTCAAGAAAACTACTGGGTGAGGTACCAGCAGATGCAGGAGGAATGGAATTTAAGCAGTCAAAAGTCATTAGAACTTTGCAGTACTCTTCCCAGGTTTCATTTTCAGTGGGTTAAATTCCAGTGGTTTGACCTTTTGTGATCACTGAAAGCATCCCAGACTAGTCAAACCTTTTCACATGCTGCTGTTACTACTGCCTATGTAACCTCCATGAGAGTGTGTGGAGAATTAGAATTGGTTGCCAGATAAAACACAGGACTTGGTTTAGATAAACAATGAATACTTTTACTATATAAGTATATCCCATGCGATACTAAAAAATTATTCACTGTTTATCTGAAATTCACATTTAACTTGGCATCCTGTATTTTTATTTGCTAAATCTGGCAACTATTAAGGGACAAAGTCAACCTTCACGTTAAATGTACTTGAGACCTGGGGGCTTACAATCTAATGGTGCTGAGATAAGGGTTAAATTGAAACCCCACAGATTTAGACCTCCATAATAAAAAAAGAATCATTTGCATGAGTGAGTATGTGAAGACAAATATTCCATGTAAGTAACTTAGCTTTTAGTAATACATGCACAAAGGAAAACCTTTGGGGATACTAAAAGATATTGCCACGGCAGATGAGAGAGTCTCATTCCTTGTCAGTGCTATGAATTAGTCTTTTGTCTAAAACTCCACACTAAATTCTATGCTTGCTTTGCTTACCACTGAATACTCAATATCTAGAATAGTCACCATCACATCATAGGAGCTTGGGACATATCTACTGAATCAAGAAATGAATGGATTTGGTATGTGTGTGACTATAGAACATAGCATGGCTTATCAAGAATTTTCCAAGTCCTTTCCTTGGCCTGCAAGATCCAATATGATTTGGATTCCTGTTAACCTCATTTATAACTACTCTCTCCTTCCTTCATGCCCCTCAAGCCATACCAACCTCCTTACTATTCCACCAGCATGTCTCAAAGCCTTTATACTTACTGTTCTCTCTTCTTAGAACAAAAGTCCCAAATATCTGTTTAGTTTGCTTCTTCACATTCCTTAGATTTTAGCTCAAATGTGAGCAGATCAGAAAGGCCTTCCTTGACGATCCTATGGAAAACAGTACCCACATCCTCCACTCTTTACCCATTATCTTGCTTTATTTTCCTTCATAACGGTTAATACCCCTTGGCGTATTACATGTATGCTAGTTAGTTTATTGTCTGTCTCTTCCCCCGAGAAGGTAAGCTTAATTAAGAGCAAGATTTTGTCTGTTTCATGCTGTGCAATGCCTAGCACGATGTCTAGTTCTTAGAATGCACTTGATAAATATCTGCTGAAGGAATGAATGAATCATGCCTCGTTCCCCTTTCTAGACTGTTAGGTCCTCAAGAGCAGGATGTCTGATCCATCTCTGTATTCCCTCAACACATCCAACACATAGTCCAAACATACCCAGCAGATTCTTAATAACTATCTATTGAATAACTTATGAGAAAATTGAGGTACAAGTCTTTAAGTGACTTGGACAACTGATTTTCCCTTAACAGATGCTCAGTGTCAGGCTTTTAACGGCAACTCTCTTTTGCTAATTTGACCTATTCAGAAGCTGTGATTTGGCTTTTCGTTCATCTCTGGGTTTACAAGAACTGCTTGCTGAGAAGCTCTCTCATTGCAGAATACCTACAGAGATATAAGAAAAGATTGACTTTCCTTCAAGGAGAGATTGTTGGAAGGCTATTCCTATTTTTCTTGCCCCTGCTACAACATCCTTTATACTTCTCTTTTTGGATATTCGTCATACAATGCCTGCAGATAAGGCATATGAAACTTCCTTGTTCCTGTTGGGTTAAAATCAACCACGTTTAGAAATTAACAAGTAAGATGGGGCAGAGTCATCTGCAGTAAATACTACCCCTCTCCCCACCTCTATTTGAGCTACCCCAGCATATTTCTTTAACAACAAGCTAATGCCAGGGGAACAGAGTTGCCTGGAGCTGAGTAAAACCTGAAGAACAGAAAAAAGAATGAGGAAACTGTAGGGAGAAAAGGTGCCAAAAATCCTTGTGGCCACATGAATTTTTCTAGCAAACGACTAATCAATCTGGATTAGGGACTCCAAATCCTCAAATAAATTATTTATATTACATTCATTTTACTATTGATC
This sequence comes from Cynocephalus volans, assembly GCF_027409185.1. Classification (NCBI taxonomy): domain Eukaryota; kingdom Metazoa; phylum Chordata; class Mammalia; order Dermoptera; family Cynocephalidae; genus Cynocephalus; species Cynocephalus volans. The sequence goes on along the minus strand of NC_084467.1, from coordinate 52,134,561 downwards.
CACAAATGGATAATTCCTTCCAAAAAATAATATACAGGCTTAAAAACAACAAATTCACATCCAAATGTCAAATCAGAAATGACCCTGTTTTTTGTGGCAAGGAAAGCTCATACTCTATTCCTGACCCCAACTCGCCCTGCTGATATTTCACCAAGCTGATTTTTAATTGATAGGGAGGTATGGGAAAGTGACCATTAGAAGGAATCCTTCCAAGGCTCTGTCAAAGGGTCCTGGCACAGTAGTCCCAGGATTAGATCACAGGGAAAGCAGAGCGATAGCAGATGGAGCTGCCCTCAAACCCCAGGTGCACCTTTTATCATCCTGTGACTTTGAAAGAAGTGTTTTCCAAGCTAGCCGCAGTAACGCCATTCCGCAAGGCCAAGAAATTCATAAAGGGGTGTGCGAGGTAGACTGATTTAGCTTATGCCATTTTTACTGTTTGAAAAGTGTTCTTGTTTAAAAGCCCCCCCAACACCTGTGGTGAAAATTGAAGGTTAAAAATTGTGCTGTACTTAGAAAAATTTTAAGTTCTGCCTGCCTTTGCTGTTTCCCACCTATGCTGTCTCTGACTGATAACACCAAGAGCTGTATCTGGATGTATCTAGACAACCTAAGGAAGAAACCGCCCTGTGAAAGTTTTTGCTGTCCCTAAGTGATTAACTCGCTTCTTTCAGCTTCTGTTATCAGCTTGCACTAGGCCTCCCAGAGCAGTTTCCAGGGCGCCCTTCAGCTGTTTCAAGAACTCCCACATGACCCGCGCTTTTTCCCTGGCTTTGTTTAAACCGACCAATTACCTTGCTTCTCGCTTCTGTACCCGCGCTTTTTGCTATAAAACAAGCTCAAAAACTCTGCTCGGCGCGCCAGTCCACCGAGAGACTGAGCCGCCCGGGTACCCGTGTATTCAATAAAACCTCTTGCTAATTGCATCCGAAGCCGTGGTCTCGTTGTTCCTTGGGAGGGTCTCTCCTGACTGAGTGATTGCCCAAATCAGGCGTCTCTCATTTGGGGGCTCGTCCGGGATCAGACCCCCACCCAGGGACCACCGACCCACCAACGGGAGGTAAGCTGGCCAGCGATCGCTCCGTGTCTCGTTTCTGTGTCTGACTCCGTAACTCTGACTGTCCCTCTGAGTGCGCGCATTTTGGTTTCAGTTTGTTCCGGGCTGATCGCTCTGGGAGCGACGTGTGAGTAGCGAACAGACGTGTTCGGGGGCTCACCGCCCGGTAATCCTGGGAGACGTCCCAGGATCAGGGGAGGACCAGGGACGCCTGGTGGACCCCTCAGGAGAGGATCATTATGTTCTGATCCCACTGCCGCGTCTAGAGAGGCGCGCTCTGCCATCTGACTCCTTCTTTTGTCTCTACGCTACTCGATCTCGCCGCCGTTTCTGGTTTCTTTTTGTTTTGTTCCTGATAGGCCTCTGTGTCGTGGTCCCTCTCTTCGAAATGGGACAAAATAACTCTACCCCTCTCTCCCTCACTCTAGATCACTGGAGGGACGTGAGAGCAAGGGCTCACAATCTGTCCGTGGAAATCAGAAAGGGAAAATGGCGGACCTTTTGTTCCTCCGAGTGGCCCACGTTCGGTGTCGGGTGGCCGCCGGAAGGAACTTTTAATGTTTCTGTTATTTCCGCAGTTAAAAGGATTGTCTTTCAGGAAATCGGGGGACACCCGGACCAAGTTCCATATATCGTGGTGTGGCAAGACCTCGCCCAGAGTCCCCCACCATGGATGCCGCCCTCCGTCAAGGTCGCTGTCGTCTCCAGTCCAGAGAGGCCATCCGCTCCTCCCCGACCCCCCATCTACCCGGCAACAGACGACTTGCTCCTTCTCTCTGAGCCCCCGCCCTATCCGGCAGCCCTGCCACCTCCTCTGGCCCCTCAGGCGGTCGGACCGGCGCCGGGCCAGGCGCCCGATATTTCCGATCCTGAGGGACCAGCCGCGGGGACCAGGAGTCGCCGTGCCCGCAGTCCGGCAGACGACTCGGGTCCTGACTCCACTGTGATTTTACCCCTCCGAGCCATAGGACCCCCAGCCGAGCCCAACGGCCTAGTCCCTCTGCAATATTGGCCTTTCTCTTCAGCAGATCTTTATAATTGGAAATCTAATCATCCTTCTTTTTCTGAAAATCCAGCAGGACTCACGGGGCTCCTTGAGTCTCTTATGTTTTCTCATCAGCCCACCTGGGACGATTGCCAACAGCTCCTACAGATTCTCTTCACCACGGAGGAACGAGAAAGGATTCTCCTTGAGGCCCGCAAGAATGTCCTGGGAGACAACGGGGCCCCTACTCAACTCGACAACCTCATTAATGAGGCCTTCCCCCTCAATCGACCTCAGTGGGACTACAACACAGCCGCAGGCTTTAGAAGTTGTGAGGACCCAGATCTGGGACCAGATCAAGGAGGTGTACAAGCCCGGTACCGTGACAATCCCCCACCCGTTCCAGGTCGGAGACCGAGTGCTTGTCAGACGCCACCGACCCAGCAGCCTTGAGCCTCGGTGGAAAGGCCCGTACCTGGTGTTGCTGACCACCCCGACCGCAGTAAAAGTCGACGGTATTGCTGCCTGGGTCCATGCTTCTCACCTCAAGCCTGCACCACCCTCGGCACCAGATGAGTCTTGGGAGCTGGAAAAGACTGATCATCCTCTTAAGCTGCGTTTTCGGCGGCGGCAGAACGAGTTGGAGTGAAAACCCTCACCAGCCTGTGACCCTCACCTGGCAGGTACTGTCCCAAACTGGGAACGTTGTCTGGAAGACAGAGAAAGTCCAGCCCCCTTGGACTTGGTGGCCCATTCTTACACCTGATGTATGTGCCCTGGCGGCCGGTCTTGAGTCCTGGGATATCCCAGAAACCGATGTATCAACCTCTAAGAGAGTCAGACCCCCTGACTCAAACTATGAGAGCGCTTATAGACAGATCACCTGGGGAGCCATAGGATGCAGCTACCCTAAGGCTAGGACCAGAATGGCAAGTTCCACCTTCTACGTGTGTCCCCGGGATGGCCGGTCCCGTTCAGAAGCTAGAAGGTGTGGAGGGCTAGAATCCCTGTATTGTAAAGAATGGAGTTGTGAAACCACGGGGACTGTTTATTGGCAACCTACGTCCTCCTGGGACCTCATAACTGTAAAATGGAATGGCACAGAGCGATCATGGGGTGCCCTACTGGCAACCTGTGAAAAAACCGGCTGGTGTAACCCCCTTAAAATAAATTTCACAGAACAAGGACGGCAATCCAAAGAGTGGATAATAGGAAAAACCTGGGGATTGGGATTCTATGTGTCTGGATATCCAGGCGTACAGTTGACCATTCGGTTAGAGATCACCAGCAAGCCAGCTGAGACAGTGGGCCCCAACTCCGTCCTTGCGAAACAAGGACCCCCTAACAAAAACCCCCCTACCCCAACGAGGGAAGCGCCGCCCATCTCTCAACCCTCGGCGGCTCCTAGCCAAGTCCCCACGGTACTGGAGGAAAGTGTTGTCCTGAACACTCTGTCTCCAACCACGGGCGACAGACTCTTTGGCCTTGTGAGGGGGGCCTTCCTAGCCTTAAATGCTACCGACCCAGACGCCACGAAGTCTTGCTGGCTCTGTTTGGCCTTGGGTCCCCCTTATTATGAAGGAGTTGCCTCCTTAGGAGGGGCCTTCACTTATACCTCCAACTATACCCAGTGCCGCTGGGAGGGCCAAGGAAAGCTTACCCTCACTGAGGTCTCAGGACACGGGTCGTGCATAGGAACGGTGCCCTCTACCCATCAGCATCTTTGCAATCAGACCCTATCCATCAACTCCTCCACGAACCATCAGTACTTGCTCCCCACCAACCATAGCTGGTGGGCCTGCAGCACCGGCCTCACCCCCTGCCTCTCCACCTCAGTTTTTAATCAGTCTAAAGATTTCTGTATCCTGATCCAGCTGGTCCCTCGCATCTATTACCATTCTGAAGAAACTTTGTTGCAGGCCTATGACGATCCTCACCCCAGGGTTAAAAGAGAGCCTGTCTCACTTACCCTAGCTGTTCTTCTGGGGTTGGGGGTCGCAGCAGGTATAGGTACTGGCGCATCCGCCCTAGTTAAAGGGCCCATAGACCTCCAACAAGGCCTAGCCAGCCTCCAGACCGCCATGGATACTGACCTCCGGGTCCTCCAGGACTCAATCAGCAAGCTGGAGGACTCGCTGACTTCCCTATCGGAGGTAGTACTCCAAAATAGAAGAGGCCTTGACCTACTGTTTCTAAAAGAAGGAGGCCTCTGCGCGGCCCTAAAAGAAGAGTGCTGTTTTTATGTAGACCACTCAGGTGTGGTGCGAGACTCCATGAGAAAACTCAAAGAGAGACTAGATAAAAGACAGATGGAGCGCCAGAAAAACCAAAACTGGTATGAAGGGTGGTTCAATAGCTCCCCTTGGTTCACTACCCTCCTATCAACCCTCGCCGGGCCCCTATTGCTCCTCCTTCTGTTGCTCACCCTCGGGCCCTGCATCATCAATAGGTTAGTCCAGTTCATCAATGACAGGGTAAGTGCAGTAAAAATTCTGGTCCTTAGACAAAAGTATCAGACCCTAGACAACGAAGACAACCTCTAAATTCGCTCTAAGATTAGAGCTTCCCACAAGAGAAATGGGGGAATGAAAGAAGTGTTTTCCAAGCTAGCCGCAGTAACGCCATTCCGCAAGGCCAAGAAATTCATAAAGGGGTGTGCGAGGTAGACTGATTTAGCTTATGCCATTTTTACTGTTTGAAAAGTGTTCTTGTTTAAAAGCCCCCCCAACACCTGTGGTGAAAATTGAAGGTTAAAAATTGTGCTGTACTTAGAAAAATTTTAAGTTCTGCCTGCCTTTGCTGTTTCCCACCTATGCTGTCTCTGACTGATAACACCAAGAGCTGTATCTGGATGTATCTAGACAACCTAAGGAAGAAACCGCCCTGTGAAAGTTTTTGCTGTCCCTAAGTGATTAACTCGCTTCTTTCAGCTTCTGTTATCAGCTTGCACTAGGCCTCCCAGAGCAGTTTCCAGGGCGCCCTTCAGCTGTTTCAAGAACTCCCACATGACCCGCGCTTTTTCCCTGGCTTTGTTTAAACCGACCAATTACCTTGCTTCTCGCTTCTGTACCCGCGCTTTTTGCTATAAAACAAGCTCAAAAACTCTGCTCGGCGCGCCAGTCCACCGAGAGACTGAGCCGCCCGGGTACCCGTGTATTCAATAAAACCTCTTGCTAATTGCATCCGAAGCCGTGGTCTCGTTGTTCCTTGGGAGGGTCTCTCCTGACTGAGTGATTGCCCAAATCAGGCGTCTCTCAACTTGATGACGGCTCCTCATTTGATTTCTTTTCTGCGCCCAATTCAAACACTACTTGAATTGTTATTGCTTCATATTTTCATATTTTTAGAATCTAGATCTATGGATACAGTTACACAATTTCCTAAAAATTATAAATAAACGCTTAAAAATGCTTTTCTGCTTGGAATGTTACATTCAGTGGGCACATATGAGTCTCTCCCGGGACAAGAGTCACAGGCACACATGAATTTGAGGACAAGAAAGAAATCCTTTTTGTCCTTCTTTCCTCTGTAACTATTTGTGTGTGAAAGGGTGGGGGAAGATGTCTGAAACAGACCACCTAGCCAGTCCATTTTAGAATTTGAAAATCTAAACAGGGTCTAAAACATTCCCTATTTTGGCTACTAGACAACCAACCTAAAGTCTGTTCAGCTAGTGAGTAGACAATAAAATACAAATAACGTGTGAGGGTAAAACTACTTTAAAATTACTACTACACCACTCTCCCCCATTTTTCAGCCAAAAAGGCCCCTTCACTATGCTGGGGTAAGCTTGGAATACTCCATTATAGGATGCACGTGGGGGGAAGCCCCCAGCCTCACCTGGTACATCATCTTTCACAAGGCAAGACCAAGAATTTCCTTTGTCTGCAGGCATTTTAAGGAGCCTCTGCAAACAATGAAGGGTCATACCTGCTAACAATACTTAAGAAAGCAAAATTCACTGGTTTCAAATGGAAATTTCAGATGAAACCAAATTCTAGTCTCTTAAAGAAGAGAAACTAGAGCCATTGCATTGCTGAAAATTCATCAGTCAGAATTTAATTATACAGATCTGGAAACCAGAAGGCATTTAGTTTTTAATGTTTCCCTGAGTTGGACCTTTACATATTTTGAATATTGATCCTTACTGTTATCGCTACTATTCTGGTGGTCAATCTACTGTATCTGCCCCTGCAGGGTTTTTTGAAAGAATATTGCAGAGAATAACTGTTGCTAGGTAATTGTGAAAGAAAGTCATGCAAATTATGAAATATTGATAAACTGTATTTACAAGTCAATGGTGCTAGAATGCTCCTGCTTTCCCAATGAAATGCAAACTATAAGGCTGCATTGCCTCCAAAATTCCTAAAATGATCCAGCTAAATAACATTAATCAAAACAGTTCCTAAAACAAGCAGTCCATCTGACAATTCTCATGGTTTGGAATTATCCATTTTATTTTGCTTTCCCACTATCTACTAATATTGCAATATATCTACTATGTGAGGAGGTAGTGAAAACAAATTAAAACATAAAGCAGAGGGCCTACAACTTTTTAAGAGAATATTATCAGATAAAAGAATATTTGTACAAAAGAGAAAAAGAAATTTATAGCTTTCTTATCTCACCCCCAAATTACAAAGTGAATCCTATATATAAATCTTAAGTCAGGAAGTCAGTAGCCTTAGAGGTTATTTTGTAAACAATAAAAATTCAGAATATGAACAGCATGAGTTAAATGATCACTAATGAAATACTGACAATTATGGTTATAGGCAAGTACATTCATCAAGCAACATTTAACAATGATATCTAGTTTAACAATTCAATATGGGAATGACATAAATGAAGATGTTCAGCGTGAAAGCTAGATTTCACCAGTACTCCAGGGTGATTTTCAAATTGGCAGGTAGAGCTGGAAATTTTCAAAATCTGGGGCAAGCATCATGATTAATGGCCTTCCACTGATTGCAAAAGCCCATCTGAGGGTTGATGCACCAGCATATGTGCACCTACCAGATAAATGAGGAGGAACAAACATGATGAAACATAAAGAAAATAATCTAAATACTAATTCTGATTCCTTATTATAAATATATTTCTAAAACCACTAACATAAGGCTACTATTAGCAGGCTGTGAAGGTGACGAGAGACAGTAAATAGAAAAAAAAAAATGTGAACATAGCTTTTCTTTTTCTGAAAAGGGAACCCCCATTTTCTTTCTTTACTGAAGGGTGCTTTCAGTGATAACAGGGAGCCGAGAGGGGAGTGTGCTTTCAGAGTGCCAGTGCTGGACTATGCTGTTGCCTCGACATTGACTCAATGTGGTCCTCCAGAAGCATGCCTTGAATTAAATAGGAAGGCTATCACATGAGCTTTTGCTTCATTAATGACTGCCCGATGCACCACAGAATGCAAGCTTTGGACGACTGTTCACAGCCCCTGTAAACACCAACCAGGCAGTTAAAATGTTCTGTCCCATAAATACTTTTAAAAGTAGCCAGAATATATCATGGGAATTCATAAAGGTGGTGTGAACAGATATTCTAAGTCAAAGTATAAAAAATAAGGCTTAAAATGCTCAGGAGCTCTTGAAAAGCCAGAGAGGGGGGTTTCAGCAACATGTGAAAGGATTAAATGAATGACACCAGTCAGAGCTGAAAATTTTGTCTGAATTGCATTCCCTATGGTAATCAAGCATCAAGCATAAGCTAACATGATGGTGTTTCATACATTTGAGCACACCTGTTCATTGGAGTGGGACAGGCAGGAAGAAGGAAGGGCAACTTGCTCTACTATGGCCATTAGCACCTCGCCCCAGCTTGGCTTCCTAGATCTGTTAGTCATAACTACATATCTATTACTGAGCGTCTGTGTACAACCTTCCTCCATACCCAGATTAGATTGTCAGCTTTTCCAGACTGTTTTGTTTTTTTCTTCAAATCTTTTAGTAAATCAATACTGATCAGACACTCAAAAAAGTATTTGAGGATAATAACAACATATTTATCTATTAATTTTATTCATGAAATAAATTAGTATCAGGTACCTACTAAGTTCAAGGCACAGACCTAGGTGCTGTGCAAGATTTTTAAAAAAGGAATTAGTCATGAATTCTACCCTTAATCAGTTTATAGTTTTTAATAAGCCAGATTCTATTTGGTTTGTGCCAAAGAAAAACTCAGCTAAAATTAAAGACGTCTAGGAGGGGTCCTTTTTTTCCAGAATCACCTACTTCTTGAGCACTCATTCTGAAGGTTCCAGCAACTCTGAATCACTTTTGCAATTCCTTGGTTCTCAAACTCATTGGAGATAAACAGAAGGTAAAGACAGAACTCAACAATTAAACAGATATGGCACTGTAAGGATTATGGGGATTTAGAAGGAAACCTATCTCTGATGTTTCAAAGTAGAGTAGGTATCTACAAAAGATGTCTCTTAAAGTCCACTCCAAGCCCCCCAACTTTTCACCTCTTGAATATGTCTACTCATTATAGATAAGACAAACTTTAATTAAAGAGTCATAATGGTTAGCTTTCTTTGAGTCCTTACTATGAATCAGGTATTATGCTATTTCATATGCATAGTCCCTTTCAAAACTCATGAGGTAGGTTCTTTCAGAATTTCTACTTTACCAACAAGAAAACTGAGATTGTGATGGTAGCTTACTCAGTCACCTAGCTATTACTTAATTTGAACTCAAGTCTGTTTGACTTCAGAGGCAGAGTTTTTAACCATTATATTATTTCAATTTTGAGTTTCAGAGATTCTGACATTTTATCTCTGGGCTTCAGATAATTCCTTCAAGATTCCCATCTAATGCTCTAATTGGACAAAGATTTGTTTTCTTTTACAGTTGAGTCTTAAGGGAATACAAGAAAAGAAAGCAAAAATTCCACAGGAAAAAACAGACTAGTTGGATAGGGAAGAAACAGCTGTATCCACTTTAGGTAAAGTTACATGGCCCAGTTTACAGTCTGGATGAAATAGCATGTTACCATTTGTCTATTCATTCTCCATGGTTTACTAGGGAAATACCATTCGATTCCCGTTACCTTTCTCAAGAGCTAGGATGAAAAGAATATTATTTTCTTTCATATATATATATATATATATATATATATATATACACACATATATACATATATATATATATATTACTATTACTCCTTCAAATAACGTGGGAACTCATTCCTATATATGGAAGGAGTAATGAGTTCTCACTTTATTTGAAAAGTAGAGTTTGTCACTTCTTCATCCAGCAAGATTCTAAAACTTCTTAAAGCTTTGTCTACACACCTACGAGAGTGCTCTCTTCCAAAACAAAAATAGAACAAACAAAAAACCTTTCAGGAACTCATCTTCATAACCTGGGGTAATGAAAAAGAGGTAACACTCTCCTGATCAAAGCAACCCCAGAGAGTAGAAAGTTATCTAATACGTGCCAATCCCTAGCCCTGAAATCTTCATTTATTCCCTTTAGAGATTACACATCTTTAAAGAAGAGATAAAATCATTTTTCCTCCAATAACTCCATCTGAGATTGACAAAAGGCAGAAAGTGGAAACTGAGTAGGCTGATGTTTCTTCATTGGGGTTGTCTAAGATAAAGCAGCTTCTACTTCTTTTTCTTTGAAATACATACAAATTTGAAAGGTAGGAATTTATTACTTTATCTCCCAGATATGAATACTTTGTTTGAACTCACAAGATTTCCCCAAAATGGTACCATGCATCCTTGAGGTGGCAACAAATAATTTGGGGTTAAAAGTGAAGTTGGCTAGTATCTCCAGGCCTTTGGCCGAATAATCCACACTCAGTCCTGGTTGCTTTTTGGAACAGGAAATGCACAATATCGGTATTGCAGGCAGTTCCAGAAAGGCATGCCAGGCCTCTCATGCTCTCAATTTATATTTGCATGTGAACAGCTTGTCGGCCATTTTATGAAGACAGATGAATCGCAGACCTGCTAGAGGGGCAGCCAGACCTAAATACGTGAACTACACACCCCGACAGCCTACAAATTTCTCATCTCATCTGCAAAATGAGATGAATACCTCTGAACACATCTTCAGGGAGATTATATACATTATATGAGAAAAACGAAACATGCAAGGTATCACCTATAAGTCAAGTGGAAAATAAAAAAATGAAACTAGTCTATAAATATCACTCTTTAAAATGTCAACAAAAAATAAGATGTAGCTGTTTATGACACTAAAAACAAAACTTCAGAGGTCTCTCTCTTTTTAACTGTCTGCTTTAAAAAGACAACGTTGGTAAAGAAAATATCCCCGAAATACCAGGAAGAGAAGCAGCATAGCCAGATAGAATCCATTTAATGCTAGAGTCCAGAAATGTAATAAAGAATTTCCCAGGCATAGGAAATAAAACAAATTCTGAAAAGTTAATGACAGGATATGTAATGTGATAAGCTCAATCCCTCATCCCTCAATAACAACATAACGCAGTTTACCTATCTTTTCCAACAGATCAGATGGAGATCAAAAAGGAAACACGTACAGAACAGTAAAAGGAAGAGAGACCCAAGGAATTAGGTCCTTCAAAATAGGTGAAAGACAAAGTATGGTAGGATTATACTGATTAGAAAAATAGTAAGAGTAATGTTGAACCACAGCCAACTTTTTTTATTATAAACTCTATGAAAGACACTCTAGTGTGTTATACATATCATCTTATTTAACTTTTCAACAAGTAGGTAATATTATTAACTTATTTTAGAGAGATAAATCAATACCCTGAGAAGTTAAAAAACCTATTCAATATTACAGAGGTATGAAATAGTAGAGGCAGAAGTTGAATACAGCCCTGACATCATAAATGGCATTTCTCCCCTACCAACAGGCCCGTTAAGATAAAGCACTCCCATTACAGCCTTCATTCAGTTCTACCACCAAAGAACATTTTAGAATTTTATGAGATGAGATCTGTGAAAGAACCTAACACAATGTTTAGTGTATAATAAGAACTGCTAGTTCACTTCTCTGTTTTTATTGAAACTGATGGTTTTACTCAATATAAAATTCCAATCCTTGACAATCTTTTTCATACTGGGAGTGCATGCCACAAATTTAGTGTTTTACCAGGTCCTATTATATTCATATATAACATATGCATTTTATTTTAATAAAGCTTCTACAACAAAAATTTATATATTTATGCAATTAAAGAATTTGATACTGTCCTGTACACTCGCTGCTTTATTTTAGACAAGTTAAAGTAGAAAAATCCTTCAAAGGCAGAGATTGTTTTCTTAAGGCAATTAGAAAAGGGCTGAGCTCCTAAAAGTCCTCAAAATTACTTGTCAATGAATGATCTTAAATCATTAGAGAAGATCGTCATGGGGCATTTGCCACTTTAAAAGGAACTAAAATGAAATGAAAAGGCCATGTTTTCTTACACCTTAAAAGAATGTGATTTGGTAAGTCAACTCCACCTCTCACAGTTAAATTGGATAATCAACTTTCTTGGAAATTAAGGTTCTCATAAGAAGCCTGATAGTGTTTGTGGGTGGGGAGTGTTGGGGCTGCTAAAGTAATCCAGACAAAAAACAAGTTGCCCTCGTAAAAGAAATCCACTTGAGTTTTCTCCTTGAGTCCTCAAAGTTGTTCCCACTACGGGCTGCCCATACGCAGACCTGAAAATCCTCGTACTTGGTTGGCTGCTGGCTGCTGTGGACTCCAAATACTGCAGCTAGAGTCCCAAGCTAAACTTACCGTTTTCTGGCTGGTCCTTAATGTCAGCATCACTTGGCTGGCTGGGACTTTCAGATTGACTTGAATCTGAAAAACATAAAAATACAGCCAAAAATTACAGGGTCTGTGAGGGAAAGTGAATCAGAGGTGCCAGACTTTCTTAAAAGGTTCAACCTATAAACTAAGAAAGCAAACGTTAAAAAAATGACACGATGAATGAAAATCAGAAAAGATGAAAAGAGAAAAGGAGGCGGCGGGGGGAGCTGCAGCAGCAGCCCGTGCCTTTAGAGAGGACGCTTGGTTTTGTTTACCCCTCCAGTGGCGTTTGCTTTGTGCCTGATCATAACTTGAATCTCTTCAGAAACAATTCTCTTATAGAAAGACCATTTCCAAACTGCTCTTCTTCATTATTTATACACTAGAGTCTGATAAAGACTTCATCCCTCATTATACACATCTGAAGCTTGATTCAGAACATAATAAAGTGTCAAAACATATTTTGAAGCTGGTATATAAAAGCAACCCAAACAACAATAACAAGTTCTGTTGATATTTAGCTCTGTATTATAGCAACAGACTATGCAGATTAGCACCATTAAATACTAGGGTTCTAATATTCCAGCACATTTTCCTGAAATAACTGGATAACCCAAAGAAGTCTTTATGAAGGTTCATGTTTCTTCCACTTTATAAAGTATTATGTTTCTCTTGTACTGATGCATTTGGGATATCCTAACAGGGTTTATTAGCAAAAACAAGTTCTTGCACACCTTTACAGAATTAAATTCATTTTGTATCTAAAAACATAACCAGATTTTCAAACTAAAAAATAATTCAATTAACTTAGGTTCTAAATGGAATAATTTAACATAAAGTAACATTTAATTTTAAAATTAGATAAAATTAAGTAATATCAAAAGAATTTCACAAAATTAGAAGCCAGCATTAAGTTATACATTTTTGGGGGAGAGGAGAAAAAAAAAAATCAGGCACAATGTTTCAAGGGGAATTTTTTTTTTTAATCCTAAATTTTTTTTTATTACTATATTTATCATTTATACAATGTAACCCATTTTTTGTGAGCCTTTACTAATTTTTCAATAACTCCCCACCCTCTCTCCCTTTCCCACCTTTGGTGGACTCAGTTTCAAGGGGAACTTTTTTGATGAAAAGCATTTTCTGAGACTTGAAACCATTTACCACATTATTTAAAGGCAAACAAACAAAAATTCTTTTTTTTTTTTTTTTTTTTTTTAAAGAAAAACCTTTGTATTTGTGGAAACCCTGGATCCTACCTTTACTTTTACTTCATAGGTTTAGAATTAGCTGTCTGAAATTTGGCCACATCTCAGGAAGAAATTCAATATAAGGTCAAAAGGTCATGATGTGTAACTGTGATTAATCTGAAAATATTCTACTGCCACAGTTATAGCATCACCATTCTCTTTCTTATAGCTATTGCAGAAAAAAATAGCACTACTAGTGACCTTAGGTTTAGAAATGCTAATTTATTACTTAAAAAGACTCCCTGCTTTTAAGGAAATGAAGAATTTATAGGAAAGTACTATAAAGAAAATGTCTATTTAAAAATTTCAGATAATCTTAATCTGGTGATTATAGTAAAAATTCTATGTTGATTCAAAGGTTCAAATAACAAAAGATGTAAAAAGGTGAGTTTTTATTTAAGTCTGGCAAAGTAACTGCTTAATTCATTTTCTCATAACAAATGCCATAGTGAAGACACAAACAAAAAGTATTGTGTCAAAAATTTTTAGAGATATCCTTCAGAATCCATGACAAAATTAAATAGAAAGCCTGCACTAAAAATTGGAAATGTAAAACAAGTTTAGATTGGACCACATATGAAATTTTAACTACATAAATTTATATGCATTTATAGCAAACAATTAAAAAATATAGCACAACTACCTTCTCTTTTCTAAGAAAAGATCCTGTAATTTTGCTATTAGAAATTACAAATTAAATATTTTGAGAAGTAATCCAACATGTTTTAGGAGAAAGACATAACTACATTATCTTAAGCCATTAATATCTATAACTAAAAGCAAAATATCTAACTTTGTTTTACGGGAAGTTAAAATTCTTCTTGACTACGTCCCAAAACAGATACATAAAGTTTTTCCAAATACAACGTTTTCTTTGGAATAATACTAGCATAAGTCTCCTTAAGACAGCTTAGCCGATGTTCTACTTCTAGGTATAACATCTTTACTATTAATCACTTCTCCATGAACAAATAGAAAACATTTTTTACTTCAATTAATTTAGATATACTTTTCTGATATTTACCCATTAATACTAAGGCAAAAAGAGATGAGGAGAGACCCCAAAATATTTTTTTTATAATCTGAAAATCGATTTCTTTGTTCTTTCCACTTTTCATTTACGGTTTTGTCACCCTACCTTTGCAGAAATATAATTATAGAAAACATAAACAATGATTAAAAAAAATACATATTAGGTATGTTCAAAAAAAGTTTAAAATGCAAGCCACAGAAAAATAAGCAAACCAACAGCAAGGAACTGAGGGGCAAGAAAATGCTCAGAGCTGGTCTGCAAGGGGCCGTGGCGTTCTCGTGAAAGCTCAGATACAAACACTGGAGGAGGCATCTAGCCAAACTGAAAATGGAATTTAACTTCTCTAGTTTTACTCAGAAGCCGGAGACGCCGCAATCCATCTGAGGACTGCGTACTAAAACATACCATCCTGATAAGGGATAGGCAAAACCAAAGATGTATAAGAAAATTTAACTAACCTAAAACTTCAATAATTATTTTCTACCCTGGGCTGTTTCATACCATTTCCTTTTTGAACCAAAAAGGAGCAAAACAATCCAGTCCTAATGCTATTCTATGCTGAAGACACAAGAACATTTTTCTGGTATTGCAAAAGGTCACGGATGCTGTTAAGTATGGAGCCAACCAGATGACCAGAGTTACAAATTAATTTCTACCCATACATAATTGATACAAATGAAAGATCTCTTTCTTAAGCATTTGCATTAAAACACTATCAAGAAGGTTAACAATTAATTTTCTTTTCTCTTTTATATACTTGGTAAATACCTGTCAGAAGCCAAGGTAACTTTATGTCTTACTTTTTGGGGCAATTATCACGTGGTTGATTCCTATCACTTGATAATTAGAGACCCCAGAAAACAAACCCAACTGCATAGAATTGGATGTCCTTCTTGTATCTGAGCCCCCCTCCCACTGCAGTGAGTTTCTCTGGCTCCCTGGTTGAAAGCCAGAAGATCTGTATATTACAATGAAGAAAATGGTACTTGAAGTGTGTTTAAATGATGGAGTTGGAAATACTATTGTGAGAAAGTATATCAGGGTTATCAATTTTTTTTCCCATCTAGGGATTTTTTTGTTTAAAGAAACTCAGACTTCAACCTAACCTTGAAAAGCAATGTTTTTTTGGTTTTTAAAAAATTTATGAGCAGAAATTTAAACTTAAAATAGGTAGGGTTTGCATATAGGAGGTTGGGTGACCTCTTAATTGAACTGGTAGCCATGCGTCTATGCATTTTTATGGCGCCTACAGCTATACCGCTGGAGTACTCAGACAAAGATAGTTCACTATCAATAAAATCACTAGAGTAAGGAATAAAATAAATCCTAATGCCTACATAGTAGTCTCTGCTTTCATAAGCTTGTACAGTGCAAAAACACAAACCTTGTACTGGATTTGCTACTTATACACACATTCACTTCCCCAACCTCAATTCTGCTCCCCTTCAGAACAGAACCTCAGAGAGTACTCCTTCGGGGAAGGTGAGGAGTGACAAAAACATGTTAAGATGGTAAAACTAATGAGGCAAAAAGATAGATATCACTTCCATGTATTTTATGTTCTTTAGGCAAGAAGCAAAGATGGAATATTGCTAAATCTTCCCCGTCCTTAACCTAGAATTAAACACTTTCTCCTCTCCAGTCCATCTTTCATTGTATGTACACTGTTTATGGTGTGATTAATATTATGCTGACATTAAGTTGATTTTAAATTATCTCCTATGAGAATTTGAGCTCCTGAAGAAAACAGTTCCTTCCTGTGTTCTCTTATCCCCAGTACCTTCCACAGGATGCCTGGCCCAGCCAAGGAGTTCAGTAACTGCTAAACTGAACAGATGACTTTTCAATTGTTTGGTGTTCTGACACTGTACCTATGCCAGTGACTGAAAAATATACTAATCTCACACCTAAAAGTGGAGTGCGACTAATAAAATGCAAAAGGAGGGCAGAAAAGGTCTTTATTTCTGCTTGATGTCCCCCTTATTAGGGCCTGGCAAGGGAAAATGAGGCACATCCCCATGGTTTATGGGATTTGTAAACCTTACAGTGTTTGGAAGTTGCAGACAAGCACCTCTTACGATTCACTTGCCCACACACGACAGAGGCTGAGCAGAGGATGAAATCAGATGCATAGGGAGGCCCTCCAGAAATGTCAACAGGCTAAAATCATGAATGACAGGAATATTTTACACATTCAAAAAATACAAAGATTAGAGAAATCTACCATATTCTGATGTCCACAGAGTGCCTCAAAATCCTAACAACTGCTGTGGTGAACAGCTTGATAAAGGAAGAGCAAACACGCCCTGGTGAAGAACCCGTACCAACCCAAAACAAACCAATGTATTTCCTATTCAGTCAACATGGTATCAACAAAAGTCTGTGGACCATAAAAGTACAAATTCTGGTTCCACTAGAAAAATAATGTAGCCAAAGTTAAACCTCCCTACGTGCAAGATTTGACTAAAGATGAAGTTTGAAAAGGCTTTGTTAGAATTGTGTGTCCATTTTTAAATCTCCCAAATTAAAAGGAGATATGAAGAAACCAGAGGCATCCAAAAACAGAGTAAAACTCTTCATTTATTCCTGGGGTAAAAGAAAATAAGAACTATGGGTGATTACACTCCAAATATAATAAAATTACCCTCTACAATTGTAGCCCTTAAGGACATTCAAAATTTAGATAAGTTTTTGTTTTTATGGCTTGGGAAGATGAGTACTCTGCAAAAGAGCCAGGCCAAAGAATTGACTTTTTACATCTGTGAGGTTATAATAGAAAAGTAATTCTATTTCTGATTGATAGGGTAAAGTGAAGAATCACTCTGTTATAAAAGATATTATTATTTTAATACTTCATAATATTTAGAAATATTGTCTATCTTTTTCTCAGTATGACCTTAAAGAGTGAGGTGTGAGGAAATGTTTGAAAAACCTTATTTGAGAATATAGCACATCAGTATACAGGTAAACATACATACATAAATTTATAGCTTAAGTGTAAGCACTGATGAATACAACACCATCAGCTAAATGTAACATTATCCATCATGGTCAGGCAAAGAACAAACAGAAATCTGTATGCCATCGCTAAATCTGGACCACTGAAAATATGCAATTATTATTAGCATTTCCAAAGAATGGATAAAATCCTTTAATCTCAGTGAATAACCAAACCAATATTTAAGGTCAATTAATGTACACAACTATGGCTTACTTAATGAAAAAAATAACATACAATAACCTAGTTTTTAAAATAAATAAATAATGAGGTGAGTCACACCATTAAGGTTTTCTTAAACTTTAAAAACGGGAACACTCTATGATTCTTAAAATTAGCCTTTATTGCATTTAAAATACAAAATTTGTTCACTATAACTTTCCCAGCAAGCTAGAATTGAGTGTATGGATGTGTGTACATGATCATTGCAGTAATTAAAGTATGCAGAGTATCCAAAGAGAGATAGGGAAATGTGGCGAGGGCAGTCCTAGCTCCAAAAGGACCAGGCTAGTTTGCACACGCTGATCCTCCTCTCCCCTAATCCCGATTCAGAGAGAGAGGGAAGGCTGTGTTGTTCATGCAGCAGTCACTCAGAAGGGCTCCTACCAGACCACCCCAGGAGGCTGCCAGCTGCTCTGGAGATCCATCACATTTCCAAGGCCCCATTAAGATTGTTACATAATCTAAGCTACTCCCATTTTCTTTCTCAAAACTTTTCTTTTTGTAATGCCTTTCTGAACAAGAATTTGTGAAATATTAAATTTGCAGGAATTTGATTTTTTGGCATTAATATTGATATTCAAGGCCATCTGTTTAGCCAGGACTGTGTATGATGACAAGACTGATTTAACTGTCTTTTCACCCACTCATAATGTCTTATTTTTCTATCTGCACAAGGAGGTTGCAGAATGATACACAGTTTTAACATGTTAAGAGAAAAACGAAATGGCGTAAACCATTGTGTTATGACAGTGAGAGGGAATCACTTCTAAAGCTTAAAAATTACAAATTCAGTTACTCTGAAAGTAATGACAAAATGACTCAATCATTAAACTTTCAGTCTTTTCATGAGGCTGATTTCAAGTAATGATCAGCTTTTCCAGTGATGTTATAAATGAAGTAAATAGTAAGAAGCTGGAGATTATAAAAGCTATGCAAGCACGATACTTTGACTAAATTGACAACTTCCTCACATTTTCTTTGATAAGGCCCTGTGACTAAAATAAACCAACATGTTTAGGTAATCATTTTGCATTTTGTTTTTCCCATAAGAGGAGCTGTGTTGACAGTGAAGGTGACCTGCTGATTAATTCAGAACTCAAGTTACTAGTCAACCTGGTCACCAACCCCACTCCCATGTAAACAAAAACCTACTTAAAAAGCCATCACTACAACATTATCGCATATCATAATCGTGCTTAATCTCTCTTATTTTGTCAACCTTTTCACAATCAAAATTCACTGTAACACTAGGTTCTTAGAGTTCTTCAACAGAAGAGTACATACTTGAAGATGATCCTTACAGCCATCTACACAACTTAAAGTAGAAAACTTCCCCGTATACTTTCATGTTATAGCAACGAATTCTCCAAAGGAAAATTATGCATAATTGAGGTATAGTCTACATGCGTTATTTTCATGTATTTATCAGGAAGTCTGTAAAAAAATAATTAAAACAATAAAGTGTCCTCTACTAAGGGTAAACATGTTATTTAAGTTCCGGTATTGCCCCCAGTATGAACTTTCTTGCATTCATATTTTACTATTGAACAGAGTATGAAATGGAAAATAAAGATGTCATCCTAAAAATATCAGCTCTGGAATTTAACTGCTCTGGATCTCAGTTTCTTCATCCGTAAATGGGGACACTATTGATCATTTTGCCTAATATAACAAGATTGTTATGTAGATCAAATAAAATAATGAGAACTTGGTTTTGAAACTTATAAAGTGCCCCCCCCCCAAAAAAGAAGGAAATGTACATTTACAAACCTTCCCATCCAAACAATTTTTTTTTTTTTAATCAACCCCAACCCATACATGATGTGATTCTGGTGTAAAACATCAGCATCACAGACCTAGTTTTAAAGAAAAGGTTCTTAATTCCCATATACTGGGAAAGAGATTATCTCTGATAATGGAAATGTAAATCTCAGCTTGCTGTTGTTTATTCCAGACAGACATTTGTGTGTTAAGTCTGTTTATCAGGCAACACTTTGTCTAAGCCAGGAAGTAGTCAGTCTTTGTAACAAGATGTATGCAAATGCATTTCCCATGAGTCTCTGCAGCAAATTGTAGTGTGTGTATGGGGGGGGGATTAAAAACTCCTTTTTACTTTATCAACAAGAAACTACCTCAAAAGTAGACTAGAAACAGAACTATGAGCTAGACTATGCTGATGAGTTTATATGAATCTGAAGCATGTGCTCACAGTCTGTTGCTCTTTATTCTAAGCAGACTTGGTGCATTACATCTGTTTATCAGGCAACACTCTGTCTGGGTATACAGGCTTTGGAACCTGTGTGACACATGAACAGTGGCCATAATCTCATGAAATAACCTGTCTGTGGCAAAACTCCAAATCTATCACTTTAAGAATCCCACCAACAGAAGCTGCCACAAAATCTTGGAAACTTTTAAAAAAATACATCCAGCTCTAAATTTTTGTCCACTTTCTGTCTTAAATACTTTTCTACATTCATTGGACTCCCTAATGGTATGACAGATTCATGTCGGAATGATGAATTTTATCATGCAAATTGGACTGATAAATGAAATATTTGTTAACAGCACCCTATTTAATTATCAAAAACAAAGAGCTTTCAAAAGAAAATACTTTTCTATCATAATAAAAATTACTTATTCTCTAATTCTATTATTAAAGTATTCTGGAATCTTTTTTAAAACGTCCCTATATAAACAATTTTTTTAAAAAATCTATACATGAAGAGTTGAACAGTGTATTTCTTTTCTTTTTGCTTTTCTTGTTGGTTTTCTACAGGGTTTAAAAATCTTACTGAAGGAACTGAATTGGTTTAGCTTGCCTTCCTAGACAAAATAAACACTTTAGGACTCTACTTGTTTGTATTCTCCTCAGTGTCACTGTATGCATCAGCAGCTAAAAACAAAGAAACTTTTTAGCTGCTCAGACAAAATGCAGAAGCTTCCCAAACGATGAGGAGGCAAAGGAGGGGGCAGGAGTGCAGGGGAGAGTGGGGGTGGAGAAGTGTGCAGAAAGTCTGACAGTCCATTCAATATAGGGATGATCGCTATAATGCATCCAGGGTCCCCTTGCTAATTAAATATGCATTGGCACAGTTTTGATCGATGCAAGCCATGGATCAGATGACACACCTGCAAAATCTTGAGCCCAGAGCTCCCAGGAAAAGGGAAAATACAGTCTTGTCTCCTTATCTTTGTTTTCAAAGGTTCTCAATTTCTGTGCTTAGATATCTAATTTAATTCTCTCACCCCTCAGCAAACTGGATTAGGGAAGTCAATACTGCCTTTGTGCATCGACAGGAAAACACAGCTTTCCTTTTATTCAATTTAGCTATGACCTTTAGACAAAGATAATGACAACTGTCTAAAAGTAAGGTTAAGGCCTCAAGAAGAAGACCCCCAAAGCTAAGGTTCCCTAGGAATTTTGGATGACAAGGTGGTGAGGTTTATTGTGACACCTTCCTTCCTGGTAAGGAATAAAGGGAATTAAGAACTGGTGTGGGGTGTGGGGCGCAGGAGGAAAACACAACGGAAGAGATTTAAAACCATTGACTAAATTGTTGACTAAATGACTGAACTCTGAAAAATCAACTGGGCCCCATCATGTTCATA
Source organism: Cynocephalus volans (assembly GCF_027409185.1). Lineage (NCBI taxonomy): Eukaryota > Metazoa > Chordata > Mammalia > Dermoptera > Cynocephalidae > Cynocephalus > Cynocephalus volans. Next base: position 52,113,652 of record NC_084467.1, on the reverse strand, counting down.
ACCAGAAAATAATTCTGTGAAAGGCAGGAATGAGAATGACAGTAACAATTTGCCTAAAAAATGCAGAAGCTTTAATGAAAGGTTGAAGATTCTTGTGGTTGGGTAAATCAGAAATTTGTTTTTTTCCGCTGAAGCATTTGAGAAAACTGGATTGTCTGTCAGTGTGTTCGTGAGTCCCGCCACTGATCAAAGTTATAACTAGAGTCTGGGACAATTCTGGGATTCTGCAGAGAGAGCAATGTTCACACCACTATTCCTAACCAAAAGGGAAATGATACTGGATCATTTTCCTGAAACAGCACTGGCTCCTTCTTAATTTCTTCGCCTTTGGGCCTACTCACTCCTTTCATTCATTCATTCACTCAATCATTCATTCATTCAATACTATGTGCCTTTCACCTTTTATACCTGGAGATAGAAAATGAAAAAGGGCAAGGTCCCTGCCCTCAAGGAGCTCTTACTCAATCAAGATAATGATAATCAAGATTCTGGGATATCCCCTCTTAACTAAATTCTGTCTCCTGGTGAAATTAAGGTACAGCAACAAGCTACTGTGCACATTTGTAATTGCTTTCATTCTTTAACCATTAGCAGCAATCATTACCACTAAATGTAACCTCATAACACAGTACTCACATTAAGTGGCACTCGGTACCACTTAATGTACCTTGTAACACCATACTTACAGTAGGCTGAATACTAACAATCGGTGGCAATGATTAGAATTAGCTTTTCTAGTGAAATACAGAGAGGTTTAGGCAGTCCTTTCATGTGAAATATTACTACTGCATAATTAGCATCGTTAGAAATGGTGTAAAATATCAAAATCATTTTTAAAAATCAGATTTTCCCCTTAGAAATAATTTCATAGATAGTGCAGAATGCTACTCCTAATCAAGAACAACAATAATAAGTAATAGAATAATAGAAACAGTAATGATGGTTCTAGCAGAGGTAGCCATGATACAGTGGAAAAGGCAAAGGATTTGGTATAAGAAAACTGCATTTGAGTCCCTTCTTGGCCATTGTACTAGCTTTGTGGAATTGGGCAAGCCCCTTCACCTCCCTGAACCTCAATTTACTTATCTTCCAAATAAATTACTTATCTTCACCTCCCTGACTCTCAAGACCAGGAGGACTGAATGGCATGATTTAAAGTACCTTGCAAGTTATGAGGGGCTATAATTCTAACTGTATGCTGCATGGAAGCAGGTTTTCTAATATAAACTGGTTAAAGTGTCACATTGATTATTTCCTGTCTCCTTTTTACTGGCAGATACCACAATATCTGGAACGTATACATACTAATAACACATATCTGTTGAAATGGAATTGAAATCAGAAGGTGAAAAAATAGCTGTTTCAGGGGCCATGAAATACAACAGGGCTTATCTTGGGAGATGGCAACAGGGTGTTTTGGGATGGATTTTCTAGGCTTCGGGGAGACTGCATGACTGGAAGGTGGTTAGGACGGACCCTATGAGAGTCAGAAGGTCCGCTTTCTGGTCCTGAATCATCCATTTTTCTTTGGACATGTAAATTCTTACCTCTTTAGGCTGGCACAGCTATCAAGGTGAGGGGGGTTATGTGTCCTACAAAGGTTCTTTCCCGCCCAAGCTCTACATTTAAAACAGATCATTAGCAATCATGTTATTGGTTTTTTGGCTGCATACAAGGCTGAGACCCCCATTTCATCAAATGGACTGGGTGATATTTGCTTATTTGCTGCTGACCATAAGTACGATTAGAAATGACACAAGCACAATAACCATTGCAAGTCAAAGACTGTCTCTTCTTTACTTTACAAATGACCGCAAATAGCTCACTAAGAGTTACAAGTGCTTCTCTTCAGTGACTTGGCCTACCCTTGACCACAGAAACCCATAAACAATGTTTTCTCTGTATCTTGACCTACCATGTCATCCAGAACACTAGCAAACTTTGTGTTTTAGGAGCCACTGAATACGGCATCCTTAAGAAATTTAATCTAGGTCCTAGGTCCTAGAATTTCGAACTATACTTTTGAAAAATACTTCAGATATCCCTTCTCTAATGTATATTATTTAAGTAATGTGTTTTCGATTTTCACATTGATGATAACTTTCCCTTAATAACTTGTTTTCTGAACCTATTACAAATACGTACAAATACAGGGAGTTATTTATTTGGTTAACTAAAAAAATGTTCCTTAGACTTCTCATATTGTCATAGTAAAGCTGAAGTAATATCTGATTCTCCAGAAATCGTCCAAACCTTTCGCAAGTGGAAATAGTCATATGTTTTTTGCTTCTATATTTTTTATCTTTATGATAAATAAAATTATTTAAATGATTTAAGTGAATCATTTCACTTTTAGGTGTTCCTGTTTAGATTCTATTATGGTTTTATCCTTGACATATGCAGTGCTAAGTTATTTAAAATTAATTGTAGTACAATATTTTAAAATTTCTTCACATGGTGCTAATCTCAAGTGCTTTGGATGTTTGAACCACACTTGGAAGCCATCAAGTTCTGTGTATCTTTATACTATGGAGTAGCTGAAAATGCTAAAAGGATTAGTCAGTCATTCTCCGTGAACGTTAACCTATAGCCAAAGCTATGCTGAATTATAAAATTTCAGAAATGTGTGAGTTGATACAAACATCCTATATAACAAGAGAAAAACAAACCTGGATAACTAAAACACATGAATTAGTCTATGTTGCTTTGAAATCCTGAAAGCTTTCAGAAATCCACCACTGATCCTGGGGTCCCACCTACTCAAACCCAGTTTGGTACCAGTTGAGCATCTGTGATCTCATCTTCTTCCAAAGTTCATTTTATCTGTCATTATTGTTTTCATTTTAGGACACAATCTCCATTCTTTTCTGTGGTTATAAATGGGAGAGAAAAAAATATTTTGCAACTCAGTAACAATGAGTAATTTGCTTAGTAATAATTCTAAAGTTAAATTGTCTTCCATACAATGTCTAGTAATAGTTTGTATAGGATTAGCCAAATGAACAATCTTCAGGATGTGTTTGTTTTTAAAAAACCAAACCGAACCCCCCTTCCAAAAAAGCTTTTTTTTTTTTTTTTAAATCACTTAGATTTAACAAAAAATTACGCTTGCTGGGAAGTCTCTCACTAATATAGGTGTTATTTCAATAGCTTTTTCTCATCAAAAAGTCTAAGTGGGTGATTGGAACTTTATTCTGATTCACTCTTCAAAAATACCACAGATCTCTCACTCTAAAAAATAATAATTAACCTTTTTCAGGAGGAAGAAGCTTGTTTATTTCAGTCCACCAAACATTATCATCTACTGTGTGCCAAGCATGGTGAGATTTTACCCAATCCTGGAGGAGCACATCATGTTCACTAAGAATTCCATTTATAACCTGTATCCTCTATAAAAGTGTACATTACCTGTTTTCCAAGAGTAACTACTTCCCCTCATCTCCACTGGTGGTAGCAACATGGAGTTTCTCCAAGTTCAGAACCCTTTCCAAAGACTATCAGGAGTAGAAAGGGGAGTAGAGGTTTCTGTGATAGAAAATGGCTTATCTATTTGTTTTACAGTCAACAAAAATTACAAATCTCTTGGTTCCATGGTTTTTCAAAAGATTTTGGTCATGGTTGAAGTAAAAGCTTATAGGGAAGAAACGAAACTGAGTAGTTCTACTTGCCAATCATGCCCCATCTTCACACAACCTCACCCCCACACCGTACCCCTGGCGGGGCTCCTCAGGGCAATGTTTAAATCCCTGCAGCATGAGCACAGCCAAGGCACTAACTGTGCTTCAGAGTGATCTTAGTGTCACCTCTGTCTTTTCAGATTTATAATCTTAAGGTGAGCAAAGAGTAAACAGTGATTCAATCACTTTGGGTTGAAATTTATGAATGTCCTTAGTAAACTCTGTCTTGTTTTATTTTTTGGCTACTAGAAAAGAAGACAGAAACAAATTCTGAATAGAAAAAACAAAGTCAAAGAAGAAACAGTTAAAAGAATAAAAAGAAGCCGTTAGTAATAAAAGATGTGGTATCGTTTGAACAGGTGACAGATAGCAACTTTTCAAATGAGACTGGAAGTATTATTTGCAACAGACATGGGAAAAGTTACAAGTAACAATCAGAGTTTACTCAGGAATTAAAGGTGAAATGATATCCTGCATAGTTTGTCTGAATTACCAGGTTAGTATTAGATGGAATGGGTGGAATATAGTAGAGTTAGTAATGGATGGAATAATAGAAACAGAGCTTAACACGGGGATGATGTGAAAGAAGGGATGAAACAAAAGCCCTGCTTTCATTTCCTTTGATTCTGGCCATTACCTCCAAAAACAGCACATAATTCCATAAGGAAACTTTTCCACTTAGTAACTTTGGGACAATTCTTTCTAGTTACTTTTACCCAAATGATTTCCAAAAAAATTTAAAAAATTCACAGAATTGGTTTTCATTTTCCATCTATACTTTATACTTTAACAATTCATCTAATGATTTAATGAGAGGTCCTGTAGAAGGGAAAATTTTTCTCCTCTAGGGCCGACCCCGTGGCGTACTTGGGAGAGTGCGGCGCTGGCAGCGCAGCAGTGCTCCCGCCGCGGGTTTGGATCCTATATAAGGATGGCCAGTGAAAGCGCCGTGCGGCCGGTCACAAAAAGACAAAAAAAAAAAAAAAAAAGGGAAAATTTTTCTCCTCTAAATGGAGGTCCTGTAGAAAGAGAAAACTTTTAAAGTCTTGGTCTTAACTATACAAACCAGCCTCATGTCTAGACTACTGTAGACATATATCCTCCCAATTGTCCTTAAAATCAGCATGCATTTTGTGTGAATACCATTATGTTTGCATTGAACAGACATGCTTAGACTTCACAGGACAAGACTTCAAACACATATTTATAAAGACTTCCATTAAAAACATTAGGCCAAAAAACCAAAATTTTAATTAACAGAAAGTAACATCTCACCAGTAGTAGATATGGAAATAAATTATTCAAAACTGTATACAAACACTGAAGTCATAATAAATAGAGTCATGCTATAAGGAACCTTATGGAACCTTACTGTGAAAAGCTGTTATTTACACAATAATCAGGAGCAAAACAAAACAAAATTAAAAAGATTCCCATATAAAGAAAACCTTATCCATTGCTTTTCATAACCCAATAAAAACTTCCTGTTGTGGCACTTTCCAGGCACAAACTCTTTGATTTCCATAGGAGAGAAAGTAGAGAACAACATAAAAAGTCCCAAGACTCTTAGAGAAGAAATTCAGGCAGAACATCAAATGTTACTCAACATTTTTAAGTAACCATGATATGTCAAACAGACCACATGATGCAAGTACATTTAAATATAAGTTTCTATTTCTGTTTTAAAATAAAAAAGATCAGAAATCTGAATCTGGACAAGCAATATCTCCTGCAGGTTTAGAAAGCATATACAAAACCAGGCAAAAGAAAACACTATTCACTGCCACCATCTGCTTTCTGGCACACTGAGGAAACTTTTACTAACAGCAACATTTTCTTACATTAGAAAATCCACTAATTAGTTTTGTTGTAATAAGAAAAATAACCTTTGCATGGAAAGCAGATCGCCAGCTTGCTTTTTTTGTTGTTATTGGCTGTACCTTATACTACGCCTGTAACATTTCCACATAAAGTTAACCTCTCAATTCTCCTCTGCTGGAGTATTTTATTATTCCTTGTTTAGTCTAAAGTAAGTGTTTACAAATGTGAGAGCAACAGAGAGGTAAAGCTTGAAGGTATTTGGCTTAATAATTGCCACCCCCACTGCCCAAAAAGAACATTGGTTCAGAATCAGGCAATTTGGAATCCAGAATCAATTGATAGAAGCTGGGTAGAGGCTACTAAACTAAAAGAACCATAGATTTCCCCTAAAATTCCTAAATTCTTTGAGTCTAAATCATTTTTTCCTTAAGAATTGTATGTCCCAAGAAACTAATGATTGCAAAAGAATAAATGGAGCTTCAGATGTCACTGATAAAATTGAAATAATTTTGGAAATTTTGTCATAGATATTAAAATATTATAAATCATTTAGCAACCAAGGAAACGGAAAGTCTACCAAAATTCCTTGATAATATACTCTAACTAATCATTTTGTCAGCATATCATTTCACAAATAAAACTAACAGATATTTATTGAGCACCAACTCTGTGCCGAGCTCTACTGTGAGCACTGGAAATGCAGCAGTGGACAAAGGCTCACAAGGTTTTGCCCTCATCAAATCTGTATCTCAGGGAGCTTGCAATCCAGGGAGTTGACACTCATCCTCTGAAGAGTCTATTCACCAGCTGCATGTCACTAGGCTGCACAGAATGGGAGAGTGTCAACAAAGATAGAAACGCAGTCCTTGGTGCTCACCACATTTAAAAGCCTGCTTGAAAGTTCCTTGAGAAAATAAAATTAATGGGTACAAATATTTTCTGAAAAATTATACGTAAAATAGACTTCTCATCCTTAGAAGCAACAGAGAACACTGAGGCAATGACTGTGAAAATCTGGACATAAGGCTTTCTGTGAAAGATGTCCGAGGCCTGAATTGCTCAGACCGGCCCCCTTTGCCTTGACTGAACAAATTCACTAGTTCAAAAACTCACTTCTTCCACTCTCTTGATTTTTTTCAGTAGGCTTGAACTTAGCTAAACTTGAAAACAAAACTTCAACACAAAAGTTCCTCTGCCTGAAGAATGAGTGACAGACTTGCAAAGTTTAATTAACCCACTGGTATTGCACAAACAAGCCCATACGACTCTTCTCAATGGTATGGCAACACTATGTTGATATATTCACTCACTCATCACTAGAACAAGTGCCCAATGGGTTTATTAGCCCTCAATTGTCATTGAAATACATTAATTAAAACGGTAACACTTTACCCAATGCTTTCTACCAAATATTTGAAAAGATTTTGGTTAGAGTGTACAGCTCTGGCTTGCTTTTACTCTGTTTATTCCGACACCTTTCTTAGGCACAGAAAGCAATTACATTCTTTCCCAATCTCTGTTAGTCACATTCATATAGCACATAACTCTGTCTTGAATTTAGAAGGTTATCCAGTATAGAAAAAGATTAAAAATTAAGTCAGAATCTTTTCCCTTCCTCTTGGCAGAACTAATTACTCCTTCTTCTGGCTCCCCACACCCTAGTTATTTAAGAACAGGATCCTGGTCCTATTTCATTTCTCTGTATATATAAACCCCATCTGCCTTCCCCAAAAGTTGTAAGCCCTTGAGGGCACATAGCTCTTACTTGCCTAAACGAAATGCTTGTACATAGTAAATGCTCAATAAGTGAACTTTGAATAGAGGAACAGAGAGAGGGAGGGACCAGTCTGGGCAAGATTTTTAAGCAAGGAATATCCCAGAGATGGCTTACAGATTTTTCTATTACCTAGCAGAAACAGAGTCCAGTTAGCAAGAAAAAAAAAAAAAAAAAAAAAAAAAGTTGGGTTTTTCAATTATGGCTAAAATTCCTGAAATGGCTATACATAACAAAGCAACTTTCTTTTCTCTATCAGGGATGGGCAAATATCTTGTCTAGTGCTGACAATAATCCTATCAGATAATGTAATATTTGAAACATAAATTGACAACTAAAAGACTAAAAGGGAAGTGGATTACTCAAATCAAGAGACAATTCTGACAATTCTTTAAAAATTTTTAGGGACCAGAGTCTTGAAAAACATTTACTGTTATCTTTAGTAGAAAGAGTAAGGTTAAGCTTACAATGAAACTCTGTTTAACATGAATCCTCACTACAGAAAACCCCTATAGCACGTGAAGCTGGGCTTCTGCATTTATGGTTTCATAGTTACTGAAGACCCCTTGATATATACCAGAGAGCAAGAACACTTTACTAAACATGTGGAGGAGTGATACAACTAGGTTTGGACTAGGGTATCTATAAGGCTACTGTCACTGAGAAGATAACAGCAACAAAAATAATGACATCAGAAGCTATATCCAGATCATTACAAATAAGATATAAAAAATTCCTTTTAGTTTTCTTTCTAGCATGCATTTACGAAGATGGACCTTGAAACCGTGTTGAAAAAGTCATCAGGCCAGTGACCAACTCCCACATGTAGCCTGTTTGACACCCCTTATTTCACTCAACTGAACTTCTTCCCTCTTTGGCTTGATGTTGGCACAATCACAGATACCCTTAAATTCTTTTTTTAAAAACCTAACCTGAAGTTGAGAACATTGTTTTCAAAATCAGTCAAAAGCTATGCAAATGCCTTATTTTTTACATATCCACATGTTATTGGATGTTATTTATTTCCAGGCTTTATCTCAAATATCCATGAAGTAATATGATTTTTACAGATGGTAAAATAATATAATAATATTTTACTATTAATACAATTTTATTTTTTAATTTTATTATTTACTTACCTGTCTTGACTTTTAAGACAGGTAAATAAATATGATAAAGGATGATGAACTAAGAAAGATTAATAGCAGTCAGACAACATGAGAGAGAGGAAAAAAGCTGCACTTAGGAACTAAGTAAAAAATAGAAAATTCATGACCTAAGACAATTTTCTACCTCTGTGCTAATATGTTTATACTCTACAGAAACTGATCATTAGTTAGCTAATCTGAGGCAGCACAGAGACAAATTTCTGTCACATTCCCCCAACCAATTCTTTCTTCAACTTTCTAGGTAACGGAGATAAAATTCAGCTAATGATATTGGATTTCCCTCTGGCTGAATAAAAGAACTGACCTTGAAAAACAGAAATTTTTAAAAAAATTATTTGCAAATTTGCTCAAATAGGTGGACTGTAATAAAAACAACTGGCAGTCTTTAATTACAACACTTGCATGCAGCTTTAAAGTTGGAAGGTTTTAATTTATTTGCCACATTTACAAAAATGGTGTATCTTCTCTCAATCCTTGCAGCACTCTTCCCAGGCTGGCATAAGCACACACACACAGAGCCCCACACACACGCACCCAAACTGCAATGGTTAACCCTCTTTTGACCAAAAAATAAAAAATGAGAAAAAAAAAGAATCTAGGTTCAGAGAATTCTTACTTTCTGATTTAAACTGAACATCACTGAGGGACTAAACAATATGCTAGGTAAATACAGGGCTAGAAATACTTCCTGCTGAGCATACATTCGGTCTACCCAAGAGCAGACTAACAGCAGCCTAAAAATGGGTGTTTCAGTTGATGTGGGATGCTTGAGCCCCAAATTAAAATTAAACTATCAAAAAAATCTGTATTACCACAGGTTTTTCGGGGTTTTTTTCCTTCTTCTTCTTCTTTTTTTTTTTTTGTGGCTGGCTGGTACAGGGGATCTGACCACTTGACCTTGGTGTTATCAGCACCACGCTCTCCCAAGTAAGCTAGCCGGCCAGCCCCTGTATCACCAAAGATTTGTATTATGCAGCAAAATCCCAAAATTTCTATTTCTATGATATAGTAATTGCATGACAGTAAGAAGCGTATGATCCCATATGAGGTGCCAAGAAAAAAGATGTACCTTTTCTACTCACTACAAGCAACTGCTGGTCAGTTCCACAGTAACTAAAGACCAAAACCACCCACCAAAACCAAAACATTAATGGGGGTCTATTTTCACTATGGAATACAATAAAAATCTATTCTTAAAAGGTTTTGAGTGTCCTAAAGCAGCATACTTTTAACATGACCACATTTCAAACAGTTTACCCACCACAATAAGATTTCAAATACATATGGCATATCTCCTTGGTCTGTTTCCTTTATCATACATGCGGTCATCTTTCTAAATTCAGACTTCTACCCCAGTTTAGAAGGTCAAGAGAATATAATGCGTAATGCAAAAGTATTTCAAGCAAATTGTATGACATCTGTACTTGATACTTTTTCATGGTTTTATACCAAAAGAATCACTGCATATTGAAGATTAAACATTTTTTAAATGCTACAACACTGAGCCTTCCTTTCAAACAATTCAAAGCAAGGAGCATATTGCTGACACAGCAGCACTGTGGTCTCAGAGAGACTGTGGGAAATGTCAAATTTATGGTCCTGGGGGTGATTGGTGGATGGTTTTGTGGTGTGTATGGTGTTTTGTTTTGTTTTGTGTGTGCTTTTTCTTTTCTCTTTTGAGCCTCTGACAGAAACAGAGCTCTACAAACTTTCTGGCGACCTCCCAGGAAAACAGAAGGAAGCTGTATCCTGTACTTCCCCTGGGACCTAATGAAATATACAGCCTCTGGGCTTCTTTCAATTTGGACTTTCAGATTGCTAAGCCAGTGAAAAGGGGATCCTAGCTGTCACAAACGTCACATGGTTGGGGTCACCTGCTGCTAGGGGGTTCTCATGCCAGTTGTTGACATAATAAGCACCCCTTACACTTTAATTACAATTCACAGTGTGCAAACTATGCAATCTGCTTTAAGGCAGACTGTCTTTTAAATCCACACTAAAATTCTATTACTAATATGGCAAGGAAGGGTGTGTCCAGATGACTAGCTATATGCAGATATCTGCCATTTGGGGGAGAAATGGGCAGCATTTGCCAAAATATAAAATGGTGTTGGTGTCCCTAATTCTGGGAGATAGCACTTCAGTCTAACTCTGCTCTGAGACTTCTTATAAGTCAGCCACAAGGACGCAATACAATATACTTCATGAGTAGTATTTTTACATTTGTATAACTATGATGTATTTTTTTCACATGGAGCCTTAGCTACTCTATGTAATATCTTGCCTATGCAACAGGACTGGTCAATTGTTAAAGGACAGGGAATTTCTTCTACTTCCCTGTATCTTCCCCTTTAAACCTAGGGCAGTGCCATATTTAACACATACTTCTAGAGTTGTGTTGAAGCTCTATCATTTACTGTATCCTTGGATTTTGCTAACTACAGACCGGTGTAAGCTATATTCTTGCAATCAAAACATGAAAGGTCATTTTAAAACAGAGCCCATTTAAAATAATATGACAATGCAGGGAGCTGTTTAAAAAGTGCTAACACATAATTATAGTCTACAGTTTTCTCCAAAAACAACAGTGGAAATTAGTTACAATTCTATTACAGAGAACTACTATAAACTTAGGTGGGCTAACCTTTGAATGAACTGTCCCAGCACTCTGGGAATTGCAACCTCATTTTCAGTGCCACAAATGACGTAAGATGAGACACATGAAATAAACCCATGCAAAGTACTATTATATTTATAAAGTCTTACTTATTTTTATAACCTGTAATCGAGCTACATGTATGCCCCACTGTAAGACACCACCAAAATCACCACTACCAGCAACAACATAGTCAAGCAAAATAGAAGAAACCCAAACTTACAAAAATAGTAAGTAGTTTTTTTTTAAAATAATGTCTATACTTGCTTTAATAAAGGGTGTACCTGAATTACAAATGTCATCAAGACAGGTCAAATTAGCCAATAATTACTCACTGCTTTTTTTTTGTGCCAGACAATAGTAGATACCAAGATAAACAACAACAACAAAAATAATAATTTATTTCATTTAGATATGATTATTCTAACACAGGGACCAGATGCATCTTCCTTTCAAAAATAGCAGTGTCTTTGGGTAAACTTTCAGTCCTTTGGCTACTGGGGTTTTTCTTCATGAAGACAGACACACAGCAATTTTATTTTCTTTCTCATTTGAACACTTTCAGTCCTCACCTGGCTCTCTGCCATCCCTGCTAAACCACTTGACCTCCAATTGCATAAGAGTCCCCTATCTGTGAGCTCAGCCACCCTCAGGAGACAGGAGGGGCTATGAAAAGCTCAACTTCACCGTAGGCCCCAGCATTAAGCCACCCAGCCACCCTCTAGCCTCTGACCCATGCTCCAATTTTGGTACAATAAAAATTTTATGCTATGTTCTCAACAGGTCAACTCTACCTTAAGTGCCAATTCCTGTACCTGTATTTGGTCAAGCACCCTGGCTCATCTGGAACTAGAGATGAGAGAGTGACTTGGTTTTCCCGACCTGCCTCCAAGGAACAAAATTCTGGCCCTGTAACACAGGCTAGCACCTGGAGCCCTGAGACCTGCAGACAGACTTCTCTGATCACCAGCCCATGTACTTACTCTGTTTCTAGGTTCTGCTCAACTTTTGGGACATTTGCCTTCTGCCAGTTAGACATCTATGTTGTACACTGCTCCACCAAGCTACCAGCCAATGTCTATATTCGGACTATTTGGAACCTCTTCTGCCCAGAATGAACTTTTTTATGGAATCACAAAACTGGACCAACCTCAGAATATGAACCCCCACATAATCATTTCAGGTTCTAGCCCTTTACACATCTCATATCCCAAGATATGAAACCCATATGACAATTACTTTTCCTTTCCCTGGGTAGGAAAAAACATCATCTTTAAAACTCTGTAAAGAATATGTACAAGAAATAGAGTAGAAGGTCTCTTATCCAGTACTTTTGGAGCTAGTAGTTGATGGGTTAATTTTAAAAACAAGATAAAGAAGAAAATTTTCTTAATGAGACATACACAGCTTAAACATTTTAACTTTAAACACATATATGTATATTCCTTGGTCAATCTTTTTATGTAGAGACAAGACCTTAAATTTAACAATGAGTTTGTTAACTGAAGTTCTGCAACATCTTTTAAAAATAAACCATACCTATAATGCATCATACAACATTTCCAGTTTCATTTGTTTAAAGTAAAGGGAGAATTTAAAGATACTTCTAAAATAATCTAAGCACAGAACTTCTTTATATGTTTACACATTTCTCTAATCTTTTACAGTTGTCTTGCTCACAATCTGACAGAAACTTTAGTAACTCACCTTTATTGAGTATTTCTAAAGCACTGGCTTAGTTTCAAAGAGATAAAACTTTCTTTCTCATTTTGAACTTGAATGTGATCAGCTTACATAAATTTAATAAATTACATAATAGCTATACAAATAAGTCTACTAAAAACAGGTCTAAGAATAACACAACTGATTTTTGGTAAGTACACAACTGGTAAAAACAACTAGTGCCAGGGGGTGCTAGTAGGTAAATATTGGCCATGAGTGTTCAACATGCTGTAGGCATCAGTTAGTATATTACAAAGAAAACAAGAAGTTTCAGTTAATTTTGCAAGCTGGTTAATACAGAGCTTCTATTGTGAGGGTCTATCCAAAGAAAACAAAATTCAAATAGTCATTGAGACGATATTATGAGCAGGATTGATGCTTGAGGCATTGATGCCTGGTGATGGGATACAATGTGGAAAAACACAACTTTCCCAGCATTCTGTCATAGCTCTAATTTCTAATAATATCAAGAAATTTATGAGGAACTTCTCATTAAAGTTACTGTACTTAAAATGATAACTGAACTGATACCTCTGTCCACCTGCTATAGGAGGCTTAATATTTAAGTTGCTCCAAATGTATTTAAAGAACGAGAAAAATAATTGGACAGCTTATCTCCTAATATAGTATTTTCAAATTCTAAACTATATTTATATTTTTGTTATTTTGTACCACTATCAGAATATCATTACTTCTGTTTTCATTTGAATTTGTGATTAGTGAAGCATTTTGTAAAACTAGAGACACACTGTGTTAATCAAAAAATTAACTCCCATTTTAACATAAATTCGTTTGGCAATTGAAAATAATCACTTAAATCATAATCACAATTTCTCCGTTTTTTATGATTTTCAGGTTAATGTAACTATCACTTTTCATGTTACTGTACTTAAGATTAATCTTTAGCAATAAAAAGCCTTAATCCCAATGTTCTTATTATCAGTTAACTTATTATTATCAGTTTACTTATTGTCAGCTTCAAAATAAATGTATTGCATAATTGTGTACTTACATGATGACAGATAATGATGGTGATGGTAACAGCCAGCATTTACTTACTGTCTAGAAATAATAACAACGGCCAGCACTGTGACCTGAGTGATTTACATACACCTAACTTTCCCAGCAACTTTTGCAAAGTAAATATGATTTATCATCCCCATTTCAGATTGAGGAAACTGAGACAGCACTAAGAGAAAAATATGAAACTCAAAAACAGATGGACTCCAAACTTAGGTTTTCCCACTTCAACAAGTTTTCTGTGTATGTGTATATTTAAAGTAAAGAGATCATAGACTCTCCTCTCCAGTGAAATTTTTATTTATACAGATGTGTGTGCATGTAGGCACACACACACACACACACACACACACACACACACACACACACACACTTTAGTTAAATCAATTTCATATGCAAAAGAAAAGTGAGCCAGGACTAAGTTATTAAAAGAAGCCTTTGAAGCAAGGAGCGATGATGTGTGAAAGACACACCACAAAAGTTTATTTAACAAAGAACAAGCACAGAGAGATGGAACAAAAGTGAAAATAAGGAAACTGAAAACTCTCAATCTTTTCTCTGTGTGTATGGATTTCTTGTACATAGGAAAGACAGTTAAGAGGCATCTGGAATTTATGGAATATCCAAAAGTAAAATAAGTTTAGCTGAGCTAGAGCTCGGATGAACTAAATCTGCATTGATTTTCAACCAAGTTTTTCTATGTTAAACACAATTACATCCTTTAGAAAGGTCTTTAATATGTAACATAATTCATTACTTCTAAGGAAAAAAATTTTAATCCAAGATTCTAAAAAATATTTTTACAGTATCTTTTCAATGACATGCTATGACTGCAAAATCTTCAACTTGGACTCAGAAAAGAGATAGAGATAGCGTTTTTACTTTTCACTCACAATGCTCTGCAGAACATTTCAATATCCCAACATATATATCAATAGGCACTAAACTGGAACAATTTAAATTTTTGTCTGGTCATCTTCATTACAAGTGAAAAATACATCCAATCATATGGAAATTATATTCATGACACACACCACCCAGATTATATGGACCTGATATGGTACTTGTAGAAATAAACATTCCTTTTTTAGCAAAACAAAAGGCAATGTTTAAATTGCTCTTGGGAGCAGAAATAGGAAGACTGGCCAAAAAGTTGCAAAGGAGAAAGGTGGAGTTGGTCTTGTAATCTAAAGTTAAAAATAATTTTGTCTGTTTGCATTTAAATAGACATTATTTTAAAAGTCTTATAGAGACTCCATACTTACAGAAGGCATTATTGCCTTTGCATATAAATGAAAGCACATTTCTAGCACTTATATTATTACAAATATTGAAAATGGCCTTCAGAAGCTTTTAGCAATGTACTCTTTGTCTTGTTTCCAAAAAAGCAATCCAATTAAAATGATCATTTTCAGCACAGAGGACTAGGACAATAAACTGTACCTTGTACCCGGCATCTTACAAATACTATGGAAAAAAATCTATGGAAAATTGATTTGAAACTTCCATATGCTTTCTGTGTACTTGTACTAACCAAGCATAATTTACAAATATTTTTCTAGAAAAGGAATTATGTTTTTTTCTGCCTCTTCCAGTGAATATCCATCCATGATGATTCCAACCTACACCATGCTTGCTACCTTGAAATCACTATTTCACTAGCATATCTTGTGTGCTCACACTTGTCAGCAGGAACATGGTAATGAGTATTATCCATTCTTGATACACTCCTTCCACCTCCCCGAGTCACACCTCCCATCCAATAGCAAATACCCATGTTAACCATACAGATGACAAATATGCTGGCTGAATCAATTTTCTTATAGTAGGCAGGCGAGAATTCTACCACTGAACCACCAATGCTCACTGAATCAATTTTCTTACAGTAGGATTATTTCATTGTTTGTCCTAACTATAATACCTAATTTGTAAATCTTTTGGTTTATAGAAATATTTTCTACTGAAAAGAATTTATTACTTTATCATGTTCTTATGTTCTAAATTCTTCCCCACTTAATTCCATAAATTTAATTCTTTTAGCCATTTTTTCAATTAATATTTATTAAGCATCTTGTACGAATTATGTTTTTAAATGGTTTACATTATAAATGATACAGATGAGATTATAAAATTAAAATGTATTGTTTTATATCATTCAGGATGTATGTCATATAAAAGATGGATATCTTCCTTTTAAGATATTTGAATGGATCACCAAATGATTACCTACTTTCCTCTCACAACTCAGATAAATAATTAAAAGGAGATATACACAGATTGTTGCATACTTAAGAGTGAGAATCAATTAAAACAAAATTGTATGTATGCACTTCCAATAATATATCACTTCAGGGACCATGAGATGCTACCTTTATGTTTGTAAAATCACTAAGGTCAGATTAGAGCCTTAATGCTAATTCTCCACGAGCATTCAGAAGTGGGTGTGCACAGAAGTATGTAGAATTGGGGGAGGAGGGTTGATTGGTAATTTTTCAGTTACTAAAATCTCCACAATTAAGTGCTTTAAGAGTTTCTTATTAACACATCAGAAGTGGTCATTGTGTATTTATTGAGCACACCTAAAGTGGAAGTTTCTTGTTTAAGACGGTCTTTAAGTTAGGACTGCAGTATGGCCATCTTCTGCAAAGAAAATTTTGTGATTAGTTTTTTAAGAACATTTAAAACCCCTTAATTGTCTCAGAGTTTTCCTACGCAACTTAACAATAGGCAGCAGCAGCTCTGCTCTAACCAAAAAGACACAGAGCCTTAGAAAGATGCCACTATTAAAGAAACAAAAGATCATTAAAAAAAAAAAAAAAAGGAGTTACTTTTAATGTAGTTCTGTGGGCCAGTTCACGTTTGGGGATTCCAGACAGCCTGAAACACTCCCTCTCAAGGCTGTGTTTTAATATTACAGAGCTGTCTGGTTTGTGCATCAAGAAGTTTTCCAAAACCCATCTCACCCAAGCCTTTTACTTAAAAGCATTATCTCACATTATTGTGCACACAGATCATAATTATACTCACACTGCTACACATTTTACTTCATTTTAACTTGAATCTGTCCAGTGTGACAGTTAATTGTGCATAGGTTTGTCTCTCCAGCTGGAGAGAGAGCTGGTGGGGGTCAGGCCTTTATTTTCTCCCTGCACCTAGTTCAGTGGCTGACACACAGGGACTTGCTAAATGCTGGCTGAACAAGATTTTTCAGACTTCTTCAGACTAATGTTTCCTTATCCTCCTACATACATATAAGAAATATTTGAAACTCTTTAAGAAAAAATTTAGTCCTTTAAGGGTTCAGAAATAATGACAAAGATAACACTCACCAAAAAACCAAAAAGTTCTAAACCAGGAAACAATAAAGAGGTCATGAGGATATTTATTCTCCCCATAAGAAAGTTCTCAGGATCATGCTGGCAGTAGACTGTTTCTGGCCCTGAGATGAATACCCCCTTTCCAAGCTATAACCATTGCCCAGCTGTGAAATAACGATGGCCATAAGGAATCCAATGGTGGTGAAAAACTCAACTCAAAGGCACAATATTTGTGTTTGTAGGCACTGAAAGGACAGACACTCCAGTGAAACAGCAAGGGTGACCAGATGTCAGTAACAGCCTGAGGGCATCCTCTCACCTCCCTTCATCCATGCTGCTGCTTTCTTCCCCCACCCATTGAGGGTGGCATCAAGAGCAATTACAGCATACCCCCCAATGGACTGTGCCAGGTGGGCAGCTGTAACACCTGTCACAAGGTCTGCGTGACATTAACAGGGACCCGAAAAGTAGCTTTAATGAGCTGATGCTGCAACAGAGAGAGCCTAGGGTGGTGCTGTGTATGCTGTGACTGCTCCAAAGCTATGGCTCAGTGCACCTAGAACTGGGCTAAGCACACACATTCTGAAGATCCTCAGAGTGCACCTTTTATCTGGAATGAAACATGAAAGTCTGTGAAGTATGCGCTTCACTGTGTTGGCCTGACATTTTGTCCATCTGGAAATATTTATCAGTGTCACTTAGGTGATGAACTTCAGGTGTGCTTTGGCACTCTGTTCGTGGTGGACCTGCACCTTTGGGAATGGTAAGCTTCTTGAAAACAAGTTGCACTTTTACTCTTTTAGCTCTCCCCAGTGTCTAAAACGCATGTATGGATATATGAATGGGCGAACAGACAGATGATGTATAAGAATTACTTAATCCTTGCAAAACTTATCTATCATAAGACAAATAGTAAAAAAGTAAAGTTGTTAAGAGACTGAAAAGAGTCCTCATTTTGGTTAACGGTCAACATTTACAGGCAAAGGGAATGATTTCCGGATTCTTGAGCATCCCAAATGGCCTACAAACATAGTCGTACAAAATGCTTAGTCAATATAATAAAATCATCGATATACTAAGACACTAAGACCACTAATAAAGAACTACAGATGGACCAGTAACTGTTCCATGTAAAGAGTCCAGCACACAATGTCTAACACAGAGCAAGCACTCGGTACCTGGTAACAATGATTATACTTTTGATTATGGTGATTAATAGGAAAAGTTAAGCTAGTAATATATAATGCATCCTCCACGGATCAGTCGTCCCACCTTCAAAAGGGATATAATGAGCAATGACACAAAGACAGTTGCTTTCCAACTTTTTTAAGAGTTGGAAGGAATCTGAGAAGTTATTTTAGTCTAATTTAGTCTAATCCACTCATTTTTAAGAAAAGGAGACTGATGACCTCAAAAGATTAAAAACTTGTATCTGAAATCATGCAACTAATTGGAAGCCAAGTGACTTAACTGGTAATTCTATTCCTCTTTTTGCCTAAAAAGACAACAATACCTAGCTCCTATCAATTCACACTGTCATAATAAATGATGTATCAAGAGTCTTATTTTTAAGTATTTGGCATAAAGGTTCAGTATAAAGTCAAAGTAACATTACTCTCTCAAAACAATGCCGATGGAGCTTGTAATTCATACCTTCCAAAATAAAACAATTCACTTCCAAATGCAAACTCTGTCTTCAAATTGTGATCACATAAAGAAGCCACTAGAAAACAGTGGTATTTAATTAGATGTACCAGGTTTAGTTATTTAGATTCTCTGAGGTTCACAAAGGGTTTACGTGATTTCACTCAGTTTATGGGGTTCAGACAAGGCTTGCAGTGAACTTCACCTGGAACTTTTCACATGGTTTGAGCATTAACCAGGGATTGAGTGGTTTATAGATCATCCAAAAGAATTTCTATCTTGGAATCTTACTGTGAACTGATGAATTTAATTTATATCACAGAGTGACCACAGGTTTTTAGTAACTGTTTCTATTTTCTTATTTTTACTATATGAATGTATACTATGAAATAGATACCTGAAGGGAGAGTTTGATAATCCAAAGTTTAAGAAAAGCTTAATCATCTTGATATTTATATAATATCATACAGTTTACAAAGGGCTTGTACATATATTACCTTATTTAAATGTGAACCACTGCCCTTTGTAGGATGTGATCAGATCAATATTTAATATTATCTCAGACTCTTCGCCTATGTAATTATGTTTTCTAACTGAAATATTTATGAATAATAATTCAACTATTAATAGCACTTATTTTATCAGCAAAGTGTTTTTTTTTTTTTTTTTTTTTACCTGAAGAACAAACACTTGTACCATAATATATGGAAAATATTACATGCCTACAGTTAGGACTTTAAGCTTTTAAAAATATACTTTATATTTATGGAATTGTTTTCAGGGGATGTTAGAACGAAGTTGTACTGTGTATACCATGTTTAAAGAGTTAATACAATGAATGGATGCTTACAAAACAAAAATTACACCCCTCGATTTAATTCTGCATACATAGTTTATTAGATTTTAAGATGGTGTCATAACTTTAGCTAAGAAAATGCCATCTAAATTTCTGGGTTCAAAGGCATCAAAGATTCAACTGCAGCCTCCTCATGCTGATGTATGAAATGCTATTTTTGCTTGCATTCTAAAGACTCAAATTTATCCCAGCCATCTTTCTACACACAACATGTACTTGAATTGGAAGCTCTTAGCAAGAGAACATTTAGTCCAACTTATTTCAATCTATTGAAAATATTTAATAAAGAAAAAAGTGCTTAAATATCTAATCTAGCTCAGACAACACACTATCAATTCATATCTCTCAGTCCACTTACAGGTGACAATTTAAATCTAGACAGGTGAGATAAAACTTTAGGATTATTCCTTGAAGTTTATTAGGTGTGTGGAGAAAATACATTTACGTGAAACAAAATGTTATGGCACTTAAAAGGAGGGACTTAAAACTCTTTTGTTTGAGAAACATTCAAGATTTGGGCCTACAGCCAGAACTCATGAATAATCTAGGGCTTTTAAACAATCAATTATGAAAATCACTAAAACACTGTCACATTATTTGAATGCTACTTAAAAGTAAATAATACCTACTCTTCTGAGGATTTCTGACCCAAACCCAGGTGATGACAGTGTATTAGATTATCTAAGTCTATCATTTTATTTATAATTCATAATTGTATAATTAAACACAGTTTCATTCAAGGTGCACAACAGCAAAACCCCTAGCCCTTCAGTTTCTCCACAGACCGCCTCTCTCACCTATCCTGGCAGACCCAGGCCTCTGGCTGTGAAGAAAAACCACATTGTGGGGAGGAAACCCTACAAAAGAATGAAAACAGAAAGTGTCTAAGGCCTTGGCAGAAGGACACTAAATAAAATAGAGAGTGGTGACTCATTTTGGCAGTGAATTCACCTCAACCCCTTCAAAGCCTTTGGCAAGAGTCCTCGGAGGAGACCCCAGCCTTTTGCCAAGCCACAAAACACCACAATTATTATCGCAGCAGTCATCAACAAAACAGATTTTGTAAACTGACTTGTTGGCACATAGATTAAAGAAGCTATAAAAAGGAGTAACAGCTGTTTGGGTTGCCCTGTGCAGAAAGCTACTCTATAGAAAGTAAAATTTATATCTCTATACATACTTGGGTAGACACCAGTATACACATACACGCCATGTACTAATTACACATGTGTGCTATGTAGAAAAGAGTAAAATGCCAAACACACTGCTACATAAATTTAAAACACAAACAACTCTTTCAAAGTAAAATAGTCACTTTGGAAGGACTAACAGAAACATTTCCTGAAGAAAAGATTCTGCAATTCACTAATCTAAAATATGGACTATGTCTATAATGGCGAAATGAATAAAGTTTCTCTTAAAATACTGCAAAGTACTGTGCTTTCTTACATAAGCAAGAAGGCTGATGGATTATTTGGGAATTCACAAAAATATGCCTTACTCTATCTACCTAAACATTGCTTGACTGGCACTTCATACTACAAAATTTAGAATTTTCTCATGCAGACAATTTGAAAAAATTCTGCTTGCTTACATACTCATGGATATAATCTTATGAATAAAGTAAGTCACATTTTTTAAATGATTTGATTTTTACCTTAGCTACAACGTTATTCACTTGAACAAATCATCAATGAATAGGTAATAGAAAAAAACAGGAAAAAATGACAGATAATAATCAGTACTACTTACATATTTCTAATTTGAAGATTAAAAATACATGATGATTTATTGCAATGAGGCATGGACTCTTGATTTTCAAATGTTTTATTCAGGTTTCTTGTCAGTAACTTAAAGTAAGATATGTAAGAATTAGCAAGAAAGACTTTCAATTAAACTATTTTACAATTGTAATATCATAAAACATTACAAATATACTCTGTAAATATGTATTAAGGGATCTGCTATGCAGCTCTCATATTATACACTTGCCCAGCTAACCTCTAAATGCCTCCATAGCTCTATGTTGAAATTTCCAGAACTGAAGCATCTTAATGGGCATTGATCTCTTGCATTGAAGGATAGAGTTCAAATTTCAGCAGTGTCAATAACATTTGGTTTCACCTATTGAATAGTTGGGCTTTGGCTGACAATTGCTTACTAGGACAGAAAAGACTGAAAATGAACATACAAGGAGCTTAGCTGGCTACAAACATCATTGACTACACAGCAAAAGAAAATCACTTAAAAAGGACTGAAATGTCACATTTCTTGGCTATCTCTTGTGATAGAGTACTCTATACACAAAATGCACATACCCCCTAAGGGCTCCATGACCAAACAAATCCTAAAGCCATAGATTTCCAAAAGCTCAGACTATAGAACTGTATTACCATATAATATTGTCACCAGCTAATTCCATTACTGATCGACATAAAAACTAAACAAAACACCACCACCTTCATGACAACCAGCTTTTTAAAATAGCTACTTAAGCATTTGTTGTGTCAATTAAAAGCGATCTTTCGGAATTCAAGTCTTAATCAGAACATAAAACCTAGTCCATAACTGATATAAAACAGAAGACCTGTTTAAGGAATTCACTGACTAAATTAATTGCCTGGAGGAGTTAATTCATCTGTGTATTTGTTAAAGTATCACAGAGAAAAATTTCAACAAGTTGTAGAAATATATTCACCATTAGATCATTCAATATACCACAAACCCTATAGTTTTTTGACTTAGTTTACCATTAACTATTTATATGACTAACCAAATCACACCGTAAAAACTACACAGGGTTTAAACAAAATCTTTTCTTCCAGGTTTTGTTTTTTAAGTTCAAACTGTTTTTTCTTATTATCATTTCCTCAGCTTCTTCTATCTACCTTGGAATCCAAGCACATTATGCAGCCAGCACAATGAACCAACATGCCAGCAGAAGAAGTATGCTCCACCTATCCAAGAATTTTAAAAGCATCCAAGTACACACACACAGTCTCCTGTGTAGCCTGGAGATCCCTATTGAGCTCATGCCAAGTGTCTGAAAAGTTGGACCCTGTATCCGGTATTTACACTAAGCTAAAATTCTAATCAGCACTAACAGCAGTATGTTTTAATTCACCCTTATGATTTTATTTCAATCTGCTAAGTAGCACAACTGCCAGAAAGCAATTGCTATAAACTTAAGTAAACAAACGCAAAACTAAAATAAATCTTAAACCTGTTGTGTATAAAGTTTGTGCCACTTTAGGCAAGCCGTACAAAAAGGCAAAGCCCACAGCCTTGCTTAACGCTCTTCGATCTCATTTAGAAAGCTCTTTCAAAGGATTGCCTTGTCTAGTCTTTCCCCCCTTTCTAAAGAATTATTTGGTGCATATTAGATAAGGTAGGGAAAAGTGGCCATGTTATTTGACAGTGGTTTTTCACCTCACGTATTCCCCTGAATAGTCTTCTGCCAAGCATGCAAAACAAGGAGTACACGGTGACTACTTGAATCTCTGGATGACACTATAACCACTCGTGCCAGGGAGTTGGTGCCAAGTTTTGCATCTTCGGGTATGTTTTTTCCCCCCTTCCTTTTGGGGGGATAATTGTGTAAGGGGAGGGGGGTGGGCAGCGAGGAAATCTAACCAACAAATTCTGAGAAGTTGGTCACCATTTTGAACCTGCTCGGCGTGCTCAGACCTTGGCAGCCATCTTACAGCTTGGCAACCATTTTGAGGATTTGTCTGGCAAGCGCTCAGAATCCGCTGACAACGTTTAAATAGAATGCTAGTTAAAAATAGTCCACGTTAAACAATACGACGTGACACCAGGTAAAATAACCCCCAATAAATCCTGCCAACAAAACAATTTACAACATCTTCACCCAGGTAATGACATCCTGATTTCCTTAACTTAAATACATTGCACGAAAGGTGCTTAAAATCGGACTCCTTAACCCTTTAGCAGACAAGCTCTTAAAAAATATTGAAGGGGCACCAGTGAATAGAAAAAAAAGTCGAAGGTATAAAGAAAGAGATGTTACAACAAAACTTGCTCAAATCTGTTGAAACAAGATATCAAATAGAAGGGAACAGGGCTGTCATTCTATTCCATGGGGTATAATTCAAGAAAATGATCACAAAATTTCAAACTGGTCCCACTTTGTTTTATGAACTCATGAAAACTCTCTTAAGGAGTATTGTAGTACAAAACTCTCCTTTCTAAAGAAAGAAAATGTAATCTTAAGAACTAGACTAAAAGAAAACACAAAGGAAAAATCTATAGATAGTGATATTTTTGCAAACCAAGAGGTACATATATTCTCTGACAATGCTCTTATATTCAATATCACTCTTTCTCCTTAAGTCTCAATGCTCCTAAGTCAATCAAAATAAGTCCTGTCCTTGAAAACATTTCTCTCTGGCTACAGATCTGAAATACATATGATAATTCTGCATTGGTGTGTCTCTGTCATCATTACCAGACCTACACAGTTTTGTACAAGGTTGAATTGACCAAAATGACACTGGGTGGTAATTTTATACTATATGGTAAAGAAAAGTGACAATCCAGTAATCTGAAAATATCTTTTTCCATACTGAAATAAATAACATTTTAATGTACAATTCCAGAATATTCCCTTCAATTTTATGAATATTTAATATCATATCAGTATGGTGGGAAAAGGTTTATGGTAAAAAGACCATATTGTGTATGGCTTTATGAAAAAAAAATCTAAATAAACTATTCTATCAACCTACTATTATAGTTATATTGTAAATATGATGATACAGCCTGAAGATTTTTGGATCTTGTGATGTTAAAAGATAAAAACTTGGAGTCATTAAATAAAATGTCACTAGCCAAATATTTGTTGTTTAATTTTAATGTTTCTTAGGGCATGTGGATACCTGGCTTAAAATCTGTTCCAATTGTGATATAATTCATAATGGCACTGAAAAAGGCTAAAGCCAGGTACTAATAATTTCAATGTTTACACTAAAGCAGTGCTTTTTAGACTTGAAGACTGAATTTAAAAATTTCTATTGAAATTCAATTCAGGAAATATTTTACTTTACATAATACCATGCAGAGTGAAACAATTAATTAAACCATGATGAAAATCAGAACATTACATAGGAAGACATTCTTCTGAAATGGATCAGTCTAAAGTCTTTATACTATTAGATGCCTCTTTATTAAATGACAGTATGCAGTGGTATGACGTAAACCATGCTAGAATAGTTTGTAATGCATTGATAAATTGCTCTATCGATCTCGTTCTGCTTCACTTACCATAATTATAGCACAGGAATGGAAGACAGGAATGATGTATTTTCGCTAGAGAGGAAAGCCCAGACTTTGCCCGTTTTTTTTATGAGATTACACCAAATCCTTTCAATTAATACAGCATGATTGATATCTAACACTATCTCAGGATAAGAGGCCTGATTCTAGTGTTCTTTCTTAAATATTATTGTTCAAATATTTGACAATTATTTCAAATAAATGTATGTAGTATTTTAAAGACATAGTATTTGCTCCTCTGTAAGATGCTGTTTCAACACACTTTTACAAAAAAAATTTTCATTCCACCTATAAATCTATCTTTTCAAACTTGAAGACATCTCACAAATATAATTTTATTATTATCTTTACATTCATTGAACATGCTAGAAGTTACCTCAAAGTTTTTCAAGGATAATTCTAATAAGAGTTATTAGGTTGAAGAAAAATTATTAGAATGGAAGAAAATTAGGTAAGCAACAAATATTTTTAGGAGAAATGATTTGCTAATCCAGATAGCAAGAGATTTAATAGAAAACAAAGTATGAAAATAAAAACCGTTTACACACATCATTTATAATGATTATTCATTATCCATAATTATTCAATAGCCATAAAAGCCATTATATAGTTTCAAAGAAACCAAAATCTGCATTAAAACCACACAGCATTATGGCTCAAATTGTGCCACTTCATTTTTCTTGATATTGCCTTTCTAGAGTACTTACTACTAAGAAAAGATACCAGGTTTTCCCCAATGGATACATTTAAAATTAAAAGTGTCATTCCAAGTCATGCAAAAGGAATGTGAGAAATTCAGAACAGGATACAACTGGGTCTTAGCAACTTAGAGCAAGTTTCAATTGCTTCAATTACTTTCTTTTTAAAAATATTCATTAATGAAAAGATTTCATTTTATTTGCTTTTGCTGTTTAGAAGAAAAATACATAAATGTGGTAAATTTTTAAAAGAACAATTCTTAGGAAAAAATTTCCCCCTAACAACTAAATGGTGTAAAAATTGATCTACACTTCCCTTCTCGAATTACAAAGGCTATCAAGGGAATAAAATGTAACCCAGGAGGGATGTGACAGCTATCAAACCTTCCCTGACACATTATAATGTCTGAAGCCCAGACACCAAAGGTTTACATCTGAAAAACTCCAGAATGTAGCGAACAACTCAAAACCAACTATCGACCATGCTTATTGATTTTTACTGGGGAAACCAAGAGGGGAAAAGCACCACAAAAGATAGAATTTCCCTTTTTTTTTCTCATCCCCAACCTAGTGGGCTGCCAAAGTTAGGGCCTCTCAGGCTTGAGCTCTCTGAGTCTTGCCCTGCAGCCAGGCAGGATGTCTGCCTGAGATAATTCAAGCTGAAAGCACACAATCTGCAGTGGGAGATGATTCTCCATTGACTTGCACCATAACCTAACTCAGACCCAAATGCCGTTTCTTGACAGAAGGGTACAGGAGGAGACAAGGGAACAACAGGAAAAATAATACATATGACTGTCTTTCCAGATGATATTTAGAGACATCTGATTTTGAAAGCTCACAAATTATGCTTGACTCAACAACTCATAGGAAGCTAAGCCAATCATATTTGAAACAACTTATATGTATATCATGGACAAAGTGTTTCAGACAGATTAATTTGGAAATTAGTGAGTGAGATATACTTACCCCTAAGTTCCAAACTGATTGCAAAGAAAAGTCCAAGTTAATTTAGCTAAAGCTAATGTTTTTTTCCCTTTCATATAAATGAAAACAAATTGGTTATTCAAGAAGCTGAAAGGTAACAAAGCAAAATGCTTGCTTTAGCTCCTAGGGGTCTTAATCACATAATTTTGAATTGGTTGAGGATAATTTACTTGGATCATTATTATCATATCTTACTAGTATTCTGCCATTTAATTTGTAAATGCATGACCACAAAGCATGTACATGGAAAGAATTATTAGATGTACTCATTTTATTACTAAATTTGGAGATGGCTCTGAGCCACTTAAAAATAATAACAATAATAATAATGATTAATAGCAGTGTACTTCCATTCTGACTCAAAGAACTATCTCAGGGGGTTTTACAGCTGTTTACTAATTAAGCCTCATACCCCCCCCTTACTAGGTAGATGAGTAC
This sequence comes from Cynocephalus volans, assembly GCF_027409185.1. NCBI lineage: Eukaryota > Metazoa > Chordata > Mammalia > Dermoptera > Cynocephalidae > Cynocephalus > Cynocephalus volans. The sequence goes on along the minus strand of NC_084467.1, from coordinate 52,086,578 downwards.
TATTCTGATGAGCCAATTTTACACCTGGGAAAGCTGAGGCACAGCAAAGTGGGAAGAGTACATTAAGCTCCTAGAGCACACACAAGAATGAAAATAAGAATGTGGGGAACTTACAGAATATTCCACCTTTTGAAATTTATATCCGAAAACAGTGATAGGAAAGGAAAAAAAAACTTGTATAACTAATGAAAAAACAAGATCATTTATTTATTGATTTAGTTGCTTAAAAAAACCACAATGGTCTTATTTGTTTGCTTTTACCTATTTTGTCCATGATGAGAAAAACTAGTTTGTTAATTTTCTGATGTTTTAATATACTTATACACAATAATTTGCCTCCTATGGAGACTTATTTATCAGTTGACTATCAAACTAATTCTCCTATCCCTAATGTAATCCGACAAAGCCGAGCTTCTGATATTATCTTTGGTTTAATAAAAATACTGGGAAATTATAATTATAAAAAACTATTTGTTTTGTAGAGTTGTTAGAATGCTTTTACTTGAAACATGGCTATGTAAGTCTGAGGTTCTCAAAGATACAAACTAGAAATTATCACACCACTGACTATTTTAGGGTTAAGAAATGCATAGCATTCATTCATTCATTCAATATGGGGGGTGGGGTGGGCAGAAGAAGCACATCTACTCCGTACCATGCAGTGTTCTAAGTGCTAGAGATATAGCAGTGAACAAGAGATGAAAGTCGCTGCCCACTGCGAGATTACATTAGATGGGAGTTGGGAGAAAGAGTCTAGGTATGTATTAATTCATTCACTAAACAATTATGAAACACCTTAGGCACTGGGATAAAACATGAAAAAGTCATTGGCTACTGCTTCAAAAAGGTTATCTGCTTTGTTATCTTCTTCCAAATATTAATTTTCTTAAGATTTTCTCACTGGTGACAAGCCAAACAGTGAGTGCCATAGCTCTCTGAGCTGGACATAATTACAGAAATGTGTCATACCTGCCTATGGACTAAAATCCGCATAGTCCTTGGTTATGTCCTTCACACATTGATACAACCAATAAATATACTGAGCCACTTTAATGGATAACAGGGAAAAGGAATAAGTCACAAAAATAAAGAAAATGATCAGAAATAAGAAAGAGGTCCTTTCTAAGAAATTTTTTCTAGTACCTGTTACAAACGTATCCAAGTTAAACTGTTAGGCCAAGGTTTGGTTTGGAAGGTGTTTGTTAGTCCTACACCTTTGGCCTTTTCTGTTCCTCTATCTGCTTGGCATTCTTGTAGGTGAGGGTCATGATTTGGAGTTTGGATGTAAGGAAGTACACTGTGAGAACTCACATCAAAGAAATAATGTAAAACTTGTATAAAGCACCAGCCTTAAAAGCATAGAGCAGACACGGTCATCTGTTATTTTGTTCAAGGATATCTCATGCCATATGTTTTGGGACCCTCACTACCAGTACCCTCAAGATACAGCCTCCACCTCACACCTATTTAGCTAAAGAACTCTCTCAGATGACTACTGTGTTTGTCGTTCTAAATAGAATAGCTGTTCCCACGTTGACACTCACTTAGAGAAATTGACTTCTCCCTGCCCTTTCTTCTCACTTTTTTTTAAAGATGGATTTTTTTCCCCTGAAATGGTAAGTATACCCTGAACTGGATGCAGATTAACTGCCCATTTCAGGCTATTTTTAATGTGTTCTGCATCAGCAGTAGAACATAAAAGCAACCCCAAAGTTCCGTCACAAGGTACGGGACGGGGAGAAAAGAGAAGCTCAGAAACCATGTGAATAAGAGAATATCATCGCCCACTGATCTATAATCTAACTTTATCGGAGACACTAACCTAAAAAAAAAAAAAAAAATTACTGAGTCTACATAACAGCAAAGCAATCTTTAGTTGAGTGGGGGGAAACTCAGTCTTCTCTCTCACAAATGAAATAATGAGCTGATAAACCTTTTTTTCAAGTTTTTTTCCTAATTGTTTGAGATGTAGTAGTTTTATTCCTTTATTCAACAAACACTGGTCCTCCCATCCACCGTGCTCTATAAAGTTGTAACTTCCTTTTGTGAGAATAGTTTCTTTCTTAAGAGTGGAGTCTTATTAGAGGCATAAAGACCTGACTAGGATCAAGACAGAACCTACCGGGGGAGGGAGGAACCGAAACATGAAGCCAGGGGAACCAAAGATTAATGTCAGCTGGCATGGTCATCACAGCTACTGTATTTCTAGGAAATAACCCAGTTGTGGCCATCTTTAAAAAATAAAAAACAACATAACACAAAATGCATTTCTTCTTGTCTTTTCATAAAAATCTTGTTCAGCAAGGGCTGGAAGTCAAAATACATATTCAGTCTTCTTGAAAAGCTTGTAAGACATCAGCTCTCAGACCATTAAAGCAGCACAGCTAAAAAGGTGGGAATATTGACAGTTTTATGGTAATACGAAAAGCAGAAACTTTTTTTTTTTTTTTTTTGCCTTAAGTGGTTAAATACTGCATCTATTATGGAGCTAAAGCTGCTTACCAGAGGCTTCTCTGAGGGATTCGTTTCTTCGATATGCCAGTATTTAGGAAGGGATTACTAAGGGAAAAGTAGCATGGTAGGTGGAGAGACACAGAACAGACATTCTAGCTCACAGAAGAGCTGGCAATAAGAGACCAAAGGAGGCAGACACACGCCACATAATGCAAGGATGGATCAGCATCAAATATTCAAATTGCAAAACTGGGCCTGCAGTCTGAGGAGCCAGTTTTTTAAATTAGGTCCTTGTAAAACAAGTCCTTAGAAGCATTGGGAAGGAGGGCCATTCTCTTCCCCTTCTGTCCAGATTGTTTAAAACAAGAAATAGTTAACAGTTCAAAGATAATTTCACAGCTCTCTGTGCATCTATCTATGGATACTCAGCAGAAAATAATAAGTTATGCCAAGCAACTATTGAAACCAATTGAATGGAACTAGTTTTGAGGGTACACTGACCCATGGCCTCACATCCTCCCAAGCATAAATCATAGGTATCCCCAGGAGGCTGCAGGCACAAGAGGGTAAAAGTAATTATTAACTGAGTACCTCTGAGTCAGCACCGTGTTAGGTGCTTTACTTATATCTATTAATTTTGTTCTAACAAATCCTCTTTGAAGTGGTTACTATCATCCCAATTTTACAGATGAAGAAACTTGGGCTCAAAGAAGTTAAGGAATCTTCTCAGGGTCACAAAGTCCCAGGATTTCAACCACCAGAGTCCACTTCTGAATTCCAATATTCATTCTTCCATGCACAGAGCAATTATTAAGCACCAACTTTGACATTACTCCTCTGGCTTCCCCAGTTTCAGTAGGTGCCCTTCCCTCCAATGGGCTCTTTAAATACCTGGAGCATGTCACTGAGCATGTCACTATCATAGGACTTTTTAAATAGAAGAGAATTCTGATGATCAACTTACGGAATTTTCTTCCATAACTATAAACTAGATTTCTCAAAGTATGGTCTGTGGGCACCCTGCTTCTGAATCACCTTGTTTAAAAATATAGATTTTTGGTTCCCAGTCCAGAATCTCTGCATTTCAGGCTTGGAATATACTTCCTTAACAATTCCTTCGAGGTGATTTTTATGCACACAATATTTTAAAAACATTATTTCTATATACTTTTTTTCTAGGCTGCTTTTCATCTCCAGTATCCAATGCATAGCTTAGATGAGAACATGGTTGGCACTCAATCAATATCTGTGGAAGGCAGGGAGGAAGGGAGAAAAGAAAGCGAAAAGATAGCTTTTCTTTTTTGAAAAAAAAAAACAAGTAGTGTTCTAGATCCCAGCGACAATAAGAAGGCATTGAATTCACACTCTAGGAGCTGAGAAATTATTTGAGAAAGACAATATATACTCCATTAAGGCATTATTAATGATAGACTTTAACAGTAAACCAGAACTAAAAGGGTGGTTAAACGCAATTAAAAAATACTTGCCAGATGAATTTACAGGCAATGAGTGAAAACAAGTGTTCAGAAAAATAAGATCAAACTTGGGGTAACAAGTACCCACAGAAAGCTTCTTGGAGATGGATCTTGAGATGGGTTTTTAAAAGGAAAAAAGATTTACATAAAAAGGGAAGAGAGAAGAAAGAATTTATACTTACAGCAGGAAAAACTGAACTAAACTTGAAAGAAACATGTTTTAAGAAAAGATTCCTGTCATGAGTATTTTTTTTAACCTCTGTGCATTAATTTTTGCCACAATTAATGAAACTAATATTTATAGACCAGCAAGTTTGAAATATAGTGCCAATAAAAACTTTTACAACTCTGGAAATTTCTAAAATTGGTTCTCTTTAAATTTGTAGCATAGGCAGAATACCAGATGATGTGGTACAGTAAAAACATTTTATTGGCATTTAGTTGAGATGACCTGCATAATTCACTTGTGGCTTTACCACTTACAACATGTCATCCCAAACTCATGGCAATAAAACTTTTATGCAATATTGGCCTACTATACTTTACATAAATATGTACATACATAATATATATGGTTTAATTTTCTCTTTTATTTAAACTGGGTCTAGCCCAATCACTCAGTGGAATATTTATGAACTTAGATTAATTAGTGTTTGTGGAGTGCCTACAAAATATAAAAGCCACCCAACGCCATGCTTCATTTTTCAGATAGGACCTACTCAATATTTACTTTTGTAAATGTATACGTCAGGTAGGTGGAAGCAATTGGAAAAATTATGAATCACTGTTCTTTTTCTTGATCTTTGTGGATTTGCTTTACATTTTCCCAATTCATTAAGTTCTTTTTTAGCATATTGAACACTGCTTTGAGCCCATGATAAGGACACTGAAAAGTTAGGTTCTGGCCTCAAACCTGTCATTAATAGCTGGGTAATGCAAGTAAGTCATCCAACTACTTTGAAACTCAGTTTCCTTGTCTATAAACATGGGAATGATGATACAGGCATTCTCAGATTGCAATACAGTTGTTTTTATCTCGGTCTGGCTTTGATGTAAGTAGCTCTTATCTTCTATACAACCTTCTTAAAGGCTAAACTGTTTTATACCTTTCTGAAACACAATAGCACCGAGTTCAGCCCTAGGCATATAAAAGAACTTACATAAATACTTTTTAAATGGATCTAAATTTTACGTACCTATGATTTTATGTAACATCAGTTTAATTAAAACATTGTTATATGATTGCAAATGTCAGCAAATAAGCTAATTTTCTTAACCTTGGCATGACATCTAATACAGAAATGATTAGCACTGGCAACACAATACAAATTATTTCTTCTTCATAAAACCTTATTTTTATTCCTGAAAAAAATTAAATATTTGTAAACTTTAGCTGTGACATCAAATATTTGTGTAGTTATACTTTATGTTCAGTCATTGTTTAGTTCCAGTATGCCCAAAAAACCTAAAAATTTTAAAGTAATTCTTCCAGAAAATAATTATATAACTATAAAATTATCTTAGAAACATAGAACTTCACGAATATCAAAATTGTTAAAAGGAAATTTTTAAAAACATACATTTTAACACATAATAACAAGCATCTACTATGTTCCAGCCACTGAGCTACATGCTAGAGATACAATGAGCTTCATACTCTAGTGGTGATTACTAATGGCTACAGTATAGTATGATAAGTACCAAGGTAAAAGTTATCTAAAGGCTTTAAGGAAACAGAGACAGTAAGTCCCTAACTTTGCTAGAAGGTGTTGGGAATTGTTTTCCAAATGACAAAATGCTTAAACTGAGTGTTGCAAGAGCAGCTGGAGTTTTCCATGACATGAAGCCATTTGAATGAAGAACATTTTAAGCAGAAAAACTAGAACAGGCAATGGCACCCAATGATATTGCAGTACTGAGGCACTGATAAAGCACAGCACCTTGGTAAAACTGTAAGCATTTCAACAAAGCTACATCAGAGAGCTGAGCATGATGAAGGGTAAACCTTACACAGCAGGTGAGAGAGCTACTCAGAGGATGTCAGAAAAGGAGAACTGTTTTTCTGAAAAGATCACTCTTGCAGTAGTGTAATGCAGGGATGGTGACAGGGAAAGAATGGGAGCAAAGAGAATGGGCTAGAGAGACAGAAAAAGGGTCTAAAACTAAAGGAAGCCTGGGGTAAAACGGGAACTGATTTGCATGCTAATAAGAACGGTGACTTGGCAGAACTTGGTGGCTAATTAGATATGAAACATGAAAGAGGAGTAAGAGATAACTTTCAGGTTGTGATGTGAGAGAAATACATAAGGGATGTACCACTAGACACCATTCCTTCCCATTCATATAATTCTCATAATTCAGAACACCAACTTCATAGTATGCCTTTTCATCAAATTACTGCAAAATTATTGTAAGGTTATTGTTAGATAGGTTGTGCTTTTTATTGCTTTTCTGAACATGATTTTTCTCTGTCATAGCTTCCTGTTGGATGCAGATGACAGTATGACAAAAAAAATTACCTTTTAACCTGATATTCTGCTAAATTTTCTTATTAATTCCAAATGGTTTTGGTGAACCCTTTGTTTGTCTAAGCTGAAAATTCTACCATTTACAAATAGTAGTAATTTTGTCTCCTCTTTTCTAATATTGCAACTTTTATTTCTGATTCATATATTATTACATTGCCCCAAACTTCCAGAAGAATGTTAAATAATAATGTTGATAACCATCATCTTTGTTTCTGATTTTAGTGGAGATGACTCCAACACTTCATAATTCAGTATGATTCCTTCAGTTTATATGACATGAACAATTTTATCATGTTAAGGATACTGGTCTCCCATATTACTGGTTTTCAAAGAGTTTTTAAAAGTTTGGAATCAAAGCTAAATTTTATCAAATAATTTTTGCCCCTAATTATTTTTAATGTGATTTTTACACCTGTATACTAGGTTTTAGTAGAAAACGCAACATTTAAAGCATTTCTCCAGAAAAGTAGATTGAAAAGCTAATACATGAATGTTGGGAAGGAAGGAAAGACACATGGCTCCTGATTCAATCAGATTTTGATTTTCCATAGAACAAGGATGGGGATTTTATCCCCTGGAATCGTAGGCACTCAATAAATGAATCAATGATCATTTCTCATTGACATGATGTCTGGTTTAACACTCCATTTTTGTTTGACAAGTTCACTAGTTTAGTGAAATCAAATATAGGAAATGTTTTTTTAAAAGTATTTCCTGAAGATCTTGCCTAGGGCAGCAGTGATGCTTTGGGGGACTCTGTGTATGGGAAAAATGTTTATGAGATGGGATAAGAATTTCACTGCACTGTAAATGTATCACAAAATTTCAAGCATAAATACAAAAGAAATTTCTTTTAAGAATATATTGTTGAGTAATTGGTTTTGGGGGTGTTATACTGGGGAAAATGGCACAGTAATTTAGTTTTCCAAGAATATCTCTTAAGTGATAATGCTTTTTAGTTTAGTAAAATGGCCAAGCTGATTTGTACAGAGGGATTAGAAATTTGGGGTACAATAAAGGAAAGAACTGTATAGTTTTTCTAAAAAAAAATCTGACTCAATTAATGATGTGTTTCAAATAATTCAGATGGAATATATTCATTTGTTCCACTATATGAAAAAGAGAAGGAAAATTTTTGTATTAATTTGGGAGATTATTTGCATTTTTAGTTATAAATATATTCTTATAAAGTTCTTTTAAGGTTCAAATAATTAATCTTAAAAGGTACAAATAATTAACAGCCTTTTCTTTGTCCAAAATTATTGAGCTTTTGTTGCACACAAATGTTATCGAAAGAAACATTTGTATTTCCAAATGAATGAAAAGATGATAAATGCTCAGGAGTAAAAATGTATAAGATGGCTACCTAACGTAGAAAGCTTAAGTCATAAGATAAAAACATGAATCAGGGAAGATACTATTAATATGGTCCTTCAGGATTCTTTTGAACTCAACATTATGCTGAAAATCTTCACATACACTTGAAAAAATAAACCAAAAGCCCAGTATAATGTTCTAGCAGAATCCAGAAAAACAAGCAGTGACATGAATATTGCAGAAAAATTTTAGAATTTTAGAAATGCCACAAGGCTTAAATCTTACTGTTTTGTAATACTTGCAATAGTTTTTCTCATCAAACATTAGCCTTGTGACATTTTTGGCCATTATTACTTGAGCCACATCATCCATGTCTTTGAACATCTTTCTTCAGGGTAAGTGTTCAATACTGAAGCCCAGTCCAAGCCAAGGATGCACAGATGGGTGGTTACAGCTGCAGCTCCTCTGACAGACTGCAAAAACCCGCTGGGACACTTCCCCCAGCTCTGTCTATCCATCTTGTGAGCTGGTGTAGCTCCACCTTGCTCAGGGCTTTGTTGAGTGTGTCACAGGATCTTGGCCAAAATGTTACACTCCGAATGGGTCTTATTAATGGAATGAAAAATGGAACTCTCAAAACATGCTTACACATAGATCACACTTTTTTTTCTAAAATGACTGCCAATTCTAATCAAAAAGAACATTATAATAGGATTTTTTATTTTATTTTTTAATCCTCAGAAATAGTGTATTCAGACTCTCTTCAGCAGGGTGAATGAGTCAAGTTACTCAGTAGGATCCATTCAGACTGATTAAATTGGAACCAAGCCAAAACAGATCTTCAGGATCTGCGAGATAGCGGTCATTGAGCTAGGAAGAGGGAAACAGCATCAACTAAGAATGTACAGACCACGATACTGATGAGAAGTAATAAACTGGCCAGTCCAAAGGCTAGCACAGAAATGTATAATAATGAAAGTCCTGTGCCTAAATCATCATAGCTCTCCATATTTAAAACATGGGATAATTAATCTGAGACACCTGCTTATCATATCTGACAGTCTATTTAAAGATTTTAATTAAGAATAAAATTTCTATTCTAAAATTTTATTTACTTATCAGTTACTTTATTTATCTACCCCAAAAATGTTTGAAATGGTTTTACGAACATATATTGAATGCGCACACACACATATACATACATATGCAAATTTAAGACCATGAAAAAAGAAAAATACAAACAAAAACTGGAGGGGCTAAAGAAGAGAAGTGGTGGGAGTGAAAACCTAAGCTCATATTTACTAAATTTAAGAATTAAATTTATCACTGAGTTTCTTGGGAGCCAAGGCAAGAAGGGAAACAAGGCATTAAATAATTCTTATGTTCTGATAAAAGAAATAACACCACCTTCCAGGAGTAAAACTTTCTCTACTGTGATTTTTAAAAAGAACAAATCAGTCTTCAAGATTCCTTCAAAAAATCATGCCTGTTGTGCACGATTCCTGACCTAGATTGCCAAAGATTATGAAATCAAGCTTGATAAATAAATTATGAAACAGCTCAACCAATTTCTAAACTAAACAAAAAGGGAAAACCAAATGAACAAACGTTTCCAAACATTTAAAAGTTAGAACCACCCAAAATAAAAATTGAAACCAGAGGCAAATAAAGCCAACCCAAATCTTAGCAAACCAGAATCACAAAATCCTGTCGCTACAGGCTTGGGAATAAAACACTGCTTGTCAGTCAAAGTGTCTGTCTATGGCATATGGGTAAAGGTTTCAGTCTGCTATCTCCAGACTCATCTTATGGCACTGGTTCAACACCAGTGAATGGTGCTTCAAACAAAAGGAGAGCTCATTCAAAATGGGCGTTTGTGAGTTACCGGTCAGTGTAGCTGTGCAGTTTGTCTGAGTGAAAACTATTGGCATGGGAGAAATAAAGTGCAGCTCCCAGGCCTTTGGAGTGTCCTAAGCGCTGAAAAGCAGCCGGGAGGTTAAAGCTGGCTGGTCGGAATGGCATACTTGGCTGAGTGCACAGCCAGGTGGCTTGGGCATATTGGCAAACAACTGGCAACCTGCCCAATACATATGGCTTAGATTGCTTTGCTCTTCCCACGAAGCCTTCTTAGACTCTTGAGCAAGCATTCGTTTTAGAACAAAATGCATCTGAGTGTTAAATACAATCTTTTAATAATATGTCTGATGTAAAATCCTTTTACCAAAAATAAAAATAAAAAGATGGAAGGGGGTGGTTGCCAAATGTGTAAAATAAAGCATTTCTCTTTGGGGGAGACTCTGCAGATCCCTTTTCAACTGTCTTTGGACTCAATTATTCGAACCTTTCGATTTCACAGGGGTTAAAATGACCCCTGCAACCCCTGGAATGCAGGGTTAATGTGAAGTTTAGGGAAGGCTGCCAAGAGGTCAGGTGACCATGAATTCTTAATGAATACATAAAAATACAAAATAAGTAGAGTAACATAATGGAAATGAACACCAGATACATTTTATCAAGGAACATTATTAAATCTTGATTGACAGATAACACTAAAAGGTGTTAGTATGGTCTATCATGTAAATACATATCTGGAGACTTGTTAAAATGCAGTCTTTAAGTGCTAACTATTGAGGCACATGTTACTTCCCAGGCTTTACCAAGTGGCTGCTTAACATTAATAGCAAGAGGCAAACTTTAGGTTTAATAACCCCAGCTGGTCACTAATCTCCTGTAATGCCACTATAGTACCACATTAAATATTCCACAAACGCTATTTTCCTGCTGGAGTTGGATTTTCTTCTATCACACGTTTGTTAGATATCCAATATTTTATTTTAGTTTTCTAGATATCTTAAAAGTATTAACAACTAATACATTAGCTAATTAGATTACATAAATTATTGTCAGAATCCTGTTTCACTGATAACAATTTTTAAAAATATGTTTATAGTCTCTCAAAATTACAAGCCATTGCTCTAACAAACTGTTAAATCTTCTGGAATTGCTGTAGTCTACTTGGTAAGATTACAGAGTTGGTATATTGTATCTGTGTTGCTCTTTTATAAGATTTTTAGTTCAGTAACAGCTCAAACACTGAAGTAAATTCACCTCTTATTTAATGAGGGCTTTATACACTAACAAATCTAAAATCTCTTAGATAGATGCAAACATATGTATTATGATAGAAAAAGAATCATTTGTGCTTATTTAGCAAATACTAAAGACGTCAATCTTAGATGAGAACAATTGAACTTCCTTTTGTTGATAAAAAATAAAATTTTCTGCTAAAGTTGCTCCATCTCTTTCCCAGGTCCCACCCCCCCCAAAAAAAATACTAAGTATATTAAAAACTCATATAATGGTTTTACATTGAGCATTTACTGAATTTTAGGTTAAAACCTTCAAATCAGTTTCATTCTCATTAATCCCCCCCCCCAAAATGAAAGTTGTGAAAACACGTTTTGAGGAATGGGGCAAACTTAAAGGAGAAGTGTTCAATGGATTCCTATGTCAGGAATCTGGAAAGTAATATTTTTAAAAGTCTATTTCTTGGTAGGGATAACAGAATAAAAGAGGGCATCATTAATAAATCTTTCTTTACTCAAACTTAGGGGGAAAAGGGATGGAGGCTTTTTAGAAATGGACTTCAGAACCATATGAAATGACCTTTGTAGCATCACATTTTCAACACCCTTATCCTCTCCTCTTGATCAGCAAGTAGTACCACTTAGAGCTTTATTAGAACATCCCTCTGCCAACTTGGAACAGCTCCAGGCAACTCTGTCTTCCAAGGACACAGTCTGAAGTACTTAGAGTAAATTGCAATGGACTGGATGGATGAGCAGAGGAGGTGAGACAATGAATCAAGTATCACTGCTTCCGAGACAAAGGCCCCCACCAGTGCCCGAGCAGTCCACTTGGTGTCCAAATGGACATTGGAGTATGTTAATTTTTAAGGGCCCCAGATGAGATGGGTCAGCTAAACAATGATTTTTACACCAAAGGGGCTGAAGCAGAGTAAGTTTCTTCACTCAAATGCAGAAAAAAGACTGAGAGAATAATTTCTCAAAGTGTGCTTTGGGAGGTTAACAGGAGTTACAAGCAAAAAATGTTCCCCTGACAAATAAATGTGGCTAATGCTAGGTTAAACAAAGTTCTCAGACCCTTTAATATATACTGATGTGCATCATGACTCTCCAAGAGGGACAACAAACAATATGCATATATATTTTAAACTTATTTCACCAATTAAAAACCCGTATTTTTCCATGGAGCATATTATAAGATGCAAGTATTAAGAAATATTGGTTAGTATTAACTTGGAGCTTTTTAAAAGTAAGATTTAAATAAAATTGTTTAAAATCAAATTGAAAAGCTGAGTTCAAGATAGTAAACTAATTTAAAATATTTTTTGAAAACAAACTGAAACTCTTTAATAATTTCCCTATTTTAAACACATTTTCTAACTGACCTTACTGTTTTATATCTCAACTATCAGCACTAAATTTATCTCCTCCTCCCCCATAAAAGCTCTAACTCAAACTTTTCTCTTCGTATTAGGCAAGATCCATCTGGTAATTTGTAAGTGGAGAGGCCAGTTTTCAAACAGGCTGACTTTTTAATATGAGCTTTAAATTATGTAAAACAAAATTTAAGGTTAATTTTCCCGGGAGGTTTTTGTGATGAAGTTTTAGTTTATCCTCAGAAAATCTCACAGTATTTGTTAATACAGTTTAGCACCTCTGATGACCTTGACTTTGGTCATAAAGTTGGCTGACTAGAAAATGTGAATTTTAATAAAGAGAAATACAGAGGAGGGGTTGGGATAATACCTATCATTCTAAATAAAATTACTGTTTAATATCAAATGAGAATTACACATTCTCAGACAAAAAAAATATTACTAACAATTCTGAAACTATGTGGAATCTAAGAAAAAGTCAAAAAGTGATTATGGAAAAAAAATTTAAATATAATTTGAAATGTTTATGTTCTAAAAACAAGCTAAATTTTTTGGAGTTTCCAAGTAACCTCATTTTATATTCTCAATTCCTTTTATCAGATTGGAAAAACTATAGGTTTGTACAGGTAGAGTGTCAAAATCCAAATTCTGTCCCCTTGCAGGAGTACAAGGAAACGCTCTTCTGTTCACTGCTGTGTGTGGTACCTTTCGTAAAAGCTACTCTTGAGAAAAAATGGTACAAGAATATGCTTGGATCATAGCACATTTTCCTAGTAAACATTTGTTCTGTTTTATTTTTGCTTCTGGACTCTGCCTATTTCCTGCCTAAAGACAAGTCTCACCTAATCGTAATAAAGGATTTATTTCTCAGTTCAAATTCCTGAAAAAAATGTACTTTAAATAGTGCAATTTTATTTAACTTAATTTTAAAAGAACTGCTGTTTAAAAAAATTCCAGTTAAGAAGAAAAATTAAACAGTTCTAAAAATAAACAAAATTTGGTTAAACAAATACACAGATTTAAAGCATATGGGCAAAAATGAATGTAAGTATAAACACACGACAAAAAAAATCTTAGAGCAGATATTTTTTTCTTCCCTTCAAAAAATCTTAGAGAAAAAAACAACAACAAAAAAATTTTTTGGTTTAAATTGTGAAAGCCATTTTTAATAAGTAATCATCTTTTACTCAAGAAAAAACATTTGTATACCCTCAGAAATCTGTTTCATTTCAGTCTTTGTGTAAAACTGTACATGAAAAGTATATTTATAAAAGAAATACCAGACTTGGAATTATTTATGTCACTGCAGCATATATTTAATAAATGAGAGCTCACTGAAGATATACATATCTTAGATACATAAGGTTGAATTCTATTCTAAAATCTATTCTAAAAAGTTCTTTTTTCTAATTTAATCATATCTTAAAGTTTTAAAATGCATGATTTCAATGTAACAGTGTTTTACCTATACTTTGGCAAAACAGGATATAGCCTTTTACCAGATGTGCTACCGATTCTAAATACCTGTCATTAAAGTTAGTAAGTTTTAAAATACACTGCTCTCGGCTCAAGGCTCCATTCTAAGTTAAAGAAAGTCTATGAGGATTCAACCCTTAAGCTTCTGGTAACATTTACCCCAAAATAGGAAACTAGAGCTGTATAAATCTGCATTTAACAGATGTTTCAAGAACAAAAACAAACAGGTAGAAAATATACTAATGAAAAGACAAAGTACATAGAAAACCAGATGCAGGACTCTAGAGGGTGTAATGGAAACCTCAGAAACACAATGCAAATTACTTCACTTTTTTTGCAATCTGACACTCTTCGTTTTATATTTAATATTTTACATCATTGCTATGAGAATGTTCTTTGAAGGTCTTGCTTCTGCCAACTAAATTAAAAAGACAAATAAGAAGAAACACAAAACTTTTTAACTTCTCTGTAACAAAAAAGAGCCCCCACTATCAATTTCTACAGTAAAATTTAAAACAAGCAGCTCATTTTAAAACTTCTTGTAGCGATGGTGTTTGATGTAACTTTCAAAAAAGTATCTTGTTTTAGGGAAATTTTTGAATAAAAATGTTGTACTGAGTTCAGAGTGCTTTTGAAGCCCAAAGACCAAATGTTCAGTTTTAACAAACCAACAATGTCTGTTCATTTTGCCCAAATCTTTTCAGCTTAAATATTCACAATGTGCCATTATTACCGAATCATTATCTGCCTTTAGCTCTGACAACAGCATCATACGGGCTATGAAAGGCTCCTTTCTTCTCATGATTAGTCCCTAAAACATTTCCTCATCTTACAGTGCTTTTCAACTTCCCAGAATGCATTGCTCAATTACAGTGCTGAAATTAACTGTATGCCACTCTTATTTATTGAGAAAAGAATAATCAAGTACTCCAAACCATGTCATGGGTTGCCCACAATTTTATATCAAATTTCAAGTAATAAAAATATTAACCCTTTCCAGGATGCCAATTTTTAAAATCTATCATTTGTTTCTCTTTACATTTGGGGCTGTCTCTTTACATTTGCACAAAGAAATCAACAGTTTGAATTTCTTATGTCCTTCATCATGTACAGAGTTTACAATAAATTCTAAGTGTCTACAGAAGGTCGATTTATTCTTAAAATAAAGATCTACATGAATTTTTAAAAGTAAGTTTTTATCAAAGCCCTTTTAAAACTTAAATTTCTTCCTACTTTGCACAGCAAAGTAGATTTTCCTTCCACTTCTACTAATGCACAGTGTGGATGGAACTGCTGCAAATTATCATTCTAAAAGCAGGAAACAGAAATAAATAAAAGCCCTGAGATTAAAGTGTAGAAATGTCCCAATTCCACAGCAATTTTGTTTATACCACTAGATAGCACCTCTTCCTCAATAATAATAGTAATCTTATTAAATACAGAATGTGAGTAATTTTTTTACACATGTTCTTCAAATAATTGTTATTCTGACAGGTATTATTTAAACACAACATAATAAGCTAAATTTTCTAGTCTTCAAATATTATTAAATTGATTATTTCTATGTTTGGGAGAAGGTATATTTAAAGTACTTAGCCAATTTAAAAATGGATTACATATCAAATACTGCAGTTGAAATATGTTTAAAGGATATGTGTTGGGTAAATAAAAACAAAAAGCACAAAAAACAATGAATTAAAGCTACGATTGTACATTCATGCTGCAAGTCCCTGTATGCAAAGGGACGGGAATATTTAACACAGGGATTTATATTTATTTGTATTATACCTTCAGCCAACAGAAGAATGTAAATAAAAACACTTTTTAAACCTCAAAGATACTTACTAACCCATGCATACATTAATCATTCATACCGCATGATTATTGTTCAGTATTTTCTGCAATAACAAATTGGAGGGTGTGTTGGTTATTGTGGGTTTCAGCAAACCACATTCTATTTAGGCAAAGCCAAGTATTAAAGAAAGGCCTAACTTGCCAAACCAAGATAAATACATGCCATTATTATGATTACATGAAAGCCACTGTTCCCAGCGTTACAATTTCTCTTATAATTGGCACTATTATAATTAAATGGATTCATATGTTTACAATTCTTTTTTGAATTGTAAAGTGATTTAGCAATGATAGTGTCTCTAATTTCTTTTAACTATACTGACAAACTTCACTTAATCAGTGGTCTAAATACCACATTGCCACAATAAATTAGGTAAATACCCAGTAAGGCCTGAATTGCCATTGAGTTTAAGTATGTTATAATAAGGTAGCAAGTAACTTCTCCAAAGCCTGCTGCTGGACTAGCCCACAAACCCACAAATTGGAGGGGATGGTGTAAAGTATGCCAATGGCATTTAAGATATTCTGTGATGGATAGGGAGCAACAAGGACAGGGAAAAACACACATATGCATGCATCACACCTCCCCCACACCCCCAAATTAAAACCGCAATGGCTTTTGAAAACAAACAGGAAGTAACAGGTTATTACAAAAAATATAAACACTGATATTGTGGGTTTTATAGTCCTTCTTCCTCCTTAAGGCCCAAGGGATTCTTCACTTATTTCTCATCACCAGGGTGACAGTGGCATAAAACATGCCCCTACATTACTGGTAGAAAATGCCAAGGGAAGACAGTACAGCTTATCTGCCACCCCCAAGGGGAAGCTGTTGTACTTTGTTCTATTATTTAAAATAACACGAGATAGTTGGTATTTTCTTAAATATAAGATAGTTATAAGTGTAATAACTAGATTACTCATACATGTCAAAACTATATAGCTAATAAATGTTTAAAAATAGCTTAGAAATAATTGAGGTTAGTAGTTGGAAAACCAATTCTTTTATAAAATGTGCAAACAACAGTAAAGGATACAAGGAAGGACTTGATCAATTCCATACCACTTAGTTTTGTTTTAAAAATGTTTTTAAAACAAGTTAATATTGCTTTTTTATAAAGATGATCTATAAATACACAGTTGTAATTATGTTATACAGGTATTAATTGCTACATTAATTATAATAGCAAAAATTTGCAAACGAATTCAACATCCACCACAGAATTGATTCCACAAATAATTGTCTATCCATATGAAATATAATACAGTCACTAAAATGATTCTGTAGAACACATAACAAGAAAAAATGTTTGTAATATGGCATCAAATTTTTAAAAGATTTCAAAAATACATACATATGTACGGAAGCCTAAGCCCTCAGATAGTAAAATTCTAATAATTCTTCTCCTTGACTGATTTTTTTTTTTACTTTTCCCCTACATGATTTTATTTTCTTCTTTTTACTAGGATGTACGTTGCAAATTTTACATGATGAAGGCAGATAAATCCTGTAATAATAAGCTGAAGTAAGTTTTTGTTGTTTTTAAAAAGGACAATATGACACAAGACACTTGTGCTCTAGACATTTAAATCACACCTATGAAATTTAACTCTAATAGTAGAGGTGTTTTACAAAAGTTAGCAATTTTTGTGTGTGTGTGATAGTGTCGCTCACCATTACTAAACTGTGCTATATTCCCAAATCCTATATGGAAGAAAAATTCAGAGAGACAGTAGGTATTAACTGTTATTAGATTACTACTACAAAATTCTCTTATAGAAAAATGAGGTACAAGGAATATTCTTAAAATGTAGAAACTGTCAAGAAGTACACTGAGAGTGAGAAAGATTATATGACTTTGACCAAGAACACATAATTTAGTTGACACTACTGGTTGAAAAGTATGTGATTACTGGTTTGGGGTTTGTTCTTTTTTCAATGGTTTTCCAAGTAACTTATTTGTAACAGAGTTCATAAGAAGCAAGTATAAGGTCAGTCTTATTCAGTAGAAATTTAAAACAAACTATAATGAATATGCAGAATCAGGGTAATACAGGCTTTTTCATTTTTATGTTTTTTGATGTTCTAAATGATGAATGAGAGCTCAAAGCTGTCTGGTTTGGTTTCCAAGTTTCAATGGAGATACCAAATTTCCAGCCAAAATGAAGCAAAATCCTTTTAAATCCTCTAAAAATTCAAAATCCTTCAAAAAAATCTTCTCAGGATGGCTTTGGAAAAACAGCAATTCTATTACAAACAGTTTACAATGTATGCTACATGTAAAACTGTGGGGGATTATGTGATCTGGAAAAAGAATAGCCCAGACTAGTATTTGTATTTGAGATTCACAATTTTTTATGCTTAAACACTGACAGAATTACTGCATTTCCTTGTTCTCTCTCTCATCTATTCCCCTGGATAAAACACAGCTATTAATTATAAAACAATGTCCAGATATATACTTTTAAAAGCAATGAAATAATACCTGGAACAGAGAATTGTGTCTTGAAAATAATAATTGTTCAATATTTAGACACTGGATAAATGAACTGATGAACAAAGTTTGAGAGCAGTCTGCAGAAACCATCAGAACTGCATAACAGATGAAAGAATTCCACTGGGCATCTGATTTGCATTCAGAACAAAAGTGACCTCCCCGCAGAGATGGAAAACACCACTAAAACTGATTTTTCAGTAGTGTGATGTCTGTTGTTATTACAATATCTAAAACACAATAGACATTACAATACCTTAGGTCAAAAAGTGCTATTTCAGAAGATAATCATTAAAGTCCAGTGAGGCTGGACAAAAATTCCAATCAAGGCAAAAACAATCCTACCTCCAACTCACAAGCCTTGGTAATTTCAACCTATGTATACGTCATCCTGTGCTGATTAAACAACAAAGTAAGAATTTGCAAAGACCTAATATCAAAGATTTCTTCAAACTGACCAGTGTCCAGTTATTTGGCAATATGCATCATTTGTGTTTTTTTTTAACAATCCATTTTTATTCAAACTGATATTAAAAATATAGGAAAAGATAAAATACAAAAAACAACTATGTCACAAACTCTTATTTCTAAAGATCTACATAATGATTTAGGATAGACGTGCTGTTTTAAAAAGACGGCATCAAACTCTGTTCTTTGAAATTTGCCTCTATTAATTTTTGTTTTCTGAAAAACAAACTATAAAAAATTTTATTCTTAAATTTCCTTCCTAATTTTTCTTTATTTTTTCCCCTAGTTCAGAATTTATTTTAATTCACAGAATTTAGTTAAATTCACTGAAATGAAGCACCTGAAAGTGCATCTTTCATCTATGGTCCTGAATTACTGGTTTTAAATGCATGCACAGTAGATAAGAGATGTACTTTCAGATGCTTCATTTCAGGGATTTTGGTTTTTTTATTATTTTTATTTATACATATTTATGGGGTACAGAGTTGACCATCAGTACACAATCCAGCCATCCCACTTCTGGCTATATAACCAAAAGAATAGAAATAATGACATTGAAGGGATACCTGCTCTATTTACAATAGCCAAGATATGGAACCAACCTAAATGTCCATCAACTAATGACTGGATAAGGAAAATGTGGTATATATATATATATAAGAATACTACTCAACCATAAAAAAGAATGAAATTCTGCCATTCACAGCAACTTGGATGAGCTTGGAGAAAATTATGTTAAGTGAAATAAGTCAGGCACAGAAAGAGAAATACCACACGTGCTCACTCGTAAGTGGGAGTTGAGAGAGAAAGACAGACCATAATAATACGTTGAACTTCCAAAAGAAGAGAACAGACCTATAGTTACTAGAGGTGGAAAATGGGAAGGGAGGTGGGGACAGGGAGTAACTGGGTAAGGGACAGAAAAAGTAATTATGATTTCGCATATTAGTAAAACATGCTAATAATATTGATTTGATCATCACATACTGTACATAAATATGCATTATTCCTAATTGTCCCAGCTGTAACTGGGACACTTCAATCTGAATCTTCCATGAACACTCCTCCCCACAACACACACACACACAGATACTCCCATAGAGGGAATGAAAAACAGGTGGATGGCGTTAATATTTCAGGCAATGGCAGAGTCTTCATGCCTGTTAAGAAAATAAACAACCCCCCCCCAAAAAAAACTAAAGATATAACTACTATTAAATCATAATATTCACATATTTTAGGAATTATGTGTAAAGTGAAAAGCAGAATGAATTGTCCTCCACAGTTTTGGTCTTTTATAGTGTTAAGGTAAACTGTGCCTTGATTTCCCATTCCAGAGTGCTCTAAGGAGTGTCTGGAGTTTGAGAGTTTATAAAGCCTCAGCTTCCATAGGATAAAACTATAATGAACTCAACTCAGCATACAATAAATCTTCAATGGATAATGATAGCAACATATACATTCTTGGACAAAAAAATGCAAGCAGGTCATCATTAGGATCAACATTAAACTTTTGGGGTCCCCTATCTCTTTTGGAAATGATGAAAGCCACAGCCCCTCCTCCCAGGAAAATATATATACCCACAAACATATACCACTTTGTGTATCAATTCAAGGGATTCTCAGATCTCTTGAAATCAGTACGTGAACATTAGGTGAGGAACCCCCTTTCCTACTGGAAGACTTTCAGAGCTTCAAACATACCTTACAATGGCAAAATATCCAGAGATGCAGAGGCAAAGTGCGGATCAGCAAAGCATTACAAAAAGGAGAGTGGTGCCTCAGTCACAAAATTTGTCTCTGCATATTTAGATATGTATCCTTCTGTTTTAATTACTTGGCAACGATGTAGTAAATATGCTTGGCAAATACTACTGAAGTCCTGAAATAAAACACTCCCCACTAGCTTTCTACCTTAAGCTTTTCCTAAGCAAGAAGGAAACCAACATTCGTTAAGTATATTCTCAACATGCCAGTGATTGCATTAAACACTTTTAGTTATTACATCATTTCTTCCTCATAAAAATGCCACAATATAGATATTATCATTACCCTTTTTAGAGTTGCAGTTTAGAGTGGATAATATGCATCCTGCCTGAAGTCCTGAAATCCTTAGGTGGCAGAGCTCAGACTGAATACAACGTCTAACCCTAGGCCTATATTCTGTTACATTTAAGAGTTCATAACCACTGCAGTGAGGTTTATTCTCATTCTGCAGTAAGACTGTGAGAAGCCTTTCCCCTCCAAAATAAAGGTTAATCATGTATGGGGTTGTGAGACAAATATTTCATATCTTCCTCTGACCTGTGCTCGCCAAAGTTCCATTTCCCAATCTTGAGCTTTTCCCAGCAAGATCCAGCTCAAGTCCTGTGGGACCTTCCCCTCCTGACTTTAGCTCTGTCATGGATTATTAACAAACACTTGTACTCCTGAACAGCTCTTGAAACATAGCTAAAGGAAAGCTAAAAAGAAAAAATATATAGATCACCTGTTAGAACCATAAATTTTATAATTACTTATAATTCTCTTTCAGGCATAATTATGCACATTAACAGAGCTCATATAGGAGATACAGCTACTTCAAAGTTTAATCAATCCCCTTTCTAAAGAATATACACATAGACAGTTAAACAAAATAGCACAGTAAAGATTATTGCTACACACTGATACCTGAGATAGTACATGAATAACTATTCCAAACAGTTGTTTCAGAGGCAATTAATATACCTGAGCAATCAGTAGTGTTTTGTTAAATTAATCAGTTTTTTAAAAACTAAATTGACTCTTCGATTCAGCTGTAACAGTGAAACTTTTTCATTTCAAGAACCAACTGGGAAAACTCCACCGTTCTACTGTGACACCTCATCTACCTATTAACCAGAAGAAGTAGATGCCCTTCTTGGCAATTGCTATATTTACCTAAATATTCACATATATTTTTTTTTATTTAGGGGTTTGTGGGGGTTGGAAGTAAAAACTGAAATCCACAGTACTTACTGAGCATCCCAAGAAGTTAAGTTATTGAAGCTTTGCAAATGCATCTCACAAGAAAAAATGATATGACAACAGCACTGGATTATTACACAAACCTCGCAGCCCTTAGAAATGTAAAATACATATCATCATGAACTTCACACAGTGATGCTCAATAAAGACCCAAACTCTCTGATGGAGGGAATGCATAAATGAACTAGAATCAAGTCACTATAATAAGGTTTAATTGTGCCAAGATATCACTATCACAGTGCATCGGCACCACACAAAGTTCATAACCATCAATGTTCCTCCTTGCACTCAGTAACATCAGCAATTTGGGAAATTATCGAGTTCTTGGCAAATAAGCCATCATGTATATATATCAAGGGTTTATTTAACCAATCAAGGTGCATAAGTGCTGATCACATGTACCTAGCTTTGGGTCCTCATGTCCTTCTGTTCCGTTTACCTGTTTGGGTCAGAATGACCTCAGCAGAGCAGAGGGCAGAATCTGATGCTGAGTCACATAGAAAAGGAGTAAACAAGCCTTGAAATACTTCTGACCATCATATTACTGAAATAAGTTAATAAGCAGTTCTTTTGTAGTTACTAGATTTACACAGGCAATATAAAACAGAAGTCATTTATAGGTCAAATAGCATAATCCTTATTTAATTATAGCTTGACAGATATGGAATGGGTTTATCTCACCAACTTGTATAGGCTACACTTCTGCAATGATGATGAGGTTTACTTTAAAAGTCTTTTATATTCAATGGTCATTATTGGAAAGAACCTTATATTAATCAACCAGAGAAGGAATGGAATTTTTTATCAATGGGGCTAGTCTTCTGATTTCTCATCTACACTTTTGACTTTTTAACTACTTCTAAACATAACTAATGATGTCTCCTAATAAAGTTATGGTCTTTTGTCTTCAACAGCAGGTCATTTTAATGCTTTTGTTTTCAGAACAGGAAAAGTTGGAACATGCTTATCAAAAAATTACAGCATTACACAATCAGTAATCGCATGGACATGACCCCACTAGAATTTTCCGGCTGTGTTACATATAACGGAAATATTCTTGTAAGCAAGCATAAAAGATTTTATACCTCAAATAGCCATATAATCATTTTTATCAGTTTGACAATGCTGACAGATCCATCAAATGTATTTTTTTAATCTCTTCATTAAAAATACATTTTAAAGCAATGCTAAAAATTCTGTTTACATATCAGTTTTTTTTCAGTTTTAAAAGAAATGCATGCACTGAGAAACACCTGCATTTAAATAAATATTTCACTATAGGCCACTTCTTTTGTTGAAGACTCCAGACATGTCATAGTACTATCTTGTATTATAGCAGAAGAAAAAGTGTGTAACTTGATCTTGATAGTGCTTTACAAACTTGATTATTATAGTAATATAGAAATTAATTTTTAGGGTAAGTCAGAGCTCAGGCCTGTTTCACAAATGGAGCTGATTTTAGCACGTGAAGTATATCACTTCAATGTCATCTGCTATACTGTCCACTGAGGTATTAAAAAAATATGCATTTATAAAACATCTTCAATTCCGCTATAATGTCAAACATGACATAATGCAAGACAGGGAAGTCCTCAGGAAGCTAGGCTTAGCTACAACATACTGCAGAGGCTAAAGCACAGGATCTGAGGACAGAGAGGCCTTGTCATATCCAGATTCAGAAGTAACAGTTTAACAATTTGGGAAAAACTCTTAAATTCTCAGAATCTCATTTTTCTCATGTATATAAAATAGAAAGTGATAGTGATGATAACAGTAATAATAATAGCTATTCTTCCTGAGTGAGCAAGTATAAAGCTCAAATATTAAATGAAGCACTTTGCAAGCTATGAACTGATATGCAAACGTAATTTGTTTTTAACCCAACTTTTAATTTCTGTCAGCCAAACACCACTCTGGCTTCTAATCCCAATCCCTATCATTCAGATCCTACATAAAATATTTTTTAGAAAAAAAAAGCAAAAGTTTTGTTATCTGCAAGGGCTAAGGGTAAAGCTCCAGTTATCTTAAGTGGTTCATCCAAACTGGAAAAGCATCTTCCAACAAGGAATATCCTGATAAAACCTTAGTGGAACACAAGAATAGGCCCCTTCCTGACCACAAGGGTGGAATCCCTCTCTCTCTGATATGATCCACAAATTTACATCTTCTAATCAAATGTCCACTCAGGCCTAGGTGTAGTCATGTCATGAAATAATACCCTCTGTGCACCTGTAAGAAGAAAGCAGCCTAACCATGGCTGACCCCCTGTAGATTGAGGTTTGATTGGGATACGCTTCCAAACCCCTGTACTTCCAATGAAGCTCAGTGGGTGCTTTTTAAGTCATGCAGATCAATAGTTTGGTTCTCACTTTCCTGGTTCCTCTGCCCTGCTAAAGTCATGAAAGGTACAACCAAGTCCCTACACATGCCCAATATGTAGGAAGGACTTAGCTTGACTCAGGGTGGAGTGGGGTGGGGGACATCATCCGTGTGCAATGTGAAAAAGAGGGAGCAGCCAGGAGAAGTTCAGTAACATGCACTCTGACCATTATTTCAAGCCATCGAATTGCAAGGTTGTTGTTAAATGCTAGAGGGGAAGAGTGGATTTCACTAACCCTTAATGAACTTTCTAATGTCCTTTCCAAGAAACTATACTCAAGCAATAACACACATTCTGCATACAGTATGTGGTATCAAGGGCATTTTATCCAGGGATACAGTAAAATAAGATCACTGTAGATCTGAGATTCTTCAATTTGGGTGGGAAACCATGCCCATGTGCCCATGCAGATTTAAATGACATATCATCATCTGGAGATAAAAACAGAAAAGGTAAAAAGCATAGGCCTTATCATGAACAGAGTAATATATACTGCACCAGCCCATCCTTGGGGATCTGAACGTGCAATCTCATGAACACATACCTTCGTAACCCTCTTCTCCTGTAGACAATGAAACATTCACACAACACCTATATCAGGCATACCATGCCTCTAACTCAAATGGTATCCAAGTCTACAGCAACAAGACTGATATGTTAGTGGACTCAAACATCAACTGCCCACCAGAAATTTCTAAGAGTTTGAGTCAGAGTATGCAAAATAGTTGTAGGAGCCACAGCATTTCTATATGCTGAAAATCAAACTTGGATCACTTTATTTATTTTTTTTTTATTTTATTTTTTTAAGATGAGGGGTAAGGGGATCTTAACCCTTGACTTGGTGTTGTCAGCACCAGGCTCTCCCAAGTGAGATAACAGGGCCATCCCTATATAGGGATCCAAACCCGTGGCCTTGGTGTTATCAGCACCACACTCTCCCAAGTGAGCCACGGGCTGGTTCCTAGGGTCATTTTAAATTTGAAACTTCATTGCTGTTATCCTCAGGGTTAAACTTGATTTTTTTGTCTTTTTTTTTTCTTCTGATGCAGTCACTGCAATTGATTCAACTTCCTGATACCAGAGAGTAGAGCTAAGTCAGGGAAAACACTGGAACAGGCAAAAGAACAGTCAAAGGGGAACAATGGTGAGCTCCTCAGATCTCTCTGCCAGACCACTAATGGTGAGCAGTCCACAGTGTGAAGACAACATTAGTAGCACCAGGAAAAACTTTACACTTTAGTAAAAATCTAACACAGCTGCCAAACTGAAAATAAGCATGGTCTACTTTCGATTATCCACAGGTGGTTTAACCACATGGCCTCCTTCTTCCTACAGCTCAACCTCGGTCTGGGCTGCAACCCAGATGCTGAGCAGAGTGGGGATCTGCGAGTCTGAATGTAGTTTCTGTGTTTGAAGGCATGGTCCCAACTACACTGAAATGTGAATTTTCTTTCATGAACTAAGCCAAAAAGTTCTCTTTTACCAATAGGACAACTGCAACGTATATGAATGAACATTGTTAATAAAAACAATGTACCCTCTTTTAAATGTTATATAAAATGAAGTTCTTTCAAATTCATAAGTACATGCTTAGTAGATGATAGAAAACTTTATAAACTGTATTCATTCATTCCTTCATTCATTCATTGACTCAAAAAGCTTGACGGAGTCCTTACAGTGTTCTCTGCCGGCCACTGTTCTAGGCACTCCAGACATAAAGACGAAGACAATTCAGTAGCCACCTCGTGGGACTCACAGTCCATACTGGAAACAAACAATAAGAATTCAAATGTCATGTTTTCTAAAATCTAAAATATCCTTGTAGATAGATATTACACTGTCCTTGAAGTAAATGTAATTTATTTGGCAGCTGTACAGAACAATAAGCTTTAGCATGTGTCTCAAAGGTGACATATGAAAAAATTTTCAATAGGGTAAAAGGCGAAATTTGAGCAGTAGGTGGAGTCTGTCTTTGACGTGCTGCCCCACCCTGTGGCCTTGAGCACAGAAAGCCAGCTTGCTTGCTTGCCCCCTTTAAAAGCAGACTTCTGTGTCAACCATCAGCCCTCCTTTAAATCTCACGCAAACAACCCTGTTCTCCTACAACTACAAATCTAACAACCCAGTGTGCTCATTTAAATTCATACCATAAGTGTGGTAAGACTAATGAAGACTAAAACCTCTAAGGAAGCTTTCTCATATTTTAAAAACAGGACCCTTCCACCCAAATCTCTGATGGAATATGTGGGAAAGAACATGTTTAGTTGAGGGGAATTTTTCCAGGTGTCCCTTATTTATTCTAGATATCTGTGAACTACATTCTAAAAGAAGCTATTTAAGCTCTCAAAAAATTGGGTTTCAGGGAGGGAGAAGGGAGGGAGGTTTTGGTGATGGGGAGTAATAATCAGCCACAATGTATATCGACAAAATAAAATTAAAAAAAAAAAAATTGGGTTTCATTTATAAAATGGGAATAATAATATAAGACAAAAGACTGTTGAGAGAATTAGATGAGATAATTCATAAAAACAGTTAGCTTGATATCTTTTTAAAAATAAACTTAACTATTTACCATCATTACTATTTAAATAATATCATTACTAAATAAATAGCAATTTGGCAGTTCACTTCTGAACTGTGACCAACTGCTGTTCAAAAAGCAAGAAAACCATGGAACCAAAATTTTCTCACTAATTATTAAAGCTTCATAAGGTCTCAATGACTGGGAAAGACAATTTTGTTGTTCCATTGTAATCTTGCCATTAAAAAATAGGCACTGTTCATATTTTAGGTTAATATACACAATTCATCGCAAAGCCCATAAAATGCAGTAGCTGTGGAGGTAGCAGTCAGTAGAGGGTATCTTCAGGCTCTCAGAATGACTCAGTTCACTCAACCAGGGAAGTGAGAAGAAAGTTATACTAAATACCCATAAGCCGCAAATGTGTACAAACTTCCTTCCTAATACAGCATACTCCTTGCAATCTATTTCCTTACTTGAAATTTATTACTATAAATACAGAGCATGAAAAATCTGAAATGATCCCAGTTCAGCCATCACTATGGCTCCTATCCTTTGCTAAATTCATGCATTTCTTTGGTTTGTTTAAATGCCAAACACCTAGGCAAACTAGAATATTATGCTCATCTCTTAAGTAAAGAAGTGCACTTGAGCACTGCATGCACTTGAAGACAAGAGAGGCAAAAGAAAAAGGAAAAAAGCATTCTTTGCAGGTGAGAATAGTAGGTTTGAGATGTCCAATCAGGAAGGATTACAATGAAATCATCACTCAATACAAGTGATCTCTGAAAATCTCACACATTTCTCAATGTGTATCCATTCTTCCAGTCTTTGTCCAACAATGGATAAATTTAACAGAACAAAGTATGATTCAACATTAGAAAAGTCAGAGTTGCATGGGCCATACTAGAAAACATCTATAAATAAAGATAAAACAGTAGGAAACAGTCTTTCAGGTTTCAGGACTGTGATAGATGCTACAAAATTGTGTATGTGCCTAACAATCCACCATTCTCTCATGTTTAAGTCTCCTCCTCCACTCCATATCTGAAGTTAGAGATAATAATTTAAGTCCTAAGGAGGAATGTCCTGGGGCAAAAGGGTGCATTCAAAACTGGATTTGTTGAAACTAATAATTTTCTTTCTGAATACAGGAGTACCACAACACAGCAAAATTGGGTTGTTTTATTGCCCTTGTTAACTACCATAGGGCAATTTGAAGATTTCTTTTGAGCTCACCTACCTTCCCTTTGCAATCTTATTCCACTTGAAGAAAACCACATTTCCTACTGCAGAGATAAGAGAGCCTCAGGCTGAGGAACCCAAGGGTCTTATACTTTTCCCTGTGATTCCTTCATCCTTATTTTTATGTCCACACACTTTGCCCGGCTACCATCAGTTTCTGTCCTACAACACCTGGACTCAGCATGAAACGATCTTTAAAGATACACACACACACACACACACACACACACACACACACACACACACACACACACACACACACACACACACACACACACACACACACACACACACACTCTCTCTCTCTCTCTCTCTCTCTCTCTCTCTCTCTCTCTCTCTCTCATAATCATAAATATCTAACAAAATGTTCTGTACTAATAGAAAAAAGTCTGAAAGGAAATATACCAAGAAGTTAATGTTAATTATTTTTAAATGGTGGAACTGTGTATGACTTCTTTCTACTTTTTTATATTTTTCAAATTATCTATGAGGGTCTCATATTACTTTTCATAATAAAAAATCTTAAAAAACAAAGTTACATATACACTATATAAATAAGTACATAAACACTATTTTGAACCTATCTGCATACTGTGATGTCTACCCTGAGGGTTATATGATCCTTGCCCTCACAGAGAGGCAAACTGGATTAAAAATAATGAGAAGTAAATAAAAAATGCTCAAAACCATTTAGGGAAAGAAAAACTGTTTAATCCTAGATAGTTATTGATGACTTCCAGAAGAGCAAATCAGTACACAACTGCTTTTACAGAATGAACAGGTTTCATTCCTCTAAAGTGATATATGTAAATCTGATACACAATGCAACTCTAAAGTATTTCTTTTCCTTGAAAAAATCAGTTTCCACTTAATATTGCTGGAATGCAAAAGACCAATTTTTGACATTAAAAAAAAAGACAAAAATTTGCATTTTTTTTAGTTTCCAAGTTTCCTCAATTTAGCAGTTTTTTGGAGTCCTTAGCCCACGGCTACTCCAACGCAGTAGGAAATTCATCCCCTCCCAGGCAGCACATGGGAATGACTCCTCTAATCCAGTCCTCTAATTAAAGGGGCTGTTACTATGAGCTTCATTCAGTATTTTCTCCTAAACATGTCATAAAACAAGTATCTTCAACTGCTCACTACTTAGTCACCAACAAACCAATCATGTCTAAGTCCCTTTTAAAGTTTTAAATCTTAGTCTACAGACATGTTTATTAAAAATTTTAAAACATATTCAATAATAATTTATTTTATGAAAATTAATACTGGGAAGAAATGCCAGGACAGCCTTGTTAATACAAGAATAAAAGCAAGCAATTACTATGTGCAAGGCCCTGTGCTATGGACCTCACATGCAATGTCTTTATTTAACCCTCATAACAACCCTAGGATATACTACTGTTATTCCTGTTGTACAAACAGCAAACTGGATCTTTGAAAGACTAAGTAGTTTGTGTAGGGTCACAATGCACAGCTTCAAACTGAGATCTGCCTGACTCCAAAGACCAGGTTTCTAATATGTCAAACTGCTTCCCTTGGAATTTAAAAAAAAAAAAAAAAATGAGAGTTTGGGTCTTTTCAAAACTACAAGAACAAAACAAACATGAGGACAGAAAAGCCACCAGAATAAACTTTTCCTCTTCATACTCTTAAACCACTACACATTCCTCCTCTTTCTGCTGAGCTCACTTCCAGCCAGCCTGGCATGAACCATGCCTGTCAAAGCTAGCTGCTTTCAGAAGGAGTATGGCAGAAAGAATGACGAATTGAACAGACTTCCTTGTAGCAAGATTTTCAGGTGCAAGATTTTACTCGTGCACAAGCGTAAGACTTTGATCGTAATGTTACGAACAGAAAAAAAGCAAAGGATGGTCAGTTACAGGGAAGGGTTCAGAGTAGCTAAGTGGTCTCTCTTAGCTAAACATTAAAGAAAGGAAGCACTTGATCTGCTCTTACAACACCCGTAGTTCTACTGGGAGTTCTCACTTTTTAAAAAATGCTTCACACTTTGCAAATAGTACCTTACCTTCATTTGTGAAATGCTGACTCCAAAAAAGGAAAAAAAGTTCAGTGCATTTACAAGGTGTACCATTTATCCAGCTGAGTGAGACTTCATCCAATCCTCTATCCCTTTTCCTCCACAAAACGCCCACACAAACATCAAAGTGAAATATGCGCACTTCCCCCAAAATGATAACTCATGGCATGTTATTAACATGGAGGTATATTCCAATCTTTTGAAACTTCTGTCTGAATAAAGAAAGCGCCTATGACTACCAAAAGCAAAGGGAGGTAGAAACAGTGAATGCAATGGTGAAACCAGAGAAGGCTTTTCATTCATGAATTGCTCTGCTGTAGGTGCCACAAAAGTCCCGCTTCACAGAAGAGAGATTCATAGGAATTCCATCTAGGCACATCTGAACAGTGGTTCTGTGGTCAAAGATGAGTGCTCACAGCTACATATTTCCCTGGACTCCTCCCACACGTCTGCACTCTCAACTGGACTCTAGATGCCCTGAGTAGATGTCCACATTTGTTTTTAATGACATCTACCACACTGGGGAGTTGGGAGGGAGGCACATGTAAGTGAAATTAAATTGGCTGAGATTAAAAAAACCATACAGTTAAAAAAATAATAAAAAGAAAGATAATCATATATGTAACAGTTTCTGCCCACACTATTTAAAATCACCTTGTGATACTGTTTTTTAATTTAAAAAGCATGAGGAGAGAAAACATGGAGAGGGGTGAAACAGGTCTACTAGTAGTTTATTACTCAGGAATCATTTCCCAGTATCTACTTAAATTTGAGAGAAATAAAATGCTCAAAGAAAAATTATCAGTTCTTCCCCAAACCAATAATTCACTAAATTTTGTCACAAA
Source organism: Cynocephalus volans (assembly GCF_027409185.1). Classification (NCBI taxonomy): domain Eukaryota; kingdom Metazoa; phylum Chordata; class Mammalia; order Dermoptera; family Cynocephalidae; genus Cynocephalus; species Cynocephalus volans. The sequence goes on along the minus strand of NC_084467.1, from coordinate 52,056,011 downwards.
ATGTTTTAAATTGTACAAAATGTTGAAGGTCTTCTCATGTAATTTTCCATCCCATCCCAGCTACAATATCTCTGAACCACTTCAGCAGAACCACTCCCTCCCAGATGCAGAATTCCCAGCCTCTCCACAAATCCAGTCCACTGTAGGCCTCTTCACATGGAGTTAACTTCTGTGTGTTCTCTAACTCCCACTAGTCCTAGATATATATCGAAAGACATAAAGAGCTCACTTACTTATCCTTCTTATGACAGTGCTTCAGAACAACAGGGTTGTTGGTCCCAATGCAAAATTTTGCAAACTGCACAGTACAATGGTGAGGGGGGGGGGTGTAGGTGTGTGGGGGTATGTTGCCATGGAGTGGGCTTGGGAGGGCAATGGTAGGCAGAAAATAATAGTTCTGAAAGACACAAGAAAAGAAGAGTTCTATGACTATCTTCAGTTCTCTTCCAAAGTTAGTACCCTATGAATTTATATTTACCAAGGATATACTTTGCATCTTTAAAATGCTTTTTGGTAACATCTAAAGTAGAAGAAATTCCATCTGGTCAGAGGATGCACAGAAAAGGAGGCATATGTGTATGTGAGGTCACACCGACAAGAATTATCAAAATTGATGAACTAAAATCTTCAGAATGACTTCTCATCAGGTTTGTGACAAAAAGATAAAAAGCCAGTCATTGGTTTCAGTTTAAAGTCCACTGAAGTTCAACCAGTTTTCTTTCCTGGTAAATACACTGAAATTGGTCTGATATGAAGACTTGTTGGTAGCCAAAGTAGTATCTGTAGCTTTTCTTCCCAGCAATGACTGTTACCAAACCAAGAAAACTTCTCAGAAAGATACTCTGCATCCAATCTGATAAGATTTGGCGTGTTGGCAAAAAGACTGGTTCCACATGAATGCCAAATATTGAAAAATAAAATACTTTCACCCAAGAAAAGCCTTACATAAAGGAATTTTGTGTCTAAAAAATGCTTCAAAATAAAAAGAGTAAAACCTCATTGTAGGGCATTTGTCAAATACTGTAAAATTGTCAATCTATGTAACATACATTGTGATCTGTGTTAATGCTGAAACAATGAATAAACATCAGCCCACTGGAGTTCTCAGCAGTTCCATTCAACAGACAAACCCTGCCTTTTCTGATAAGCAAGTGTTCAAATTCTGCTCAGTCTCACAACATTCTGACTTCCAGTTTCACTTTTTAAAAATGAAGACACTGGATCCAGTGACTAGGTCATCGACAGGAGCTGCAAATTTACATGATTCTAAATTCTTCTGTATTTTAATATTATCACAATTGCCCCTATGAGAAAGCCTCACCTCTGAGAGCTAACTTTCTAATTAAGTGTTATGGCAATTGTATTTTATGATGAAACTTATCTCTTGAATCAAGAAAATCCTGAATCAGGAAAATTCAGAGAAATTGGAAATGCTCTCCATCATTTAGGGCAAGACTTGCTAAAATTCTTGGGCAACTTAGTATAATATTAAGAGTACAAATTCAGGGATGAAGACTACCTGGGTTCAAATCCCATTTCTATAACTTATATACTAGCAGTATTACCTTGGGTAAATTAATCCACCTCTTTGTGCTTCAGTTTCCTCATCTGTTAAATGGGGATAATAACTGTATTACCTCATAGGGTAGCCATTAAGGACCTAACTGAATTGACAGTGAAATAAATTTATATTTGGAAATCAATGTGTCCTAGCAATTTCCTAGTCCTACACTAGGCCCTCTCTCAACAAAGAAATGTATGTTTGAGTCAAGAGAATGCAATCCCAGTGCCTAGAATAGTGGGTACCAAGTAAACTAATGAGTGAATGAATGAGAAAGTTCTTAGAGAAAAAAGCTCTACCTAAATGTTTTCAATACCACTGAGTACAGGTGAGAAGAACAGCTAAGTTTTTTCTACCAAAGCAAAGCTCAATGTCCAATCTCCAGATAGCTTCATTATCTTCAGTAACCACATTAACCCAAGGGGTCCTAAAGCAGATATAGTACAAACACACACCGCCAGAAATTATATCAGATTTTAGTGCATTTTTGCTGCTTTCTCTTTATGAGAAATGAAGATACAAATAAAATGAAACTCACTTAACTAGAAAAGGCATTTTTTTTTAAAGGTCCTCCTGCTATCTTTTACATCAGGTGATATCTTTAGGGTCATTTATATGCATGCTCTAAATCCAAATAAATGCACAATGAGGCTGTTTATAGAAAGTTCTGTGGCCCAGGACCCTCCTAGAAACTAGATGTGAATCAGTATAATCCTGAATGACTTCCAGTTCTCCAGCTAACTTCAGTTCACTAATCAAAACCTAAGTTTAATTCTGATGCTTTGAGCCTATGCCTAAGTAAACAACGATCTTAAGACTACAGACTTATCAGAGGCTCAACTAAGCCACTTTTCTACCTACTCCAAGGGGGCCAGAGGAAAAGCAGAAGGCACTTTGGTGAGATCAATCCAGATGGAGAAAGGCCCCTGCTTCAATTCATCGTTTCATAAATTACTAGGCAGTTAGTGGCAAAAAACATCCTTCAGAATTTACAGAAGAGGGAGTCACAGCAACACCGGGAAAGAAACAATATCTTCTTTGGTCAAAAATGGGTATTCACAGATCACAGCAGAAACACACACCTAAAAATCTGCCCTGAAACATGGAGTTAAACCGCCACGTAATCCAACCGGAGCCTGGAAAATGGTCACAATCTTGGAGATATACAGATTTCCCTAAATATATGCATAGCACTTTAAGACTTGCCTCCTACTAAAGTAGATTTTTAAATTTTTTGTCTTTAATTTTAACCAAACAAGTTATTGAGCATCCACTATTACAAAGACCAGTCATAAGCAGTAGGAAAACATGGTCCCAGTGCTCAAGAAAACACAGCCTGGTGTAGGAGATCAATTCACACATAACTAACTACCATGTAAACCAGACTTAACCTCCAAAAGGCAAAATAAACCATGTGCAATCAGTAAAAGGAAGAGGAAGAAGGCTAATCAAGGAAGGCTGGACAAAAGAAGAAATATGTGTTCCCTGCCTGTTCCACAAAAGATCTGAGGCAGCTTGAAGGATGAGCAGGGTTTCAACAGGCAGAGCAGGCACAGAGAAGGGGAGGACACATTATGTACAGAAGATATTTCTGTGTTATAAATAAGGGAGAGTGGTGAGCAGTCCCGTGTAACTTGGTGCTTTAATTTTGACATGTACACTTAAGCACTTAAGTGTTAGCATTTACACTTTCTCCCTACTAATAATATTACTGATAAGGTTCAAAGGATTCCTGAACTTATTCCAGTATAAAATTCGCCCGCCTACAATGCATCTTCCACTGCTTGACTCCTTCATTTAGACAGGGCAGGCTTTAACTGTGGCTCATGGAGAAAAGTGAAACCACAGACACAAACAGAACTCAGAATAAAAAACACATTTTGAAATAAAATAAAGGTTACACTCTCATACCAACAGACCTTGCCTGATCAGCAAAAAGGTAGGTGTTAACAGGAAATCGCTATATTGTGTAATCCCCATTTCACCCTCCACAAAATTGCACTATAATTCAAAATAAGTGAAGCAACAATTGGATGGATGACCAGTTTTTGTTTACATAGTTTAATGCACAAATGTGCAGTTTCCATGACTTTCAAAATGACGTGATTTACATGAGGCTTTAACAATAAATAAACTTGAAGTGCTGTATATAGTTAGCAAATGGTGAAATTTTTAAGCGAAGCTCTTTCTTCCACTCCCTGCAAGACATTTAAAATATCCTCCCCATTGGGGTCTTTCATTTTTTTTTAATACCTCACTAATTCTTCTCCAGCGCAAATATAAAATTTTTGTTTTATAAATGAAATGTAAGGATGGAAAAGAAAACAAAACAAAAAGCATGTTCCTTACACATGAATGCCACAATAATCAATAACAACTGCATGTAGACTTTACAGATATTTACAACTTTGCCATTTTAAGTTACTCATGCAACCTACAGAATGGGAGAAAATATTTGCCAACTATGCATCTGACATGGGATTAATATCCAGAATATACAAAGAACTCAAACAACTCAACAGTAAGAAAACAAGTAACCCAATTTAAAAATGTGCAAAGGAGCTGAACAGACATTTCTCGTATGAAGATATACAAATGGCTAACAGACACATGGGGAAAAAATACTCAACATCACTCAGCATCAAGCAAATGCAAACCAAAACCACACTGAGATATCATCACATCCAAGTTAGACTGGTTATTATCAAAAAGACAGAATAACAAATGCTGGTAAGGATGTGGAGAAAGGGGAACTCTCCTATACTGTTGGTGAGACTGTAAATTAGTGCAGCCATTATTATGGAAAACAGTATGGAGGTTCCTCTAACAACTACAGATAGAACTGCCATACAATCCAGCAATCTCACTGCTGGGTATGTACCCAAAGGAATGGAAATAATCACTTTGAAGGTATACCTGTACTTCCATGTTTATTGTAGCTCTACTTACAATAGCCAAGAGTTGGAATCAACCTAAATGTCCATTGACAGATGACTGGATAAGGAAATGTGGTATTTATACACAGTGGAATACTATTCTGCCATAAAAAGAATGGAATTCTGCCATATGCAGCAACAGGGATGAACTTAGAGAAAATTATGTTAAGTGAAATAAGCCAGACACAGAAAGAGAAATACTGCATGTCCTCACTCATAAGTGGGAGCTAAAATAAAGAAAGAAAGAAAAGAAACAATCACAATAATACACTGAATAAAAAAAAAGAGAGAAAAGAACTGTGGTTATTAAGAGGTGGGAAAGGAGGAGGGAAAGGAGGGTTAGTGAGAAACTAGTTAAGAGTCACAAAGATTGATTACATTTTGTAAACATGTGTATACTAATTATTCTGATTTGATCACCACATATTGTATACATCTATTGATATTCAATTCTATACCTCATGAATATGTATAATCAATTATCTTTCAATAAAAAAAACTGTCCAAAAAATAAATGAAAAGGCGCTGTTAGCCATGTGAAAAAAATTTTTTAAAAAGTTAGTCATGGATATAAAAAAATACTTATATTACTATATAATGATTTATGGTATTGCTATAAACCTGGTATGTCTTTAACCACCTGGCATATCAGAATATCTAGGAAAAAAATTAACAGATTTACAGTAAATCTCAAAACATACCTTCTGAGGAACACACACAAATAAATCCTTAAGCAATGAAGTATTCTTGTCAACGTTTAAAAAACACCGCCATTTGAATCTTACATATACAAGATTTCCCAGAGTCTTAGGAAACCTACTCTGACCAAGGTTAAGGTCACAGCTTTATTGCACCCTCCTTTCCCAAATTTCACCATAGTGTCTTCCTTCCTTTTCACCTACTTGGATTTTATTTAAAAGAACCCTGATAAAGTTTATGGCCACAATTACACCATAGGGAGATAACACCTCAATTCCCTCCCACCAGAAATAGAAAACAAGCCTAAAAGGGAAAATCTCAATCAACAGTTATTATTGGCACCTATCCTTCTGGAATATCAGGGCAGTCAATGAGTTTGCAACGCTATGTAAGTCATGATCTAAGACCAGACCAAGGTGGGAGTCAAGTGAAAACAGGCCTGCAGTTTGACATTTAATGACAAATTAAAGAATACATTGGAACCTGATCAAAAACATTATTTTACATGTGATAGCTGTTCATTAAAATCATCATTAAGAAATACCAATATCCAGGTATTTTATTGAATACTCTTAGTCCAGAAATTACTACTGGAGCTATTTGACAGTTTTAATTTTGAGCAACATTTCTATTTACACCTGCTACAAATCTTCTACCTGAAGTACTTTGTATGGAGGCTCATTAAAATGCTCTTGTGAAAAGAGAGCACACCACCATTGCCTTCCCCCTGTCTAATGGCTCGGGACCTCTCTCATAAATTCATCCTAATTAAATTACACTTCTCAAGGTGCTCCCTCTCATGCAATCCTTATGTAATTTTACCTAATATTTTCTCCACAATTGATGTAACATTAAACAGGCTTTTACTACCTGCTATCCTCCTAACAGCTCCAACCCTTCCTTCCCTCCCTGCCTCCCTTTCTTTTTTTCTTTTTTTAGTTCAAAGGAGACAAGAATCTAACCTGAAAAACACCATTTTAAGAGTTTGCTTTAAGCTTCGATCAAGTTCTTTACAATTTTCTTATTGTGATACATAAAATACACGAAGACTCAAAGAAATGTATCTATTTGAGCACCAGAAAAAGCACTATATTTTAAAGCAGGATGAAAAGAAAAAAAAAAAAAGAAAACAGGCCAGTTGATAAGTTATTAGCTAGTTTTATCTCAAGGCAGTGATGCTTTAGAGAAGGGATGTGTTGATTAAAATTAACACAACAAACCTTACAAAAATTATCAACAATCATTATATTTTCCATAAGATGTAGTAAAAGGTCGATTTTTAAGCTAGCAGGATGTATCTTCATTTGATACTTAGGGTAACAAACAAACAAACAAAAGCCAAATCTGAGAAAGTATATGAAATCTTAATATATATCTTGGCTTGTGTTGCAGATTTTCATCAGAATTTTCTATTTTTAAATAAAATGTAGAGGGAGTAGTTGTTTTCTCTTTCACACTTTGCTGTTTTTCAGTAACCCTGCAGAATAAATGAAGTTTTACAAGAAATGAATAGTTCATACTTGAAAAGTTTATACATGATAGAATTTCGTAACTTGCTAAGTATGTAAATAACTTGTCTAGAGCCATACAGAAGCCACTAAAATGTGTACTGCTGCCTTCTACTACTGTTATTATTATTGTTAGAAATATTATTACTGGCATTATATACATTATTAAATTCTGTAGAGGTTTTTTGCTTTATTTACCTTTGCTTCATCCTTTCTCCCATTACTTAGAGATGAGCATACACTTAATTATGTGATAGTGATAACTCACTGGATTGAGTATATAAATACTCACGAGCACTTGTTGAAACATAAGTAGATATGTCTTGTCTTCCCAACATGACTTATCTTTTTAAAGTTTCTGGTAGGTACTGGTTTTTTGTTTTTGTTTCTTTTGGTTTTTTTGGAGATCCCATTTCACAGCAGAAGATCCAACAATGATTGTTGATTGGCAGGTCAAACCAAGGAGACTCATTTTATTTAGTTGGATGCTATAAAAAGGTCAAATGTTTTAATATCAGAATTTTCTGCAGAACAGATCAATTCATTGTCCTGAAAAATAACTTTTTTCTGTGTGAGCTGTAAAATGTGATGATTAATTTTAGCTAACATCTATAGGGTACTCCCAGTGTTCCAGGGGAACATTCTAAGAGTTTACATGGATCAATTCATAATATTATTATTCCTCTTATCCAGATGATGAAATTGAGGCACAGGGAGGTCGAGTGGCTTCCACAAGATTACTATGCTAGTAAAAGTGAAGCTGAGACCTGAAGCGGCGTTGGGTTCCAGAGTCCACACCACTAACGACCACGCTCCCTCCCTCTGTGATCGCCTGTCTTAAAAGTAGTGAGGATGAAAGCCATACTCCTGTTCTGTCCATGAGTGGCCTCATCATTAACCACAAGTTAGTAAGTAAATAAATAAGTTCTATGACATGTATTTCATTACCCACATAAGCCTGGGCAGTAACATCTTTGGCAACAATGTCCTCATGGAGCTCAGTGTTGGAGTTCATCAGCTATTTAAAATAAGGCAGAGGCATATTTGGCCATGAGAGGGTGGTTTCCAACCTGGCTGTAGCTGAAAATACCCCTAGTTTTCCACCACTGCAAATGGCAACATGGGGTCATTCTGAAATGAATCTTATAATTCTAGCTCAACTTTTCTAACACACCCCCCAAATTCACTAAGAGTATATGTGAAAGTATACACTTGGAGATACCTAGGAAGCTAGGATTAGAATGAACCAGAAAAAAACTCACATATTCTTCCCAGAGAAGAAGCAATATAATATGCATGGTCTCAAGCCAAACAGATCTGGGTTCTAATCTCATTTTTACTACACACTAGATGTGTTACCTGGGAAATGCTATGTAAGTAAGCCACAGTATACTTGTCTCTAAAATGAGGGTGCTAGCAGATGCTATGTAACAAAGATGGAGTGAGAACTAAATGAGGGAACACAGGTAAACCAATCTGCATTTTCTTTAGCATTTTGCAAATGATCAATAAATGGTAGCTATTAATAGATACCATTTTATGTCTTCCTTTTTTTGTACAGAAGGATCTACTTCTATAGAATTTTGTTATTGTTTTCCAGCACGCTCGATCTAATCCTTTTTTAAAATTTAAATTGTAAACATACAAAGAGTCATATATATGCACAAAGACAGGACAGCACAAAAGAAATACATATACTTATTAACACCACCTCGCACTGTCTACTCCTAAAGAATAAATACACATCATAATAAACAAGCTTTGTTTTTTGAAATGTTATACTATATTTAAGGGATAGTAATATTCACTTTTTTCAATTGAGAAAATGAGGGTACAGACTGAAGGGGAATCTGTATGAGCCACTTGTAAAAGAGGGACCACATTTCTGGTCTTTAGAATTCTAGTCAAGGGCACCACTCACATTTCCTCACATGCCTCCTCCCTTAAAAGAGGGATTATTCTTACTTCAAAACGCGAGGTGAGAGAATTAGAGAGTGATGATGTTTTCAGGGGAAAGGCCATTTTCCAACCCATTCCTAAGGATGGCAAACATAATACTTCAGAGTGATGAAGGAGGGGGGCGTGCTGGGGTGGCGAGGTCCCTGCCTTTTAAACAAGCCAGCCAGCAAACACAAATGCATGCAATTTGAAATTTTAATTAGGGTACCATGTGCTGGTGACATATGGCAGCACACTGACAGCTGGGCGTCCAGGTTCAGGAACAGACCTGGGTTCTGAAGTCACAGTTGGCATAAGCAAAGTTCTCCACTTGTGCACTAGGTGCTAGCATGCCTGGAAAGTACTCTGCCAGCATCCCCCCAGTATACAGCACTGCCTTCCAGCCGCGTACACATGCTGTCTGCCAGAGGGCCACGGCTGCAATTCAGATAGAACGCAAAGAACAAACGAAAGGACGGAAAAAAGATGAAAACTCCCAGATCCCATGCTCAGTTTCAAGCTCAGAAAATATTCAAAACAGCATAACCATTGATTTTTGTTGACTTCTCAAAGACCTTGGGACTTTGACATTGAATCGTCCTTGCAGGGGGTACTGTGCCTGTGCCTAATACAACACACATCAGGGTATGACGATCAAGAACTAACTCCATGTTACCTGCTCCAAAGTCTACAAGAATTAAACCCTTATATAAAACCAAATATGATTTAAAAGTCAGATTTATATAGATTAGAAGATGAATCACGTTAGCAAAGTACTGCATCAAGATTGAATAAAAACATTTTTAAGACAACTTGTTAAGCATTAAAGGTGTAATTTGCTAACTTTCTTCTCCCAGAATTTCTTTTTTCTAAGATGAATTAAATGTTGGTCAGTTTGACCTTTGAAGCTTAACAAGTTGCCTGAAAATGTCTTAAAATGGGTTAATGAATTGCCTTGTGGCTTTTTCATCCACTTTTTCTTGCCCCTCTCTCTGCCTATTTACTCGACTTGAAGTGGAAACAATCTAAGTCTGCTGTTTCTAGACAAGTCCAGGACCCACAGCAAGCAGAATAGGAAGGTTTCTTAACCAAACCATGCAAGATTTAAAAAACCATTCTTTGGATCCTTCTGTACATACAAACTCCTTCTGAGATATAAATCTTTGGCTATAAAGAACCAGAGTAGTAAATAAACATGCCAAATTGCAACTCTTTCGGAAATCTGAGTTTCTAGTCACTAAGCAATGAAATTCTTCTGGGATATTGTAAATATGGGGTCCACAACCTTATCTCTTTCTTGCATTCCAAATACTGTTACCAGCTAAGTGAATTTAAGGTAAAATCACTGAGACGGAAATTCAAAATTCATCAACATGATTAAAAACCAGCAATTTACTAGCTTCCCCTGTTCAATTAAACATATGCATGTGCACACACGCACACGCACACACTCCTTCAAAGTTTTAAGCAGTGTGATATACAGAAAATTTTGCTTTACTGTTTTACTAGTAATATTGTTATGAGTGTGCAAGAAATAGATTTACATCACGTTTTATTCTACTTCAAGTTAATTTTTGGATAGCAACAAAACAAGCTGAAGATTAGCATCAGCCGTTTCAGGCTTCAGACAACATTGCTGCAAGCTGGAGAATACAGATACTAGAATTTACACCCTCCAGTTGTAAGCCCATTAACTAGTTTGGACAGCAAATATGCATTTGCTCACACCTACCCTTTAAAAAACTGCATGCTCATACAAAAAAAAAAAAAAAAAATACTGTAGTCCCCCATATATTAACATTAGCTCTTTGAAATAAAATATCACTGGCCAGTCATACTGCCTGCAAAATTTGCTCTACACTAAAAAATGTACTAAAATGTACCCTTAAGAGCAACAGAGAAAACCAAAGGCAAATACATTCTCAATTCTAGATATTTTCCAAATTTATCTTAACCATATTTTAACTGGTTCAAGTGAAGGTTCCTTTAACTTGAATGAGGCCTCCATAAGCCATGACCTAGGACTTTAGTAAGTAGTACAGAATGTTGTGTTGGGGGAGGCAAATTTTTCACCCGGCTAAAATCCTTCATAAAGTTAATACAAATTTCTTATCCAAATCAAGTTTTGGGTATTGATTCTCAACTCTAGGTTTCCAATAGCATGCTACAGCTATAATTTTCTCAAAAGATACCACTAAACTCTATTTAAAACACATCTACATCATCTCCACAGAAAACAATAAACACACCCACAAAGCAAACTTACTTCTTTCTTTATAAAATTAAAAACTTATAAAAGTGTGAACTATACAGTCTAAAATACACTTTACAATATTAGCAGAATCTGAACCCATATGTGGAAAAATTAAAGCAAAGCCTAAATAAAAAGATCAAGTCTCTGTTATAAAAAATTCAGTTACTCTGTAAGAAAAACTAGGCTCATTAAAAACTGTTAAATACAGTATTTTACTCTGCTTTATTTATATAAGAATTTTTTTGTGACACCATAACTAGGTTAATAAAAACAAATTGAATTTCTAGTCTCTCAAATAATATTACAAAGAAACAGCATTTAAAAGAGATATTTCTTGTGGCTCTAAAAGATATCCACTGTTAATTAAATGTAAATTTTCACTGAATCTTTCACAGAATGGCAAATTTATTACAAAACATTTACAAAAAATAAGCATCACCTTTGAATAGGCTAAATTGTCAGGAGATAAAAGAATTCATAAATCTAATACAAAAGTAAGTTTTTCAAATAAAATTTGAGTACAAATAAAATGAATAAGGTGGTAAATTATATTTTAAAATGTCTTAACTTTTAGTGACACAATAGAAACAAAAATAAGAAAAAGGATAATGTACAGAGGAGGGTATACAAGAAAAGGTTAGGAAACAATATTGTCTATGGGAGTAAATTACATAAACCTTGACCTTGAAATACAAAGGATTCAAGAAAATCAAGGTTTAGGTGAAAGACCTACAGGCTCCTTGGGTTGCATTTCACATACAAGCTGCATGTGCTGTTCATTTTCTTATGCAGCTAAAATGATACTAACTAGAAGGGGGTTACATATTCATAATGGCATAAGGCCCTATACTTAGAGTAGTTTTTCAACGGAATTTCAGTTGAGTAAAATTAACATTGCATAAAATACAGTAAAAAAGGAAAATCGGCAAGTCTATACCTGGAATCCCTGAAAACGTCCATACTGCAGAATAAGTAAGAATTCATTGAAAATGTTGTGGTATAGATTCCCAGTTACCATTATTTAAAAATGTGGTAGCTGAAACCAGATAGTCAACAAATATGAAACATATACATCTAGAGGTGGTGAGAGAAAGAAGCCCAGGTCTATAGAATTGATTTCTCAGAGGGCTACAAAAAAGAACACAATTTTAAAAACAGGAAGCTGAAAGGAACTTGGGATGGATTCTATGCTATAGTTACTTAGCTATCTTTGAAACTGGAAGATCTGTGTAGTCAGAGTATCTGTATTTAATCCACATATACTCACTAAACTGTTTGGAGAACCCTAGAAATTAAGAGCTATGAGTAACCTGTCAGTAAGAGGCCAGGAACAGGGCATTTTTAATGAAAAAGAAAAGTGATCAGCATGGGACAGTGAAAAGGGCACTGAGTTCAAATCTACTTTGCCAGCTTTGCTAGTTTACACAGGACTTTGAACATCGTGCTTTTTCACCTGCAAAATGATAGGGTAGAGTTGAGGCCACATTTTCTTCTAGCTCTAAAATTCTTTATCTCTATGACCCAATCTCTACTTTGCCTATCTTATGGTGTTTTTTGCGAAAATAATTAAGATAAGCTTATGTGGAAATTATAAGATTTTTTTAAATATAGGGACTATTATTCTAACCTAAAATTGATGTGAATAAGGGAGGGAAGAATGCCTCAACTGTAAAAAGGTGAGCAAAATACAAAGATATGATGCTCATACTACTGATGTCTTCAGAAAAATAAGTGATTCTGCTCATGCAGAAAGAAATCTGACAGCAATCTGAGACAGTGTCTTTTAGAAGACACATACTTTAAAAATTCTAGAACATAACAAAAGATACTACTGTCCACCAGTGACTTTGGGTCGAGTGTTGATCTAAGCACTTTTCATGACTTATTTTAGCAATTTTCATAGCAACCTTAAGAGGTAGATGCTTTTATTTCATTTTAGTAGATGAGGGGGTAAATGGGACTTACCGAGTTTAAGGCCAAGCAAGTAAGAATCTGAACCTAGGTCTCTGCCTAACACTAAATTATCTTGTTAGTCAAATTAATTAATTATCAAATCAAAGTAATCGTGTTAATCTTAACCACCACATTATACTAATGCTTTTCCTCCCTGCACAAGCCCTTCACCTATTTTAATTAAATTCATCAAGCCAATCAGTTAATTAGGTCAAAAAGTTAAGTTGACTTTGGACATATGTAGACAAAGCCCAGAATAGAAATATAAGCGCCAAGAGACATACTCTTAGGAATCCGTACTAGAATTATCAGTACTATTAGACTAGGATGTTTGCCTTCTAGTATTTCCAGTAAGGGCAATAAGAACACAACAGGGAAAATTTTGAAGGGAAAAGTGTTCATACTATCAAGTAAATGCATTAACCATCAGAACTTATTTCTGGGATCTACTGGGTTTGCAGCTTGTTCAGTAAATATATCATATTTGTGTATCACCTTTGGTAGAAGCAAAATATGTGTATGAATGATTATCCTTCATCTCTTTTCTACTATAACTAATAGACAAAACATTTGCAGAATAACATTGGAAGGCACGTTGTGTACATTTTGACAACAGAGGAAAACTTACCAATTTTGACTACACATTAGAAACCACTTATTTCTGTTACACCTAATTCAGGAGCTATTCTATCTTTCCTTGGATGGGGAGGGAAGGGGGTCACGGTGGAGACAGAAGAACACCAGAGTGAGTTCCAGTTATCACTACTTATAACTTCACCCCAGAGACTTCTACATAAGTGGAAAAGTTAGAAACAAAAGAAGAGAACCTTTTCATAGAACTCAGTGATCAAAAGAGAAATACTAGAAGTCACAGCTACTTTTCTTATGCTTTTCTGTTCAATTTTATACTCAACTATTCTGAATAGCAGAGATAAAAATTTTCATTAGCACGTGAACCATTTTATAAATTGGTCCAAATCAAACACATGGACACCTGCCAACTTTGGTAGGTTTTGGAGGCACATGCAATGATAATAGCCATGTTTTTCTCCTATTGGAAGATTTTGGCAGTGCCTGCCAGTTTTGAACTCTATACTAGGCTAATCTGAAAAATATTTAACAGAGGATTTTAAGAATCTGAGTAGAAAAGTTTTCAAGAGTGAGAAACAGAAATGTTCAACTGTTGAAATCCAGGTTAGGGCCAGGTATGCAGTCAAAGGCCAAGATGCATGATGAAAATAACTGATGTCTCCTCGTAATACTAAATGATTCACATCACCATGGGTGATTTATGGAATTTCCTCTTTAGATCAGAAATACCTCCCAAACCACCTCCCACTTGGTGCTTTAGCACTTCCAGTAAATGAAGTCAAAAGTGAAAATATACACAAATTCCTCATTATTTTGACATTTTCAAACCTCACTAAAGGCTCAGTTCCACATAGTGGCCTAAATTTAAACAGTTTAGTAGACTACAGAAAGAGAAGGAAGTTTTTTGTTGGGTTTTTTAAATATACTTCAAAGCTTGTTCGGTCCTTTTTTGTAAAAATTTAAGTTACTATTTAGAAAAAGGAAACAGGTTCCTGCAGAGGTAAACTAAATTCCAGACTCATGTGCTCAGAGGGTGTTAGAATCTTCCAGCATCTCGAAGAAAATGTAAGGTTTCCTAGTGGTTTACCAATATTTGTGAAACAAGGCAGATCTCTATCAGTGCAATCACCCCAGTTTTGTGTGATGAATTGGGGTGGGGGGTATTGATTGATTTGACTGCCACTGGGTCACCAGGTGGAGAAGGGATCAGAACCCGGAAAAATGTACACCACAACACCCTCCCAAAGTTTTTCAAACAGAGCTGCTCTCTACACACCAGAAGCTGATGGAAATTCAGCACCATCTCCTGCCTAATTGAATTGGTGCCTGTAATGGGAGGAAGCTGTTTCTCAGAACCGAAATAAGTGGTGCTGGGAAAAGGAGGAGGCCCAAAAAACCAGGCTGGAAACAAACAGAATTGGTGGAACAGGCACACAGATTCTCCAGAAAGCAAATCCCGTTTAGCATTTATCCACCCAGGTCACGGTGAAGCCTGTATCATAGCAACTTGCGACTTTAAATACTACTATTCGTTTGGTCATTAGTTTCTCTTGGTTCCTTTCACTTACCCGTATTTTTGATAGCCAAATCCTTAAAAGAAAGCAGAGACTATGAGAATGTTGTCAAATTTCAATAATGCTCAAGGGGGAAAAATCGCCAGTCTCCTAATGGTTTGGCCTAACATTCTTTCTGGAGTTACCCAGTAACAGATTAATGTAGCTAAGCATTGTAACATTGAGCTGAAGTACTAAGAAAACATGCCTGAAATTTACAAGTAGGCCTCCCTTGCTTAAAAAAAAAGATCCCTCCTTTTCACTGCCAGATTCTTTCTTTCTTTATCTTTAGTTTATCGTGGTGTCAAAACCCATGTCTGGTCTTGGAAAATTTTTGGCACAAAGTTGACTTTTTACAGTACCAGACCATTAAAACTACAAAACCTCAATTAAAAACTGCCAGAAGAGTTTGGTGCTCAGGAGAAAAAAAAAAAAAAATGATACAAAGACTGGGATGGAGAGGAGGAGAAAATGCATTGGGGTTTACAAGAAATGCAAGTCTAAATCATGTAACTGAAATCCTGAGTGCTAGGGTAACTAAATATAGTCTCCACTTTAAGTGCATTATTCAACTCATATTTCTGGGCCCTGATTTCCCACATATTCTAAAACTTTGTAACTCTCTCAGGTCAGAAATTGGGTGGGGAGGGGGGGGCGGTTGATTCAGTGGATGCCCCAAGTTGGATGCCATCAATTACATCACAAGATGTGTAAATGGTAAAATTTGCAACAAAGCCTGAGACATTAGCTACCATTCTGCCCTGCTTGTGTCTGATTAAATGTGAATCATTCTTGCAATGTAACCATAAAAATGGGATAAGGTATGTGTGTCTATTTTACAAGCAAAACACTGGGAGCCAAGGGCATTTACTAACTTTAAATCCCAATTCTGACAGCAGCCCTACTCAGTAAAATGAACTGTCCTCCAGGAGTAATTCTATATTCCAATCCATGCCTAGCACAATATTGGTAGCACCAAAATAATATGTTTTTGTCAAATGAAGAAATTCACCAATCTCCGGGGTAGTGAACTCACTAGTCCAAACCACCATGGAGATGGAACCTGTTCTGATGGAGACAGTGTTGTGTGGTGATTAAGACTGTGGCCTCTGGAGGTGCCAATTCCCCAAGTCAGTAGAACAGAGGGATTAATAGTACCTCAGTAATAAGATAACTGATGTAGAGGCTTAGATCACTGCCTATATGCCACAGCAGGATTCAATAAATGCTATTAAATATTATTATTTGATATATTAATTTAATTTCATTAAATTGATAGATTTAATATCATCATTATTACAATTATATACCGCTATAACCAGAAATAGCAATATGTAACATTTTCCCTTACCCTATAACTGTAAATGTGAACTAAGGTTCCCCAAATCCACACTGTGATCTGAACCAAAATCAATCCATCAGCAAGTACTAATGGAGTGCCTATGATTCAACACACCTTGCAGTCCTAGTAGCCAATCTCTCCTTAGGAAAACAAGGAAGTCTTTTAACAGGCAAACTGAGTCTGTTTAATAAAACATAAGTAATGAACTTACTGACCTAGATTTATTTGAAAGCTGGGAAGCAACCCATGGCATATTTTTTAACCACACTTCAGAGACTTCTCCTCATACCTGTAACTCCGGGTCCTGAAGCCACTGCTACCCAGGCAGAGAGCAGAAAGTATGCAGAAGGGCAAGAGCTGCTGCCTGAAGGTCAGGCCCCAACCCCATACCCTAATCTTCAGGGCTCCTGGCCCTCAACTGCTTTGGCTTCTGAATCTGTCTCCTCCTCACCTTGCCAGTCCCTGACTTCCTAAGACCACTACTTTCTCCAAGCCACAGATGACCACCCGTTTCCTGACTTCTCACCCTGCTATACAGCCTGGCTTCAGGACTTTGATTTGATCACAGATATCTGTTTGACCCTTTACTAGCCTGATTGCCTGACCAGTCATGATGCCCCCAATTTTTAAGAGACCCCAAACTTGCCATTTTTTTACATATGTCATGTGTCATCTTCACAATGATCTCATCCTACTACCCTTATTTTACAGATAAGGAAATATATACTATACCTAAGTAATTTGCCCCTGGATAAAATCAAACATACAGGGCTTTGAATACCAGCTCAGCCGCAATTAGTATGGCCTTAAGTAATTTATTTAACTTGGAAAAAATACAAATTAGGTATGGCCTAGTAGCAACAATTAATAGTAAAATCATGGACTAAAACTGTCCCTAACTGTTGAAGAAGAAAATTTTCAGGTACACTGAAGGACTGACTACGACCTTAGAAGAGCAGATTTCTATCCACCATAAATGCACTAGAAAATTAACCTACAGAATTCACCTAATGATAATGATGACGATCATGATGACAACAAACCATGCAGAGTTAAATATTTTGTCTAAAATTAAACAACTACCAAGTGGCAGGGCCAGGATTTGAACCTAATTAAATTATCCTGTTTTAAGATCCAAGAGTGAATGCAGAACTCATATGTAAAAACAAAAATTTCAAGCTAAATTTTTTTTAAAAAGAAAGAAAACAAAAGAAATCCCTAGTACCGTTTTCTTAGTTCCCTGTATATATTGCTTTGCAGTACACCACACAATAGATGCTTTTGTTCAGCAGGGCTATTTATATGTTGTAACTCTGGACTGTGCTCTTCCTTCTCTGAAATCTAAAGATGGTCATGTAAGAAAACTCCAAGGATAAGCTAACTCTGCTTCAGCTAAACAGTGTGCCAAACCAGGCCTACCATCTCTGGGAACACAGAGTGCACCTCAACCAGGAGGCAAGGTAAGCCAGGCTGCTCGGCCTCTTCACTGCAGGACTGCCTTTCCACATGGTGAGAGAGTGCACAGTCCACTCTCACACGGATCCACTTCAACAAAAGGAAAATGGAAACAGCACTGCGATGAGACCTGCCCTGGTTTTCAGCAGGCACAGGACACTAGCTTTCTCAAACAAACGCATCTATACAGTTCTAAAATCTTCCAGGCAGGAAAACATTAAATGCTTTTTAAAAATCTTTGCACCACAGGAACAAGACTCAGAGGTAAGTTGTGGGCAATCCATACTTCTCTACTCCTGCAGATAAGCAATGTCACAGACGATAGGCCAATCTGCGGTACCGAGTCTGTGAAGGGAAGGAACAGATCTTTTTGAAACTGTTCTCTGACACTACTGGGAGAGTGGGTGGCAATACTGAGTCTAAACGGAGTGCATCTCCCTGCCACCACCTCAGCTCCTTATACACTTCCCCAGGAAAACAAACTGCCCCATACACGCATCGGTTTCTGAGTTGAAATATAAAACAGGAAGAGTAATTTTTAAATTTCTAAGGCAGTTATGGCAGTTGGAGAGGCAGCTGAGGGATGATGCTAGCAACCAGGGGAGGATGCCATTTTGATGTCTGGAACTCGTGCTCTTTGGAGGTGGGTGTCCCAGAATGGAGGCTAAGATAAGAAGAGGGGCTCAGGCAGATCACAAGGAGTTACAGTTCTCATTTCAATACGGCATACTACTACTACTAATAGTACCACTAACAGTAGTAGTATGTAGTAGTAGTAGTAGTAGTAGTAGTAGTTATGGCAAATATTTATTAAATGCTTACCATATATCACCAAGCAATATGCTAAGCACTTTACCTGAATTACTTCATTTAATTCTCACAATACCCTATAAGGTAGGTGGATACTATTACAGTTGATAGTTGACCAGTAAGACAAGGGCTAACAGGGTAAAACTAACTCATTACAGAATCCTTCTAGGGCTTCCTACATTATGAAAGCAAAAGTGTAGCACCACTGGAATGCCAACATGACTAAGCAGGGATAGCATTATGTTCTATCAGTGAAAGCCCATGAGATCCCCTCACTGACGTTTCATAGCCCTGTGACCTTGGGCATGCCACTTAACCTCTCTTTGGCTCAGTTTCCTTCTCCATAAAATGGGGGTAATAGTAATACTGCTTCATAGAGTTACTGTAAAGATTAAATAAGATAATATATGCAAACCACCTAGAGTCTGTTGAATTAGTAGAAGAATTACATAGGCATTAACTGCTGTTATTTTATTATCATCTCTAAGGAATATATTTTACCTAAATGGCAACTTAATCTGTTTCAAATGCTATTTCCCCTAAGGCATATTTACTGTCTGCTAAAAGAGGCAGTTGCTCCCTCTTCTGTGTTCTCTAATGTTCTGTTCACATATTGTTAGAGCTCTTGGCACAATGTATGGTAGATAGTTCACCTATTTTTATACACATCTCTCCCCCTGACTGAACGATTTAATGGAAAGCACTATTTCTTACCACAGCTACATGCCCACTACCTAGTACCTAGCCTGCTACACTATTATTAACTAACACCAATGGCAGCAACCATGATAGTAATCGTCAACATCTGTGTGATAAGAGTTTTACAATATATCACATTTACTCTGTACAGTAATCCTGTAATGTAGGAACTATTTGTAAATCCCACCTTTACACGAGGAAACTGAGGTTTAGAGTGGTTGAATCATCTGCTACAGTTCACACGGCCAGTCAATGGAAGAGCCAAGATTCAAGTATCACAGACCTACAGTCCACGGCTTTGTCCTCTCTGAACCAATGTGCACTACTGACTCTCAGTGAAGAACTGAAAACATTAGTTTAACAAGGCACTTCTAATAAAAGTCTCATGAGTATAGGTAATAAAATACAGGATTCCTAAGTGAAATTTAACATAAATTAAGTATGTATTTTGGAGTACTCTAACTTGCCCAAAATTTTATTCCCAGTGAGTAATAAATAAATAAATAAAACGAGTAATCAAGTAAATGAACAAGAGCATTTCAGATTGTGATAAGTAATGTGAAAAATATAAATAGGAAAGACAATTTTAGATAGACTACTCCTCTACAGTGATATTTGAACGGAGAGCTGAAAGGTAAGAATAAGCCAGCCACAAGAGGAGCTGGGAAAAATGCATTGTAAGCAGACAAATAGAAAAGGGTATGGATGGCAGATTCTGAAAATTAAAAAGAGCCCAATAAGGCCGCAGCATCCAAGGAGTCACGGTATAAAATGATGTTGGAGAGGTACATACAGAAGCCAGATCATGCAGTGTCTTTGCAGGCCATGGCAACCCGTTTGGATTTTATTCTAGATACATGGGAAGCCACTGAAGGTTTTTAAGCAGAGGGGTGATATAAACTAATTTACTTCTTTGAAATATCACTCTGGCTGCTGTGTGAAGGAGCGAGAATGGAAGAAGGGAGAAAACTCAGGATTACTGAATTAGTCTGAGTAAGGGTGATGGTGGCTTAAACCAGAAATATTCCCTTTTCTTCATTTTGATTGACAAATTTCCATACAAAAACTGGGCATGTATTTTATACTTATTTCAGCTGTTTATTCAAATTCAACTTGTAGTGTCTTTATGGTATCAGAGAAATCTTTATCTCCTTTAATGTCTTCACTGTACACATGTGGAAACTGAGGTATAGAGAGCTTACATGACTTGCTAATGTCACATGAGTAATTCACAGGAGACTTCACTCAAATCAGATGTCAGGGGCAAAGGCATAATAAAACATGTAAGTTTACAACGTTTTCTGTTACTCGTAGTAAGCCTGCCAAAATTCCACGTTTGGAATTTGCAACTATCCTTACATTTTAAAATCTATTTAAAATGTTTAAATCTCATTCACTGCTATATTAATGTTAAGTAGTCCAGCGTTCTACTCAGACACATCGAGGGAGTGTGCAGGGTTAAAAGAATGTAAGCGAAGTCAAGTCACAGAACTGTGTGTTATGTCTGGGAAAAGTTCATAAAAGTAATTTTAAACTCCTCTGTTTTCCTTCAGTTCCTTCCTTTGTGTTTATGTGCAAATTATACCTTACTCTCTAGGTTGCATTTTGCCATTTTCCTCTCGTTTCCCTAAGAAAGCTCCCCAAAGTGACAATGCTTTTTAAAAAAGGGCCAGTATGAAGTTCCTCTGAGTTCCTGCTCTCTTGGAGCATGGCTCCTATCACACAATAACGTGTTATTTTGTTGAATTTTGGCATCCATCTAGCTTGTTTGGTCAGAAGCCAAAAAATTAGAGTGTGTCGGTCCACCAGTTTCTCAGCAGAGAAGCTCTCTTCTCACCCAGCGAGTGTGCTGTACCCTTGGCCTCTGGCCAAGAAGGGAAATCCATTTTACATAAAGAATGCACAAAGCTCAAGTGCTCAGAGACTTTTTACCTACTAAAATAACTTTATGGACAAATGCCAGTCTGCTAGACACATTCTGCAGGAACATTTGGCATGCAAAACAAGGTAAAGTACTCTGTGGAGGTAGCAAGTTTTTCAGAAACAAGGAAATGGCTGTGCGTGCCCTCGTGGCATGTCACGTGGCTTGGCACAGCCGGCGCGATTGGCTGCGGCAGAGTAAATACAGCCGCCATGTAAGGAGCGAAACGTCGCCCTTCGCTGGCTCCTTAAAATGGCGGCCTGAGCCCGCACCAGGGGAAGCAAGCTGAGTCCCATTCTCAGTTTCCCCCAAGAAGTTTTTTGTGTTTGTTGTCTTTATTTGGGTTTTTTGTTTTGGGTTTTTTTTTTTTTTTTTTTTTTTTTTTTTTTTTTTTTTGCTTTTTTTAAAAAAAAATAAACCTTACGGATTTGAGTGGAAACAGATTTCTCACAACTTGCTTCTCCGGCTCAATTTCACAGTTCGGCATACACTCAGGCTCTGTCAAAAGCTTGACAATGTTCCAGGGAAAATATTAACTGTAAACTTTCCAAGAGGAATTAAAGGAGCTGGCAGAAATGTCAGGACATCCTCCCTTTTGAAAGCACATCCCAAGTCTGCGCGTGTATACGTTTTGGAAAGAAGCACATGCAGCCGGAGCTCAAATGACCTCCACTATGGAACCGCTTCATCATATCACGGCAGAAAGGGAAGGGGGGAAAAGGACACATCCTTTTCGGCTAAAAGGCACGGAGGGCTCTCCCTCTCAGGCCTGACCAGTTGAACACTGCACACTCTGATGTATAAATATTTGCCTCTGGCTAAAGTTCAAGCAGCCTTGTGTGGCTGCCAGACACAACAGAAAACCAACATCCAAGGGAAAGTGTTTACTGCAGTGGTGGCCAAAGGAGCAACTGCCAGCAAAAGATCGCATCTGATTGGCCAGGCCTGCCTGTGGTGTTATCATAAAGCACCTGGCCACCCGCCACTGGCCACTGGGGTGTTCCCACCCTTCTAGTAATGGTTATGTTCTTCAATGTACAGTCTTGGCACAGTTAATTGAAGACCAAAAGACATGCTGATGGTTTTACGTGTGTTCCTCCAGAGCAAAGGGCCAGAATGGCCCAAACAACACTGCGTATCTGTTATCACTACTAAAAACAAGAGTTTGCTCCTTGAAACTACCTAGGGCCTGTGACCTTTTTGAACACTCTCACCCTCTCAGGTGCAGCATCACCTGCGCAACCTCCCAATTCCCATCTTTAAGTATTCTATAATTAAATTACTCAATCATCACTTGATGAATTTAAGCATCTTTGAAATTCCTGCAAGAAAAATAATTGAGAAACCTCTGATAGGTGGCTTCAACTAGAAATTTTAAATAAAGTAATGCATTCTTCAAATTCTTTCTCCAAAACCCAAAATGTACATTGTGACATTTTACCAATACTATAGTTCTGAAACAGGTAGAAATCAGAGAAGCTGCCCATCAAAAGATTAAGATCTCTGGGCCGACCCCGTGGTGCACTCGGGAGAGTGCAGTGCCGGGAGAGCAGCAGTGCTCCCGCCGCGGGTTCGGATCCTATATAAGGATGGCTGGTGCACTCACTGGCTGAGCGCAGTGCGGCCGGCCACAAAACTGACAAAAAAAAAAAAAAAAAAAAGATTAAGATCTCTAATTGGGATGAAGAAACTGAATGGGAAAAGGATCTCAAGGAAAATCTTTTCAGAAAAGTTATGAATTTATAGTTAATGCTAAGCGTGTAGCTGACAGAGCAAAGTCTTTTCATGATTTTCACTATTCAGGAAGAGTTTGAATACAATCAAAATAAGTTATAGTATTTTTTTTTTTCTTTTTTTCGTGACCGGCACTCAGCCAGTGAGTGCACCGGTCATTCCTATATAGGATCCGAAACCGCGGCGGGAGCGTCGCTGCGCTGCTAGCGCAGCACGCTACCGAGTGCGCCACAGGCTCAGCCCAAGTTATAGTATTTTTTAATCAATGTCATCCACATAACATCTGTATCTTCATAAACAATAAGGCAGGGTGGGGCTGGCCATTTAGCTCAGTTGGTAAGAGCACAGCCGTGTAACACCAAAGTCAAGGGTTCAGTTCTCCATACCAGCCAGCCGCCCCCCGCCCCCAAAAGAAATATATACAATAAGACATGAATCAAGCTTTTCCTTAACGCTCCAAATTAAATGTCTCTGTATAGCTGAATCAAACAGTTATACAGAAAATGGGACAGGAAAATCAAGGACTTTGTAGACAATAACTTTTTAAGTAATTTTTAAAAATATAGTACGGAACAATAACAGATAAAGTAAGCCAAGCTGTTGTGATTTCATGTGTTTCGAATAAAGTACACATTTGCTTAATCGAAACATTTGCTGTTTGTTGAAAATATTTTACATTCGTACACAGTTTAGAGTTCTAACTTTGAAACTTCTTCAAGGTCCCAAATCTCGATTAATCTTAGGCTTAAGGAAATTTCTACATTTGAATTTGTTGCAAAACTGAAATCGTGTATCAAATAATCCCATTTCCAATTGTTTGTGAAATTTTTAACAACTACATTGGTCTTGTCTAGTCTAATTCTTAACCAAATGTGCCACTAAGTTTGATCTGTGCTCGACCTTAGAAGCCCAGGACTTATAGTGTCAAGTCCAGCTTCCAAGAGATCCCAGAGAATCACGTGCAAGGGGATCACAGAGGAATGTTCTGTTCCCAGCTGTGAACAAGACAGAATTAACTCTGAGATGCTTCCTCCTGCTGCCCTGGTGGACAGAAAGGTCAAGATGGTTAGCTCTTGCAGTCTCAGTATGAACCGTCAAAACAACATGCATGTTAAAAATAGATTGTCTGTAGGCAACCAAAATACAAATGCAGAAGGAATTTAAAGTATAAATAGTTTTAATATATTTAAATCTCAGCTTCAAGTATTTTCAAAGACTGTGACCTGAAACCAAGGAGAAAAAGGACAGAGCAATAATTTTCCCAAGTGTCTTAACTTTAGAAACCGAGTCTTAACATTTAAAAAACAACCATTCTGACCCATGGATGACACTTTTCTTAGGAAATTCCTTGGATACACAAGTAATTCATTGGGAATTAAAGCACAAGAGGCAAATTTACCACTTTTGTTTGTTTATATTTTGATAACTGCATTTTTCTCAGCCCTATTTCTATGGAAATAAAAATACTGTTTACTATCAGAGGAATTTCTTTATCAGTGGGGAATAGGGTTGAAATATTATGAGGTTTGTTTTATGCAATGAAGTAATCAAGACATTCCAAGGTGCTATGATATATCAATTCTGTCACAACCATGTAGAAAACCAGGGGTAACTGCTGTTTTATACATAAGTAGATACTTAAGGCTTATCACCAAGCAGCATGTTTAATAACATCTGTGGCATTTGTATGATAAAATGTTAAAACAAAAATAAAACTAAACTGGTGATAAAAGTAATTCCATCTTACAGACTTTCACGTTGAACAAAAATGTACCTTCTAAATAAAAATTAGGTTACAAATGTAAATATTCCTTTTAAAGCTGCTGAACGCATCTCTTTACTAGGAAAGGCTTAGCTATGTTATTTGCAATTCCCTCATTGCACAACAATGTACATTACTGTCTGTAAGCTCTAATTTGGCATGGCGCATCATTAATGACCTGAATGGTGGCTGTTTCACACATACATATTTAATTACAACAGCTGAACAAATTACATATTTATGCTTTATAAAGGGGATTGCCAGTCTAATTCATTTGCTATGCATGCAGGTACAGGACTCCATCTGCAACAGCATCTGCACAACAAGAGCTAACAATTATCCATTGTACAGCAAGTAAGCATATCTGGGGAAACCTGTAAGGGAGGCAGTCATGTTAACTATTTCACTGCCTCAGGCCCCATATTTTTTCCAAGGGTCAAAATGTTTTAAAACCTGGAATAGTTACTTAATAATAAAAATTTTAGCCCTTATATGTCAGCCCAGTCACTGAACAGAATCGAACAACCCTCTCATCTACGTTAACTTCCAGTGGGTTTAAGATAAGAAAGATTCTAAATTCTTTACTATAGTGAGATTGTATTTTTGTGGCTTCCTGCAGTGAGCAGACCTTTTCTTAGAGAGTGAGTTGGATTTGCAGCCCAGAACTCAAGCACTGGTCCTTAACAGCCCAATAACAGCCTGTGCCAAGATGTCAACAGGGCTTATCGTCAGCCAAGATAGAAGTTAAATCTTTGCTACCATACCCCCCAGCACAGCATACACAGGGGTGTTTATAAGAATGAGCCTGAAAAACTTTTTTTAAAAGAAAGCACACTCTGAGCCCTTTTTGAGAGTTCTAAGACCTCTGCTGAGCCATTCTTATCATCAATATACTCTCTAGCTAAGCCACAACTAAAAGCTACTATTCTCTCTCTTGGTAATAAAGTCCTATTCACCAGTGCTGCAGCCTCATCTTAAATGGCTGTAGGACTTTCATATGTTTAATTTAATATATCCAATGAGTAATATGAATATTCTGGACCATCACTTCTACTTCAAAACCCAAAGAGGAAGAATTAAGAGTCAGCCAATCAATAGTGAGGTTTCCCATTATCATTTAAGGCTTTTGCTAGGCAATAAAGAGGCTCCATGGTGATGGCCCCTAAAAGCTCCTTACCGCGTCTTTGCCTCTTCAGGCCACAAAATCAAAGCATGAGTCAGAGGTGTGGGTTTTTTTTAATGTTCCCTCTTAAGTTATGGAGTTCAAGCCAGGGGCTAACTGGGGTAGGTGGGGTGAAGGAGGGCAGTCTTGGCGTGGCATTGGATGGGAGGGATAGCGTCAGGGGCTCTACCTGCCACTTTGCAGTGTGACTCCTCCTGAGGAGTCAGGAGGTACTGAAGAGAAAACCAAAACGCAAGATGCCCTCCTAGCTATTCATGCAGTTCTTGGCTACATGAGGACCAAATTCACATCCTACATAGAGAGTCCTGATTCACTTGAGATTAGCCACCTGCAGAAGAGTTGGCCCTCTGGTCAGAAATGAAACTGACAGAGAGGGAGAGAGATGAAAATCTCGGTGGCCTCTTCTAAAGGCTGATGGGTCTTTAGAAGAGCCAGTGCTTGATCTATGGGGTTGCAAATCCAAATCAACTTTCACCAGAAAAAACTCCATCCACATTCTATAGCGAGCTATTGGAAATACAGTCTCTCATCTTGGTGCACGATCAGCGTTACCAACTCTCAGTGGGCCAGAAACCACACGAGGAGAGGCCCAGATAGGATTTGAATCCTCTCACCCTTGACTTCCAAGTGGCAGGATATTTCAGGATAGGCTTCCTGAGCTGTTAAGGTAGCACTCTTCAGTTGCTTCTTGTAAAGCAAAGAGCTGTCCTCAAAATTTTACTAGCACCTAGCATTCCATCAGATTCCTCAATCAAAAGCTCCGATGGGAACGACACAAAGGTTGCATGCATATTGCTTTTTAATTTACAAAAGGTTTTATGAACGGTGTTGTATTTGAACCCTGTGAGGCAGCTACATCCACTTTATAGATGAGAAAACTGAGACTCAGAGAAATTAAGTGACTTGCTTAACACAGAGCTAATAAGTGGCAGAACTGGGACCAAAGCCCCAAACTCTCTCATTCCAAATCCTATCTTCTTCCCCTAAGACTAATTCTAGCTCCACTGCCTCCCCTGATGCCTTGCTTACCTACACAAGTCTGTCAACCCCCAAAGCCAGCATCACCAGTCTGGATGCATCTTTATCAGTACTTCAAAAGCAAATGTAGCAGAAATTATTGGCGCCCTTCCCCGCATGCTGCTCATCACACCCCGGAGGTCACTAGCAGCTGGGGCAGACATGCTTTGCAATCTCAAGCACAAACACCTGAGTCTCTCTGTCTCGGGGGCAGAGTGCGGCAGGCTGGGAGAGCAGGAGAGTTAATGCACTCAGGAGCAACCCTCAACCGATGAGGGACAAGAGTTGCTCCTCAGTGAAACAATAATGAGGTTTGGTCTACAGTCTCTAAGGTGGGGATTGAGCCCCAATTGCTCACAGTGATAATCTGCTCATTAAAGCAACCTTTATTGGACTTACTCCCTCACCATACTTGCTGGGATCTTCTCCCAAATAAAATACTTGCACCCAGACCTTTGTCTCAGAGTCTGCTTCTGAGGAAATCCAAACTATAAAAATAAGCGTTAGCACTATTAGCAATGGAAGCCTGGCTTTAGGGTCCACTGCTGACTGTAACCTCTTACTAGTATTCTTTTTTTTTTTTTTTTTTTTTGACCAGTAAGGGGATCACAACCCTCAGCATGGTGTCGTACACACCACGCTCAGCCAGTGAGCAGATCCGAACCCGTGGCCTTGGCGCTCCCAGAGCTGCACTCTCCTGAGTGAGCCACGGGGCCAGCCCCTCTTACTAGTATTCTATTTCATTTAATTTGTTATCAGAATGTTATGCACATAGTTTGCACTGTCCCTCTGAAAAAGTGGATGATTCCAATAAAGCTGCAGCCTTACCATGGTCATATAGGCAAAGGTTGGAGACTCCTTGCTTTCAGTCCTGACTCGGCCTCTACTTATGTATTTTTCAGCAAATTATTTAACCTTGGTGATGATCAGCTCCTCCCATGTGAAAGTAGGATAATGGCTCCTACATCATGTTAGGGTAATTAATAAAAAAATAGGGCATTTGTAAGAGCACCTAGCATATAGCCTAGGTACTTAATAAAAGTTCATTATTATCATTAATACAGAATTAACTATGAAACCAAAATTATGCCAATATGATTTGGATAAATGTTCAGAAGCAAAAAATTTTCAAGGTAATAAACTTTTCCCCCTATTGTTTTGTTTACCCTCTAGCCACCTTTAATTAACCAAGTGTAATTCAAATGCTTTAGCAAACTAATTCCTTTCCTGGTGTGAGTGATCTTACCCTAAAAGTTATGGGTGATACTCAGTACCAGCTCTCTGTAAGTCAATGCCACAGGCACCTCAGCTGACCTTGGCAACTTTCAAAGCACAAAGCCATACTCTATACTTCACTTCTATCTTGATCTCCAGCAATCTAGGGGAAG
Organism: Cynocephalus volans; assembly: GCF_027409185.1. Lineage (NCBI taxonomy): Eukaryota > Metazoa > Chordata > Mammalia > Dermoptera > Cynocephalidae > Cynocephalus > Cynocephalus volans. The sequence goes on along the minus strand of NC_084467.1, from coordinate 52,027,707 downwards.
TGGGCAGAGGGAATAACTAGGGACCCACGTAAGATAAATGAGCTCTTGTAAGGTGCCATATACCAATTCATGCGCTCGAAGGAAGAGATGAATGGTGCCTTGAAAGAGCTGATTTACAGTCTAAGGATAAAGTCTCCTATAGATCTTCATTAAGAATGCTAACTTCCCAAGGTTGATTTGCAAGAGTGGCTACTGTGTGGGACAAAAGACAAAAAATAAAGTTTGCAAATGTCAAGGTCTTACAAAACCAATAACAGAGATGGTTTATTAAAGCTCCTCTTTATTCAGGATGCCTCACATTTGACGGGGATTATGGAAAGAGAAGTCTGACTAGCTAAAAATCAAGAGAGACTTACATATAACACATAGTATTCCAAAACACACACACACACACACACAATAGGAAACATCCTTACTATAAACACTACGGTAAATATCCCTTCTGCTAAATAAACCTTCTTTCATGATTCAGAACATACCTGAGGATATTAGTAGGCCACAGGGTTAATTTCTCCATGTTTCAATTGTCTTGTCTTTAGAATAGTGATAACAATAACCAGTTGTAAGAATTAAATGAGATAATGTATATTATTTATATACATCATTAGGTAAATGATAACGTATTGTACAAATGTTACTTTTTCAAAATCAGCATTCTTGGTATGACTGTCATCATGAATTCACTATTTAAGATGTATAATGCAGGTATAGGAGATTGGAATAACTTAACACTATAACATATATTTAAAGCTATTTTTGAACTAACTCCTAATAAGCTTCTTTTGTGTTTCTCATAAACACAGAGAACTAAACGTGGGAAGGGGAGAAATACGGTTACCTCTACCTTCCTATTTTTAGTATTCCCAGTAATTGCCAGAGCTCCCTACAGAGGATTTAAAAGGTTTGTTTTGCAAAGCAAAGAATGAATATAAGGCAAGAAAACATAATGAAGCAAGTACCTCTTGAATAAATGGACTTTTTAAAAATCAGTTTATTGCAGTATGGTTCTACTTGTATTAAAGAAAGTATATATGCATAGAAAAAAATAGAAGAAAAAAAATTTTAAGGGAGAACATCTGCAATTTTATAGTAGTTCTTTTAGAAGATTAGGATTAATTTTAACATTCATCTACTTATTTTTTCTTTTTCCTAATTTTCTATACTTGAGATAATATTACCTATTTACAATAAGAAATTATTTTTAATATCAACACATTTTATATGAAAAATACTTTAAGTGGGAGTAAGCAATTAGAATGGAGAAGAATTCACTCAGCCAGATGTTTTATCTTCAGGTATTCTAAAAGTCACAATAGATTTTATCTCTATCCTACAGAATATCTACTGAGATGAAGGGAGGATCCTGGTAGGACTTACTTAGCTTTACCAGGCAATTATAAGGCCTTTACCATTTACTGATTCATGCTTGTCCCACAACAAAGTTTCTGATCCAACTTAAAATAACACTTGCAATAAAAACAGTGGCAAAATTTTACAAGGGGGGAAAAATTAGCACCTGGGAAAATGGAAGTATGACCCCTCCGGTGCCTTCGCCAGTTGCCATGTAACTTTCCACTTTGGGTGACAGCGGTTGACTGCAGGCATTCCTAAGCAGAATCTTCCTTCCTCCTCAGCCCCATGCTGAATGAGGCACTACTTCTGGAAGTACTCTGTTCTCCCTATCTGCTTTTCTTCACGCGTGCCACTCTTCCTATCTCCCTCCCAATCCAACCCTCTGCCTCTCAATTTCCACTCATCCTCTGAAACTCAGCTTAGATGAGTTCTCATTCAGAAAGACAGCCCTGAACACTCTGCATTTAATTCTGTCACAAATCATGCCTTACTACCTTTGCTTTTCTGTCTCTCCACCGGACTGTGAGCTCCCTGATGGCAGGAGCAGGCCTAATAAAGTGTGCATAACACAGTAGGTGTCAAAAAATTGTTGAATAAACAAGGGAGAAAGTGACTGAACGTGTAACTGCAACCCAAGGAGGAAACAGACACTTGCAAAGGCAACCACATGAAGAACTAGTTACCTGTGAAATAACTGACCTATACAAACTATGACGTGTAATAATAAATAAATAAATGTAAGAATCTCCTACAAAAATACTGGCCTACTAGAATAAGGCTTCCTATAGTGCAGACTTATTTTTAATACCATCTTTTTGGGGAAAGGATGGGAGGAATAAGGTAAAATATAGATTTAGAAATATCACTACTAAATACTGCCTGTTACTCTCCCTCAGAAATTATAATAGTAGGAAACATCATCAATGTTCAATAACAGTTATTCCCACCTGTAGTTATACAACATTTTTCATAATCTCAAAATCGTAAAACCAACACAGAAAAGCTTAATTCAAAAGTCAATAATGAATGATGCTTTGGTGACTGGTCTGTTAATGCCCAACATATGCCAAGGTATTTTTTTTTTAACCCTTCACACTACCATGGGGAAGGAGGCCATGCTTTCAAGAATATCAAAATTTAAACATGTTCCAGCTACACAGAGTTCTCCTCACTGCATGCCAGGATGGAACAAATCATGTCTTGTTGGGCCCCGTCAAAAGTTCACTGAAAAATCCTCGCTCTTACAATTAAAAGCGTAACTTCAGTCTCATCCAATGTGGCTTAAGTTAACCTTCTCAAAGACAAGCTCTATCTTCCCATCCTTCCACCCTAGGCACCTATCATAGTATCCGGCATATGGGAGGTACTCAAAGTTTATCAAATGGAACCAAAACAATTAGCCCTTCTGCATCATCATGAGGAAATCAAAGGCAAGAAATACACCCCTCTCCTCTTTCTCAGTTTTCAATGTAATTGGTACCTACCTGGCTATTTACTACTTTGGGGACCACAGGGTAGTCACATCATTTACTCACCTCCTCTTTCTCACCTCCCCACCCAATGCCAGATGAAACCAGAAGTAACAGATTAAAAGCTGTGGTATACTGTATCTCTGCCCCTTGCACTGGACTAATAACTAAACATGGAATTCCCCAACCAATTTCATTAAAAGTCCATTTCATTTTTAGACCACATGGAAAGCAAAGGAAACCATCTGCTTTGTGAAGTGTGTGTAGGCATGCATGCAGCTTTCGAAGCAGGTAACACTGTCTGGGAAAAGCCTCCCACAGCAGCTTTGCAAACTACCCTGGCCTGCTGAGAGTGCATGTGTTTCAAAATCAAGGAAGGCTGGGAACAGACCCAGGGCAGGGTTTCTGTAACTACATTTAGCCATGAACTTCTCCATCTGCATAATGCCCTCCTAGATTGTTTCTTCCTTTGAAACACTCACATCTGAAGGGGAAAAGATGAGAGACAAACTGAGAGCTGAAAGACAATATAACAAACTGTTTAAAGTGGAGAAAAATGGCCAGATTGAAAAGCCATCCTCCGCTCCATCCACTTCTCTCATCGGCTCTGCCTTTATCATTTACCTCTATTCTCTTTTCCCTAACACAGAAGAATATTTACCAAAAGCGTATTGAGTACCAGTCACTATGCTAAGGACTTTACATACAGCACCTCACTTAATTCCTTAGGTACCACCCCTATCCCAGCTGTACGGAATAGAAACTGAGGCTGAGAAGAATTGCCACTTGCCCAAAGTTACAAAGGTGGAAACTGTCAGGCTGGGCTATCTAACTATAAATCCGATGTTCCTTCCATGGCACACACTCACCTCTCATGGGAACATCTTCACAGCCCTGCCCTGAGAGGTGAGAGAAAGGAAATAAATGGGAATTAGGAAGAATAAGGGATTAACTGGATGCAAATAAAATAATCCCATACCCTAAAACATACAAAGTAACATCACCTTTCATTTGCATTATGGTATCTTCCAAAGACTCTCATATAAATTATTTCTCTATCATCTTCACCATAAGACCTATGAAATGGCTAAAGCATATTAGAGATTATCATCTTTGGAGAAATTAAAAGAAATCTAAAGTATGGAGAGAAGTTAAGTGACTTGCCCACAATCACACACTGAATGAACCTGGGCAAGAGGCCGGTCCCTTGACCCCGTTGGTTTTTCCTTGTTTTACTTAATAGCCAACACAACTCTCTCGGATCTGTCTCTCCCAGCAGACTTCCACATTCCCCAGCAAGAGCCGCCAATTTTCCTTTCCTAGATGAGCAATGAACCTTCCAAGGGTATCAAAACGGAACGGTAGAAAGAGAACTGGCTCTTGGGCCGGTGTAAAATCTAGACAACTCAAGTCCTACTCATTTAGTGGTTGTGAAACCTTGGGCAGGACTTATATGCTCTCAGGTTTCAGGTTCCTCGTCTATAATTTGGAGGTAACAATACTTCTCTACCTCATCAAGTTGTCCGAAAAATCGAATGAGAAAATGGATGTGAAGAGTTCCTTATAAAACTGCAAATACTGTACAAATATAAAAGATTATTATTTTTGGATTCAATAGACTTTCCCAAATGAATGAAGTCCTGTGTAGCTGGATAATCAAGCTATGTTATAAATAACCAAGAAAAATGTTCTGATTCTTGAAACAATTTTGCCAGCCTGCTCTCTCTCACGAAAGGACATTGGTTGTAAAATGAATTAAACAGCACTCTTTGCCATCTTCAGGACATAAATTGTTACTAGCTGAGGACAGGTAGCAGAATAGCTATTTTCAAAGTCATACAGACCTCTGCATATAAAAAGCTGACCTTCCCTAGTCTAGAATATAGGGCAGGGGGCAAGACAAAAAAAAAAGGGATTTCCTGCTGATTTTACAACAAGAATTATCCAACATGGACTGCCTTATCTCTCACAGTGGTTGGAAGAGCTCATATGCTAAAGTCAGCTTCTTGTTAAATATTTCAAGGATGCTAATGGAACAAAAAGATCAACTCCGTTATGCATCAACAGGCTGGCTTTATCCTAAAACCAATTATAAATAAACTTCTAAAAGCAGCCTGCTTTAAACATGTATTTTAAAAAACATATCCAACCTTCATGCCATCCATCACCAGCATGCATCTGACTCATCTAAAACCCACCCACTTTGGGACTGCAGTCCTGTGCTTCTGTGACCATTTGCCTTTGGAATCATGGCTTGTATAGCATTATTTCTAATAACATCTAAAGGTTCCTTTCTTTTTAGGAAGCAGAAATTCACTGCCAAACACACTGCTTCCATTCACAAGATTATTTATGGCACTGATAATTGAATTCCGGTCACATGACTAAGGAAGACTGGGTTGAGAGGGGAAAGAACCCAACCATAATTTGTAGAGAGATCCATAAATTACTGCTTTTCTCCCCTGGAGGTTGAAGTCCTTGGAGCTCTATGGATTCTTCCCTGGCATTTATTCGAAGTTTGGAATCATCACAGAAATTCCTCTCTCTGCACTCAGTGACAAAGCTCCTAAGGTAAACCCTTTGAAATTACTCTTTGCATCGGCCCCTAACCATTCCTAAGGGGTGCATAGGAGATCCTCCCCTTTTCAAGAACCAAATGTTGCTGTCTCCATTAGAGTACACAGTGACTAAGGGTACAGCAGATGAGAATTAAAAGTATAACCCTATTCTAACGCTCTCTTTCCCTCAACAAAAGCATGCACAGTCACATCCACATCCACACCCTTGCAGGCACAGCACTTTAGGCACGGTAGCCAAAAGGAGATGGATTCTTTTACTCCTACTCAGATTAGATCAGCAGGGCATGTTCTTCATTTCTTTAAGAAAGACCTACCAAAAATTTTTCCTAAATGAGGAACTTCTCTTCCCTAGTCCTACATTCAATGTTGCAACAAAGATGGGGCTTTGTAGATTCAATGTGGCCTGCATTGCAGATAACATTTATCTCTTATTATCCCTTGGCTCAACCAGAAAAGAAATGTCACTACAGTTACTTGGTTACTTCAAAATATTTTCTAATTATGCTTAAAATAAAAATACGATGAATAATGTCAGTCTAAAAGGAACATAAAACATTTTTTTTCTCTAAGAAATGCCTTCTGAAATATATCACATTTCTATTTGCTTGGCTTATTTCAAGTAGACGGGTTAAACATCATCATCATCCTATAATAATACTTTTTAGGTGGAATCATTTTAGCATTTTAGAATTTTTCAACAGTCCCTTTTATTTATTAAGTTTCAGAGAACATAATAAGCACTATTTGATAAAAGACTGAGAATAAAAGAAACTGAGAGAGTAAATAAATCTCCCAAGATTATACAGCCAAGCTGGTATCCATTTTAAGGCCTTATACTAAGTATTAACACAAACAGCCATGTGTGCATGTGTGCATACCTACATAAACACACATAAACACACACACACACACACACATGCAGAGCAAAGGCAAACACTGCATTAGCACTAAATAGGCATTATTTTCTATAAACTTTTTGTCCTTTTCTATTTAGGAAAGAATGTCTCTCTCCCTCTCTTTTCATTTAATGAAACTGAAACAGAATCCAGTAACTGTTTTTTAAAAAGCAACAAAGTCTGCCTCTTTAGAAGCTTATCAAGACCAAACACCTTTGCGGGTGCACCATCACCGATGTTGGCACAGCTTTGTGATAAGTGTCCAGCCGTTAAAAAGGCAGTGACATTAATTTTTGCTCAGCTCAGACCATCTTCTAAAGTTCCAAAATAAAGAAATACTTCCTACTATACTCTATGAAGAACACAATTTTGCAGGAAAGTTCAAAATATTACTACTACTTATTCTTGCCATTTAGATGGCAGAAAAGGTTTTGGGGAAAGGGGGAGAACATATTCCCAGGCAAGAGTTGAGGTTTGGTTACAGTCCTAAACATCCACAAATCCTACACTGACCAGAGTACAGGGAAATGCCAAATACTATGATCAAGCTGTTAGCAACCTCCCAAAGCCATTTACTAGCAAGCTGGGTTTCTATGTCTATCCTAACAATGTAGGTCTTGTCCATAATTTGCCCAAGAGCCCTACAGTTTCTTGAAGGTCAGCTCAAGTTTTTTGCTAGACCCGCATTCACAGGTGTTCTTCCTCCCCCATCTGGGTATAAGAAAGTTCTGAGAAACTACAATGGATCAGTGCAGTTGTGAACCTGTCCAAGTGCCACCACTTTTAGAAATCCTTCAGGGAAACAAGTGTGAGATTCTTTTACTTAACCTCTTTTGGGTCAAGGATGCCTCTCAGAACTTGATGAAAGCTACAGGTGATGATGTTCAGAGGTTGTAGTCAGATCGTTGTTTATACAATGCGTAAGGATGTCCAGAGTAGCTCTATGGGGCCAGATGAGGAGGCCAACACAGTGCCTACTGGTACTCCTGGCCTATGCTAATTGTTGCCATGCCTTGCAGTCAAATAACAAACACCCAAAGAGTACATGGTAGAAGTAGTGGGAAAATCTGCCTTTACATACTACAAAAAAAAATCACAGTGTAATTGGTAAATGGAGTAAATAACATTACTTTTATTTAAACCCAAAGGAGGAAAGCCAGTCTTTGCTGTTCAAATTCAATCAGAAGAAAACTGGTTTAGTCAACTAACTTGACTCAATAAACATTTATTGAGCAGCTACCATATGCAAGAAGCCAGAATTTGAAGAGGACACCAAAGAATCATAAGACTGTTTCCATCAATCGAGAATTCAAAGCCAAGTTAAGGTGAAAAAAGACCAAGAGGTTACTGACATCAAGGGCCAAGTTTTAAACCTTTTGCTTTCTCCAGTAAGTAATAAAGTATCCAACAAAGAAGGCATGTAGTACATGTCTGCTGACCACTGAATATTACTAGGCACACAAATAATAAAACATAAGGCAGAATAAGAGTAACACAGAGCCCAACCACAAAGTAGGTAAGGTAAATGCATTGGGAATCATGGGCCACTTTCCACATTCGGCTGGGGAGTCCATAAAGACTTGAGGAAGAGTTAGCATTTGAAATGCAGGCCGAAGGATAGATAGGATTCTACTGGACAGAGACACGAGGGTATGAAGAGCATTCCTGGAGGGACTAAAGAAGAGAGAGCAGTGTGACAAGTGTCCTGGAAACAAACAGCAAGTAATCAAGTTTCACTGGAACACAGAATACAGAGGAGGAAAAAGGAGTAAATATTTAGAATTTCCTATTCTGTGCTTGTTACACAGCTGGATAAACCAGGCTTCAGGCCTTCTATGTTGCTTTTTAAGCTTGCTGCAACATGGGAAAAAACTTGAAGTATTTATCTAAAAGCTTTTAAGATCTACTAGAACTACTTTTTTTTTTTTTGCTTTAGGGAGGAATTGACTAAATTTTGCAAATAAAAGATCCCCTTAAACAAAGCCAGGGCCAAGTTTAACAAGTTGCTATGTTATTCATTGAGGCTTCCCACAAGCAGAGGCCTGATACGAGGAGCACAAGTTCCACAGGTTCATTCTTTGTTTTATGTATCCGCATCTTCTCTCCAACAAAATTATGATAAGACAGAGTTTGTTTTCTAAACAAACTTCGGGACTTCCGTAAGCAAATAAATGACTCTTGCCGCAAAAAAGAAAATGCTGATAAGTCGTCAAAGAAAAATATTTAACAACCATTCATTATTAAGCTTTCCAAAAACTGACCAAAGTACGGGTTTATAGAAAACACCAAGATTACTATAGCCAGGGCTTAATTTTTCATCCCCTAGAAAAGAGACACATAAACTCCATCCTAGAGGCATGAAATCATCCTGGGGTAGACCAAATACTCATACAGTGTCATTTTTTAAAAATATAATAGGAGAATTTTTCATTGAACATCTTCGAGAATCAAGGTCATAAGAATATGTTGTTTTCCATAATCTCCATATATCTCCAGTTTAGGAAACTGAAGCTATTTCTTAAAGAGATCTCAAACAAACAAAGGCTCACCAGCTGTATATTTAATTTGAGTTAATGTTGTAAATAATGCTTTTACTTTTATTTACTCTTTCCCCGTGATAAAAACAAAATGGCAACTTACAGCAGTATTTATGTCAAAAATTATTACCATTTCATCTATATCTCTCAATATATACCTATAATGTACATGCATACTCAGAGATAGACCACTTAGGGGAAGTAGATGTACCTGAAATCAGTTGCTTTAGAAAAATAATATAAATATAAATCTATTCTTATACTTCCACAAAAGTACTAGTTGTTAAAGATCTTACAATTGGTATTTGCACTATTAAGGATTTTCCTTTCCTATATCTGTATGGGTTGATTCCACAAGCTTGTATGATTGTTAATGCTACAATATTTAACATAAACATATTTGCCAAACTTGGCTTTAAATGTATACATAAAGTAACACAGGAATCTTTTAGTAAAAAGCCCTAACAACGTTCCTCACTACCCGTAATCAAAGCCCAGACCCACACGCAAGGTATCAACTGGCATAAAATCCTCATAATCTTATTAAGTGTATATCAAAATCTGTACATGTGGAGAGCATCCAATATTGGAATTTAAATAACCTTAAGGATTTGAGCTAGGGGTTTTGCCAGGCACACCTAGAAATCTACTGGAGATAAGGATAAGCTGTAACATGCTTTTGAATGCTTGATGGTAGAGGAAATGAAATTAAAAGAAAATTAAAAGGATCATAACACCTAAAACCTGCAAATGTTTTAATGGGAAATAACACCATTTTTGGCTCAAAGAAATAACAAGTGGATTAATAGTTGCATATTTGTCCCTTTTACTAAGATCCTTTCTCAAACTATTTCAAATGAATATGTGAGGGATTGATTTTTAAACCCATGTAAATTCTTAGAGACAATGCAGACTGACTTAATTATAATCAATAAAATCTACAGACATTGATGCAACCCAGCAGAAACATTGCTACCAAAAAGCACAGCATAAAAATCACTCTGTGGCTCCCTTTGTACCAACAGTGATATGACCTTAATAAATATTTCATTCCTTTCAGTGAATAACCAAGCATCAAGATAGCAAATTTTAATAGCTATGGAATAATATCATAATGACTCTACAAAGAAAATGCCTCCTTTAGAGAAAGTAACCTTATTCCAAAGTATAACTTCTGGTCTTCACTTCCAAAATACACTCCAAATCAGTACATAATCATAAATGAGTATACTTATCTATCCTCCTTCCCATATACAGATTGATGTATTGCTTAAAGAGGTTTTCAGGGCACTTTTCTCACTACAGCAACATTAGAAAAGTCATATGGGAAAAGATATAAGTTCTTCAAGTACAAGAACATTATCTTTCCATTCCCACACAAAGTAAGAGCTCAATAAATACTCAGATTAACTGTCTTTAGGGAATAGCCAACAGTCATGTGGAGGGACAGTCTATACAGTGACTCCCAGGTTTCTTTCATGAGTTATAATTAATAGCTAAGAATCCATAAACTATAAGTAATTTGAATTGTACCTTGCTATAAGTTCATTATCACACATTTACCCACATTTAAGTCCATCTGCTATTTTTCTTCTCACTTGCCCACTATAGGAGGATCTTTTGATATATGGGGTTAAAATGAATATAGAACACAAACAAACCTGGGTTCAAAGCTCAACTCCAAAGTGTACTGACTGTATACCACAGGCAAGTCACTTGGTGCAGACTTGGTGTCCTCATCAAGGAAAGAGGAGTAATGATACCTAACTTACAAGATTGTTATGAAGATTGAAAATAACAATTTTAATGTATCCAGTGCATTATCTATCACACTATAGGTACGGATATATATCAAATGGAAAAACACTACGCTTTCCCATACGAATAAATTTTCCTATTCTTTTTTCTTTGTCTCTAAAATAGTCCCCTATCAAAACAAAGCAATGATTACACTTCCACTATAAAGTAGATTTTGATACAGCATCTGGAAAGTATTTTTATTTTAATCCTAAATAGATTATCTGGAGTATTGTACTGGCTCACATACTTATTTACCCCTTAAATAATTCTAAAAGACTGTCTAAACATAGTTTCCCTAGTAAAAAAGTTTTGCTTATATCCGATAGCTTAAATATTAAATTATCCTAATATTATTAGAAATTCCATTAACTTGCTGAGCCTGACAAAGTGATTATGTATTGGAATTAAATGTTGTAAAGGCTTCCATGCTTCTAGGTACTCAGTGGGTGCCAACTCACTTTTGCAAAATAGTGTAAGCAAAAATACTACACATGAGTTAATTTGCTGAAGTCAAGTAGATATGGATTTCCTTTGGTATATTCTTAGCTATGATTTATAGTTCTTCAAACTTCCATAATTCTTGAGTTTAATTAACTTAATAAATACCTGTTTTGGTAGCATTTCAACTACACACATACATATAAAACATGCTTTTAATCAATTTTAAATGGCTGCTTTTGTAAAGCATTTTGGGAGAATTTCCAAGTGTTTGAGTTAAATATATAGATAAATAAAAAGAAAAGATTTCTTTCCAACAAAAGTTATCAAAATCAGACAACGAGTTACAAAACATACATTTATTTCAGAATAAAAACAATTAAAGGAAAGTGTAGTTTATCCACAGTTAAAAAAAAATACATGTGGAGTAATTTAGATATTATTTTGTAATGCGGCAGTACGGAAATGACATTAAATGGCATTTTCTTTTCTTATTTCTCTACTAAAACTCTAAATAAACGTTTCCAAGAAATAAACTTATATAATGTTCCTTCAACACTTTGTTCATTGTTGGCAATGACCTATTCAATATAATGCAACACATTTAATTTAAAAAATAAAGCACTGGCTTCCTCTTCCTGCCCATTCCCCTTCCCAGCCCAAATGATCCTTTTACTTTATAATTCTCAAATCTGGAGATTTTTTATATCTATTGGAAGTTGCAGGGTCTCAGGCCTTGCAGCTGGGCTTCATGTTGAGTTAGCTGCTATGGCAGACAGATACTGTTCCCAAATAAATGCAACAGCCACTCACAACTTCCTCACCACCTCCCACTACAGAGGCTGGAAAGCTGAATACTCCTTTCCCCAAACTTCCTTGCAGCCAGAATGATCCAGTTTTGGCCAATAAATCATAAGGAGATGTTTCTTGTATCGTTTCTAGAAAAGTTTTTATGTTCCTGATGAACAGAACAAGTAAGGCTAGCCCAACCCATCTCCCCCATCATCCAGCCTTGAACGCATGTATGGCAACCATAAAACAACAAGCTTTTTTTTTTTTAAAGTCAACATATAAAGCTTGTCAGGACAGAAAAATGGAAAGTGTTGGATTCTTGCTGGTGTTAGTGAGTAAAAAAAAAACAATACTAGCTATTACCTCTGGACTCACTGTTATGTAAGAAAAATAAATCTTTGTGTAAACCAACGTTAAACTGAGATTTTTGCCTCTTGCGGCCAATGGCATTCGTAAGATACAGCTGTGATTATTTAAAACATTCTATGATTCATATAAAAATCTGGATTTCCAGATTCTTAGAGAAACAAAACAAAACTGGGAACACTGGGCCAGGACTCCACACACCGCCAACTGGACAGAGCCAGGGGGCCTCATAATGGGCTCACCACCTTTCCACGGGACATGGGCTGTCTATGTCCACAGCCTCCTTCACTCCTTTCCTTACCTCTCTAGCCACTTCAAGCATTTGAATTTGAGACCCCAGCATACAAAAACATATACTATGCACTACAAAAACAAAGCACCATTATAACCAACAAAGGACTTTATTTTTGCTGGTTAGAATCCAGATATCCAGCACAGATAGTCACGGTCTCACTTACGAAACTTACATTTTCTTGTACTAACTACTAACTTTTCAACAGGCACACTAATTTTGGTATTGCTTCCATAGTACACCATATCACCAAAGGAAGGAAGATACCATATCATCAAAGAACAATGTAGTACTAATTAGGGTTAATGACAATATGATGGTAATAATAATGATGGTAACAGCTACCATTTACTAGCTAGGCAATGTGCTAAATGCTTTCCAAATACTACAACAATTAATCCTTTACAAAAACGCTAATTAGGTAGATCTGTTAACTTCATTTTAAAAATAAAGTGAGTCTCAGAGACAGGAACTGATCCAAAATCACACAGCTAACAAGCAGGAGACAGAGAATTTGAATCCAAGTCTTTCTGACTCTAAGACACAGAACTCTTCACCACAGGTTATATACTACTTCACAAAGAAGAGGCCAAAACACCTGATTATTTTTGAGAAATGGCCCATGAAATGTCTGAGATACTACATCTAATTCCCATGTAACTACGTTCTAACATGAATATTACGTCAAATATTTGATTTTTAATGTCCATTAGTGTAAGTCTGGATTCCGGTATAGGTTTGTTTTCTTTCTTTCTTTTTTTTTTTTTTTTTGCAAGAAGCACTTCCTTCTTAAATGTAACTGACCTGGTACAGTAAATTCCTGAGATTCAAAAGTGACTCATTTCCAAAGCTCCACACATTAGCAGCTGGTATTATTCAATCTGAGATTTAAAATTTATAATGTACTCTTGATAATGTACTCCCAATACATTTTTCACTTCTCTACCTCTTGAATGACACAAGATAAAAGATCTTTAAGGTATAAATATTTTATATAAACTTTCACTCTGTTTTTCCTCAGCCATTGTCCATTTGCAAACACTAGACATCATACAAAAAAAAAAAAAAAAAAAAGAAGGTCGAAAGAGTTTTATGGATTATGTTGGGGGGGGCTGAGAACTGCTTATCCATTCTGCTGTGGCAGCAGACACCACAGCTACTGGCCTAACAGCCCTTGCTGGCTAATCAAAACATTCCACCCTAAATGGGGTCTGATTCAAAGTACTGTCTTTCCATGGGGCAGACAGTAGTCTGGGAGGGAACGAGCTCCCCACGTCATCTATTATGATAAACTAAGTTTGTGCAGGACACTGGTAGTGCCACTGGAACCCTGGTACTACTATACCTCATTCAGCCCAAGGGGTAAGGACACAGCCATCCCACCCAAGCCTGGGATAGAAGAACAGAGGCTTACTGGGACTCAGATGACTCTAACTAGGCATGGGGGCTTTGGAAAATCATTTAATAACTCTCAGTCTTTCTTTTCATATTTGAAAAACGAACATGTTAACCCATCAAAGGTTTTCAAACTATCTGCAGAATCACCAGAGCTTTGCTAAGCAGGCATTGACCACATTTTGATTAACACCTCAGGAGTTTATTCAAAACGCAGTCTCAGGTCCCACCTCAGAACTACAGAATCAGAATATGTATAAAACACTTTGCCCAGGAGACTTATCACTCTACAGGTCAGTTCCAACTGGGGCTTCTTCCAGGAGAAGGAAGAAGAGGGGCAAAGCTTACGCGGATCCAGTACCCCCACACTTTTCCAACTCGAAATAGAAATATGGCTTCTCCATGAATAAGGTTATGAAGAAAAGATTCCTGTTTGAAGAATATTTGAAACTACTGGACAAATGATCTCTAAGATCCTTCATAACTACAAATGACTATGACTTTATGAATTTACAAAATTGTTTATATTTACCACTTTAAGGAATACTAATTTTCTACATTAACTCATTTTGGAGAGAAATCTTCTTTAATTTGTTACTAGTATTCTCATTTGCGGAAACATAATTTAATCTTTTCCTGAAGATATAGTTAAGAACACAAGTTACTACAAAGTGTTCTAATGCAGTGAACACCCAAAGAACTATTAAGTTATTCATATGGGTATAGAGGATATATGTGTGTAAATACATATATAAATATATACAGTTATTCATACATACGTGTGTGTATTAATGTATAGAGAGAAAGAGGATCTCAAACTACTATCCATCTCAACCTCTTCTGACAGTATCTCCAAGTCTTTCCTCACTGTTCAGCCAGCTCACACCTCTTGCTTGTTTCCACTTCCTGGACTCAAGCAGCTGTCCACTATGACTTGATTTGTTCTTCTGAAATGAAAAATCACACTTGTGTCTGGTACAGAAAACCCTCGTTGCAGTTCATGCACTCTAGTGCTTGAACTTGATAAAATCTAACCTGGACAACTGGAGATTGCTTGTGCTTTTATTTTAGTTTTCAGATGTATTTCCAAATGTAAAAACAAAAAACAAAACTGCAGGTACATAAAGTCTAACTATAAATGACTTTAAGGAAAACATGTGTTTTACTTTCTTAGTTCTCTTCATCTCACACCAATGCAAATAGATTGTGATAATCTTTGCGAAAGCACTTGAAAAGCCTGAAAAATGTGAGTTGGTGCCATATCATGATGACCACCATCCAGGGAATAAGAGAGACAGGAGGAGGATATGGGATTTTTCCAAAACCCACTCCCCAGTATGCACAGACACATGCATCAGTCAGCTTTTGTGGGCCACAAAAGCTGATAAGGTAGAAGGGTGTAAATCAGCATAGTTATGATCTATTCTGAATTCCTGAGAGGTGAGGCTTAGACCCCTTGATGTTCAATCCTCCTTAACATGTGCTCAGCATAGCACAAGTGTAGAATACTCAATTCCCAATTCTCTACTTGTGAGACAGGAGAGAGACTGTACAGATCACACAGAAAAGCATTCCCATGGATAAACCTATAAAGAGAAAGCCTAATATCTCATTTCAAAGTTGGATGACACTTGAGAGTGGTTCTCAAAATTTAGCATGCTTCAGAATCACCTGAAGGGCTCATGAAAAAGCAGATTGCTGGGCCCCACCCCCAAAGTTTCTGATTCACCAGGTCTGGGAAAAGGCTGGGAGTTTGCATTTCTAGCAAGTTTCCAAGTAATGTGGATGCTGCTGGTCTTATGACCACACTTTGAGAAGCACTAGTCTAGGTCAAGCCCTTATTTTAAAGACAAGACAACTGGAAACCAGAGGGTGAAACAATTTGGCCAAAGACACAGAATGGGTGCTTGGGTAGCAGAGATTCTAGTCCCTTTCTCCTGCCTCACAGTTCAAGGCACTTCTCATCAAAGAACAGCTACACTGATTCAATGAAAGGTATCCAAAGAATGTCTTTATCTATAAACAAAGATCCTTGCTGCTTTATACTTATGTAGCATTTTAAAATTTCATTTACATTATCTAATTTTATTCTCATAACAACCTGATGACACAGGCAGAGCAAAGACTAACAACCCTATTTTAGAGATTAGGAAACTGAGATGCAGAGTCATTAAATAGTATATCCAAAGCCACAAAGTTAGTTAAGTGGTATAGCACATCCTTACTATCCAGGGTGTAGTCTGAGGCCTACAGCATGGGCATCCCAGCAAGCTCCTTAGAAATGCAGCATCTCATGCCCCATTGCAGCCCTACTGAATCAGAATCCGCAGCTTAACAAGATCTCCAGTTGATTCATAAACACATTAAAGTTTGAAAAGCACTGGTATGGACAGGCCTGGAAACCAGATCATCTAATGCCAAGATCAATGCTTTTCTTTTCTCTTTTTTTTTCTCTCACTCTCTGAAACTACTGGTCAGTGTCATATTTTGATTTGTTTTCCAACATGCCCTAATTAAGAAGTTAACTCCAACCAGCTAAAGGACACTTACAATGTTTTGCCCTTAAAAAAATATTAAGCTAGGCTAAATTACCTTTATTATCAGTTTTAGTAATTCCTCTGTAGCCATTTTCTTGACTGATGTATAGACCCCTATGAAATGAATCCTCTGAGAAGATGTAAAAAAACAAGACAGTGATCAATGGATTCAATTAGTTACAGTATAATTCTACCAAGATGAAAAAAGATCAAGATACAATGCAACTACTCCAGGGTGGCTAAAATACTTTACCCAGAAAGCACACCATTTCTTTCCCACATTCTTCAACTATTAAGTTCAGGAAAGTACAAAACAGCTGCTCCTAAGACACCTGGGAAAATAACCACCATAAATGCAAGGCTCCTCACAACTGGAAGTATTTAAATACTGTTTCAATGGTCTAGGCAAGATGACAATTGCATTTCTTCACATACAGGAAGTGTTATACAGACCAATTTCTCTAATGACAGCAAATAAACTCCTCTCGTGACATACAGTCAACCAAGAATTAACTCTGTGGTTACTGTAAGACCACAGTTTTGAAACATGTACACAGGATTTTTTCTTCAACTTTTCAAATCAATTCCTTCTATTCAGATTCTTTGTTAAACAGAAATCAGAATACCGATATAGCGCACTCGTGAAAAGCTGATCAATTCAGGATGGCAAAATGTAAATTCAAATGATTTCTTTAAAAATATAGTAGTTCTAGATGTCTGAATAAGTAAACATAAATACACAAACATATGAGGCTTTTTTTGTTGTCACTGTGTTGGGTAATTTCAGAGGTGATTTGTGCAAATACATGATTAGTTAATCAAGGTAGTTAAGATTCTAATCATTAAAACTAATGCTCAGGACAGAGAAACAACCATTTATAATACCTGAGTAGATTAATATATTAAATAAAGCCCTCTGCAATGCAAATGTTATTATTTAAGAAAGATGTACATCTATTAAAATGAAGGATTTTTTCCTAGCTTGAAAATAATGTGGTTAATTAATAAAGCTGATCAAGTGATTAATAGAATCCATGATCTTAATCTTATTATTATCAAAGATGAAAAGGCTTTTCTGCTAAGCGCCAATTGTCTCCATTTGCTTAAGAACAATAAAATCTGATTGACTATGATCTACCTACTCTCTCTGAGATAATTTGGCATAGACACACCTTTAATTCTCTTTGTATTTCTTTATTAGATGCACAAAGCTGTTAGTGGTTTATCCCTCTGAAAGCTGGGGATTCATGTAAATAACTTTTAACAGTGGGATTGCACATAACAATTTACAGAGCACTGTGGCATAATGCAATTCAAAGTTGTGCTTGATTTAAAATGTTTAAAGTCCAACCACAGTGTCAGTCTGCCCAGAGAAATCTCTTATAAAAGTTTTCACACTCTGTTGGGTTAAGAGACAGTGGGTATTAATCCTATGGCTTCTATGCCAAGCTTCCTTTTTGTGGTCAGCAGAGAAGCTATGTGGTTGGTCTGAAGGAGTCCAAAGTCTTTTTTCTGTGTTAAAACAAGGGAAAGTGGGCCGGTTACAGAGTAAAAGAAAAACCACAGCCAGCTCACTCTGCTGTAGCTTTTCCCTTAAATGTGGCCTAGAGCTATTCTGCTTTCCAAAAAAAGGTTTAATTTAAACCATACACAGTGCTGCAGGCTGCCACGTTTCCAAACTCAACATTCCTTTCTAATCTGTGCACTTCAGAACCAACATACCCTGTTTCCAATGGTACTCAGACGACCTTGAATAAATAAAATATCACTGCCCATCCATTCCTTAATTTGATAATAATACACCCCTTTTTTCCTCCCTCTATCGACATGATTCTAAGTGCTTATTCAAGTGTGTTGAACTGTTGTAAACATCACAGGTCCGTTCCTTTCCGGGAGCAGAGGGAAGGAAAGAGGAAGCTACAAAGGGCAGAAACTTACAAATGTTAGCAAGTGGTCCAGAGCTCAAGAAAAACACCACTTTGTGAAAAGGTTGCATACGCCAAAAATAGCTTATAATCTTTATGTTAAAAACCAAAAAACCAAAAACCAAAAAAAATCTGTTTGTTTTTTTGGATGTGACACCAGAATCTATGCTGTCATTCAAAATATGGCCGGGAATGATGACAATCACCAAAGCTCACCGCTTCAGGACAGCCACAGGATCAACACGGGTCTCTGCATATCAGCTAGGCTGGTGCTGATCACCACATTGGCTGGAGTGAACAGCATGAATATTCCACAGCTGGAGAGCTTTAATTTTTTGCCTCAGTGTATTCACTGGTACGTTCACGAAGAACTCTAACCCCAGCAGGCAGTCCAGCACAAGGTTTGCTATGTGAGCTGCCATGCTCTATTATACATGACACTTGTCAATTAAAGAGGAAACCCTTTTAAAGCAAACTGAAGTTAAGCTGGTACTTTCTTCAACATCTGATTTACCGCTGCTGCCATCATCCAAAAGGAAGTTTGTTTTAGAACAATGATAGCAGTAGTAATCCTCCTATTTCAGTAGTGAGGGATTTAAACACATTCAGAGCACTCAGGACCAGTCAAAAGATTCCTTTCAACAGAACTATGTATTTTCAGTAGTAAAAGGAAGGTCTTACTGATGGGATAAGGGCCAAGACCGGACAATTTTTCAGACTAACAGTTTAGAGAATATCATTTTAAACTACCTGGTATAATACAAATGTGGCACAATAGATCAATGCAATGAATTCTCTATAGTCAGTAAAATGCTGTCCCAAATAATGGAATCCATTAATAATGATTACTGCCCCAGTGCCTTTGCCACAAAAGTAATGCCCAATGCTACATCTCAATGGTCTCTAATAAATACATACAAGTCCCACAATAAGAACATAATCATAACATGGTAAATGAGTGCAGATTCCAGTGAGAGTACAAATTAAAAAGCCATTATGTAGGACAGTCCCTGTTCAAAACTTATTTTATCTCACAAAATATACTTTTCCTTATCTGTAAAATGGGGCTCAGAGATGATCTCTTAGGTCCCTGCCAGCTCTGTGAGTCCATGAGGGTTTAAAGTTTTCTCAAGGGTTTTAATTCTTAATGAACTCACTTCAGGACTTTCACCAGCACACCAATAATAATTAATGCCAATATGGGTCCATGAAACTTACGCAATGAAACTTTAATTCAGATTGATCCGGAGGGAAAAGAAAATGTAAGACAGCAGATTTCAGCCTTATTTTTAAAGTCAGACATCATTTGTTTCCTGAAAAACTGAAAGCAGCACATTTAGAACATACAATTGCTGGAACATACAATTTCCTGGAAATGTAGGTGGATTACTCAGCATGTATAAACAATCTTAAGAAAGTACACCTTTACACTCTCCTTTAAAAGAAAAACCTCAAAGCTGGGAAATATATTTCAATTATATTCTAGCTAATAATGATAATGAATATCCATTCTTTATTCTGTGACCAACATGATGATAAATCCTTTGTATGAATTACTCTAATTTATTCCTCACAATAGGCTACTATCTCCATTTTACAAATGAGAAAACTAAAGCTTATGGAAATTTAAGTAACCTCTCCAAAGTGACAGAATTGACAAAAAAAAACCAAGACAGAATTAAACCCAAATTAGCTGAACCCCAGAGCCCAAGTTTTAGCAACAATGTAGACACTGTCTCTTCTTGTTAAATTATATCCATGTGGTAAACTGGTTAAATCAGGTTGCTATCTTTGGAAGTCTTTTATTTTTGTGTGATGTTGACTATTTCAAGCATCATAGGTCAAGTCTCAAGTTAAGACTGGTTTATTTGCAGGTTATGTCTATAACATAGATCTTTAATCTGCTCTATTTCAATGTATGTTTTTAAATTCTCAATTTACAATACTCACCAATAGCCTGAGTTGAACTGAAAGAAAGGTTTCTGCTTAACTTTGGAGCCAAGTATCAAATTGTCTCCCAATCCTTTTAACAAATCTTCCAAAATGCTCTTGTCTAGAGAGAAAAGACGTAACAAGGGCCTTTGGGTGAACTCATACTAGGCAGCTCTTTTCATCTCATTGAATGTAAAAGCTAGGTTTTATAGAGACTTCCCTAAGCTCACCAGTAAGGAGACAATTATGAACTGCATGTGTAGACAAACAACTTACATGATGCTCTGAAGACAAGGGCAGCCCAGCAGCTCATGAAAGAAAAAACTAAGCACTCACCTAGAATCCTTGGACCATCAAGTCTAATAAGGTAGGAAGACATAGGAGCTATTTTTAGTATACCAAAACCTCAAATAGCAGCTATACACTTACCCATGAGACAACTGAACGGGCTAGCTAAAACATCAAACAACTCACTACACAAAAGCATTTTCATATTCTGACTGTCAACGGCTCATTTTCATGCTCCGTTATACCTGTCTGTTTGCTTTAAAAATGGGAAAATTAATCTACCAACTCAGTTTGGAAGACAAAGGTTTTCAAAACATGGAACAAAAAATAATAACTGAAGTTCTTGATGATAAAAAGATTGGAAGTTAGAAAATTAAAGTTACAGTCAAGGACATCACCAGCTAACCTGTGTCTCAGATTTAGATCCTTACTATATAGCAATACAAGATTACATTATTAAAAAATAACTACAAAGAATCACCAATGCTTACAGACCTTGCAGGCAAATGATTGAAAAGGGCTGCTTGCTGATGATGCCACATGATATACCAGGGAGCAGTGGGGATTATGGCAAACTAGGAAGAGCAGATTCCATCTAAAGGTATTCAAATTCAAATGTTTGAAAACACTGTGCTGGCAGCATTCAACCCACAGAACACTGATTTACCAGCTCTGAACTCAACATACTCATTTCACTGATCAGAAACTTGTTTTCAGAGAAATAAAGCAATTTGCCTAAACTCACTGCGCCTGAATTCACTCCCTACCTTAAACGAATGTGTCAAGACTAGCAAATTTTCTGACTCCCACCCTTGGGCTCATTTACTGAACAAACCCAGTGCTTACATTGGGCCAGGCCCTCTGGCAAAAGCTGGGCCAGAAAGACAAATGATTTAAGATCCCTGCCCTCACTCTCCCTAGATTTAGAGTAAAAAACACAGACCAGGAAACAAGCTTACAATACAGTATTAACACCACAATGACTTTCTGTTCTCATAAACTGCAGTGAGAACACAGGAGGCAAAGAGAAGCCACTTGAGGAGACTCAGTGCTCAAATTGTAAAGTATCCAACCTTCGTAGGTTTGTATTACTGTGTGATAATGTCTACAAACTTTATTTTTTATATCTCCAGAAAAACAATTACACACAAAGAAAAAAAAAAAAAAGGCTTCAGATCATGATACCCTTTCAAAGTCTTAGCTCCAGAAAACTTTAATAGCCCAGTTATAAATCTTCCAAAATGAGAATTTATAATAGAAATACTGACAGACCTTTAATTATGGCAGCACTATAGGGCTTTGTATAATAAAGCCCACATATTTTCAGCTTAGATCATTACTTATAGGATGTCTTCGAAAGGATTTTATTTACAAGTGTCTGCCTGCATCAATGAGGTGAAGTTTTACACAAGGAAAGGAAGTGCAAAGTACACTGTTTGAAAAAGCAGGGATTTACCTCCTGGGGTTCAGGAGGCCCAGGGACCAGGGGCTTCAGGCAGTGAATGATGATTTTGACTCCTCCAGTTTGTATAAAAGGTTGAAGTTCAGTCTGGTGCAGTGCGGCATTCCACAAGACCTGCTGCCTCTTTGGGCAGGCGATTAATCTCATGATCGATAGACCATATGATTAGGCACTAATAGCTGATAGGAGGAGAGAATAAACAACCATAAATTTGCTTTGTACCAAGTAATCCAAGTGTAAGCAGGGTCATTTAATGGCCACATTGGGTCATGTTACCTAAGGGGCCATATGGAATAATAATGGAAGATACATACATTTTTAAAGATCTTCAATTATTATCTTGGGGTTACAGGGCCAGGGTGGGACTATCTGAGCAACACCTATTAGTTTAGTGTTCTTTGGTGAGAGATGCCAAGGTTTCTGTGTTCTGAATGTGGAAGACTATTGCAGAAAGAGTAATGGAAAAGTCCCACTGTTGAAATAATTCCTCTATAAACACCATCATCAACTACCCTCAGTATAACATAAGTGGCCCTGGGTGGTCCAGCTCATCACTCTGTGAACCACTGGATTCTGCGCTTAGGGGAGAAACTAAAGGGAATCCGCATCAGAACCCAGAGTAGCACTGTGTGTGTCTCTCCCAGTCAAAGCAGTTGCTGGACTGTTTAATTTCGCCTTTGCATGCAGATTACTGCTCTGAGTTCCAGGGCTGTTTCTCAGGGTGTCATGAACTTCCAGTGTTGGGAATGGTTACGCGGCATAAAAGCTAGGATCCAGAAGGTCATAAATCTCATTCTTTCTTCTCTCCTCTTCCTTGGCTTCTTCCCTTTCTAAGACTTTGACCTCTTCCATCAGCCCCTTGAAAGAAAGAAATCAATCACCCCCAGACTAAAATGAAAACCTGAGCCTTCTCTAGCACTGCATGGTTTTCCCTAGCCTGTGACAAAATTCAAGAAAATCTGCAAAATGTCAACTCCCTCTTAAAAGTTTGTTCTCTCCACCCTACCCTGAAACCAGGAAGCAAAAAAGCCCTTAAGCTCTTGCTATCAATGACCATGAAAGAGGAAAGGAAGACACTTTATTAGCCTAAAAGGAAAGTGCTAGAGAAAGTAACTGTTGGATAAAAAAGAACATCAACTGGTCTTGCACTGCATTTTCAGTCCCACAGCAAACTACACAATCTCTTTTCTTTGAAAACTATCTGGGAAACAAACCCCTCCAATCGCCCTCTCCACTTCTGAATTGTGTCTGCCAGCCCCCATTCTCTTCATCCCCCTCCTTCCCAGCCTTACTAATATGGCCTTTGTTAATTTCCAAGCCTTGAGGGAACAACTGTTCACAACCCTTCCTTCTAGTCTAATTGTCCAATAGAGCTGATAGCTCTTGAGCCTTAGAAGAATATTGATCAGTTCTCTGAGAAGAAAGCAGGCACTTCAGACACCCAGGCTTCGCTGGGGGGATTTTGTTGTTGTTGTTCCCAGGAAGCTGGGAAATTCATTGCCCATTCAAAGACAAGCATTATCAATACCCCTGAAGAAGGCTACTGTTATAAGCAGTTGCTATAGCCAAGTCAGATGAGAATTTAAAATTCCCCTGAAATCCTTTCCCAGTGTTACATGTATTTAAA
This sequence comes from Cynocephalus volans, assembly GCF_027409185.1. NCBI lineage: Eukaryota > Metazoa > Chordata > Mammalia > Dermoptera > Cynocephalidae > Cynocephalus > Cynocephalus volans. Next base: position 52,004,019 of record NC_084467.1, on the reverse strand, counting down.
GAGTTTCGTCTTACAGAACTTCTGAGCTGGAAAACTTTTCTGGGCAGGTGTGCTGTACCATGAAAGGATGCCCCAAAGTGTCAAAATGCAAGGGACACACCAACATCCAGCCATTTCTCTGCTAACATTTCATGCAACAATAAGACCAGCCCGGCTAGGGCCACCCATACTGACTCCCGGTCAGGAGGAAGCACTTGCCTGGGAAGGAAACAAACTAGAAGGCCAGGATAAGGCTTTGATCCAGTGTGGGGGGCTCACAGGGAAGGGAAACACACGGTGATAGCAAGGGATTTGGCAAGGAACACCAAGCTGAGCGGAGCAGGGCTTAACCCTTGGGAGCATGAGTCGTGGGTTAGTGCTCTTTCCTCTTACCACCCTGCCTCCTAATGTGTATTTTTTAAAGGTCTTTCTTAGAAACTAATATCAATTTCTAGCCATCTTTGAAACACTTAGAACACAGGGAAGAGATTCTCAGTTCCTTTCTTAAACCAGTCTGAATTCTCCCCAGAGGAAAAAAGAAAATCTCCTTTGCAGACGTACAGAGACAGTTTAGATATAAATCAGCTGTCCTGCCCTGATCTTGGTGGTTATCTGTAAGGTTTTCCTCAAGAAACTCTGTAGGACCTATACCAAATCTGGTTCATAGTAGTAATAGCAATCATAATAGTAACTACCATTTACTGAACATCTATCTAACACTGATTAAAACATTTACCAAATTGTTTCTAATTGTCAAACCATCCTACAAGTTAATATTGTCCCACCTATTTTACAAATGCAAAAACTGAGAAATTCATAGAAGTTACCCAAAGTCACACAGCCCATCAGTAGCAGAGACAAGATCTGAATCACATCTATTTGACACAAAGGCTGATGAGTTTTTACTAGATTATGCTGTTTTCCACACTTGTTTAATAACTTAAGGATGAGATTTCCCTACAGATTTCAGGAATTAGTTTGTGCTGGTACCAATAGCTGGCTCTTCTGGTTCACATTTTCCAAGCATGAAAACAATACAGTCTAACACCATTCCCATGGATACCACAGTCTTATATCACTAAAGCAATCAGAAACAAGATGAGCCAGTCTTAACAAAAGCACTAAGTATAGACAGAAGCTAGGGGTATAAGGGCAAAAAGAAGTGGAGTGGAAAAGAATAAGGATTTTACTAAAATATTATAAAGAAAAAAAAACTTGACTCATTTATTCTTTCATCCTCAGCAAATATTAGCTGAGCAGCTACTATGCACCAAGCTTTCCTAAATTCAATTAGAAGGGGAATGGTTCAATTTCCCAGCTTCTTTTTTGCCTATTCAGATGCCCTGATATCAGTCATACCAAAATACTTCAAATGTTTCTCCTTCATCTTTCCATTTACCCTGCTGCTAATGCTATATAAGTGGAATAGAATCAGCTGCTGTCTTTATTTCTGTTCCAGTTACTGTTGAGTCATGTTTTGCCCATTTCTAAATGGAAAGTACCAATAAAGTAGAGTTTGGGAGATGTAAATTCAAATGATGCAAGCATTTGAAATGATCCACATTTTTCTGGAAAGAAGGTTCAGATATACAGATTTCAACAGTTCCACTAGTCAGTAGCTTTCTGTTGTTATCTAAAGTTCATAGAGACATGAAAAACAAGCCTGGCCTTCAAATAGATACCCACAATGACACCTCCCGAAAAGTCTTCTAGAAGGCACTAAGTCATAGAGAACCAGCAGGAATTAGCCAGACAAAGGGTATGGTGAGGGTGTTGTTAGAGTCAGAGGGAATGAAACGTACAGAGGTGCAGGGGCAAGAAAGGATGTGGACTATGTAACAAAGTACAAATAATACATTATGACTAGAAGGTGGGAGGTAGTGAGAAGGCTAGAGAATAAGCAGGGGCCAGAATTTTTAAGGGTCCCTGCAACAGCAACCATTCACTCATTCTTCTATTCATTTCACACATGCTAATGAGTACCTACTACATACCAGGCACGATGCTAGGCCCTGGAGAGGCTGAGATGAGTTAGCAACGTCTCAGGATACCTGTTAACACCGCGACTCAATAAAGAACTATACCTTAGGCAGCTGCTTAATGTTTAGTGTATCACATAAAGTGGAATACAAGAGAGCACCCCTTGCTTTTCTAATCGACCTACTAAATTCACCTATTCTCACCTGGAGAGAAAGGATTCACTTGCATTGGTTTACAATGAATATTAGTCAACCCCCTAGGATAACATTGGACTTCTGCCCACTCGTCAATATTAACTGCAATGTACATAGATGAAACCCTGTGTCCTCCCATTTCACCAATTTCAGTCTTCACACCAAGGTATTTTCTTAATCCAACTGAAGTTTCAGGGCACACACTTCAGTGCAGCTGGGACTATAAAAATTCACATGGTATCATTAAGCACCACTTGGTTTAAAAAAAAAAAAAGAAAGAAAAATACATGCTTTCCAACAATAGAGAAGGCCCCAAGGTCTATTTCCAAAGGAAAAAAAAAAAGAATCAGTCTGAATGCTGCAAAAGGTGGCAAAGTGATTTTCCAACAATGACCATATAGGACTCAGATTCTTCTATACAGTCAGATTCTCTTTTAAAACATTAAAATAAAATAAGATATCTCAATACCAGAGATTTGACTCCATTACAGTAACCCTAAAAGTTATTAGGCTACAGAATATCTTCTTTGGTGACTGAAACTAATATTAAGAATTTAAAGTAATTCACCTTGATTTCTATCATTTCCAAGTATTTGGAACCTGCCTGGTTTTGGCAGAAGTATGGTGATACTGAGGAAAGAATGGAGCATAGCTGCAGGAATTATATTCACTTGAAAAGAACCATTCATAAGATCCACTGACTTACAACTCTGTCAGGTATACTAACAATGTGAAGTACAACTCAGGCAAACCATGTGATGACAACCCTTCCTGAAGCCAGCCTTGTCACACTCCACTCTTAGCATGTAGTAAATATCTTGTGTTAAGTAAAATTAAGTTAAACATACATAAAACTATTTTTTTTCAAAAAAACAAACCTTATGAGAAAAGAGAATCCATTCACTGACAAACTTTTATCAGGTATCTTCTATGTTCCTGGCCGAAGCAGTCCCTTTCTGTAAAAAGCACCCCATTTAGTGGGAGGGAGGAACATGGGGGCAGTGGGCAATAAGTAAATCCACACAATTACAACAGGAAAGGTGCGGTCATGGAGTCACTTACACACAGAGTGCCACAGAACCACAAACAAGGAGCACCAATCAAGCCCAGGGTAACCTAGGAAGGCTTCCTGGAGGAGGAGTTTTTAAGCTGAGTCTTGTAGAACAGGAATTATTAAGAAGTTTTCAGGAAGTTATGCATATACGAGTCACTTCAAGGAGTTTGCAGAAATACAGAATTAAAAGATAATTCAAACCTTTCCATGAACTTTTTGAAGACCCCTCATATAATTAGGCTCTGCCAAGTTAGCAATATTTGCATTTTCAAGTGTTCTCTCTTTCAGTTGGGTTTCATAGTATGGGAAAGACCACCTGCTCCTTAGCAGCTGAGCCCAGGGACACTGGAATCTCTGACAAGGTGTGGTTGGCTGAAAAAATGACCACCTCTCCCCTCCACAAATGTCCCTGTCCCTGATCTTGAGGTGGAGAAGTTATTGTAGATTATTCGGGTAGGCAAAATGATGTCATCACAAAATTCTCTGTAGGAGGGAGGCAGGAAGATCAAAGACACAGAAGGAAGCGGAGCTCAGAGTGATGTGGCTATGAGCCGAGGAATACCAAACCAGCCTCTTGATGCTATAAGAGTAAGGAACAGATTCTCCCCTGGATCACACGGAAGGAACCAGTCCTGGGTAAACCTTAATTTTAGCCTAGTTAAGACGGGTTTTTAAGACTTCTGACCTCCAGAACTATGAGAGAATAAACTTCTGTTATTTTAAACCACTATGTTAGTGTTAATTTGTTACAGCAGCAATAGGAAACTAAAACACAGGGCTTCCAGTAATACAAAGAAGAGTTGAGTTAAATCCAAAGCAGTACTCTGTAGTTAGCTATCAAGCTTTTCTGGATTATTCTGGATTATGACCATACAGAGTGGATGCAAAATTTAGGCTGCTTCTCTGAGTACTAACTGATCATCAAGACAGCCTGCTGTAGTGCTCCTGGAACAAGAAGAAAAGAGGTGGTGGGCAAGGGCCCTTTGATCCCTAAAAACCACCCAAACCCATGTAACCTTGCCATTGCTTGCCCTTGTGACGTCAGTGTAGGATAAACAACAAATTTAAGACTATGTGCCAAAAAAGTATAAAATCTCTCTGTCAATCTCTCTCAATCTTTGTCTGTCTCTCTCTTTCTCTGTGTGTGCATGTGTATATATATATAATATATATATATATATATTTTTTTACCTATTACAAGTTGAGTGATGATACTTTGGATATATTGGGTTAAATAAAATATATCATTAAAATTTTTTTAAAAATCAGGACTGACTTGACCCCATAAATCCAGGACCCCAGAATGTGCCAGAGAAGAGAGATAATGTGGTAGTCTTCATGAATGAAGAGTTAAACTTCACATGCAAACTTTAAAACAGACAAACTACAAATGGTTCAACTTGCTCATATCACTAGGTGAGTAATCATCTTTGGTCCAGGGAATTAATACTTGAATGCCTATGATCTGTCCAACGCCACTCCAGGCTCAGCTTCTGCCTATAACTCACTACTCCAGAGACACCTAAACACACACCCATGTGTGAAAAAGAAACTAAGTACCAGGAGGGAAGGGATTTAGTGTCCTGTTTGTTCACTGCTGTATCTGCAAAACCTAGAACAATGCTTAGCACATAGTAGGTGCTCAGTAATACTTAGTGAATCAATAAACGCCTGGAGATAAAACTTAGATAATCTATTTGGGAATAACAACTAAGTCATCCAATGGATAATGTTTCTTCTGACAGGTTATCTGACTGGCCAGACCCTACATATTTTGAGAAAACACCCTCCTCATAACTGCACTTCTGGTTTTATCCATGCAGTGCAATGTGTAATAAAAATGGCAAAACAAAAATTCAGAGAGAAAAGTCAGTGAAATCGAGTTATAAGGCAATATGTTAGCTCCATGTTCCTACCGTGCTTGAGGTAAGAATTAATTTTCTTGAGAATTTTTCTCCTTGGCTTAGTGCTGAAATGGCACAAAACAGGCAGAGGTCTGATTCTCTTAGATTTACTATTAATGCCACAAGCATTTCAAGAATAAAATATCTACCAGCAGAACTGGAAGCCCTTAATTAAATGAAATTTTATAGGCAGTTGAAATATTCCAAAGTTAAGGGCTAAAGGGGAAGGCAGTATCACACTTAGACAGTTTGGATGCAGTAACAGCAGTAGCTAAACCGAGGTAGGCCAGCATGAATTTCTAAGAGGGCTCTGAATGTCAGGTGCATCCTATTGCTGGGTCCCATTATTCTGGTTTCTGCTGCTAAACATGGACCCAGAGTAGGAATTAAATAGCTGCAGGACTTGGGCTGAATTAAATAGCTGCAGGACTTGGGCTGACGGCTCACACAAAGGAAAATAAACATTCATACATTCTCTGAAAGAGTTTCCCTCCATACCTACCCTGTTCCAGGCTAGGTGCTACATCCTAGAGAGAGGAAAGCAATTATTAATTACCAAATAAGTATGAAGTATGGTCCCATTACTATCATCCTCATTTTTACAATGAGGAAACTAAAGCTTAGGGTGGTTTTGTAACTCTCCCAAGTCCATGTGGCTAGAGCTTGGCAAAGTAAGAATGTGAATCCAGGTACATATGACTCCAGGGCGCATGTCCTTACGTGCAAATGTGCAAGGGCCTCTGCCCCACAAGGGCCTCGCACCTGAGCTTTGCCCACCATTAAATGCCATCACGAGGTCAGACCTCAACATGTGTGCATGCACACACGTACACATGCATACCTACTACAAACAATAGTCTGGGAATAAATCTGGAGACAGTCTTCCACAGAGCTACCTGCTACAGGAACACAAAAATATTGTTTAAAACCTTCTAGAATAGTAGATCTCAGGCTTTTAGTATGCATCAGAAACACCTAGAGGGCTTGTTTACAATTGGGCCCCACCCCCAGAGTTTCTGATTCAGTATGTCTGAAGTGGGGACCAGGAATCTCCATTTCTAATAAGTCCCCATGTGACATTGATGCTGCTGACCCAGGTGCCACACTTTGAGAACCACCAATCTGTAAACCTGCGATATAATCTCTATTAGGGCAAGGATTCTGGTTTGTTATTGTTGTTGCTCACTGTATCTAGAAGAATCTACAAGGCACATAATAGGTATCTAGAAAATATTTACTGGATGAATGAATCTGCTTTATATTTGAAAAGCAGATAACCAAATGTATTAGAACTGTGTATAAACTAAGCATAAATAGGTTCAGATTGTGGCCTGGGAAAATGTCCCATGATTAAGGGCCTGAACACCTTAACAGACATTATGACATATCCTCTGGATGCTCAGAGGCATGGTGCCAATGTATGGCTGCTGCTGTCACAACTTGTCTCAATCATGGTGATAAGGCGCATTAGAAAGAACATGGAATCAGTGCTTATTCTATACTTACTAAATATAGATTCTATGGGGCTCTTCTATACAGCTGGGTGTCCTGATGCAGGTTCCTATCCTAGTGAAGCTTAGTTTTCTCTTTTATAAAATGGGTTCTTGGGAAGATCAGAAATAACATATACAAAGTGTTCAGCTGTATGTCTCAGCACACAGTAAGAATTCTTAAACAGTAGCTATGATTAACTTAATCACAAACATATGTTTGCCAAGGTCATCACAGAAATCTTGATCTTCAGTAAACAGTCATTCACTCAACAATATTTAGCAAATACTTACTAAGCATGCCATTGACTCTGTGGGGCATGTTTGGTTCTCAGATGCCACAATGAACAATAAGTTAAAAAAAAATCCCCTCCCTAGATTTCTTGCCACCCCAAAGGGCTTGTTCTAAAAACCCTGTTGAGGAAAGGCCCAAAAGAGCGCTCTGGAAAAGCTCAGGGACAAGAATCAACAAGTGTTATGTAAATAGGTGAAGCCAGGTGTTCGTCCTCTCTGAGAAGGCATGAAGAGGGGTTGAGTCAACAGTGCTGCTTGCTCCTGGGCCAAACAGTCACCACACAAGCGGTTCTCCCGGCCAGTGCGACACATCAGAAGAGAAGCTGCACTGTCCAGTAGCCACAGCATGGAGGTTCCAGCCCAGGCGCTCTCTTAAGTCCCTGGCACAGGTGCAGACACTTCCCATGTGCCAGAAGAGTCTCTGTCTGTGTCTTCCTGTCTCCCTACCTGAAAAACTAAGGGCAACACATCTTGCAAAATGCCCCTCCCTCCAGAAAACACTTCCATGAAAGTGTGTACTATGTATATTTACATCAAAAGTTACACTGTTAAGAAAACTAAAATTACAAGGAAAGGAACCAGATAGCAGAAAGTAACCTTTACAATTTCATATTCCTATGTTCATTCATAATGTAAAAAGACTTAGAAAGGTACCCATTTGGAGTCTTGGGAATAGGAAAATCCCAAAACCATAGTTTACTATTTTCAAAGGAGTTTCAATATGGGCAAAAATCAAGAATACTGTTCTTCAGGCTAAGTTTATATCCCGAAATATGCTTCTTGTAAGAAATAATTTTAAAATGTGGAATCTAAAATTAAGCTAAAATAACATACAGTATGTTCAGCTTTGAAATTTGCCGGGACACAGCCAAGTTTACCATAAACAGAAGGCAGAATTGTCTATTTTTAACTTTACAGCCCTTGGGTGATTAAAATTTTGAGCCATAATAAACAACTTTTCCTTCTTTGCAACATAATTTCTCATTTGAAATTGCAATCTTTTTAGTTGTTTAGGAGATATGGATTGAGCACTCTGTGTTTTAAAATTCTTAAATGGAAATTTCTTGCAGAGACTAAATGCATTCATTAGCATGCTAAAAGCACAAATTTTTAAAAAGGGGAAAGGAAAGAAAAGGAAAAGAACCTCACCAAGGCCCAAAACTGAATTGCTTTCTCTTCTTTCTGTTTTAACTGTTTAACAATTAGTAACCTTTGGTAAGTTGCATTTTAGGAACAGAATATAGTAACAGATTCCACCATTCTGACCATATAAATGGAACTACCACAAACACCTCACCATCACCCAGCAGATTATTTGGCAATTTGGCATGTTTGCATACGTATTACATCAGCAAAAAATGTGTTCTCTTCCCAATAGGAAAGACAGTTGCATATGCAATAAACCAATAGCCTTTGACACGCCAGTTAATTACATCAGTTAGCTACTATCTCCTGTACATGATTGCTGTGTTAATGAAACTATTTTGATGTGGAAATGAAACAGGTCAAAACAAGTAGATCAGGAAATAGAAGGGATTTAGAGTCATATAGAATGTCAATGTGCTGAGTCACTCAGAATTTAACCCTGGCATCCAGAAAGAATATAAAATTTTCCCTCTGCTGTGAGTAGTGTTAGTATTCTTTTCCTTTGGCATCACTTGGTGCTAAATAGCTCAAAACTCCTTAGAAATTGCTAAGTTTAACAGTATTACCTCCCCATCAAAGATTATTAGCAATTGAGTTATTGGAGATAAACCAAAAACCAGTATTATAGGTTCTGACTTTAAATGCAACTGTTTCTCCTCTGAGGGAAAGGGACCAGTCAAAGATGATGCCCAATTGCTAGTTTGCAAGACTGGAAAGAACGGTGAAAGCCGCTCATTTTGAAACATAGAAAGATGAGCAGATGTGCTGGAAAAGCAGGTCCGGCACTGCAAGGAGATGTCCACGGGTCTTTGTTTCCATTTTTTCATGTTGAGTGGAGGTCTGAGGATCCAGAGAAAGACTTCGCAGTCTTCTAGAGCATCAGAGAATATCCACCCCACTTTCACCAGACATTTAATATTTAAGCCTGTCATTGAGTTCATTCTAAGGAATCTCTTCTCCAATTTCAAAGTCATGGTTTCTTCAGCTGCCCCTCACAAAAAATGATTTCCTAATCCGTTAGCATCTGGGTCTCCATTTTGCTGGCGTTCCTCCTAGCGTTTTGTACCCAAAACCGGGCAAAAAATTCCAGCTGTGGTCAGACCCTAGCCCAACACAGCATTAGCTTTCTAAATGGCAATGTCACACTACTGGCCCCCACTAATCTTGTGGTCAACATATACTCTTGGGTTGTTTTAACATGAATTGTTGTCAAATTGGGGTTCCTCTACCCTGCTTTTGTGCAATGAAGTTTCTAATTCTAAATGCAGGATGCCCCATTCCTAGCCTGTCTGCATTTAACATCTTACCAGTTCTGTCCTTAACTGTGCCAAAATGCCCAGAGGTAACAGCCTTTTGGAAGGAGCTTTCCCATGCTACATTCCAAAAGAGTAAAACAGTCTGAAAATGTTCTTCCTTTTACCACTGGATTCTCCATATCGCAGGTTAGCTACTTTATAAATAGCATTTTTCCCTACAGAAAATATATAAAGCCATAGGAGGGAAGAAACCTACACATAGTAGACAAGATAATTTCTCATTAGTCTTGGAACAATACAGATCTACTGTAAATCGTTAATTTTTTGTTCTGGAATACAAATTTACATTCTATAATGTAAATTCAGATACTGTACAATAGCCTTCTCACCCATTCCCACTGAAAAACCAGCCAGATATTTACCAACATACTGGAGGCCAGTAAGCAATTTAGAGTTTTCTGTAGGCAGTAGTAAAGAATGTTGATTGCATTTACTTAGCTATCAGTATGTAACAAGCCGTATAGCCTTCAGGGTAGGGGTACAGAAAAGTGTAGAGGAGGGAGTTATGTTTTTTCAAAAAATGTACATTGGCCAATTTTCAGTACTTATCTCAGCCTTGCAGCCCCACTGTCTGGCTGTCTCAGGGTCATATAAGGATTCAGAGATTAGGGAGCAAGTGGTCTCAAGGCATTTACTTCCATGGATATTCTTGTCATCATTTATTGCATATCATTCAAGTCTGGTGGAGCTTAATGTCTGGATTTCCACCAGGTCATGGATCTGCAGAGACAGCTATTCTTTTACTGAGTTTTCAAAACATCCTGCTAATTCAACCCATTAGCAGATACCAACATTTTTTGGTAAAAATCCCTAAGTATTCAAAGCAGTTTTATACCTCCATGGAAGATGGAAAAAGGAGAAATATGCTTAACCCGATGCTTAACACCATTAGAAATTAGAATGAATTTACTAGTTAAGCTCATGACATAGTCTTTTAAAGAAGAATGGGGATACAAGTGTTTGGGGTAATTTAGATGTAGCTGTGCCTGAAGGCAGGTGGAAAGACAAGATCTCTTCCCAATAACTATTCATTCATTAACAATGCCACCATGGCAGGCACTGATGACTCAGAATTGAGACAAGAGAGAATATTATGAAATCTCATAGTTAGGAAATGTTGATCTGTACCAGGTACTAATTTCCCAGACTAGCTTTCAGTGAAGTTGCCCTAACTTCTTTCCTTATTTTCTGGTCTGGTAAATAGACACCCAGAAATCTTTCAGGTGAAGGAAGATCTCTGAATAGCGCCATCCCAGATTAAGAGTCACCTGCAGGACTCTGCTCTGCAGTGCAGAGACACTGCATGGAGCCCTCTGAGAAAACGCCCACCCAGATCAGTATCCTAGGACACTTGTGCCTCTGTTACCTAAAAACAGGAGCTACACAGGTGGGGCTCTGGCCTATACTCTGCGTATTTTTCTCTCTTTATTTTATCTTCAGAGTAACAAAATGAGTTAAAAATTCTTTGTTTTACAGATTAGGAAACCAAGGCTCAGAGAGTCTAAAATGACTAATTCTTTATTGGAAAGTGAGAGAGGCAGGATTTAACCACAAACCTGTCAGACCACAAAGACTCTACTTCTAAGGGAGAGGAGTAAGACCACTGAATTTTGAAAGTAATTTTTGTTTTGCTAAAACTGAGTGAGAGAATGTTCTTGCTCTTTACTTCTCTGAGAGGAAATGTTGCCATCACTTCTCTTCGCTTCATTGACCCCGGCGTCCTTCAATGAGAGAAAAAAAAGAGCTAACAGTAAGAATAGAAAGTGTTTAATTTTTACATGCTAATTAATGCATAAACATCTACCACAACTGGGAAAGACTTCATGACTTCCTTATTTCTTCCTCCAAACAAGTAAGAGGACCATAATCAATCCAATCACTGCTGAGATTTCAGCTTAAAGTTGTGGGCAACCGAAACACCTACGCCTCAGGTAGATATATCTTCAAGCAGGGGGTTTTTAGCCCTGGTTGCACACCTGGAATCACTAGCGGAGCTTCAAAAAAATACTAATGCCCAAACCCAACCCCACCCCCAGGGGATTCTAAATGGGCAGGGACAACTGAGAACCAAGTTGTTAAAGCAATGGAATGAGGGTTAAAAACAGTAGAAAATAAGTTTTAGAATTCATCCAAAAATGAAAAGACCCAGTAAGGACAGAGATTATATATCCCAGTAATTTGTATGAGAAATGAGATTTTTTTTTTTTATATTATAAATATATTTGTACTCACTTTCCATCCACTGCCCCAAAGAACCAGGCCTACCCTGAGTTCCAACCCTGACTCTCTATGTTGAAGTACAATTCACTTAGCCTTTCTAAATCTCTTTTTCCTTGTCTGTAAAATTAGGTCAATAATACCTGCCTTACAAGAGTTGTCATCACTGTTAAGTGAGATAATAAGGTATACAAGATGCTTAGCACACAGCACTTAATAAATGTTTCAATCTATTGAAATCTCTCTACATTTGGTTGTTCTAGGTTCCAAATAATTTACTTATTATGTTTGAGTTACCATTCTTTCCAAAAGCTATAAGCTTTGGTCCTCTAGAATTTTTCCTTAAAGTTATCTTGATCCATAAGATTATGCTTACAATATTGATTCATAATCAAAGTCACATATCTATAGGAAAGCTCACGTGAAACCACTTTTCATTAAATGGAAGTTCCTTTTAAATATGGGACACCTATTTTTGAGCACCTATTATGTGCCAGGCATTGTGCCAAGCATTCTATACTTATAATCTAATTTAATTTCATTTAATTCTTATAAAGCCTCTTCAGGAAAAGAATTATTTCTCTCATTTTATAGAGGATGAAACTGGATTTCACAGAGGCAAAGTGACACGCACCCAAAAAAAGCTAGTAGGGAAACTTGCCAGAATTTGAACCCAGATCTGTCAAAACTCCAAAGTCAGACCATAATTGTGTCTCCCAGTGTGTAAATATCTATCAAATACTTTGTGCACATGTGTGAACATGCCAAACTTTGAATGATTTAAGTATAACCTGTATTTTAATACTTAGGACAGCATCATAAAATTAATTTCTAAATGAATATTGAAATTTATCCAGTTTCTATGTTTAGCAATTGGTGTTAATTTACCTCTCATAAGTGCTAGAAAGGTTCTACAGTACCTCCCCCAGCCCTTTTATACTATTCAAGCTTTTTATTAGCCCTAATGTTGATTGCCTTCCCAGGGCATCTACTAGTTTGAGTATAATTTGTCTAATTAAATTTAAAGAAGAGATGTTTCAGGGAGACCATTTCATCATTTCCTCTTAAACTCTATGCTGTGGACTTTAATGAGGACCTAAACCCCATCTTAAACCAGCCTTCGTTTCAGCACAGATGAGCTGTGCTTGTTAAGACAGTCTTCAGTTGTCAAGAAAAATAGCTTTATTAAGGTCATGGAATGTGGAGAGTTTGATTAAAGCTAATCAAGGAAGAAAGCCAGGCTGCAGCACAGCGAGCGAATCAAGCCTCAGTACATGTTTAACATAACTTAACCTAGCCTATCTGTTAAAAGCAGACATAAGTAAGATCAGGTTTCCAAAAAGAATGCATGGACAAATGCAGGCATATTACACGGTGTAAAATATCTCCTGAGTTTAAGTTGAACAACTCTTTCAATAAGCAATACATATTTTAAGCCACATAGATGCAAGTGACAATGAAGGGTTGTGATTCTTTCTCAAAAGCCCTTGTCACTTAAAAAGGTGGGGGTGGGGGGATTGCTTATATTCGTCCAGATTTAAAATGTGTGATCTATGGATATGTCCAGGCAAGGATGGCACATAGATATTGTCTTATTAATCTGAAAGTTAGGTTTCTGTGACTATCATTAAAAAATGTAATGCTAAAAGGCATTGAACACTAACAATATTTTAGAAAGCTCTCCTAAGTGGGGTTTATATTATTACTCTAGTTTTACGAAAATTAAACAGGTAACAGAAAGGAATAGTAAAAATCTAGGAACCTGAAGACCTAGGTTACAGTCCTGACTCTAAACTAACTGATGGTATGAAATTCCAAAAGATCCTTGGCCTGGGCTACCTGGGCCTCAGTTCTCTCAAGAGCCATGTAAGAGTACTGGAATAAATCTCTCTTAAAATCCAAAAGTTGTACGATGCTATTAAAGTCTACTGCAGTCTTCACACCACTTTCTTCCATTTTAAGGCAATATGTTAATATAAAGGGCCACCGTATCTTGTTACCTGATACTTAAATTCAAGAATCTCAATTCAAAAAATATCTGTGGAGAATAAAGTGGGTGTATAGCCGTGAGGAGTTTCGGAAATGAAAAAACAATTATCCTGATGATGTCCTCTTTTTTCCTTTGCCAATAGCATTTTACTTAGTTTTTACTTTCTATCTTTTGTCCTTCCAGATGTGAAGCTTTAAGATATATTATTATTGAAACACACACGTATGCACATGTGCGCATGCACCCACACATACACAAACACCTCTTTTTAAAAAATATCCTTATAGGTTAGTTAATGGATACAAAATTGTAGCTACATAGGAGAAACAAGATCTAGTGTTCTACAGCACTGTAGGTTAAGTATAATTAACAACAATTTATTGTATACTTTCAATGAACTAGAAGAGAGGAATTTGAATGTACCCAATACAAAGAAATGATAAATGTTTGAAGTGATTAAAATATTGATTTTCCTGATTTGATCATTACATATTGTATACATGTATCAAAATATCACATAGTACTCCATAAATATGTACAATTATGTGTCAAATAAAAAATTAAAAGATATATATCCTCATAGCTAACTCCATAATACAGATATTACCTAGACTCTATGTTGAATACATGATTATCAGTCCACCATATTAACAACTAATAAATACCTTAAATTAGTCATCAAAGGATACTGAAGTGGTCATAACAAAGAGACATGTCATACATTATATCCTGTATAGTTCAAACAATTAAGAAACTTCGTGAGACATGCACTCAAAATTTCAAGAGTCCCACAGAGTAAAATCCACAAGAAAACAGGAGACTGCACCTTCCACCACAGCCTGACTCACCACCTTTTTCTGATTTACTGGAGGTAATGGAATACAGAGACTTAGTAAGAACAGAGGAGAGCTGTGCATAATGGGATTTAAATAATCTGATTTTCCTGGGAAAAGAAATTGAGAAGCAAAGAGATAAAGGATTTTCTGCATGTGCGCGCACGCACGCACGCACACACACACACACACACACACACACACACACACACACACACAACTTCCTTAAATCACCCTATAGTTTCCAAAGCACTTTGCATCCCCTGGATATCACTTAATCATTATAAAAACCCACAAAAGGCAAGGAGAACAGATATTATTTCCAATTTTTTAAAAAGAGGAGCAAAGAAGTTAAGTAACTTCAGCAACTTCACATACTTAGTTAATGACAGAGCTGGAACTAGACTCCAGGTCTTCTGAATTCTAGTCTAAAGCTATCCCCACTACACAATACTGCCTTCTTACTTTTATTTTTTCACCCAACAAATATTTATATAGTTCTGGTTATACCTCCTATGTCAGGCACTGTTCTAAACTAAAAAAACAACAGTGAACAAGACCAAAAAGTTCCCTCCTCATAAAACATTCTAGTGTACATATGCACATATTTACAGTAACTGCAATTTAATATATATGGCTTTTCATACACTTCTGTACAAGCCAGTTTCTGAGACTCATTAAAAATTAAGATCACGGGTCTGGCCGGTTAGCTCAGTTGGTTAGAGTGCAGCCTTATAACACCAAGGTCATAGGTTCGGATCCCCACACCAGCGCGCCACACACACACACACACACACAATTATATATATATATATATATATATATATATATATATTTTTTTTTTTTTTTTTTTTTTTTTTTTTTTACAAACTGCACTCATTAGGTCAATACAGAATAAATAAACCCCAGCCACTCTCATTCCCCTTCCTTCCTCACTCTTCCACACAGCTAGCCTTTTAAAACAATCGAAGTAAATAGGAAAGTAGCACCTATTTGAGTTACACATTGGTTCACATGCTGAGAAGGAAAAAATAGCTATAAAAGTCTTTAGAAAAAGGAGAGGTTCAAAATTATGGAGAGCGCTTTTGTTAAGTGTCATTTTAAGCACACACAGAGGATCTTAAAGAATGCACATGGTCATCTTGTTTGGAAAAAGTTTGTTCTTTTTTTCTTTCTTCTTTTTAATCTATACAAAGCACAGTCTTAAAAAGCCTGGGGGGCAGTGTCTGCTCCCCATCTCTAGTTCTGACACTGAATGAAAGATCGACAGGAAATTAACACAGTGGTAGGGAGTTGCTTGCCAAGAGTGAACTCTGAAACAAAAGACCCACTATTGTGTAAGAAAATCTGACATGTATACTCTCAGCCATGTTCTAAACTTCAGTAATCCTTTAGTATGATCTATGATTTATTACGTTTTTAACATGTGTATCTTAAGTGTTGTTACCCCTCATCTTCCAACTCCTCCTAAAAATGAAACATAGTTTAGATTGTTTGTTCTTCCATGCCTCCCGGCTTTCTCTCCTTGTTTAATTGTCTTTTTAACCAGCAACAGTTAGTCAATGAATTCAGCTACCTTCCTTCTTTCACCAGCCATGCCAAAAGCGCACTACCTTTGAGGCTTACAGGATTCCAACTGCTACCAATTTACCTGAGGTTATGGCACTAACCTTTGTTGTCTTGAGCTGATGTTACAAAAATGCTCATTTCTTGATAAATTACTGAACCTGACATTGTTAATATTTCCCCATTCCTAATAGCCTTTATGACATTAATATCATGGAAAGTAATCTAAGAATTTGAAATCAAACAAAATCTTCCTCAGGTGGATCCATGGAAAGTGATCCATTTAAAAGGTGAGATTTCACTGAGTAATGGTAGTGGATTGCCTTGTCTGACAGTCAGTGCTAATCTCTCAGAGAACATTTAGGTTCTGTTTTGTCCAAAATGGCATAATCAAAGTTTGGCATATCTTCACTGCTATTCTCAAAAAGCAAATAGGATTTATTTCATTTCTATCAATCAGCTTACCTATATTTAACTGTACATAAGGAAGAGTATAAAATTGTGACCTACCAACAGAAAATTATGTTCCTCTGCTATTTACATAGGTGTCAATAAAGCCAGAAGTAGGAACAAGTCATCAAAGTATCAGCTGTAGAAGTTTTCTGGGCACATTCCAAAAGTCTACATCTGCTTGGCAACAACCCAGAAAAGAGATACAGTTACTCTTTTAACAGTAACAGAGCTTTCCCAGGCTTCAATGTATGAAAAACAGCTTGCTTTGTACCAGAAGAAACTCCAACCAGATCTGCAAAAATCACATACTTACTATTCCGCCCCATCAATTTAAAAGTTATTGCCATAAATGAAACCAAAATCATCAATGACATGGTTATCATAGAGTATCCTGTTCACGTGGTTTGAGAGTCTGAGTGGGAATCTTCTTTCTTTTTTTTTTTTTTTGGCAACATAAACACTTAAGCATTTAGTGATAAAATATTAAAAGCTTGAGGCTCCTGACCCAGTGAGTACAAGCTGCTGATACAGCCTCATATACCAAGGAAAGGTGTCAAGTATGTTAAAATATGGTTCTAGTTTAGACATTAGGGGCTCTATTCTTTCCCTAATATGCTTGCCTTGTTCCTACTGTCCACCGTTAAATGTGCACATCAGCACGAAAATGCTTCCCCTTAAAATCTAGGAAGGGAATTCAACACATCTATGTCAGTGAACAAAGTAATTGTCACATTTGTTCACCATAAACAACAGATCTAGACACTGTTTTTAATTATAACATTAATTGATCTTTTGTCACCACTAATTAGAGGGATAACATCACATTTAGTTATTTTACTAACAGGAGTTGACTTTGAGTTGTTGGAAAATGCATCAGTGAGGAAGACAGTGAATTGTGCAGAAAAAGGAGTATTTAGCAAAATAAAAGTCATTATTTTTAAAAAAGAAATGCTTTACCACAGTTGGGTATATTTTAAAATTTTCATTAATCTTGTTCCTTTGAAAACTTCATTTGGTCTCTTTGCAATTAGGGTTCACACTGATATCATATAAAATATTCCTTCATTGTTGGGAAATTACGGACAAAGAAGAATAGGCTGACCAGAAAAGCTACCTTACATGGCCTGAGGAAAAAAAAAGTCACATGAACCTGACATAGCCCTAGTCTGTGAGAAATGTAAGGGACTTTAATGGGTATTTTAGGAGAACCACTTAAAATTAAGTGATGAATTAGAATGGGAAAAGTTATTCCAATAAAAGCAAACAAATTAACTAACCTGACCTTGGTCCACATAAAAGATTCATTTTCTTAATGGAAACAAACTCTTTAAGTCTAACTCAGGTTTAACCACTGAAGTATATGTGGAACCTAAATTAAACTATAGAAATGTATGCCCCCAGAAACTCAGGTGTACGTGCACAAGTAGGTAAGAGTTCTTCCAGCTGCGGGATATGCCACTTGTATGGTCTAGTATGACCCACTTCCACAATGATTACCACATGAGTCAGAAACCTGTTAAGACCCAATTAACAAAAACGTTATGCATCACTGATGCATGTTTTGTCCAGAGCTTAATTCCACCGTTTTCCTAAGTAAATTCTGTCTTTTCTATTCATTAACTTTCTCTTCCCTTGGGTACAAGTAGAAACTTCTCCCATTTTATTTAAAAAGGTTACAGAAGATCTGAAAGTTATAGGCAATAGGTATGTCTTTTTGTCCACTACTCGAAAAGAGTAAGATAACATTGTCCTCACCATATATGTGCTATCTCAGATGCGTTAAGAACCATGAATCTTTCTGATTTCACTAGCCTCTGAAAGATACCATCAATGTTAAGCCCAAGCAAACTGGAAATAGGTTGGTCTTTTCTTGTCTTCCTAACTCAACAACCAAACTTGTTTTAATACAAAGTAGAAGTGATTACTCTATAAGTCACTCTGAAAGCACAGGAAAAGCTGGGAGTTAAGGATGGTGTTTTTGAAGCAATCTAAAACACTGACTTTGGCTGTTTGGAAAGAAAAAAAAAAAAAAAGCCAAGGAAGGGTCTTCATAGCAAAATAAGAACCACACTGGGCCAATTCCCTTGCCTGTCAAGCCAGGATTCTAACTCTAATGCCTCTGTTCCCCCAAAGTGGATGTTCTCTGGGGGACTAGGAAAGTCTCCAATGTCCCTAGTTCTATTCGATGTTTTAAATATATTCATTATCTGTAAATTCCCCTTGGGAAATGCCCCTAATGTGAAATGTAACAAAGAACTGGCAACTTCAGATTCAAAGTATAACTGTTTCATTCTGTGTGTATATTTCACTTGCATAGAGACCACCCTTTAAATCCAAGTTACATGGATTGATGCTAGGTTATTCTGTAAAATCATGGCTGATGTACATATAATAAACTAATCCTGGGATAACTGCAGCTACTTCATACGATCTAGAAATGACCTTTATTTAATCTTATTATTTTTAACATTTAGAAGATTAATAAAAAGAGAGCTGTGCTCCGTTGGTTAGCGCACAGCCTTGTAACACCAAGGTCACAGGTTCAGATCCCCATACCAACCAGCTGCCAAAAAAAAAAAAAAAGAAAGAAAGAAAAAGCATGAGAGAGGCACCACTATTGGCCGAAAAAAGTACTACTGTTGTGGGTGTGTGACCTTAGGAAAGTCACTCATTATCTGGACCTAAGTATCCTTATCTATAGAGTAAAGGGAACTGTATCATTTGATTTCCCTAAGATGTCAAGGTTGAAATTCTCTTATGTATGTAAAATCACTCATTTCCCTTTCATGCAGGCCAATGCCTATTTTCAACAATATATGAGGAGGGTTAGTTAATCAACACTTCTACTTAGGCTATGTATTTTTATTTCTAACATAATAAAGCTCATCATTTTGACTGGGCTCTTCACCTTCCCTGTGGACCACGTCTCACTATAGTCCATTGTTCTGCCTCCTCTTAATGAATTTAAATTCATTAAGTGCTTGGTACAATTGCACTTTTAAGGCATTCACCCAAAGTAAAGGCACATGAAATAAGGTCGACTAAAATAAACAACCCAATACTGTAACATTCAATAACAGGCATTATCATCTAAATCATTACATTCAATTAAAATTAATAAACTTAGAGCCTGGGCTCAGTGCTAGGGAGTCAAAGACTTGCAAAGGTCCCTGCCCTGGAGGAGCTCCCAATCTACTGAGGAAACTAAGACCTGTTCTACAATGGATACGCTGGGCGTATAGAGGGTATTCTTCAAGATCCCACCTGTATTCAAAGGTTCCTGCAGACTAAAGGGTAAGGTTTTTGCAAACAACACATGGGCTTATACAGATGATCCTTGACTTACGATGGGGTTATGTCCTGATAAATCCATTGTAAGTTGACAATATCTTAAGTCAAAAATGCATTTAACACACCTAACCTACCGAACATCATAGCTTAGCCTAGCCTACCTTAAAAATGCTCAGAACACTTACATTATCCTACAGTTGGACAAAATTATCTAACAAAAAATCTAAGTGTTGAATGTCTCATGTAATCTGTTAAATACTGTATGAAAGTGAAAAACAGAATGTTCATGTGGGTACTCAAAGTATGGTTTCTCCTGAATGTGTATCATTTTTGCACCATCGTACAGTCAAAGTCAGAAGTCAAATCATCATAAGTTGGGCACATCTGTAATTTAAAAAAACAACAAAAAAGTGAAATAAATACAAACTTTTTAACATATGTTTTTAACCTTGTTAAAATTCTAAGGACACTTTTTAAAAAGGCCCACTTCCTACTTAAGAATATTGCAGTCTCTCTGCCATTTTTAAGTGCATAATTATTATTTCTATAGGTCTAGGGATATCAAGGAATGCAGAAAATACTGCAAGCTTTAATTTTAGTCAGGAATCTTACAAGACCATTTACCACATCTTCTGGACCAAATAACATGGTCTAGTGTTGGCTGAGTTACATGAATTTATGGTTGTTTGGAAGTCCTCCCCAAAGAGGTTAGTTAATTCAATCTGGAGGAAGTTCTCTACTCTGAATACTTCTTAACTTTCCAAGATAATGCGTTCTTTTATGAATTTGACAATAGTTACTGGCCGGCTTTCCAAAAAAATTTACAGGCAGGCTAAATTCTACATACAATTTCAGAAACTAACACACAGACCACAGTAACTATCCTGTTCATCCTGTTCACTATTTTTATTAATGGCTTGAATAACAGCATACTAATAATTGATTAATAAATCAGGCAGGGGTGGAAGAAACTAAAGTATGTTCCTACACTCACATTCTTTGAATCTAGACCTCTCGGATTCAGAAAGAGTTTTGTATGTTGATATGTTGAAAGGTAAATTGCAGCCAACAAGAGGATATTTGTGTGTGTGTGTGCGTGCGTGTGTGTGTGCGTGTGCGTGTGTGTTTTCATCTTCCAGCTAACTACAAGATGGCAGAGACCAGATTGGCAGCAGTGGTTGCAAACATACCTGTATGAATAAAGAAAATTCCATCAACTCTGATCCTCCTGAGCTAGAATCAGGACCAATGAGAGATGTTAATGGGAGGAAGGTTTCAGCTAAATAAAAGAAAGCACTTTCAAAGAATCTGCATAATTAAGACAGAAGAGGCTGCCTTATCAGGAAGAGAGCTCTCCTTCAACCTGGGAGGTAATTTAGTGTACTGCAAGAAGATGGACCTATGTTCTAATTTCACTATTGCTTCAAGCTAGACACATGAGCTAAAGCAAGTTTTTTTACACTTGTATAACTTAGGTTCCTCATCTGTAAACTGGAGGTTATAAAACCCACACTCATAACTCAAAGATGATGGCAGTAAAGTGCCTCCTCTACTATCCTGCGGACATTCGGTATTCAACATGAGTTCCTACCAGCCTTCATCCCCACCCCCACTCCCTCACTTCTCTGGAAGTATTTAAACAGAGGATATGGGGCTATCACACAAGAGGATCCTATAGAGGAGGTGGTTAGACATGATGACCTCTTACTTTAACTCTAGGGTCTCATTAGCAAAACTATGCTTAGGTGACATCTCTTATATATTATATGTATGAAATAGAATGTGATTTACTTTCACCCATCTCCCCTCCTTGAGCAGCCAACTGAAAATCAGAACGAATACTCTTATTTTTCTTCTTAGGTATAATATACTTGTTAGCTCATTCCACTTCATTTCAAAGAATTTTCCATAAGCTCTTAAATGTTTCCATATGACACTATATTCTGCAGGTAACCTGAGTTCATGCCATTCCCTAAACACGAGTCTCTATAAAAACGTTCCAGGATCTCTTTGTGTGCTCTGAATAGAATTTGTTAGGCTGCCAAATCATTCGGTCTTCTCCAGAGAGCCTTGTCGTTCCTAACTTGGTTATCAAATTCTTTTATCAGCATATTTTAATCAAAGCCTTTCAAAACAGTCTGAGGGTTAGGAAATACCATAAGGTCTAAATGAAAAAGGCAAGAGGGCAAAATATAACTACCAATGGGGACAAAAGCAAAGGGCTATTCCGACTTTACTTTAGAATACAACACAGCGGGAGCTACTGTCATCTTAGGAGGAAAAAAAATGTCAGCTCAAATGTCACATGTGAATAAATTATTGGCTGCTCATAAACAACAACAAGAAAGGAGATACTCAAGTTTTACTTCTAACCCATGGGTTTACATAAGATCTTAGCTAGAATAGTTTTAAAGAGAGGGAATCTCTCTTTTGTCAAGTGATCATCGTCCATCACTTACAAATTTTAAAAGTAAAATTAAAAAAAGAAGAAAAGTCCCAGGCGCCACGCTTCCGCAGGCAGCACAGATTCACTCCTCTAGTATTGAGAAGCGGAGATGGCAGGTGAGATCCAGCGTCACAGCCGCTTTGGAAGCTGCCGGGCTCTCCTGTTATTTCAGAAGCCTTGGTGCACACAGACACATTTAAACATGGCCACCTGGACTCCCTCCTCTCATGGAGGGAGGCCAGGGTACAGTGGTTCCATCCACTGCTGCTCCCTGAAACTAAAAAGAAGGGCCTCTGAACAAAGTGTTTGCTACCTTACATGCAAGCTGAGTTTTCAAATAGGGCAAGGATTAAAAAGAAAGGAAAACCAGGCTGTCTCCTCCTACCAAGCCCCAATTTTATCACTAAAGGTAATCACTTTCTTTCATTATTATTTTCTTTCAACCATGACAATAAACACTTTTCAGTGGATAACTCATCAGTGAAAAGCTATTCAAAGAATTTTACATTGATAACACTACAAATGTGGAGCTGGAAAGAACTTTGTTGATAATTTGTTCTGAACCTCTCACTATTCAAATACCTGGAATGCCTGCTCCTCTGCCTGTCAAAATAGAAAATCCTTAGGAAGGATTTGTAATACAAATCTTGCTGTCTATTCCAGACAATTAACTTTTCCTTCCTTTGTGAGCCCCTGTCTCATATATAACACTCAGTATATTGTTCAATGATAATGTGTCTCCATTGCCAAGACCTTGAGCATCCAGAGCATAGGACCCAGTCTTATTCATCTACAGATGTACAATGCCTACCTAAATTGATGGCCCACAAAAAATTCTCACATTTGCTCAACAAATGTTGCTGAATTGACTTGGATCAAAAGACACTGAAGGCCAAGAAGCTAAATGACTGACCAATGATCACACAGTTGGAACAAGAACTAAATCTTCTAGCAGTACTCTCTCTACTCTTCCACACTGACTCTCCATGAAAAAAAAGAAAATGATCTTAATGGCTTATTATTTTATTGTCTTTCAAAACCCAGTTGTTCTCCCTGAAACACTGAAGCAAGTCTTCCTTTAATAGGGGGAATCTTTCTCAGATTTAAGAAAATGGAATCCGTTTTGCCTAGTATTAAACAAATTGTTAAAAAGCTAGTAAAACAGAAAGGTTTTAACATGCAAATCTGCCCTTGCACCCAATTGCAATTCTCTTATTTTCCTGATCTATATTCCTGCTCTCCAGATGGACCATCAGCTTTATATCAATGCCAGCAACAGCTTGTGTATTGTTTGTTTAAAACAAAGATGATGGATTAAATATCATATGCAATGTGAGGAAAGAGGTTAAGGCTAATATTCCTGTTCTGAAATATATCATAAACCATATCCATGTGGCTGTCCCCCCACCCCCCGTCCCCGTGGATTCATATAAATAAAGATTTAATTTTATTTTTCAGAATCGTAAGAAGAAGCATGCATTCATCTAGAATATGGAGCCTTTCCATCGCTCCAGATTTATTCTTGTTCTAAGGCATCATTACCCTCCAAATTATACAGACTTATGTCATTTCACTGAAACACTCATTCACCCATCACATGCCCAGATCCAACAGTAACACTTTTGTTTTAAAATTTTGCCAAAATGAGCAAACTTGAAATTCTTTCACCTATATTTGAGCACTCTGCAAAATGTCTTTAATCATCTCAAATAAATTCCAACAAAAATTCTACTATTTCAATCCAAAATATATAAACCAAAGAAATCACAGTGGAGGTCTCTTTTTGTACCCTCTGCATTATTCTATGAAGCTGCCTACGAAGCATTAGAGTAAACCGTGTATCAAAACCAGCCCCACCGTGCAGGCTTCCTGCCACACCTATGGGTTCTATCCTGAATATGTGTATGCCATCTCCATTAGGAAAATGATTTAAGAAGAAGAAAAAAACACGTTTAGAAGCCATAATGGAAGAACTATGCAAAATGCAAAGATAATTCTATAAACGAATTCAGATGATAGGATGGTATTTACGTAGATTATCATCAACAGAATATTGATTAGTGTTAGGAGTACCTTAGGGAATATCTCTAGAAGAAGAAACCAAAGGTAGAACTCTCCATTTCTTCCTGGATACAAGGGTATGTGTACTGAGTAGAAATGAGGAGTTCATCTGGAACAGTCAGAAATGCAGAGTCTAATCCTGGACACAGTACACACATTGGTTTCCTGACTGAAAGTTCTATTACTCTGCCATTTCTACCAACTAGTCAGGTTGAAATTTTATTTAAGGCTGGAATTTGGCCCTCCGCAGTTTCACCATGAAGAGAAAATATTTAAAGAAAGGTGTTTTGCAATGCCTATGTTTGGGATGAGTGACAAAACCTGTGGTGCTTCCAATACTTTCTAGATGCCAGTTCAATGATATCCATTTTCTATATCAGGTCAGAATATGCAGGTAGATTGTATATCTAATGAGACACTCAACAACCCCATGCAAACTCAGGGATACATGCAAGTTATTCTAAAACTTAAAAATATGGCCCTTATGGCAACTTGACTGTCAAAAGCACAATTAATCCAGTTTTATTACACTGTAACTCTTTCTCAGTTTATAATACTGGATTGCCATTTTCTCATGTATGTTTGTACATCTGAGCATATTAGTAGACCAGCAGGCATGTAACAAGCAGCCAAACAAAAAGAAGCTATAATACAGAACGTTCCCATTAGTAATATGTAACAAAAAGCCACAAATGCATCACTGGTAAACAAGAGAACATATTAATAAATTTAACATTCCCAATCACAGAATATACATTTTATCTAAGACTGTGAAGCTAAAATATGGGTTAAATGAAACCCAAGATCCCTCATAGCTATAATATTCTATGATTCTTTGAGTCTATTTTTATTTATTTGTTCAGTTTGAATTTCTTCTTGTTGGGAAGATAGCTCAAGCCTTCCTTTAGAATATCTTCGCACCTACACATCTTCCTGCTCTGCAATAACACAAGTTCAGCTGAAAGCACACTGATGTAACTTGAGGATCAAAAGAAAATGGAAAAGAGAGTTTTACCCCAGTCTCACATGCTATCACACCATGCTCCAGCCAGTGAACATTTCATTTTACCAAAACACTAGAGGATGCACTAAAATGTTTCCTAACAGGTTAGGTTCAAAATTCTTCTTTCTTTGGACTTCTTGGGGGATTGAAGGAAAGGAGGGACACAATCACACTGTTGAAAGTTATCTGAAATGATGGTACCTACTGCTATATTTCCTTCACAGTGCTATATAAGAAGAGCAGAAAGATTCTTTTATTTTACACATCTACTTACCAAGTGCAAATTGTTTTATAAAGTGAACTCTATTTGTGCCGAAGGTATATTCACTATTTCCTGCTAATGAGGTAAAAACTGATTCCAGGTAAGTAGGAAAATGTCCTAATTTTCACTGAAAATTAATTCCAGGGCAAAAATGTAAGAAAGCTTTAAAAAATCTGTAACTCTGTTTATCAATTTCTGGTTTCTTGCTTACATATTTTACTTCCTAGAATTTTTTTTGGAGGAAGGTCAATTTGTGATAGTACAGTATACTTTTACATTCTGAGTATTAGATTGCTAATGAATCCAAAGGAGAGCTTATACATTTTCTTGCCCAAAAGAGAAGAGTTTTTTAAAAAGCAATAAACTGGGGAGGGCCAAGGCACAGAATATCACCTGAAAAACAGGAATTCAAAAAGCCCTGGGGAAAGCAGAGTTAAAGATGATCACTGAATCAACCTTAACTCACTCGCACTAAAATATTTAGCTATTGCATCATTTGCAGGACACAAGTCACACACTGTCCTCAGTCCACTCCATTGAGTAACAGACAATGCAATGCTTTAAATTTGATTTCCTAATGTCCTGGAGGTCAATTTAAAACCTTAAAATTTGTTAATACATTTATTGCAAATTTGTTCAAGATTTTTAAAACTGTCCTTGGTATTATGGCTAATAGATATCAACAAAATATATTACGGGACACTAAATATCATAAAATGCAAAGCATGACCATGTTCAAGTTTTAAATCTGACAAGGGAAGCTGCAAACTTAAAAGCATCTTATACCCTAGAAATTCATTTGACTCTTAATTTCCAACGTTTTCATTTTCCTTAAATTTAGAATCAGCTAACGTGTTCAAAAAGTAGCACATGTAACAGCCATTTTCTGCTTGAAATGGACTTAACTACAGGTTGTGAATAACTTTAAAAACCCGAACTGCAGAGGGCCTAGTTATGTGTTACCCTGATCACTTCTGAAGACATTTTCAATAATGTCTCTTGAGATGGGTCCAGAAATGACTTTATTGCTTTCCCAAAGGCTTCACTTACAAGCTTATCACTCTTTTGATGGCAGCTCTGTTACTGAAAGCTGTCACGAATGACATGAAATAAGTGGACATAAGAATAACAAAACGACCAGAGTTTGCCTAGAATGCTCAACTCTGTGTAGCAACAAATGTTGATTTTGATTCTAACAATATTTCCAAACAACCCTTAAATCTGGCAGACAGAAAGAATACTAATCACCTAGATAAATGTGTTTCTTCTACATTCTGGAGAAGTGCCATAAGAATACATCAACTTTAGTAAGCTTATGTGAGTGAAGCACTGTCCCATTTGGCATTACTTATTGAATTTCATATTATTTTATTAGGAGGTTGGTACAGACACTATGTAAAACTCTATAGTGAAGTTAATTTGATCATGTCATCTCACATAATTACAAATATTACAGAGCCCAAACCAAACCAACAGCCAAGTGAATGCCACAAGATTTATGCCAAAGAAATCTGGTTTGACCTATATGAACCATAAAATTAAGTTAGAAGGGTGAATCCCTTTTCCTTGGTCTTGATGATCCAAATATGCTATCTATACAGATCAGGTTCCCTTTAAGATGTGAGTATACCCTCCACGCAGGGAATTAACTACCAATCCTCCAAATATCCAAGCTTCTTCCTTCAATTGTTTATTTCTAAAACAGTATCAAAGTTGACAAGACAGATAAGTTGAGCAGAGGCAAGGCTGTTAAAAGTGAAGGGCATTAAAAACAAATATCTATTCAACAGGTATAAACATGCTACATGATTACTAATTTTTCACTTAAAATTTATATACTCTCATAATACACATTTCTTCCCCAACAATGACGCAAACAAACCTTACATTGACATAGATTTTGACAATAAAGATTTCCAGTTATAATAAATAGCCCAAACCTTCAAACCTAAAGATTGAACTCTCTCAAAATTCAAACTTTTCAGCTTCTTTAGTCTGAGTATATGCAAAACTTTAGCAAGAAATATCACAAGTTGTTTCATCCATACAAGTTATTTAATGAGCACCCATACAATCTATGCCAAATAAAAATGAAGAACACAGTGCAATGCCAATGTCACTGATTGTAACTGTCATTGTACATGTCACTGTCAATGTCTCTGTCATCGTAACTCTAGCTTACAGTTCCATACAGTTTCTCTTAATTAAAGACAAATACAAATTTCCTCTCACTAAACACTTTTAGGTTCAAGTTTACTTTCTAGAGCTGTTTCTAAAAGTGCATATCATTTGTTTTGCTGAGTAACTCAATTGCCTAATATAATAAAGCAATTAATTATGTGGACCTGGTGACAAAGGAATAACACTTGGCACAGAAACAGAGAGGAGAGAGAGTTTACCATGACTGTGGACTTTGAGACTTGGGTAAGCCAGATTTTGTAAGTGTCAGTAGTGGAGAAAAATACCTACATAAATGCTAAGTCACCAATTATACAGACAAATATTTAAGATTTCACAGAAAAAGATTACCTAATAAAAAAGGTTTGTGTGCATTATTTCTTTCAACTGGAAATCATAATAATTTTTCTGAAAATTAGCCTGAATAATTTCCTGTTTGTATTACAAGAAGAAAAGACCTATAATGTCTTTCGTATTCTGTTCATTTGTTCAAAGAATACTGAGATTTTTTCCTAGATCAAAGTGATTTTCTTCTTGTCTGGATGCCTGTAGCAATTATTTCCTCTACTTCTCTTTGGCACTACCTTTGGGTACTAATATCACGTGGCAGTACCACAGCACAGTCTGGAGTCAGACAGACCTGGATTCAAATGCTACACCTTCACCACCGCTGACTTACCTATGTCATCCTGTGGTAAGCTGCTCTTTCTCCTACAAGGAACTTTAGGTCACTTTCCCCTAACCATCCAGTCATAATGGCCTTCCTTTCTTCAGTCCCTGGGAGACACACACATTCATCCCTTGCCAAGTGTTTGCACTTGGTCTTCTCTCTACTTGGATGCTTAGGATAAGCGTGATCCCATCCTTCACATCCCCATTTAAAGCATGTCCCCTCAGTTATTCTCTATCACCCTGTCTGCTTCCTTTAGAGATTTATCACATGTAGAAATTATTTTGTTTACCCACTCCCAAACTGTAAATCCCATGAGAGCAGGGCTACACCTGCCCTACTCCTTGTCGCACTCCCAGTGTCTAGCGCAGTGCCTGATACATGGTGGGAAGGATAAATGAACTACCTAAAACAATATTGATTGAAAACATCATTACATATGGAATTATTTCCTCCAACCAGATTCCTAGAAGTGAGAATGCTGATTCTGAATTTCTTTTCCTTTCTTTAACCAGGGGAAGTTTCATAGTTTGTGTCCCACTGGAAGGTGCCTTATGGACTGCTGGCTACTTTCATCACAAGATTATAGGAAATTTGAGGATAGGGACTATGTCATATGCTCCCATCACTAAGCTCAGAGCCTTGTACCCAACAGGTACCCAATAAATATATCTGAGAGCTTTAATACCTATAGAATGAACTGCAGTCTATTAGGACAATGAATTACTAAGCAAGCATTATTAGTGAAGTATAGACTGATATTCTATAACATTCAAGTTACATCTACCAAATAATATTAAGTAAAATACAAAATTATGTATGTGCTATATAGCTACATGAACATAAAAACTATGCATACCCATGAAGCCATGTTTCTTGGTTTTTTGTATTTGGGTTTTTTTTTTTTTCCCGTCCGCTCTTAATGTTATTACAGACTCGACAACAATGAATTAGGCTGAAGAGAAACTAGTTCCTAAATATAAGACCTTAAACTTTCAGGACGAGAAAACTGGTATTAGGGAGACCAAGTGAATCCTGAATCACAACCCAGTGATTCATTACAAACATTCTTCTCTCTGGAGCTCATTCTGTCACTACAGAGGGATTTATGTCCATAACCTCCATTAACATTAATGGAAGGTAGCCACATAATTTCACCAGAAGTCCACTAAAGTATTGGGACTGTAAGAGAAAAAGCTTTCATTTATTAAGTTTATAAAGAATTCTTAGTATAACACAAATAGTGGTGCCTCTGTTAACTTCCCTGATGAGTACAGTTATGTTGGAGACGATGAAAGAGAACAATTAAACTAATTCTGCTATATTCACAGAAAATATAGTTCATAAAGTAAAGCTACTCACCTCTAATACTTTCCTCTCTCAACAAGAGACAATCCTTTGATACCCTAACAATAATTTTGAAAGTAAATAGTATTTTTAAGATATTTCTTGTCATATTAAAAAGCATGCTTTAAAATGGAATGTTCTAACAAAATATACTCATGCATGCAGGAAATAAGGAATTTACAAGCCAACACAAGGTCATTATTTAATTTTTAATTAGGTTTCACCTAACAATGGAAAACTAAGTCTTTCTTCATCCATTTAACAAAATGCTCATTTAGAATACTCCATGGCTTAGAAAGCTTCCGAACAGATGTCTAAAATGAGAATTCAAGACTCAGGAAAATATGAAACCCACTTTACTCTGTTCTCAAGTGATCTGATAAACAAACAGCCTCACCCACTGCAGTCATCGCTGATAATTTATTTCTAGAGTCTGATGACTATATGGCAATTCACTTTGCTGATGAAACACTCTTTATTTGGGTGGGATACATACAGATATCAACTTAACGAATGTCATTCCCACAAGATAATAGACCATAGAGAAGATGCATGCCAGGCATTAGTGCATCAAAAAACACTTTTCACCTATCAGAAGATGCCTTAACAACTGCCAGTGTTTATCAAATTCAGAAAACTCCATTCTTGCTAGGCAAAGTTCCAAAGCCAACTCTGTTTCTTCATTAAGGTCATCTAAACTTTCTTCTATCCATGTTTTCTGCATATTTGCAGTTGCTAAAAATCCTTACCTTTGCAGTTATTTATAGCAGCATTAACAGCGGTGGATATGTAACGTAGAGTTATTTTTATTAACTGAGTTAATTACCTCAGGGTTTCATTTTCACAGTATACAAAGGCTACTCATATCCATAAGGAAATTCTACTGATAACTAAAGAATTCTCCTTCTCCAAGATTATTTTGATATCTTTAATTCGGGCCTTGCTTTTATACCACTGAACTTTGTTATAGCTGAGGAGCCCTAGGATGAGAAGAAATCAGCATCATACTCAAACTCTCCCGGGGAGGACAAAGGGGACTCCCAAAACAAGGAAAAACAGAAGATACGGCAAATATTCCTCAGCTCACTCTTGGAGGGAAGGCAGGATCTGACTGCAAAGTGAGGAAAGGAAAGAGCAGATGAACTGTGGTCTTCACCGTCCTTTTATAGGTTCAAAAGTTTCATACTTTAGGGCCGAGCCCGTGGCGCACTCGGGAGAGTGCGGCACTGGGAGGGCAGCGATGCTCCCGCCACGGGTTCGGATCCTATATAGGACTGGCCGGTGCACTCACTGGCTGAGTGCCGGTCACGAAAAAAGACAAAAAAAAAAAAAAAAAAGTTTCATACTTTAAATTCATTAAGGGAATAGGAAATTTTAAATGTACACTTGAGCCAAACTCTAACTATGCCAAGGGATAATATGTCAAAGGTATCATACATATGTGGACCATCTCCCCCTTTTGGGATAAGGGCAGCTAGATAAACCCTTTCAACTTTGCCCATAAAGAAGTTGGTGAGTTCCTCATGAGAAGTATTGTTCAGTGGCTGGCACAAGGGAAACGACGGGTGCTTGCTGAACAAAA
Source organism: Cynocephalus volans (assembly GCF_027409185.1). Lineage (NCBI taxonomy): Eukaryota > Metazoa > Chordata > Mammalia > Dermoptera > Cynocephalidae > Cynocephalus > Cynocephalus volans. Next base: position 51,972,763 of record NC_084467.1, on the reverse strand, counting down.
GAGGCCAGAAGTGAAGACAGTACATATAGTACACACTCTCTGCTCCACCTCAGCAACACAGTTTCCAGAACACAGGCTACACATTCCCATCTCTGTCCCTTCATGTTCCTTGCCAGCTTTCAAGGCTCTGCTTCCATATCATCTCCTTCACAGAAGTTTTTCTCATTCTCCCCAACTAAGAATCAACACTGTTCTCTCTTGGGCCATGAGAGTCATTTGCAGTCCACATAAAACACAACATTTAACATGGTTTGCCTCTTCCCCTATGAAGCTATGAGCACCCGGAAGAGAAGGACAGCTTCTTCTTTTTCTCTATTATTCCTCTATCAACGTGTACCATGTTACCATATTCTAGCAAGTGATTTATACATATAATTGCTGAATGTTTGAAATGAGTACTTCTACGTAGGCCAATGCATTCTAGCTTCCTGTCTGAATACAATACCCAATTTTCAACTGACTATATTAAAATACCAAAAATGTGGTGTCTGAGACCAAAATCTTTTCTAGTCTCTTGAAGGCACTCTCAGATTACATACTATAAACAAGGTAAATCTAGAAAAGTGACAAGAGTGATAAAAGTCACCATGCACCTCATGTCCAACTTTATCACAGATAGGCAATTAAAAGATAAGAAGTAAAGTCCAGGACTTTCTCTTAAGTAACTCTGACGTGACCTCAGCTTCCAATAAAGTTCAAATATTAATAATGAAAAGGTTTGGCCACACTTGTAAGAAACAGAAATGTGCTGTCTTAAAGTCAATTTTTTTAAAAAAGAAGAAATAGAAGGGAAAATAATCTGGAAATCATTTTCCTTTGAAAGGAGAAATGAAATAATACTCCCTTTTTTTCCATAGGAGTCTTTCTAAATATACACAGAATTAATTGCTGTTAAAATAAAAAAACAGAAATAAGATGTGTTTTATTATTATGTAGGGTTTTGCTTTGTTTTGTTCTTGGTTTTAAGTACCACTTAAAACTTAAAATCAGAAACCATGTGTTTTTTCAAAAGTGCTCTTGCCATTTTGGATATTTCATTCCTCATATCACTTAGGTTATAGGAAATAAAAACCATGATGATTTATAATTCTGTGCTGAGACAACTATGAAAGCTACTGTTCTACTGTCCCTATCTCCACTCTACTCTCTCTCTTTCAAGACTCCCTTCCTTATGAGTCTCAAGACTAATCCTGCTAAAATACTTCTTGAAACATGTCATAGCCAAGTTCAAAAACCCTACATGATTCCCTACTAACTAAATCTTTAAACTGGCATTCAATGCCCTCCCCTATATGTGAACTCCCATTCCAGCCAAACTTGCCAATTTACCTGACCTGGAACAAACTGTGCACATTTCTGCTTCTGCACATGCACACGTACCTTTCTTGCTCGTCAACTCTTCTCCCTACTGATCTCTGCCATCACCCCTCCTCACCACCAAATTTCCAAACAATCCTTCAATCCACAGCTCAAATTCAATTTTATCTAAGAAGCCTCCTTCCTGCATGGTCCAAATTCATCATACATTCTCTTCTAAAATTCTACAAAACATGTTCTCATTTGGCATTTACATCCCCACAAAAATTTATGTTTTATAAAGCAAGAACTACACTGTAAATCTAAGATTACATCCTCGACCAAACCTAGCACAATGGCTCGCACCATAGTTGATACTCAATACGAATTTGTGAATTAACCAATTATTTCAAGGACAGTATAAAGCTTAAATGATCAAGTTAAAGAATATATTTAAAAGAAAACTTTAACAATTGAATAAAGATAAGCTATATATTATAAACAAATTAAATGTTTTCAAAAGATATATATTTTTAAAGAGAAATTTTCATTCCAACGTTATTCCTGATCTTGTCACATTTTTAGGGCTAATAAAACATTGGAAATACTATTATAAATTAAACATGCTAATTTTAGTTTCTCAATCCACAATTACCATGAAAAATAAAAATAAAAAATGTGAAATTCTGAAGGTGACATTTTATTCCCATATATGCACAAGGTAATTAATGCAAGCTTAATGGTAACAACTGTTGCATATGAAATGAATGAATGTTAGACCTACAAGAGAGTGCAACAGAGTTTTTTTTTGTGAGTCAGTGGATTAACTCATTAATCCACTGTATGCAAACATGTCCCCAATTTTAAATGAGTTTTAAAGAAGAAGACAGCTTTCTCTATTAAATCACCTAGTAGGAAGCTAACTGCATTTGGATGGCCATTAAAAAGGAAGTTTTCTAACTAGAGATCTGAGCTATCACACATGTATGAGACCTGGGTAAAAACTACCTTAAAATATCCTTAGTCAACTACAAAAGAAAGACAAATACAAGACATGGAAAACACCTGAACAATCTGATAGAGACCAGCCAGTACTCAAAAATTTCAACTGACCTTTTATAAATGATATAAGGGCACGTCACAAACTCCTATGTGCACACGTGCATTCATTCTCTTGTGCACACATGTACACATACACCTTTTCATCATAACATCTAACAAGTCATGTTTACTGTGGACTACTACATATAAATGATTCCATACCTTGGTTTTAATCTCTTGTTATCACTGACTTAGGAACCAAAGAGTAATGTTTTGTTTAATTTTAAAAGCATACTAAAAATGGAGGATTCTAAAAAGAATGGAGGAGTATATTCTTAAACAAATTGAAAGCATTTATTTTTAAAAGGGCACAGCTCAACATACTAAAGACATACTCAAGCTGCCAATTTTTAGAGCATGGTTTAAAAAAAAAAATCTTTCTATTTTCAACAAATAGGATTAAGCTTCTTAGACAATTCTTTGTTGTTTTGACTTCAACAATTTATGCAAATGAGATGTTAATTAGTATAATTGTAACTTAAATTATGCTTGTGTAAACCTCTCCATTGGTAGAAAAGTGTGGGAATCTACACAACTGGTATTTAAAGTAGCTGTACTAACTCACTTCTGAAAGCCCAGCATAGCAAGATCACTTTCATGTCTTTACAATTTGTTTTTATGAGGTGATAACATTTTTACAAATACCATCATTTTTGGTTTTTTATATTGTAAGTGACAGTCTGACATTTTACAACTGGCTTATTGAAAACAAGAATTGAGCACTCTAGCAGTAACGGACATTAACTGCTGAATAGAGATTCAGATGCTAATGAGGTGAGAGGGGCTCCAGAAAGTTTTGATAAATGCTACACACACTCTAACTAGCTGTGAATGTGGGTTGACAAAGAACATCTACACCAGGGTTCAATAAAATGTAACCCTTTAAATTAATCATACTGGCAGTATTTAATAGAATGCACAACAATCTCCTTTTCTGTTGGCTATAAAGCTGGAGAAATGCAAAGTCTTCACAAATGAATGTTCCCACATTCCCCACTCCACATTTCTACTTTCATTTGAACGTCTACAGCTGTTTCAAAAGTACTTACTGTAAATAGCGAAGTATAAGCAGATTTGAGAGTCTGACTCTTTCACAACATGGGATTTTTTCCTTCATTTTTATGCCTAGATTTAAACAAAAACTCCTAAGTTAGAAAAAACATTGAAGATCTGAGCACTGGGTACAGAACCAGCACACAGTAGGTTCCCAATAATGGCAGTTATTGTTATAGGAAAGATCTGGCAACTTATAAAAAGAAAAACCATCTGCTCACACAGGAAAAAATAAGAAAATTCAGGAAGTAAAGCAAGTGTTCAGTCTTCAAATTGACAAACTTAAAGTAGGCCTTTGTTCTTCAGGGACTGTGGGGAAAACTACTTTATAGCTTTTGTGAAGAATTCTTCTTATACACAAGGAAAATAATTGAGTCCTATTAGGTGAAACAATAATGAATCTTACTCTCACAAATATCAGAAAACCTTTACTTATTTTACTTAATTTTTGATGCTCAAATTAATCAAACTCTTCAGTTGACTGCAAACTTGTGGATTTCAACAGACTACAGTTCAAGAGATCACTCATATTTCTTAGGTAAATGTAGAACATTAACATGTTATTTCTTCTTAAAGTGACAATCCCTAATATCCTTTTTGGTTTTTGCCAATTTTAATATTGGCAGGAAGTGGAAATCTGTGCACTCAGCAACACTGCAAGCTTGCTGGCTGTCAAAATTATGTCTCAGCCAATGCCTGAGTGGTATTCTTGTCATTTCACTGAGGTAAGAAACTTATCAACCTGACATATAAAACCTCTAAAAGTAGTGATTTATGCCAAAATGTAGATATACTTACCCACCATCCTGATTTCATCTTTATAATTCCTAAAACTATTATACCTTCCCCAATTATATACGGTTTATAGCTATCACTTCTAGGATGTTTTTAAAAAATTCAAAGATTATGACTCAAATAGCTTTAGATTAAGAGACAAATGAATTTTTTAAAGTATATATTTGTCTATATCGATACTTGTATGTATACATTTTTGTTAATATACCTGCTTACAGATGCTGCATTTTTTTAAAAATCATTTTCTCCCAAATTATCTCCATGTGAGCTACATATTTCCAAGCCAACAAACTAATCACTTCTCAAAAGACCGCACAAAAATGGTGCCTTTACCCTTCAGCGAGCACTGGCTACTCCTTGACTTTTTAAGAGCAAAAATTCTCACTTAAAAAAAGTGAACAAGGAGAGAAATGTGTGCTATGGTTTAGAAATGGCCATTTAGCCAAATTGCATACCTGTGCTGTGTCAGCGCCAGGCAGAGTCATCTCATTCCACTGGTCTAATGGATGGCAATTGAATTTAATTAACAAAACTCCTCTGACTTAGTTTCATACTGTGCTGAATGTAACGGAATCCTCTCCACCTGCCTTCATCTATCGCACTCTCTCTCTATCCCCCCCTCCACCTAAAGAACATAAAACGTCCTTAACTGCCATCCACTTTAAGAATATTAAAGGCTATACATTATATCTAAGAGATATAATATGGTCACCCCCTTTTCTCATGACTTAAATTTAGTTACTAAATTATATAACATAAAATAATTAAAAAGATACTTTGGTAGTGATACACAGTCTAGATTCAATTACCACAATGTCTCCATTAAAGGCACTTTTATGGTATGAATAAAATGCAAATCCTCTTTGTGAATCAATACCAGAACATAATTCTATTCTTCCTCCTCAAAAAGGAAGTTAACCATTATAAATCATCTTCACATGGAAATGGTAAAAAGGTATCCCTTTGAAAATATTCTGTTAATCTCAATATATTAAGAATGTTACTTTCTATATTATACCCATTTTAAAAGTGTATATTCCAGCAATATTTGATAAAACTGATAAACAGAAAATTGTTTATCATTATTTTTCAAATTTATTTGAATGACTGAAACCAAACTCAGAGAGATATTTCAATTAAATAACCTCTTCTAAATAAAATCAAGAACATACCCCCCCCCCCCGCAAAAAAAAAAAAAAAAATGCCCCCAAGGGAATCTAAGTAAATGTTACTATCCTGCCTAACTTTTGCCTGGCTGGGCACTCTGAGACAAGTTCCTATGATTGATTATTGTGGTATCTCTGAATCTTTGACTTTGAACTATAACCTTTTTTGCGAACAATGACAGTTGGGACTTACCATTTGCCATCTGTAGAGATGGAGGGGGGAAAAGGACTTCTCATACATTAATCAACCAATTAAGAACAGACTTAAACAAAACACTAAAGCATAATAAACCCCTGACTGCTTAATAGCTTTCTACTTTTAATAGTTGTCTTCCTGCAGTCTGCTTACAAGATTAGGAGTAATCTGTTCCAAGTCTTAACAAAAATTGCATGAGGAAAAGGGAAAAAGTAAACCCATCCAAACCAGACATTTTAAATTGTGAAAAATGATACTTAAGGGCTCTATAGTTCATATCAAAATCTAAGAGGCTGATCCACACAGAGTATCAAAAAATCTCAAGTAAATATAAAATGTGGTACATCTCTTCACTGAAATATCTAAAAACATACACACACAAGCCACTGATTTTGAAATTTTAGATGACTACATTCTCAAAAACACCACTTACCCATTAATTAATATATATCATTTGGCATAAAATAATTTTCCAGGAGAGTTTGAAGTTTCAATTATTGGTAATATAGACCAAACCGCAACAGAGCAAGAAAAATGGGGGGAAATTAACAAAACTAGGTAAGGTCTCGCCCTTCCTTTGATTAAAATGTGATCAGCAAAAGCACAAGCACTATTTAAACAGTAAGGCATTAACTCAGTCTCATTCATGGATGAAAAATAAATAGGAAATCAAGAAAAAAAGTCTAGGATGCCCACTATCACAGGTTAATTCAACACTGAATTGGAGACCTTAGTGCAGTGAAAAGGGTAAGGAAAATAAAAGCATAAAAAATGGAATGGAAGAATGAAAACACTGCTGTTTGCATTTAAAACGATTATCTATACAATAAACACTAAAGAATTTACAAATTATTTACTAAAAATATGTAAATATACCTGGATATAAAGTCAATATACAAAAATTAATGGTATTTCTATACTAGAAACAAATAACTAAAAATATAATTTTAAAAACAGTTTACAAAAGCAGCTTCACAAAAAGTGCTCAAGACCTGGGTGAAGAATAACTTAATGTAATCAAAGCTAAGATCAAAATAAATGGAGAAACAGAATGTTCATAGATAGTAAGATCCGATCATAAAAAAAAGATGTCGATTTTCCACATCTGTAGATTCAACACACTTATAAATAAAGTTCCAACAGGATTTTTCACAAAACTTGACAAAATGTTCCCACAATATTATATGAAATAGTGAAGGATCAAGAATAACAGAAAAACACTTCCAAAAAAAAAAGAGGTGTAAAGGATTTGCGTTATCAGATACTAGTACTCACTCTAAGGGCTTAGTAACTGAAAACAATGCTGTGTTGGTACAGGGTAGACAAACTGATCAATGAAACAGAACAGAGAATCCAAAACCAACCACACAAATATAAAAACTTAACAAATGACCGGGATGGCATTGGAAATCATTTGGAGAACAGAGAAACTATTCAATAAACGATTCAGTAAAAACTGTTAATTCACACAGAAGAAAAGAAATTGGATCCCCACCTCACACCATACACAAAAACAAATTCCAGAAGAAATACTAACTTAAATGAGATAATCACTTAAAAGATGTATAAAAATACCACATAACCATCTTTACTCCAAGTTTAGAAAATCTTAAACAAGACATAAAAACACTATGAAATAAAGAATTGATACATTTTACAGTAATAAAATTAACAATTTTTGTTTTGAAAAAAATAAAAAGACAAGTCAAAACTACGAAAAGTTATTTGCAAACATATAACTGGCAAAGGATTAAAATCCAGGATCTATAAAGAACTCCTAGAAACCAATATAGAAAAGATAAGCAACAAAATAGAAAAAATGAGTGAAAGACATTAAGACATTTATTTCGCAGAAGAGGAAAGTGGCTCATATACACACAAAAAGATGTTTAATCTCGTTATTAACGAAATCAGAAATGCAAATTAAGACAAAAATGAAATACCATTTTATAGCCTTTAGGCAAAATGAAAAATCTGGCAATGGTAAATTTTGGAGAGGATGTAGGTCAATAGAATCTTTGTACACTGCTACTGCTAGTGAGAGTGTACCTACTTAGTAAGATAAAATATCCCTATCATTTTTAAAAACTTAACATTTACATGCCCTATAATTTAGCATTTCCACTCCTAGGCATATACCCTAAAGAAATTTACACACATGCTCCGGAAGACATGTTGCAGTCCATAGCACTTGCTAATAGCAGGAAACTAGAAACATCTCATAGAGCCATCACACCACGGAATATTATACAACCACAACAATAAATAAGTACATGCAGTAACATTAGAAACATAATATTGAGTGAAAAAAGGAATTCCCAGAAGTGAGTGTATATACATATATCAATTTTTGTAAAACTTAAAAAAAAGCAAAACTAAACAATGTATTTAGCATACATATATGTGATGAAACATTTATTTCATAGGAGAGGAACTGTAAATACAAAATTCAGGATAATAGGGGGAATTTCAGGGTGAGGGGAGAGCAGAAGAGCATACAGGCAAATGCAAATGCAAGGTATTGCTTATGTTCTCTTTCTTGAGTGTGGTGTATGTCCACAGGCCTTCAGTTCATATTATGTTATAACTTACATATATTTTTATATTAAAAATTAAAGCAAAAATAAGTAAGAAACCAAACCAGTAGTGTTTATTAAAATATTAAATGTTAAAATATGAGGTACTTCAAAAAATTTGTGGAAAAATAGAATCAAAATATGAATCCTTCCATGAACTTTCTGAAGTACCTTCATAGGTTTAGATTTCTATTTTTAATTATTTTAATAAATGCTGTCCCGTTTTCTCCAAGAAAATATAATAATAGTCAAATTAGAAAAAAACTTCTTCATTGTTTTTCACTTGACTGATGTGGATAATTGGTACTTTAAATCCAATCTAAGCTCTCCATGCAAACAGGGAGAAGGCAGTGATATAGTAAGTAATGCTAACATGGACAAACCTAAACAGCAGATAATCCAAATTTCTGTTTGATGTGAAATGCATCATCCAATCTTTTAACATGCTATTTTATGTCCTGATTATGTATGGTTTAAAATAAACTTCCATTCTTGGGAAGGGGCTAAGAAAGGATCATCAGGTTTTGTTCCAAATAGCAGGGCAGTAATATTTATATGTAATATTATATATCATATATATATACATACACAAACACACATATACATGAGAAAATAAACACAGTAGAATTTTTGATATTTGGTAAAAGAGAGATGATAGATGAGTTCAAAGCTTCCCTTCAGTGACAGTATTCAATATTTGGTTATCGAACTGAGATCTTATGAATAACCTCTAAAAAATTTTTTTTTTAAACATGATTGAACATGAGTGGGCATGCAGTAGTTAAAGATGAATTAACTGAATAAGGAATTCACTATTTCATCACAAGCCTAGCCAGAATTTCAGCACATTCCTTTTTTTAAATGCTTAGTTATATAACTCTTTAAAAAGGTCTTCTACTTCAAAATGCTTTCCCAGTCTGACAAAATGAAGGTGATCATCTTCTCTCAGACACAAAAATATAATCAGAGAATTAAATAATATTTAAACAAGTTAGAGTTTCACTAATAAGCATTACAGTGGCTGATATACAGTTACTTGGTACCAGTCAAGATCTCTCAATATGTGCCCATCTAAACATACACTCTTCACAACCTCAGATGGGTTCAACCAGCAACACCAAACAAAAAATGATGAACACTACAAGAAAGGCCATGAATTCACTGCTATAGTATCAACTACGTTAAGTTTAAAATAACCACTTTTATTTAAGATGCTATAATTTCACAGATTAAATATCTTGTTAGAGGTCAATAATACTCTAAGGAATAAAAAAAATTAGAGTGCTTCCTAATTCAAATTCTAAATATTAAACTAATTTTTGAGCATAATTTTAAGAAATTAAAAAATAACTATTTACCTCTTCAATACCTGACTAGCCTTTTTTCATTTAAAGATCATTTTTGAGTTATTACATGAAAATCTACAACATCTAAACAGATACTTCTCCTCAAGATTATTACTACCTTATAAGCAACTGCTATACGTTCACCTTGATCTGAATCTTTCACTACATTAAACGGTTATAATAAGGTGACCCAATCCTAGGAAGCACAGCGAGAAAAATCCCATGCCTTATACCGTACCTTATACTTCGCAAAGTGCAGGCTAGTACACTACGCTCTCTGCAGCTTTGCAGTCCATTTATAATATAAGTGAAAAAAAAATTCCATTCTATTTTTATTCCCTGTTGTAATACTTTTGGTGATTGCTCACCAAAGAAAATGGCCAGAATTTGGTATCTTTTAGCATGCTATAAAAGCAGAAAAAGGAAGACATTCTCAGTATCTATAAAGCAAATTAATTTTCAAATGATTTTATAACTTTTTGTTTCTCATTATTTTTAAGGTTTGAGTTTTTTTAAAAAGAAATATATATTCTGTCAAAATGCTTCCATTATCCTTTGCTGAAACCAGTAGGAGCTTTTAGATATGAGAACAGAACCAGACAAAAACAGTTTATGGGAAAGTCTGCAGTGGAATAGTTTTGATAATGAACATGCCTAGAGAAATAAAATCATGAATGCTGTATGTGTTGGGGGAAGAAACTCTTATCTGCAGTTGGGTTCTGTTTCCCTTAGAGAGGCTTATGTTACCTACAATCAATAGGTCTCTGATTAAACAAAGAAGATTTACATATGCTAGTGCATTTTGGATCTAATGAAATTGGTCTAACAGTTTTAATAAGAGTATTGGATAGGAAGGGAAACTTATTGGATAGGAAGGAAAACTTATGAGTTCACCATATACAGTTGTGCCCAACACCTTAATTCTGATCTTTAACTTTTCTACTACTACTGCCCGTGATCACTGCCAATTCAGGATAAGTAACCATGCCAAAACATACCCTGTTAAGCAAGGACAGACATACAAACCTGCAAATGCTCACTAGAGATAAAGACATGATTGGCAGACCCTTTCCCTGCAGACAAGGCCGTATGATTCAAAACCAATGAAAAATGTGAGTGTCCACCCTGAGGGGAAAAGCTCCATTTTTAATCAAAATTGTGCTCTTTAAAAATTCAACAGGATGAAATTGAAATCCTTTATTTCTCCTCCTAGCAGAGTACCCAGCACATAGTAGGTACTTGATAAATGACTGCTGGCATAAAGATGATTTCCTCACATATAAGCTGGAGCAACGGCTATATTACTCCATAACCCCCAAATCACCTTTTCTAGCTAAAAAGTTCAGTAGGCTGGTCGGTTAGCTCACTTGGGAGAACATGGTGCTGATAACACCAAGGTCATGGGTTCAGATCCCAGTACCAGCCAGCTGGGGAGAAAAAAAAAAAAGGTGCTAATGACATTATTGCAGACTCATAATTCTAACCTGAAAATATACATTTAAAAATATACAGCATTAGTGATGGCCATTTATCATTAACATGTTCAGTTTTATACATATTAAATGAAGAAACGGGAGACTAAAAAAAACACAATAAGGCCAGAACCATAAAAATGCTATTCAAGATTACAGGAAAATAAGGGAGTAGGGTGGGTAGGAAAGAAAGGACATGATTTTAAAGATTAGTAGTAAGAACAGAGAGATTTTCAAACTTTTTAAACTTTCATTATTTGGCAATAAGACACAAAATAAACGAACCATCAGATATTGATAAAATCATCAGGTAAATTCTGATACTTTTATACAGATGGCTTATTTAAGGTGAAGACAACATGGTTTTTTATTTCACTGGACAAAGTGAACTGCTAACATCCCATGAACTATATCAAGTTTGCTTCATTTCTCTTATTGACTGTTCAACAAAGAAATCTGTCTTGAGTTTGATGATGTCCCACATGTTACTGTGACTAATCCCCAACCATTTTTATTTACAGTGTTCAGAATGAGTTTCTATGACAATCCCGTGCCATTTTAAAAATGTTACACACATATTTTCTGCTTTTTTGAAAATAATTACAGAACAACTCATTTGTTCTGCACTCTATACGAAGAAAAGCACCCATATTAATAGCTGTAGAAACAGATTTCACTTTCAGATTAAACAACAAGCAGATATAACAGAGAACAAAAAAAGTCCCACATACACTGTTTGGACCACCAGATTTTTGTTGTTGCTTTTTGTTATTTCATTTATCAGACATGTAACAGTTCTTCTCTGTCCTATAACCACTCACACACACTTTCCCAAAGACCCTCACCACTTCTCCATTAATGCACTCACACACACACACATAAGATCCCTTACATGCTTTCTGTCTCAATGTAATACGTATTGGCTTTCTTTTAACGGGACCAAAAAGGCAAAGCAGCCTGAGACCTCTGACAATTTAAAATCCACTTCAGTGTAAAAGTCGCAAGATTGCTAACTTTCTTCTGAGAGAAAGCAAAATAGGGAATTCAGGTGGCTATGCTACTTGGACCTGGCCGTGTTTTAGGAACCACTATCAAATGCCAAATGAATTCACTACTGCTTTCCAAGCCTTCCCTTCCTTTCTGTTTTCCACTCTCTCATGCTCCTGCTGTTTAGTTTTCCTATAACTCTATTTGTTTTATATTTCAGCATTGCTAGAAGGATGTCCTTAAAAAAAAAAAAAAGAAATAGAACTTTTCTGTGCACCACCAGCTTTTGGGAGGAAAACATGCTACAGAGAAGAACTATTAAATAACAGAAAGCACCTGCATCCTCTTCTGTGTCAGCTTAGGTTTTCTTTACATTTACATAGATATTTTTGATATAAGAAAACAAAAAATATAACACTTAGAGTCAAATGACAGAATTCCTCAACATTCACCAATTACACTGTAAAAAAAGGTAATATAAACAACTGGTTCTACAAACGTTTAAAACTTTGTACGGGATATTAGCCAAAAGGACTCTAATTTAAAAGTATCAAATGCTTTAATATCTTAATTTCTGAGGAAATTACATCTGAGATGGCATCAACTCATCTCATAGGATTTTCTTCAGTTTTGCATCTTTGGAACCTAGAGGTAGTAAGTTCTCAAAACATGTTTGCCAATGACTTGGTAGAGTTTGTCAATAAAGGCAACCAAAACAGATATTCTATGCCAATACCAACCAAAGAGCATCCACCTTTATGCACATGGTAACAGGCTACAAACTGCTCTCCAGTTAGCACAAGAATTTTCCATCTCCATAGCTCCTGGGATGCATTGACTTAGTTTCCTTAACTGTAAAATGAAGATTTGAACTTCTCACACTCCTTCCAGGTAGGAAACTCTGAATCTAATACCAAAACAGAAAAAACTCTAGTTTCTCACTACTCTTTGAATTTCAGAGAAAACAATGGCTTTCAGCATTCCTTTACACTTCTAGAGGACACTTTTTATTCCATCCATAAATTCAGAAGCAGAGCTTGGATTCTGATATACTGGGAAACACCTTAGACATAAAAACAGATCATAAAAGGGGATGACCTAGTTATTAATCTTAACCACTCAGCAAGCAAGTATACTTGGACAAGTTACTCAACCTCTCTGCTTCCTCATGTGCATAAAGGCAATTATGAAAGCTCCCCTACCCCAAATTTAAGGTTTATGTTAAGAGCTAATAAATAATGTATAAGAAAAGATAATTTAAATATAGGAGTTCAAGAGCACAAGTCTGGAATCTGAGGGATTCAGCCTGAATGCTGCCTTTGCCACTTCTTACTGAGGTGTGACCTTAGGTGTGTTACTAATGCCCTCTGAATCTTTGTTTCCTAAATAACAGGAGTAACCCACAGCAAAAGTCAACTACAATCTCTACTCCCCCACATCACCACCGACCAATGTGTTTAAAGAGTTTGTAACAGAGTGCTGTATTACAAAGCAAAACCAACTGTTAAAACTAGTCTGTCCTCACTTTTAAACTAGGGGATTTGGTAGTAAACAGACAAGAAAGTGAATCCACGTTCCATTCCAGTCCGTCTAACAAGGCTTCACTTACTCATCATTCTCCCCAACCCCAGCACCTCTAAGGCTCAACTGCAAATAAAGTAAAAAGCTATGCATAATCAGTCTTTACATAGCAAAACTGAAAATGTCTCTCATTGAAGAATTACAAAGCTTTCTGTCTGAAACCTCTGACCTTTCTGGAGAAATCAGAGTCACTGTAGTATAAAAATGTAGGTGGCAAAAGTACAAAGGGTTACATTTATCCATTTTGCATGTCGTCTTTACGGCAAATATCTTTAGAACAATTACTTCTTCAATCCTAACATTTCAGACTGCAATATCCTCATTCTCCAAAGAACTGTATATATATCCTGGGCCCAATGAGATGGCACATTTTGTTACTATTTATTCCCACTTCACTTTACTCTAAAATACATGAATTCCAAAACCTTTTTTAAAAATAAGATTTTTGTCTAATACAGTGAGTAAGGTGAGAAAATAATAAAAGCTCATTTAATTTTTTTTTTTTTAAAGCCACTGTAATTGTTCATTGGGTGTGGGCAGGGGAGAGACTTCCAAAATTACAGTTAAAAAAAAAAAGAAGAAGAAAGAAATCTTAATAAAAGTCCTTGTCACATATTAAGAGACCATACAATAAACATACTGCAATGATTATCTTTCCCTGACAGGAATGTACAATAGTTACGCTGTTGTACAGTATTGCTACAAAGAGTTCATTCTCAGAAGTTACTTGAAACTACTCTACAAAAGAGAACCTCTCGCATTTGGGGGGGGGCAGGGGCAACTAAATGAATCCATGAGAAACTTTAGTAACTTAGTAATTTTTACATGATAGGCATCCATGCAAAAATCTTGTCTTACAAAGATGCAAACATCTCTTATGCAAACAAGCTTTTGCTGAATTCTTATCTAGAATCCTTGCTTCATCTTAAACATTTGTAACCCAGTTATCTTTAACTTCCAATTAGTGTCGACAACATGTTTTCAGGTACAAAATTTTCTATATTTTAATATGTAATATTATTTATACAGTACATTCGGCATAAAAGATCCTTACAATTTTCATCGCTGATCTGCTATTTTATCTGAGCCTGCACAACTCTGTTTAGTAATATGCTACAGAGGTTAACATGCAGATACACAATCTCTTAATTACTTATTCTATAGTAAGCCCTTTAAGCATCTCCATCTCTCATTCATTTGGAATGTTAAAAAATGCCACGAAGAAGGGCTTGATGTCATCTCAACACTGAAATCCATCTGTCTATAGGCCTCCTTCGACTTTACTCCTGCAGCCAACATTTTCACGAAACTTGATGAGAATTCGTCAACCTAAGGACTTGTAATGTCAGCTCCTTTGAAAGGCAATGGAACATTTGAAAGTGACAATGATGGGTATGTACAGTATTTATTCTCCTGTATGTACAGTATTCATTTTATGTAGGAGCTTTAAATTAAATAACTGATCTCTTTAAGATTAACATACACAGAAATGTAAATGCTTCCGACAGTAGAAGGGGAAAGAGGCAAGCACATTATCAACACAGAAGAGATGGCTTTGGATTTTTGACATTAAGTAATATGTCTCTAATTTGAAAATTAAATGAAGATTGACATTGTAACACCACAGTTCCTATTATCCACTGACGAATACCTTTCCCTACCAAAAATTACCACTCACATCAAGCAATATGACTCACCACAGATACATCTTCTCCAACAGCATGAGTGCAATGCACTACCCAATCATGGGCTGGCAAAATTACAAAAGGAAATAAAATCACCCAAACCATGGCAACAAAGACAACAGCCTGACAATGGCAGATGCTACACAGACATTCATATAAAATTTTACATAGTATTCATTTTTAAAATCTTTTAATTCCACTTCAATTTTTTAACCCATAGAGCATTTCAAAAATAGCCATTAAATATTTTATATGAATATAATGTATTCTTAAAACTGTCTGTCTGGAAACTCAAAGGTTATTCAGGACTACCATAAGCACTTATCAGAGGCATAAAAAAGGTTATCTGTTTCAGCTATACTAGGTGGGTTTTACTTTATTTTCAGCTGAATGTATGCCTAAATAATAGAGTCAGGGAAGACCTATTAGAAGATGATATTTAATCTAAAATCTAATAAAAAGGAGTCAGGCAGCATAAAACTAAATGCAATGGTCAATGGAGTATCAGTCTTTTTCTTTTTTTAATTCTAATTCTCTTTTGTTTCCAATTTAATCACATTTATTCACACACCTCAGTTTTCCCTTTCCAGCATAACTGATACTCTGCAACCCTAACTTTAAGACTTACTAATATTTCTTAAAAAGAAAGTTATATTTCAATTTTATTCAGTACAAATCCTGTTCAGCAGTTTATTTTTTAAACAAACCTTAGAAGAATATGTATAATGAATTCATGTAGTAGAAACTGTGTTTATTAGTCATTTTTTTTCTATGTACAATTATAAAATTCATGTTGAACAAGGCTCTGAGTTTTTGCACTGAAGTCATTAAGAACTGATCTTGTCTAAGATTAAGGAAATGAAAATAAGGCGTAGTCATTTAAGGGCATTAAGATGAAATCTGTCCCCATTTAAAATTTTTTTCCTTTCTATTTTACATTTTTAAAAAACATTTAAACTAATAAAATTCCACCCTTTTCTCACACATTTTTCATTTTTATTTTTTAAATAATTAAACACGAGTCCACAACTAAAGGATCTTTTAAGAGCAAAGTAAATTTTAAATCATAAAATCTAATCATTAAGTCAGAAATATATATTTCTTGTGCATATAAAAATCTGTACAGTAAGATATTACATGGAATTTGATTTTTAAAATAATACTTGCTTTAATACTCAATGGCTTCTCAAGACATCCAGAACCTATTAATCTAACTTTATCCTACAAGGAAAAAAAAAACCTTAAACCTGTGTCATAATGCTTCTATTCACTAAACTTCAACATTTTAAAAACAAAAAAGAGAAAGTCCAGATTTTTGACCCCAGCACTGACAAGCATGAAACCACTTCTCTCTTCCCTAACCAAGTGTGTCCTCATTCTGTCGCTAATATCTGAACTCAACAGTAAAATATCTCCATGGGAAGGTTTTGGATTTTGACTTTGTACTTCCCCTTTGATTCAAGGTAGGCGTGTGATACCATTTAAATGACATCTAACCCCAGACAATATGATGTTAAAAAATAATATAAAATGGACTTGAATTTTCTAAGAGCACAGGATTTGAAGTCAGGACACCTGGGTTTGAATCTCGCCCTGTGCAAGTAACTTGGCCACTCTGAGACTCTATTCTCATGTATTCAAATGAAAAGAATATTACTTATAATTCTGCTAAAAAGAAAGAAGAAAAGAAACAGCAAGCTACAATATATGGTAAAAACAGTACGGTGCCTGCTACAGAATAGAAACTCAATAAAAGTTATTTCACTTCTTTCCTTCCTTTCTCCCATCCACCTCCTTTTCTCTACTCTCAATTGGTCTAGGTCCAAAATACCTAACACCAGGAAAGGATTAGAAAGACAAGAGGAATAAACGCAGAGTTCTCAGACAAAGAACTTTAAAGCTCTTCCCCTTCATTCTCCAGTTATGATCATACTAATCAGTTCTGGGTTTAGGGTTAGCAACATATTACATTTTAAAGACAACCAAGATTTGTGAAAATACATTACACGAATGAACTTCTTTCTCTCAATTTTATCTTATTTAACTTGTTTTGCAAAATATGTCCTCTGCTACAGAGTTGCTGTAATTTGTCATTTGTTGGGCTTATCATCTTTGCCTCATAAGACATGTTTATTTAACTAGAACATTAACGGGAGGAGTAATTCCATTAGACAAAATATGCTTTTACACTGTGGAATTATCATAACAGAACATGAGGAATGGTTTTCTAATATTTGAGGGAAACCCAAGGGAAAAAGTCACTTCTGCATAAGCAGCAGCTAGAGAATTCTATTAAGTTCAGGGCCACCAAAGTTTGGATCAATAATGTGTATTTTACAGTTAGCTTAGTGGGAAAGAGCCAAAAATGTTGACAAAACTGAGCTACCACTTTAAAAAGCAAAATGGTAAAAATAATATCAGCATAGCTTCTTTCCCAAGGTTATGTGTACCACAATGTTCCTAACTGGACTCCTAAACTCTAAAAAGAATTTTTGCAAAACTTTTCTTTCCAAAAATTCACATAGAAACTCCCAAAGCTCCAAATAGTATCTTAATCTGAAACAAGCTATGAAAAAATTGTGGGAAGATGGATTATAAAATTCTCCACTTGATATCTTTCTACCCAAGATCCCTTTAGTCATTACTTAAATCAAAACACTTCTAGAGCATCTCCATTTGTGATTAAGTTCACGGTTCTGTGTTTCTCTGAATAAAGGATGCCAGTTCACTTATTCTCTTCCTCATCCACCTGACTTCTTCCTTCCCCTACCTACCTTCCAAGAATTTACAATTTATACTATATTTAAAAACAAACTCTAACCTCTAAACAACTATGGGGAAATTATTGCTGAAATGGCAATAAACCAGGCTTCCAGCACATTCACTGAACTCAATCTGTATTTTATGTTTTTTCTTCTACTCTAATCCTTAAAATTGTTTTCAATAATCTATATTGACATTTGTAAGCAATTAGAATTGTTGCTGCTTCTGTGCAAGATTTTAAAAGCCGGCGGGCTGTTCTGTGTCCTCTGGAAGCAGCTTGAAGCCTTAACCAAGTGAAACACCCAGTCCTACTGTGTACAGCAGTGACCACAACAAAGGCTGTGGTTTCTCCCACACTAGCCTTAAATAGGTTTAAATTAATGCTATTCATCACTGGGTGGAAAAGAAGACAAGGCAAATCCAAGCCAGCAGCATTGGGAAATTTTCTAACCAACAGACTCCAAACCTCTTAGCCATAAATGAACTGACTTCCATTCAAAGGTTTACTCTGGAAAAACTATTTCTCCTTATTTCTATACACTCCCTACCTTTGAACTTCCATCTTTTTCACTACATTCTGAAAAGGGATTTTGTTACTACATTCTAGATAAAGGATATTGTTACTACCCTCAAGTTACACAGAAAACACTCAAGGATATAAAAGCCCAAGTTTATTGACTGCTAGTGCCATCTCCTTTGAAGAATTAAAAGATAAATAAAAATTTCTAAAAATGTGTGCATAGACCAGTAATTCACAGGAGATCAGTCAGCAACAAAATCTACCTTGAATTTAGTATAGAGTTAAAATTTGAGATAGGGTGGTCCTTACTCTATTAATTTGAAATATCACTTTTTCCAAACACACTTTTTATTAGAAATCATAGGAATTAACTGCACAACTTTCTACTAGGGAGTTTATTAAAGTACTGAATAAGTTTAATTACATAATGTATATATAGTCCTAGACTTAAGCAGAAACACACATACATACATATCCGCTCACAGTATATACTGAATATATTTTAGACATGCAATACTGCCTCAAACTAATGTGATAAATCACCTAAAAATTAAGAAATTATCATAATTAATTTGGCATAAAATTATAAACTAACAATCTAACATGATTCGTTTAAAAATTTTTATAATTATTCTACGTGCACTGATAAACTTAAATGTATAGTTATGCTGTATTCAAAATACCAGCTTTTTTAAAAAAGAAATCATTCCCGCTGCTCAAACTGCTCTGTGTGCAGCAGCCTGAATGTACACACACATGCACACGAAGCATACGCACACTCATGCACAGACACTCCTAATCTTACACCTGCTCTGAAGCAGTAGGAAGTGAATTCTCAATCTGTCAACATGACCATCTGGTCTATCTGCATATCACAGCTTTCTCTATTACTATATGAAGGAATGGCAATCATGGAGCCAAAATAAAACTAAAATGCACCTGAATGGGAGTATTTCTCTTTTGGATGAAATGGAAGAATGCAGAGCAAAACTAGCAGTAATCTAAATAATTTAAAATGAGCATTCAGGACAGCATAATTAAGTGAACAATATGGTACAAGTAATTTGGTAATCAGTAATACTCTTGTACAGGTTTACAGGACAGGTACCAAGCTTCCGAGACACTGAAACAGCTCTTTCAGTGAGAGACGGGAACTTTGCTGTTCCTGGTCCAAACAAAATTAAGTAAAGGTAGTAATGGGGGTAGCATAGAAGCAATCAGTTAAAAAAAAAAAAAAAAAGTAACTATTGCACCAAAAGATTAATGTGCAAAAGTGTTCACTTTCTACCTTAAAACTAACAAGCTCTCATACTGCCATTAGGAAAATATCAATTTACTTTGTCACTGGCTAATTAACAATTACGGCAATCACCTGACAAATTTTGGTCACTTAGTCTTTCAAAGTAAATTTTAAAGCCACTAAAAATACTTCCAATCCTAGAAAATTCCTCATCTGAAAAAAGTTAAGATGGCTCATTGTGTTTTACCTTTTGGGCCTAATGCCACTAGAAAATTAGTGAAGGCCTTAGTTTAATTAAAAATAATTCCATTTGTTTAATTTTAGTTTTTAAATGTCTCTACACAGCTGCCTCAGAGCTTTTATTCTACCCCACAGCAGGTAATAACTATCAAATATAAATCACGACACTGTCATTGTATGGCCTAAATACAGCAACCTACCTCTGTCCAAGAGATGAGTCCTTAAAAAGTCTAACCACTTACAAAATTTAACTAATTCAATTGAGAATCTTTCTAGAATCTGATTACATTACCAGAAGTTATACAGAAGCAGTTTTAAAAAAAAAAAAAAAAAAAAAAAAACGCTCCAGAAAGTTCTCGGTTGAGTGCCTACTAATGAACAAAGGTTAACTTTATCTAAAAGGTCAAATGCCTGGTGGCTAAGGTTATGACCTTAACAACTTAAATTGTGACCTTGCCACGTGCCGGGTATATTGTAGATTCTGATACAGATCATCTGGTAAAGACTGGTCATAAATTAGCTTTACTGTTACACGCCCACAAAGAAAACCATTTGCCACAATACCATAATATCTCCAAGTGGTCATATGATACATGGAAAGGACAACTCAAACAGAGACCAACTTAAAGGCATAAAATGGTTTTGTTCTTTTATACTTTTAAAGAGATGAAATTCTCAGGCTTATGGAACCACTCTGATTCACTGTACTTGTTACTGTTTATCTGCCACAAAATTCACAGTTCTAATGCCACTGAATTTAGAGGAAAAAAAAATGGAATGTAGTTTATGTATTGTATTTTAGCACTTCAGTAAGTCTTAGAATGTCACCTCCGCTTTTAAAAAATTATTGCTTCTGCATATGCTTCCAGTATTTACATGTATGTTCTAAGATTTCAACTTCCAAAGAAGAGGCCAATGCACGAAGCAATAATTATTGTATACATTTTTAGAAGGAAAAGAAGATCTCATTTCTGTGGCCACGTAGAAAAAAATAAGGCATTTTGGCAGGAAAAAAAATACAACATTTTAAAAGAAAGAGAGAAAAAAAACACACACTATAGGTGAAAAGGCCACAATGGTTTTGGCATGTATCTCCAAGCACGTTTCAGAGTCGCTGCCTCCTGCCAATACTGGCAAGTTCTCAAAACTTTTAAGGAGGTAAAAACATTGTTTAGTGTTTACAAATCTTCAGTATTATAACAGATGCTTGTCAAATCAGTCGTATGTAAGTTGACCAATCTACCTCATATTTGTACTGGCAGCTTCTCTTTCACAAATAACAGGTCTCTAAATCTCTTAAATCGAATTTGAAATATTTTCAGACAAAAGGCCCTTAATATTTTCTTTTGCAGTCCTCCTGTGGCGCGCACAGAGAAGCAGCCATTACTGCGGTCCTGTGAAAACCAATGGCCAAACACTTGGCTGGCATTCAGGCATAACAAAGGATTCTGGGATACATCAGAAAAACCAAACCAAAAGGTAGTCTGATCCAGGTTGCTGTCAATAAATCTTTCATAAGCAATAAGGATGCTCACTCTCCTAAGCAACCTTCTAAATGCCATTTTACCAACATAACCCTTTCAGGTATTGCGACAACCAACAATTGTTAGTTCAAGGATTTGGAGCAAGAGCATAATAATAAATCATCAACAACAAAACAGAATTCATGCAATGGGAATAGCTAGAAAGGTTGCATTTCTTTAATCCTAAGGGAAATGTTTAAGTCAAAAATTCAGAATAGATACTGCTCACAGAGAAAAGCTTCACAGATATTTCATTTTGATATTATCTTGTAAAGAAGCAAACATCACGGTCTGCATCACCTATTGGCACCCTCAAGTTTCTATGTCGGTCAATTAAAGCATTCATTATAATTTATAATTTATTTTTCTAACAAGAGTTTAAAGAGCGCTCCTTGAAAGCACTTGTAACACCCATATTTTTTGCACCTTGCCTCACTTACGTATACAAATAAATTAAAAAATTTTTAACTTTGCTTTTTTCAATAGGCAAAACAAATGAACGACAGGGTTAAAAGGGAGTTAAGGGAGGGCTACTTGCTCCTGTTTAGAGGTCATTTGAGAGGTGTTGCTTTCTCATTTATGCTATCCAGAACTGGCTAGAGCAACAGGCACTTATAATTAAGTATACATTTTCAAAAACCCAAATATTTGAAACACTTACAGATCACATCCTCTAAAATACTCATCTATCCCCTGCCAACAGAATGCAAATGATTATGTGACATGCTTGCAAAGTTAATTTCTCCAGTTTCTTATATAAGGACAGATGGATAACAAAAGTTCTCTTTCTAAAATATATATGGAGAGAAATGATAGAGAATAGACTATCAGCTGACTTCTTTTTTAAAAAAGCCAACATTTTTAGAATTAAAAATGTTTTGCAAAACAGTGCAGTGTTGATTTTACAGGTTACATCTTCTCTCTCCTTTGTGGAAAAAAATAGATAAATACATGAACCCCAACACAACCTACTGGTAGGACTCCACAACCTTCTTTCTTCCATCTGGCTCAAGGAACAGCCATGAAGGTAATCTAGCAAGACCAATGTGTACATATAAAAGTCAACATGTTACACAAGACCTGAGCTTTCACATAACACAATGAGCCTTTTGTCTAAAACAAGACGAAAGGAACAAAGTAAAAATGCATTATTTTATCCAGTTCTCAATAGTTTTATCCTAAATGCTACTCGAAATGCTGAAACATGCATGGATAAAACATGCCTTAAAAGAACAATAAAGAACTTTATAATAAATCAAAGCAACTCACTACGTAAACTACCAATAATGATTTCTCAATGTGTTCATGCACTTTACAGGTTGGCTATTTTTAACATTAACCTCTCCATCAATTACTTAAGCAGCTGAATTTTCTGTTTCCCTTAGCTATCTGAGACAACACTACAAATTCTTAAATACAAAACTACTAAGTTTGTGTATTAACGTGATTATTTTTCTTTCATAAATTATCAGCAATTTGATAGTAATCTTACCTCCAATGTCTTAATTGGCAGGGGGTTGAAGAGGCCCCAGTAGGTTAAAAAAATCCCAGCAGAAAAGCAGCTAAAAATATTGCCTCACTACCAAACTAAATGTTTTTTAACTAGATCATCTGCCAGTTAAAATATATTCTTCATAACAGGGGTTTTCACAAGGCTTCTCTCACCCCTCATCAAAACAATGTGATTAAAACACCACCAACAACTTTGATAACACAACTTACCAAAAGAACTAAACTTCGTGAGAATTCTCTCAAAGCTATGCTTTTCCACCTGAATGAAGGTGGTACCTCAGACACAGAGGATCTGGGCTGTTCTGACTTTGGTCTATCTTCAAAACCACCCTGGCTTTATGTACGTGTCCTGCAACTCGGGAAGTTCAGGAATGATTCGGCACACACAGAGGCCATCAGGAAGGAAACACACACAAGAAAGTGGAAGGAATTCTCACCACAGCACTTACCTGCTGCATGCACAAAGTATGCCAAATATAAATCGAGTTCCTTAACAGAAACCCCTATGTGATGGGGTTGGACACAGAGCCCTGGATTAGAGCATTGCGGGGACTTTACAAGGCGCTCGCCATCAGTACTTTCCAGAGGAATACCTTTAAACAGAATCACCATAACAAGGTCCAACCTCCAGACTTTATCTGCCTGGCGGAGGCAGTCAATTCTTCGCATCTTGCCTTTCTGGTCGGGGTTGGAAAGAACACAACATGGAGGTTTTTTCCCTGTAACTGTAAGAACAAAATCCTCTCGATACTCAGGTCGGATATCTTTCCGTAACTTTGCCAGAAGTCGAGATGCCCACTTCTGTTTGACCTCTGGTTTTTCACTTAGCAATTCATCCTTCACAGCTCTCTCTTCTTCTTTTGACATACGCTTTTCATGTTTTTTGAAGTATTTTCGTTTTCGGGCCTGCAGGTTGAACCATGTGTAGGCGAAGGCTCGGACGTGGGGCAGAAGTGCTTCAATGAAAGGATGAAATTCATCCTAGGGAAATGAATGCAAACAAAAATATGAATGTGATGTCAACAAAAGAAAACAACTTTTCTTCAGATATGGTCACCTTAAAAAAAATTCCTTGTTTCATTTGAGATTTGATTCAGGCATTACATTACCAAAATCATACACAGAATCCCTACGGGAAGAGGGGGATTGGGGTGGAAGACCACCACTATTGTTTCTCACAATCTGAAGGAAAAAAATTCCTAAAAATTAAAAAATGTTTTGATATGGTCACCAAAGCGCACCAGCTTCTACTGTTGGGCCTAGTTCCCAAATCCTATAGATAGTACACGAAATTTATCTAAATGCTTATAACGATATATATCTTAACTCTTATTTCAAGGAAAGCATATCTAATTTTGTTCCAGCCTTGACCTCATCACTTGTAGGACAGCCAGGGTCCGGCAGCCAGATTGGCAAATCCTAAACATTTAGATGCCAGTCAATGTTTATGGAAGTCTAGGAGCAAAAATCATCTCCACAATCAATGAAAACAAAGGCTTTCCCTCTAAAAATATTGCATGTAGACTATAACATGTTCATTATTTATTTTGATAATATCTTAAATTTATCTCAAATATTACAGTTGCACATAATTTTTTTAACCAAAAACTTAAAAAAATAAATTGACAGGTCCATATACAAAAGAAGAGATGAATTTGATATTTGGTGAGTTACAATAAAAGATCTATGCCCAAGACATAATTGCTGATACTATGGGAATGAAACAGAAAAGAAAAAAATGGAAAAAAACAAAGAAAAGCATACATGCCAGAAAGTCAATAGAGTGCGTCACTGTGACAACACTGTTGCAACTAAATGCATTTAATTTGCTGATATGATTGTGAAATGCCTTCAGTAATAATCATCCCCAAAAAACAGATTTTTTAATTTTTGAAAATAATTTTTCAGGCTTTTTCTCACAGGGAAACGGGGAACCTAGTATACTTAATGTTTACGAGACTCCAGGAGACCCTTCATGGTTGCCTCTTAAAATTCAGATAATTTGAAAATATAATAGAATTTAAAACATTTAAATTTTTATTCCTGTTTTACTTAAAATGTTTGATTCTTATACATGACATTTTCTTAGAAAATATAAAAATAAAAATAAAGAAAAAATTAAACAGTAACCTCTGCAAGGCTTTCGGAGCACATCTAACTTTTGATTAACTAATCCACACTAATCTTACGTAACTTCTTTCTGCCACATAACCTCCCTCCAGAAAAAAACAGATAAATTATTTACTTTCAAATAAATTAGGATAAAAAACCCAGAGCTATTTAATGTTTTTTAAAAGGGTATACAGGACCGATGAATATTACAGAATTCATTATTTTTTGTTATGTTCATCTAAATACGTACTTTGGAGACACAAGTAACTGTAATGCTCAAAATATTATTACTATTAAAGCAAGTATTAAAATTTTTAATGTTCAAATGTAAAGAGAGAAGGTAAAATTCATAAAATATTTTAATAGTCAAGTCTGTTAAAATGTTGCAAATTATAACCAGTCATCTAAACACTGTATATAATTGGTTTTTTAAAAGTGTATATTAATATAGTATATAATAAATCACTTCAATAATTAACATTTATTTTTTCCCCTCTAAGCAAACATCAGTCTCAGTGTTTCAAGTTTAGCTTTGAAAACTGCTCTTTTTCAATAAAAGAATCCAGAAAAGAAGTAGTCAGCTTTTGTAACGTGTGCATTCTTTAAGCGGAGGGAGAACAGAGAAAAATACAAGAATTATATTATTCTTTACCATAAAACATTAGCATTTTTAAAATTTCTGATGTTTCAGAATCTTTCTTATTTCCATACTTTAGAAGAGAGAAATAGGGGGCAAGTCACAGTTTATCTACTAAGGGATACGCCAAACCACAAAGCATTTAAACATTACTAAATTCTGAGCTCATTCTTAAAATGCTCTAAAATACTTAAATTTTAGTTTTGAAATAGTCTTTTACATTGACTGATTTTCTTATATACACAGGACATGCTGGGAACCAAGGATCTGTGGTACTATGCAAAGAACTCTTGGAGTCTACCTTTACAAAGTGAGCTTTCACCAAAAGGAGGATTTCATTTTAAAGTCTCAGCCCCATTTTATAATGCAAATAATAATTTAGCTCCAAATAATTCATATCTATGTTAAAATGTTGTTATTTAAAAGTTTTATTAATGATAATAAATATTTTAAATAAACATACTAACAAGGCATTTTAAGTGTTCGAAAATACTCCCAATATGTTCTCAAAATACTGCGAACAGCGTTTATTCGTGTTCTAAAGAATTCTGTTTACCTGCCAACCAAATGCCCATATATCTCATGATAAAATCCTTAAACAAGGCCAACTATGTCAACTAGACATTAAGAATAATCCAAGTCCCCAATTTTGCATCAAAAGTATTTACAACTTATTACTCCCTAAAGGTTTCAAGAATGTACCAATAAAAGAGCACAATATTTTGTATAACTTCACTCACATGCACAGTTAAAGTGCTAGTTAATTTTTTAAAATGTATCTTTCTCAACTCATGATTAGAAATAATCCAGAACATCAAAAGTAAAGAATATCATTAGCTGGCAGGAAATGTCTAGAGAGAGCATAAATGATTACTCTTAAAAAAAAAAAAAATAGCATGCCCTTATAAATCATGTTGCTGAACATATCGCCATAAGCTATGTAAAAAGAGAAAACAAAGAATATTTTACATACACACTTCGTGAGAAAGTTACAGGCCACCAATAAAAACAAACCTGAAAACCTGTGTTACTTTGAATCAGCACCTTAAACGATCTGTTTGAAAGTAAGCCAAATTTATGAATCACTGAATGCTGATATTTCTACAAACTGCTTCTTTTTAAAGGTTCACCTATATATGGCCAGATACATAACTTGGTTATGATATGCTCATCCTGGATTAATATATCTGGCATTTTCCCGGTAAAGTTTTTTTAAATTACATACAAGTAAATAGAGTTTACTCTTTCATGAGTACTTTTATCACTGTGCTTACTGGATTTTATTTTATTTTTTTTTAGTGAGCAATAAACTACCTAAGTTTTTCTTTCCAAAACTGACTCTAAAGCATTATAAATATTCCGGCAAGTTAAATAAATTGTAAATCAATTTTAAAAAGAAGAACCCATAAAATATACGAGCCCTCATTCACTATTTATTGTACATTTTCTTCACAAACTGTTAGACTAAATAAGCATTTCTCTTAGTGGTGTTTCCAGAAGAAGGCCTAGTGAATGCATCAATCAACGCTGTCAAATATGTAGGAAGAAAAAAAAACTCTCTTAATGTGATAATAGCTCAGAACCAAGAGAAGCCAACTTTGTTAAATACCTATGTCCTTGGCCTGCATGGATACACAAGTATCCTCATATATGCACAATCCCATAATATAAACTTATCTTCTCAGAACTCACTTGAGAAGACCCTAAAGTATCTGTTCGGTTCCTTTCCCTCTATTGCAGCACACTGGTATTATGTACAAGTTCTATGTGTTGCTAACTTTCCCCAGCCAGAACTTCAGCCTTCCAATCTCAGCATTTTCACTGTAGTCGGTAATTCATTCAAATTATCTTACACTTTGCATCTTATCCATATGCAATTGTGAACCTTGCCAGAAGTGGTTGGAAAAGTTTCACTCCGTACTTCCACAAGTTACCAAAATAGGAACTTTGGAAGTTTGTTAGGGGGGAAAAAAACTTTTACAATAACTAAAAGCAACTGCTACCCATTATTAATGTTAGGCCTAAATCCCAAACAGACCATTTCAACATAAAAGATGCATTTAAGAGTCCTCTAACATCAAATAGCCGGTATTATTACTGCTGGATATTGCAATGAGAAGGGATGTCATGTGGGAAATGAATCGGGAATCTAGAGAGGAGAGAGAAAACAACTGATACATTTTAGCTTTCCAGAAAGTATTACGGTTAAACCGTTATCTCCTGCTAAATGAAGGCCAGTAGTAGCAGCAGGTTTTTTAAGGGAGTGGTGAATAAACATTTTATTTGACGCATTTAACTTCATGTAGGTGATGAATGGTCAGATCCCAATGTACCAAAGCAGTATGAAAGCTCACACTTAAAAAAAAAAAAAAATAGCGCAAAATTACTTGACTTTATGCCTTTTAGTCAAAGAAAATTAGTAATATCTTCAAAAGAGACCAGATTTGGAGCCGCGAAGTAGCAACATTCTGCCTGGGGTGGTGCAGACAAGGGAGGGATGGACAGGGAGGGCACGGAAAGGAGGGGCAGTGGGGCGCGACAGCCCCACGCTCCGAGTTGAATCGGAAGGGAAAAGTTGCCCCCGTCCTGCGCGCGGAGCGGCCGGAGTTGCGCGGTGGAGGCGGCTGCGGCGGCGGCGGGGGGAGCTGCGTCCTGCCCGGGCCGCCGCTCGGGTTCGCGGCCGGGAGCCCAACTCCGCCCGGCGCTCCGCGGCCCGCGGCCTCCGCCGCTCTGCGCAGCGTGGGCTCGTCCAGACCCCGAAACTTTCACTCAGGGGAAGCGAGCGGGCCACCGGCGAGCGGCGAGGACGCAGGCTCCACCTGGCCGGCATGGGGGGACGCGCGTCCCCGCAGCCCCGCTCCGCCGAGGGCTCGCCGCCGCCCGCCCGCGTTCGAGGGGCGCTGTCCCGGCCGGGGCCAGGACGGCGGCCCGCGTCCCTCCCGCGGCCGGACCCCGCAGGCTGACAAACAATAAACAAAAGTAAGAGTTTGGGGAGGCGGCGGGGGGCTGCGGCGGCGCGGGGCTCCGGGGAGCGGGCCGCGGGCGCAGGCACCCGAGGGTTCCCGGCACACGGGGGCTGCGGCTGCCCCGGGCGTGTGGGGTGCGCGGCGGACTCCGTGGGCGGCCCCTCCCCGGGCGCCGCGGAACTACAGGAACACTGCCCTCCGCAGCAGAAACGCTGAGTCCAGATTTCAGCGTGTCATGGGCTGCAACCCCGCCGAAACACGTGCGGGGCGTCCGAAAACGCCGCCGTTCCGCAGTCCGTCGCCCCGATATTAATTAACGCATTAATAAGAGGGCGCCATTAGCCATGTGCCCACACAAATGGCCGTGCAAGAGGAATGCACCCGCATGGAAACAAAGTTACTTTCTTAAAGCAGTATTTCTCCCCCCCACGGGCACACGCGCGCACACACAGAGAAACACGCGTAGACACGGGCACACACCGAGACACATGTCCGGGGCCCAGCCGGCGCGGCAGTCCCCGGTGCCCCCTGCCCAGCCGCAGACCTGCCCCCGCCACCCCGACCCCCTCACCCCTCCGCATCCCAACAGCTGCTTACCTGGGTGAGACAGAGCGGAGAATACATAACTGCCGGGCGGTGGGGTGTGCGTGTGCGTCTGGGTGTGCGGTTTGGAGGTGTGCGTGAGTGTGGGTGAGAGAGGAGGAGGGGGGGAGAGAGAGAGAGAGAAGGGGGGAGAAAAAAAATCAAGCCTGCTTCTTGCGTTCACATTTCCAACTCGGCTCAACTGCAGCCAGCCAGCGCTATTGCCGCTCCATGAGCTGAACTTTAACCCCGCCTAGAGTTTCCCTACACTCCACTATACATGTCTACTGTACGCGGGCGTTAAAGGCATAGCGCACCCTTTCCCGCTCCCGCGCCGGCCCAGCCGGGCCCGCCAGCTGCCCGCAGCGCCCGCCGCCGCCTCCGCTCTGCACCTCACCGCACAGCCGCCGCCCGCTCGCGCCGCCGCCGCCGGGGGGAGGGGGCGTGGGGGAGGGGGCGGCTGCGGCGCCGCGCGGCCAGCCCGGTCCCCAGCCTCCGCGGCCGCTCGCGCTCGCTCGCCCGCTCGCTCGCTCCCTAGCTCTCTCCCTCGTTCGCTCGCTCGCTCGCCCGCCGCCTCGGGCCCCCGCCCCCCCGTCCCCGCTCAGCGCATTACTGGGTAACGCAGTGAGGAGCAGTTACAGTCTGTCCTCCCGGGCAGCTATAGGCTGCCACAGGATGTGCTTAAGCAAACAAAACTACTTTTCCTCGGCCCCATCCCCCCACCCCCGCCGCAGACCTTCGCGAACCTCGGTGGAGGACTTGGGCAACTTTGCCAGGTGGCCCTGCACCCCCCGGGCCACTGTGTGGACACGCCGAGAACCGCGGAGGCGGCCGGGCGGCACATTTGCATGTATGCAAATTTCTTTTAAAAATCGGACCTCCTAGGTAACTTTTTTTCCCCTCCGAAATGCGGTAAGGCTCAAAGCATTGTAATCTCTCCGGCGAGGCTTTCTGTGGGAATAGATTGGTCGGCAGCGGTAATTATGCACAAAATCCTGCAAACTTTGTGCAGCTTCAGTCCTATGGCATTCAGGAGCAGGGGTAGTGGGGAATCATTTCACACAGAAGATTCACCGGATTTGGGGCGGGGGGTCTGGAGAAAGGAAGGCGGAGATTAATGAGCGTTCTCCCTCCCAGGACTGTGAAACTGGTGGGTTTAAACACAGACGCCATACGAAAAGTTCTGTCACGTTCAGGAACAACAGTGGTTTAGCTGTGACATCTTTTTCTCTTTAGGAGGAAAAAAAAATGTGGAAGGGATGTCCCCTTAGGGTAGGAAGATATTCTGATCCACAAACGCGTGCCCATAACTGGACATAGGCTATCATTACCGTCCCTGTTCCCGGGACACCTCTGGAAGGGTGCCTTTTAAGAATCCCCTCTTTTTCCCTCCCCCAGGTAATAGTTCTTAAAATGAAAAAGAGCTTCCTGCAATTATTTTAGGTTTGCTAAAGTATTGTTTTGGCAGAAAAGGGGGGTGGTTTTTAGGGTTTGGCGAGTTGCCAATAAGCCTGCTTTTCCAGTTTTTTTAACCTCATATTTCTAGGTTCTCTGGGTGCGGGGGGGTGGTATACCTGCCTCCTCCAAATCCCCATCCCATCTTTTCCTTCTCCTTGTCCTCACTGTAGTTTGCAGCTTGCCGCATTGGCCAACCCTTCTCAAAATTCCAAAGGAATAGAAGAAGGTATCACGTTGAAAGACAATGGCACACAGACAGGGGAATATACTTGATGGAGGTGACATAGCTCGAGAGTCCCTGAAGAGAAGAAATTCCTATAGGAATGCCCACTCGGCAAATGAGGGTGAGTGATGTGTTAAGGCCACTCATTCAGACCTTTTCTTTTTCTTTCTTTTCTTTCTTTCTTTCTTTCTTTTTTTTTTTAAGTAAGGGGCAGGAAATAAGCTACTGGAGAAAGAGCAAAATAAAATCCTCTGAAATAATTCTACATCTGTCTAAAGTTATTTTATGCTTGTACTCTGGTTGCTTTATTGCTGAAATAGTTCCCGAATGCTCAAGAAACCATTCTCTCCCCCTCCTCCTGAATACCCTCGGAAATCTCTCAGATTATTTATTAAGGGGTGAGGGGAAATAATGACTTCAACCTTTAATGAGTCCCATTTTTCCAAACTAAGCAACTATTTTTCCTTGGTTCCTCTTGGATTTCAGTAGGGAGAGATGTCCTAAAAGCTAAGTCCAGTTACAGAGACAACATCCCTGGCCACGAAAACCTTTGCTGGGATCTATAACTTCAACGCGCTCCAAGTTTCCTCGATAGAAGTTTCTGGCTGACGGTCCCACCATGTAACTGAGGCACAGTGAGAAGTTATTGTTCTGAGTGTGTACTCTTGGGAAGCTCTCTTCCAGAGCAGATTAAAAATCATACTTTTGGTGTATTAAAAGATACGCTTCACATCTGCCTCTTTTCAAAACAGCAAAGATTCTTACTTTTGATTGAGTCTCAAGGAAGAAAAAAAGAATTTTTTTAAGGACTGGCACGTCGCCCTCTTTTTCCTTTTTTTTAAAAAGGGGGGAAATAATTTAATGCTGGTATTTCTACTTTAAAAACTTCTTTTGTTGCAGCAGTGGATGTGCCCGCGATTTCCAGCTTTCTGCGGTTAGCAATATTATCTTAAGTAACTTTTGGCGCCCTTCGTAAGACTTTTGGATATGGGACGATTGTTTGCGCCCTCTAGGCAAGGGCTGGATCCAAGTTCAGCACCAAAGCCCTTCACATCCGCTCCTGCTTTCTCTCCTATCTCCGCCAGCTCCCGCTCCCTCCCCCGCGGAGGGGGGAGGGGGTAGGCGGGGGAAACACTCCAAAGCAGAGTTCCAACTACAGCCTTTGGAAACAAGACTGAGAAAAATACAGTAGAAGAGTTACAGTTACAAAAAGGCTTCTGGTAACTTTCTCTCCAACAGGCATAAATTTAAACACACACACAAAGAAACAGATGTTCCTCAAAGGGCAGACTGGGGGCAAGAAACATTTCCAACTCTCTCCCCTCTTCCTAAGTTGCAAAAGTAAATCCTTGTCCAGAGTTCACAAAGATACTAAGACACTTGAGAGAGAGCAGGGATGGAGGTAGGAGGGAAGAAGGAAAGGAAAGGAAAGAGAGCAGTGTAGGAAACGCAGGTGAAGTAGGAAAACTAGTTTACTCCAATCATATAAATGACCCATTGTTAGGAAGGATAAACCCCTTATTGGAAATAACCACTCCAATCATTTATTTTGCAAGTGGTAGGAGGCTGCCTTGAAATGGGATTGTCTCTGCGCAAAGGAGGCTCCTGTCATGCTCTCTGCTATCCATATTCTTCCTGGCATAGAGCCCAGCCTTGCATTTACTGTGTTTTATTTGCAGAAACGTTACCTTGCCAGCTTTAGTGAAATCCTCTTTAGATATATAAATTACGTCAATAAGGTTTCACTTATATGTACATCTCAAATACCTCTCATTTTGGAGGTTACTTAATAGGGAGATCGTATTAATATGATTTAGATTTTAATGCCCAAAGCAGTGAAGATAGGACTGGGATTCATAAGTGACAACACCATTAGCTCTGTAGTTCTTACCAAGACTAACTTTATTAACCAGCATTTTACAACATTTTTCTTCTCTAGTTTTTGACCTGCTGGTCACTTGTGTGCAGATCTTTCTTATATGCATATAACCCGAAATTGAATCATATTGCTGAAGTGAGCATCCAAGTTAATTCTTACATCAAATTTCCAAGCCAGATTTGATTGGAAGGCCTAAAGCCTTGGGAAATAGCTCAATGGGAATTTAATCCAAAGAAAGGAAAGAGCCCATCTTATTTTCCATTCACTTCCCAACAGAATTAGATGCCTACACTGCTGAGAGAGGAGGAGATAGATATATTTTAGTCAGAGGCTGCTAATTTAGTCAGAGGCTGCTAGTTACTGTCTCCAAGTCAACCTACTGCAATTGGTTTCCACTGGATTAGTCTTAAGGACTTGTCCAAGAGGCTAGACCAGCTAACAGCAAGTTAGCAATCTTTCACT
Source organism: Cynocephalus volans (assembly GCF_027409185.1). Lineage (NCBI taxonomy): Eukaryota > Metazoa > Chordata > Mammalia > Dermoptera > Cynocephalidae > Cynocephalus > Cynocephalus volans. The sequence continues at coordinate 51,939,392 of NC_084467.1, read as the reverse complement.
CTCACACCCTCCTTCTTGTGGTAACAAGAGGAAATGTGAACTTGGCCAGTCTTAATGTCCTATTTGCTACTCACCATATACTTAAACAGCAGAATTCAAGAAAAGCCAAGAAAAACCACTCCCTTCCTCCCGCTTCCTTTCAAATCTATAAAACAGCTGTCAGCCCACCTGTGAAACATTCTCTGTCCCTTAAAACTGCTGTTTAGAGTTCAAGAGAGGCTTGCCCATTCCTTCAAAGTACTCGAAATGTCAAAGCTTCTAAAATAATGAGAGCGAGAAGTTTTATAATGCTGAATACACAATATATTCCCAAAGCTCACTACAGTCCCACAATTCGGGCAAGATTTAATCCACACATTTTTAAAAGAAGTTGAACCTCACCTTCCACAATAGTTACCAACTTTTCTGGGGTCAAAAATAACTAATGCAAAGTCAAATATTTCCCTAGAAGATTTTTTCTGACTTTTTCCAAAGGGCAAAGAAGAAGGCATACGATGCATGCAAAAAATTCCCCAATCACCTTTTTTTTAAAAAACTCGAAAACTCTTTTCTATTGTGCTTGCTAAATCCGGAAGAGCTTGTAGCTTTGACAGCTTGAACCACACCATCCCCTTCAGAGTAGCAGAGAACTTCAGATCTCCTCTGCCCCGCCCCCTCTGGCTATTGCGAACCATTGTACACCCAAGCTTTCTCACGATTGGCTAAAGCTTTTGTCAATCTCCCATGTTTTCCCATTGATTAGAGGATCGAATCGTCAATTATTCTCCGGGTCCAGACATTTCTTTTCGGGTTAGGTTGACTGCTGTGGCCAGACGTCTTTTACAGAACAGAGCACGTACAGGATTTCCCCCCCACCCCTTTCTAGAACCGAGCAAGCGCTAGGAGGAAAAAAATCTGTCAGCTCAGCAATTTTTTCAAATCCCTAGGGGAAAAAAAAAAGAAAAGGAAAGGAAATCCAGTCTCTGGTGCACATAGCACAAACGCCATCCGCCAAGCTGCATCTTTAAAACAAAACCATCACAATAGACATTTATCCAGCAATCATTTAAGTGCATATGCGAGCTAGAGAAATTTTAAAGTCTTAGCCATTAAGCAAAATCATTCTACCGTTATAGTTGTTTGTAAAACGCATATCGTATAAATGCAAAATAGAAAGTTTAAGATGTACCACGTACCATTGCAATGTAAAAAGAGTACGTGAGAAACTTTTAAATGCTCAGACGAATTGCTTCATTGGTTGTCCCTTTTTTTTCCCTTGCATTTAAAAAATACCTAAATAAACTTGGAACCGTTGAAAACCCGGAAGAGATTTTTTTAAAAGCTGTCGGCCAATTGCAGGCTTCTTGGAGAATTTTTTTTTTTTTTCCTCCAAATCAGAAGGCTTTTGCGATTGCAATGCGCGCTTTCTCCCTCTCTCACTGTCTCTCTCTCTCCTCTTTTGAAAGCGATCCAACCAGGGCTGGCTGGTTCTCAGATTTTCTCTGGTTTTGCCTTGCGTGCTTTGGATTGTACGAGACTTTGCAGAAGTTGCAATCGATTCGGCAGTCCCTCTCTCCTCTCCCTACCCCCTTGTTTATTTCCGCAATCGCTGCAATTTGCATAGTAACCACGCACAAGGCGGAGGCGGCGGCTGCCTGCCGAAGGGGCTGGGAGGGGGCAGGGAAAAGGCCTTGCCCCCTTCTCCCCTCCTCCAGTCTCTCTCCCCGATAGTCTCCTCCTCCCTACGGCGCGTGGCCAATGGGAGCCCCTGTATTCAGCGCAATCTCCGGTCGGGACACCGTTCTGAAGAAAAGCCCCTGTGTCGCTAGGCCCGGCTCGTGGGATCGTGTTTTGGCGCAGTAGAAGTTCCCCTGCTTGCGGACCTCGCAGCCGGTACAGGGGAGATATGATGAGATAGTACCTTTGCCTGTGGTTGTGCGGCGTTTGCACGTTCTAATCAAGTCGACACACCTGCTTTCTCGATTTCTTTTTCCAGAGCCTCTCGTGAGTTATTAGGCTAGTTTATGATGGTTAGTGAGAGATTTAACCTTTATTTGCACTAGTGTAGACCAAGAGTTAAAGATCCTCTTTGGTGCATTAAATCAAGAGAGTGCAAAATGTCACAGAGAACTTGCAGTGAAATAAAGCTTCTCCCCTTAGGTTCGGAAAGGAAAAGACAGTGGCTCTATTCTCTGCAGATGGCTGAACATAAAATTGTTAGGTGGGTTCCCCTCGAGAATAAAGCTGTTCCTTTAAAGCAGGAAATACAGTGAAATTCTAATTGAATTGAATCACCTAATTTGTCAATATCATTTCAAAACCTGGGTTCCACGAGCTTTAACGTGAACCTTTCCCCTCTTAATCACCCAAGAGAACAGCTGCAAGAGTTCTGACATTTAAAAGCAGGGATGGGGTTAAGAGATAATTATTGGAACATTAAGTCCTTCATCACGCTGACTCATCTTATTTCATTAACCAAGACTCTTTAAAATCAAGTAATCTGGGTATTTCAATGTCAACGTTTTATGTGTTTGTTTTGAACAATAAAATAGCCATGGTGGGGAGGGGCAACTCTAAAAAAGGAATGTCTCTTTAAATGGAAAGCCTCACAACCGGGCTCTTGAGCTTTTTGTTGTTGTTGTTTTAATGTATGTGCTTTGCTTTGCATCAGTTAACTAGCTTTGGACATTTTGCTGAATAACTTGAGTTACAGGAAAATGTGTGCTTAGCTCACGTGATAAAAATTATCCAATGAGAAGTCAAGAGGAATAGAAAGCAACCTGGCAGTTGTCTGCTCTTCTTAACTGTCCTTGGTGAAGGTACCTAATTAATTAATAACAGGACCTTGCACAGTTAAATTAGAGGTTAGAGAAACCTCATATTTTATTTTGAATCACATTTTTGGCTTTAGTCTTACACTTTACAACTAGTCAACTGATGCAGCATTACTGGGAGGTACTGTACTGTGGCTGTCCTTGGCATTACACATGCTTTGCTATTCTGGTCTGTCCCTTATAGATTCAGATATGCTCTTGGTCTAGAAAGTCCGTGGCATTTAATCCTGGCCTCCTCCTCTAAGCATCCATTTCCACTTAGCAGACTGCTTTCACCTAGAAATACACTTGATGGGATGTAGTGGCTTAAGTACAAAAAAAAAAAAAAAAGTATTTTTTTAATATATAATTTTTTTATCTAACCAAAAAAAAGTTCTTGGTACTAGGCTAAGTGACCTTGAGATGGTTACATAACATCTGTAAAACAGGCCATCAGTCTATTGTGAGAATGGAGGCTGTTTTGTCAAAGGCTGAGAAACTTTGAAATGCACAAGAGGTATCAACGTGTATCTCATTGCTCTGTAGATGCCATAATCTAAAAAATCCTAAAAGCTAAGCAAGCCAGGCCTTGTCAGATGATAACAGTAGTTTTGTGTGCATTGTCTGTTGTTCATTAACTCAGTTTAATGTGGTAGGTTGGCACCATTTTCAAAGTGACCTTTTATATCTCCATCTATTCAACAACAACATAGCATTGGCTTTGGAGTCCAATTTAGGCCTTAATGTTGGTCCTACCATGTGACTTCAGTCAAATTATTTAATCTCTATAAGCTTTAGATTCCTTATCTGGAGTATGGGAGATATTCAGATAACACATGTAAATTACCTAGTACACTATGGGTTTTCAATATATGGTAGCTATAATTAAAGTATTATTACCATTCAATATGTTCCACATTCTAGGCACATTGAATATGCTAAAAGCTAGAGATACAGAGAATAAAACATTATCCCTAACTCCAAGAAGCTTTCAGTCCAATGGATGATAGAATGACTGATTTTGCCTAGAGTCATGAAGGCTTAAAAAAAAAAAGAGGAAATGATATTTGTGATGGACTAGAAATATACATTTGTCAGGTGGACAAGGGAGGGCAGGACATTCCTCTCCAGAAAAACAGTGATGTTAATGTGTACAATGGGCCAAAGAATAGAGATGTATTTGATTGTGGCTAGTTGCCTAGCTAGAACTAGCTTGTATTACAGTAACTAGAGATGAAGTTAGAAAGGCAGGCCAAGTCAAGACAGTGGAGAGCCTTGTGAGCCATTTGAACTTTCACTTGAGGGATTGGGGAGATATCGCAGGTATTTAACCAAGTGATATACAAAGTAAGATTTGCAAATCAGAATGATCATTCTAGTAATGGAGGCAGAGACTGGTTAGAAAGAGGTGAGAGAAGATGAAATCCTGATCCGTAGCACAGCTGTAATGAATGAGAAAGAGACAGAAGGGGAGTGAAGAGTAGAGGGTGGGAGAGAGGTGAGGAAACAAGAGAGACCCACCATTGATATTAGTTTTCAGAGACTTTGATCAACAGGGACAATTTAGGCATGAAATTTTTCCAGACACTCCCCGAAGTTCAAATGCAAAAGATATATAAGACCTATTAGTGAAAGAGGCTCTCCTTATTCCACAAATTGCCACTTCTATATCCTTAAACCTACCAATATTAAATAATATTAAAATAATACCAATACCAATAGTTCACATGGCTTGAGCATTTACACTTTATTGATTCTTCCCACCCCTGTGAATTTGCATTCCAAGAACCTCAGCTCCACCATGATCATCTGCACTGAAAATCATCTGCACATCAAATAGGGTGACTTTGGATTATCAACTCCATCGAGAGCCTCATGTTTCCACGTGGGTTGGTTTTATGCCTTGAAAATAGTAGGCTCTTTCAGGAATTCTGCTTTGTTGACCCAAATAAAAACTTAATCCTCTTGTGAGATATTGATATGGGAACTAGAACATCTGAATCTTAAAGAATTAGAAACATAATTCAAATTGCAATATTTTTCTAATAACCAATTTAAGTTTTAATTTGTGAACTAAGTCAAATGTTGACACACGGAGATATATTTCACGTTTTCTTGATTTTCCTGTGTTAATTCTAGATCATCCAAAGTACTTTAGGACAAAGTAATTAACATGGGCATTCAAAGGAATAACATTGCAATATAAATGATAAACCAGAAGCAAAATTAAATCTAGGAATTGATGAGGCTTCCAAATAAGCAAGTTGTGGCAGACAGTTCCCCCCACCCCTCCACCGCCACATACATTCTGTTCTCTCTCTATTCTTGGATATATAGATGAATAGTTTAGAGTCAATATTTCCCAGCCTTCTTGCAGCTAGGTATGATGCATCATTAAGTTCTTCTCAGTGGAATGTGAGCAGAATTGTTGAGTATAACTTTCATGACACTTGCTTAAAAGAAATTTGTCCTGAACCTGTGGCCCTTTTTTTTTTTTTTTTTTTCCCCGTGACCGGCACTCAGCCAGTGAGTGCACCAGTCATTCCTATATAGGATCCGAACCCGCGGCGGGAGCGTTGCCGCGCTCCTAGCGCAGCACGCTACCGAGTACGCCACGGACTTGGCCCACCCTTTTTGGAGGCTACAATGAGGCCATGTTAGACCAGGACAATGCCCTGGGAAACAGGAGAGCAATAAGATAGAAGGAACCTGGGTTCCTAAATTACCTCATGGAGCAATGCTACTTCTTCAGCCTAGATCATATTTAAGCCACTATGTTTTGGGGTCTCTAATATAGCAGCCTCGCCTTTACTATAACTAATAATCAAGATTATACAACAATCTCATTGAACCTCTGGACTGCTTTCTCTCTGAAACTTTACAGCCTTTCCCTAACTTGGTACTTAATATATTTAATTTTATGATCATCCTCTTTTTGCTAATTCCCCTCCTGCTCAATTGTACCCTGTTGCCCCCTCATCCCAGCTACGGTAAATGACTCTATCTTCATCACTTCCTAACACACCAAACATGTCATCCCTATTTTTCCTTGTTTGTATGATTCTTTCTGCCTAGAAGTCCCTGAAGTTTTCTGCCATTCCACTCATTTTTTTCAAGAACCAGCATAATGTTACTTCCTGGTTCCCCTAGGCAGAAGTAGTCAATCCCTCCTCTGTGTTCTCTAACATCTTAGATTCATCTAAGACAGCTCTTTTCACATTATACTAGTTTATCAGTCATTTATTTGTGTGTCTGACTACTAAACTATGAGCTCCTTGAAAGTGCAATTATTTTATTCATGCTTATATGCCTACAAAGTGCCATAGTAGATTGTCAATAAATGTTTGGTGAATTAATGTGTGAGTAAATAAATGAACAAATGGCTACCTTTTCCAGCCTTGCACTCTGATAGAAAACAGAGTCAGGAGTAGTATGGCTTGTACAAGACAGGGCATTATCCTGAGGGGGGAATTGTAAGTATAATAACAGGACATTGAATTACACAGGCCTTTCACTGGGTAGGTGGGTCAGGCATTATTATTCCTACCCCACAAATGAGGAAACTAAGGCTCAGGAAACTGTAGGGAGTTACTCAAGATCCTTCAACTTAATGAATGGTTGAATAGAATGTTCAATTCATTTAGAATTCCTCCCCAAAGCTCTAGCTATGATGTCTGGCTTAGGAGAATTCAGGCTTCAAATTTTTGCAAGTACAATTTTGATGGTTAGCTGGCTTTAATCATAATCAATGGTAAACATATGGAGCTTCTTATCTTGGACACACCACAATAAACTGCAGAAGACCAAAAATGATGTTGTACAACTGAGCTGCTAGGGCGACCAGAGAGGAAATCTTGACTAAAGGAAAGGTAGCGAAGTATGAGTTTACAATTCTCAAAAGGAGAGAGCTGAGAGGGAACTCAGAAGTCTCAGCCACCGCATTTTACAGATGATAAAACTGAAACTAGCAGAGTTAAGTAGCTAGCTCATGGCCACACAGCTGGTAAAGAATTAATCCCCAGTCCAGTGCCAGTTTCATTACATCATGCAAAGGATATTCTGCAGGAATGGGAAAGGAGTGCATAATAACTATCTCCGGTATCAAAACAGAAAGGAGGCCTGAGAAAGTGAAGAAATACTCTTAGTGAATGTGAGAGGAGAAAGAAAACGGTTGATTGTCTAAACTGAAAGGATGGCTATAAAATCTAGGCTGGTATGTAAAGACTTATACAAACATGTTTAGATAGTTAAAAGATAATTTTCAGGAAAAATAAATGAGGGTGGGGGTGAGAGAAACAAACTAGAACTGTAACTTAGACAGTAATGACTTGGTTTTTAGAGCTGAGGGCTGATCTGCTTTAGCACTCTCTACTGTTAGTGACTCTGGGCAGTTCGATTTCTCTGACACCCCCTTCCCCTTCCTCTGTAAAATGTACATATTATCAGCCCTGCTTATTTCATAAGGTTCTGTGAGGATTCAATGAAATCATGAATGTGAAACCATTAAAAAAACTGAAGTTTCTATTCTATGAGGGCCTAAACCAAAAGTTGTTAACAGAGGTCTATATAGAACAAAGAATATGGATATTTAGTTGTCATATGTATCATGCCTGAATTTTATAGGTTTTGGAGTGGAGGTGCATGTGTGTGAGTTTTATGAGGGTACTTCAAAAAGTTCATGGAAAGATTGGCATTATCTTTCAATTCTATTTTTCCATGAACTTACTGAAGTACTCTCACACATATAGTCTATTAAGGTAAAAATAAGATGATATCAAGGACAAGATCCAAATTACATACCATGGGATTCTATATACTTTGCTAGAGTTGACTTTAAATTTTGGCTTCCTAATAATCAATTAAAAGAGGAAAAAGTAAAAACATATGAAATATACAATGTCCATATGATTATAAAATTCAAAAAGAGTTATTCAAAAGCAGCATTGATGTTCTGAAGTCTGCAAAATTTAACACATAACCTTCCACCACCACTTCACCCCTGCTGCCATATGCACACACAGACCGGGTTGTCATGAAGGGGACAGTCTTCGCTGTGAAGCACTGAACTGTGTACTCAATTCCTGGATGAGAGTCCAGCCAGCATAAGGATAGAAGGAGTGGAGAAGATGGGAATCTTCTCAAACGACTATTTTGGGAGCTCCCCAGCTATAGCTTGAGTGACCTAGACTAGTGGTACTAGTGTTCCCACTATGCTAAGTCAGAATTTACCTAGTTTGACATTAGTATCTATGGGCACAGGAATCAGCAATAAAAAAGGGAGGGAGCTAGTTGAGGTTGCCCCCTCTGTCCCTGTGTTTTTTCACACTCAAAGATCACATTACACACCCCCCAAAATAGTATGGCAAGGAAGGAAATGGGAACTGGACAGCCCAGTTGGTGTGGACACTGTGGCTTCAGACTCTCCTTTTCTATCTCTGTTCTTTAGCTCTTCAGCCTCTCCTGGCTTCTCTCTTTCATAAGGTGACTCAAAATGGGGTTAGCAATGGGAACTCTAACAAAGGAAGTTATAGAATTGGGGTGGTTTTTGTTTGATACAACAAGCAATAAGTGGGTGTCCTGTCTCAAAGCTCAGTCAGTAGGCTAAGAATCAGGATTATGGGTCAACCAAAAGCATCACAGAAAAAAAAATGCCTATGTAGAGCAGGGTAGGCAGATAGGGCATAATCTAACACTTTACTGATGATCCCGTAGGAAAGTGCCAATCCTTTTTTTATTGTAGTAAAATATACATAATATAACATTTACCATTTAACCATTTTTAAATGTACAGTTCAGTGGCATTAAGCTGATTCACATTGTTGTGCAACCTTTACTCCCATCCATCTCCAGAACAATTTCATCTTCCCAAACTGAAATTCAGTATCCATTAAGCAACAACTCCATTCCCTACTACTCCTCAGCCCCTGGCAACAATCATTCTAATTTCTGTCTTTATGAATTTGACAACTCTAGGTACCTCACGTAAGTGGACTCATACAGTATGTTTCTTTTTGTGACTGGATTATTTTACTCAGCATAATGTCTTCAAGGTGCATGTTGTAGCACATGCCACAATATCCTTACTTTTTAAGGCTGAATAGTATTGCATTGTGTGGTGTGGGGTGTGTGTGTGTCTGCATGTCACATTTTGTTTATCAGTTCATCTGTCATTGGACACTTGGGTTGCTTCTGAACCTTTTGGCTATCGTAAATAATGCTTCTATGAATGTGGGTGTCTAAATATCTGTTCGAGTCCCTGCTTTCAATGCTTTTGTGTATACACCCAGAAGTGGAATTGCTGGATCACGTGGTAGTTCTATTTTTAATTTTTTGAGAAGGAAATAGCAATCTTAATTTATCTTTAGAGAAAAATATTGAACAAATTCTGTAATGACTTGTTTGCTTTATGGAGTCAATTTCATGAACATCAGGAATCTTGCATTCTAGACCCAGTTACTCCCACTAACTGTGTGATCTTTGAAAGGCCATTGAATTATCAGGACCATTCTTAGTTTCCTTGTCTGAAAAATATCTTTGAACTAATTGATATCTAAGGTCTTTTGAAATTCTAAATATATATAGTTCTGAGTAATAAAACTACGTGGCATATGGGTTCATTTGTTCATTTCAGAAATACTTTTAAAATTCTGGAAGTTTTTTTTTTTTTTTTTTTTTTAAAGACAAGAGTTATTCAGGGGTATGGGAACTGGGAGGACGAAGACTGGGGTAATAGTTGAAAGAAGAAATAAAACGGACTGCAAGGTATCGAGATGAGGCTGACAGGGTAAATATTAATCAGAACATTCTGGCTCTAGTGATCAACTCTTTAAGACTTTATCCTGATAGCCATGGGGAGTCATTCAAAGGTTTAAAGAAGGTGATAATTAAGATGAGTTTTTGTTTAGAAAAATCACTCTGACAGCAGTGTGTGGAGAATGGATTGCAGGTGTTCAAAAAAAAGCTACCTAACTTTTTGCCATCATTTCATTTTTCCCCCCTTTTGTTTCGAAAGTGGGAAGGTTAGTTAAGATGTCCCAGAGCCTAATGTGGAACAACAAACATTTAGAATGAATTTATTTCATCTGGGTAAACAATCCTCTTACTACACTATACTTGTTACAATAAAAATGTTTGGTCACCGTTTTACTCAAACTGAAAAATCAGCTGAACTGCTTGCTATGGTTGGTAGTGTGTTAACATCTTTGGGTTATTAGTTTGTCAATATTTTTGGACTATAACATTAGAGCAATTTAGAAAAAAAAGTTCTGATAGGAGATTATAATCCCTTTGTCACATTAAACAATTAAATATCACATAATATAATACCTTAGGTTTTACAGGAAAACTTTAGAAAATACATATTTGATTAAGTGGAATTTTTCCTTAATTGGGATGCAAAAAGTCTAGTTCTGGCTTTACATATTATTCTTTATATAAATAATGTAGTATTATAAAATCATGAAATTACACAGTGATGTTGTTTCCCTTCTTTTTATATACCTCTTATTTTCTTTATGTGAATGTTATGAGTTGTGCTGCATCAGCAGAATTGTATACCTGTGAAAACAATGAATGATCCCTTAAGGCCATTATTTTTAATGGGCCAAGAAAAGAAGTTGGTTTCTATCTTAGATCACATGAATGCAGGAATGAGTTGTTTGGAAAAAGTACTCTGGGTTTTAATATGCAAGAATAATGCCTTGGTTTACTGCAGATATTAAGATTCATTCAATCAGTAATGCCTTGTTCAGTAAAATAATGCTGGAAAGAATGGCATTTACCTTCAATAAATTCTGGCAGATTGACATAGTTTTAACTTTGTGTTTGCCAAGGAAAGAAAACCAAAATGAAGCAAAGAGAACCAATTATAAAGAGTGCTTTAGTTTGGCGAGGAAGCTTAAAATGGCCAGTTTGTTGCAAGCAGGGCCAGGCTGAGAGCCGAAAAATTAAAGTTTGTAAGGTGCTTGGTATGTTTATAGCATATTGAAAAAAGAAATACTTTTTCAAGAAAGAAGCCAAAGAATGGTGTTTCTGGTTTTAACATTATTTCTATTAGTTTGCTAGTCCTCAGAAAAGCTATAAAATTCACAATAAATCAAACATATTTTAATTTGTCATGAGATAGCAGATAGAAACAAAATTTTCCAAACTGGTTCTCTGCCAAAGTATTTCTACTAGCCCTGTCTACTACCAAAATTTACAATTGTTATTAATTTTTAAAAGTTGAAATATCAGATAAATTCCAGGTTTGAAAAACACTTACTGAATGCCACTGGTGTGCCACAAACTACATTAGGTTCTAGGAATGCAGGACAAGTAAAGGGTGATCTGGTCTTTAAAAAAGCAAGTGTCTCTAGGCAAGGTTGAGTTACCTCATTTGCCGTAATGCCAGAGCGTAACAGCCTTTTCCAGGTCAGCAACAACTTACGACACATGACATTGCACCAAAGAATGAGTCGCATTCTACTTCACTGTTCTCTCTCCAAATCCAGTGCCTTATATTAGTAGGACTACCTTTTGAAATTCTTCTTTAAGTATCTGATTACAGTAAATCCAAGATCGTGATGTGACAGCATAGTATTCGAGTAAATTCTGAAAATATATGTATGATCTTTGCTGCAAAGTGTGTTAAAAAAAATAGTTATTAGTGTTCAACTTAGTTTCCCAAAGTTAGAATTTGAGAAGATAATTGAATTTTATGTTACAGATAATTGAAAGAAACACTCATTGCAATAAGTGCTATTTTGAATGCTGTTTGAATCTTTCCTCTTCTTTTTCTTTTCTTTTCTTTTTTTTTTTTTTTTTTTTTTTTGGTAGCATAGCCGGGAGGCCAGGAGAGTTTTTCTTAGTAGAGAATAACATTGACACAGACACCTGTTATTTCCCAAGCTAAATATTCTTAATTGGAAAGTTATTGAAGGGCTTATAAAACTCATCCTTCCTTTTCTTCTTTCTTTTGTAGATTTAAAAATGATTAATGACTCAAACCCATAGTTTTACAAGTGTCTATATTGTTTTGACATTGTTTCTTGTTCACTCCAGTTTAAATTTGCTCAAAGCCTTTGCCTTATTTTTTTTAATGTAATATTGCATAATGTTACTTAGAATTTATAAGTTGTCTTAGTGTGTATATTGCTATAGTAGTGACAGACTTCCATGGTCTATAGATAAAATAATTGCATTAACTTTGAAGTGCCCCACTCCCCCCAAAAAACTGTTTTCACAGTTGGTAATGTGAAAGTTTAACACAAGAATCCTAAATTGAAAAAAAGCGCTTCATTCATAGAGCAATTCCAGTATGAGAAAACCTGAAGTTTTTTACTACGGTATTTTATGTTACTTTAAAAATAAAGACATAATAAATTAACTAAGAAAACACTATAATTAATGTTTACAGTATTTAGATATTTATTAATATCATCAAATAAAATGCCCACTTAATTTAATGGAATGGTCTAAAGTAGCAATACCTTAAGACTTACCAAACTTTTCCTACAATAAGAAAGTTTGGTTTCTGATTTTTTTTCCTTTAAAAAACATCCATACCAAGAAAGTTTTAGAAAGCTAACTCTGCTGCCTGACTAGGGTCTCTATAATGGCAAATCATGGTTATACAGAAGATATCACAAAAAGCATTAATTGAGATAAACTTTAGGGGAGCATTTAACAAGTTTAGGACCCTGCTTAATGGCCAACATAGATGTCTTTATTTGTTAGTTTTCACATGTTCATATGTGAATTTTCTTTTTTTCTTTTTGGCAGCTGGCCAGTAAGGGGATCTATCATATGTAAATTTATACATTTTGATATATCACTTTTATGGCTATAAATCAGATGCATGCCCAATTCTGAGGCCCTGGAACTTGGGTCTTTAAGAAAAAAGGAAAGTGGAGGTGTTGCTGCCTGGGAGAGTACGGGTTTCTTGTGAGTTTGTAGGCCGCCTTTCTGTGGACCTAGACATTAATCTACTCCCATTTGTTCCTTTCTAACGACAATTAAAATACCCATCTATCTCCTAGTCATGATAACGTGGAAATTATGTACTGTCTATAAATCATGGGTTGTGAAACATGCCCCAAACACATGACCAACTTAGTATATTTTAAATGTTGGATTAAATGGGGTTGTTGGTTGTAAATTCGTTTGGGCTCATTCTCACTATTTCAGAAGGACACGTTAAAAAGCTGCATTTCCACTATGTTGGAATAGCTTACTCAACTAGGTATATGTTCACATTTAACTTAGATGGGTTTTCACTGCATTGCTGTATCTGGCTTTTTAATTTCCCTTAAACAGGGATATTCTTTCCTATCATGGGTGATCCAAGCTGACTTTATCAAGTACATTAGAGTAATGAGCTTGGCCTCATCTTTCCCAATCTCTCCCTTCCTTCAAGGAAAATGGGGTCCTCTTGCCCTTGGTACCTACAGGCTGGTATTACATTTAAGTATGGGGACTGCAGAACCAACTGAGGAGGGCTGGATTACACACTTCCTTTCTTCAGAAGATACTCATTTGCAATTTGCTCTGCACTTAAACCCGTTAAATCTACAAACAAACTTTGGGAAGTTACATCATCATCACTGTAAACAAAGATATGTTGCTTAAGCTATTAGCATGCAACACTGTGTCATTACTCACACATCTGCACTGCAATTATCTTCCCAAATTTGATAAATACCACTATGGCTTTGTAGGCAGTTTCAGGAGGAGTAAAAACCTAGGATAAATATGTAAATGCCATCTTTATGAATGGAAAAGATTCCTAAAAAAAAACCACCATGTTTTGTCCTGCAAACAAATTGGGGAGGCAAAGCTGTTCCCCAAGTCTTTGGAATCCCACTTTTTAAATGTAAATTATCAGTCTGGTGTGATCCATATGCTCAGCTATAGAGAATAGCAATACAATAATAAATATGTGAAAGTAAAATTCTGAATGTGCCTTTTTAAAACTCGCAGGCATCAACACATCTGGTAATTAATTTACTTATTAGCCACCACCCTCAAAATAAATAAATAAACAGATAAATAAAAGTGTCTGTGACCACTGGGTTTTGTCTGCCCCAGGCGATCTCTACCAGATCTGGTAAGGAAATTGCTTCGCTGCTGTTCAACCACTGCATCGCCTGGTGTTGAAGCAGAAGACGAGTCAAACATATCCTGGACACATTTTTATTAAACATTTGATAACCAGACAAAAAGGATCAGTTTTAAAAGGAAAAAAAAAAAAAAAAAAAGGCAACTTCTTGTCAGAAGAAAAAAGTACGTGAGGACAAATGATCCACACAAGTGCCTACGACAGTTTCTACCATTTCTCTCCCGTGGCTGTCGCAGAGCTGACGGAAGGGTGGGGGGAGGATGAGAGAGGGAGGGATAGAGGGAAGAAACAGGATTAAAAGCGGCATCTCCCGATCTGCAAAGGTCTGGCTTCCCCGAAGCTCAGGAAGCGACGGTGGCCATTTTCATTTTTTTAAGGGAGTAAAAGGAAAATAAAACAGAGAAAATGTATCTCCCTTCCTGCACCAACAGCTCGGCTCCCCCCCCCCCAAAGAAAAAATAATTTAAACATCGCAGGTACAAAACCCAATCCACATGCATCCTGTGAGGCTTCTGCAGTCAACTCGATTCCATTTGGCGAGTTGCACTGAAGGAGACGCGATCTCGAAAAATCAATCCGTGCCCGCGCCCCCGCGCCGCCGCCGCCGCAGCCGCCTCAGTGGCCACAAAATTAGCGGCTCCGAGGACATTTTTGCCGCAGTGCACGTCCGCCGTAACCACCGAGCACTCGGGTGAATAATGGAAGTACAGTGTGGAGACAATCAAGTTGATTTATCACGCAAAATAATTCACTGCTTCAGTCCAGCTATTGGTCCTGTCACTTTAAATCACAAACGCATACACGGATCCATAGGCTCCCACACATGCACGGTACACGTGTGTGTGTGAGTGTGTGTGTGCGCGCGCGCGCCAGAGCCAAGTGGAATGATTCCAGATTGCTTCACGTATATGAAGGGGGGTAAAGAGCAAAAGAACCCGTCCCCCTCACCCCCTACCCTCCCCCCCCCCCACCTTTTGCAGTGTGGACAAGTGGCTTGTAATACAGCTTGGAGCAAAATAAAGTCTGAACAAAACTAGACTGTGAGACTAGCACGTCCCAGAGTGAAACTGACTGACGTTAACGCAGACTCTGTAAAGACTCGGATCATTTGCAGGCAAAACTAAATTTTTCTTTTTTAGAAAAGAAAAGAAAATTAATTGGGTTCAGATCTAAAACGCTGCTTTAAAAATGCACGCACATGTTGAAGACTCTGTGACTGCAAGTTCTTGGGTAAACATCTGGTGAAGACATTCCAGGAACACATCTGAAAGGAAGAAAGGAGTAAGACAGCCCCTTCTTTATATATCTTGGGCCAAAAAAGGGTTGTTAAAACTTTTTTTTTTTTATAAAGTGTGCTCCTAGTCTAAATATTTTTAAAAGTCAATTTTAAGGGGCAATCTGGTTTGGGGGAAGAGGACTAAACAGAGTGAACTGGAAGTAAAGAGTCCTGGGTTCCTTGTAAGTTTGGGCAGGTCTCTCTTTTTCTATGGCCCTCTTTCCTCATCTGTAAAATTGCAGAGGGTAAATGATGTGTTTTCCGTGGTCCTTTTCTGCACTGACACTCCAAGATTCTGTCTAGGAAGGAATGATGATGGGGGTAGGTGGGTAATGTACATAGGGAGAGAAAGAGGTCACGTTCTTCAGGTGGCATTTGTTTAAACCGGTGATGAAAGTGATGAGTCCAGTATGCTCGAATCCTTAACAATAAAGATTGTGTCTGTATTGAAAACTGTTATTGTCCTAGCTCTGAAGTATATATAGCATATAATGAATGCTCTTTGAGAATGACAATGTAATCTTATAATTATATTTTTTGGGGGAAGGGGAAAAGTCTCTTTTCAAGGATCAGCCAAAAGGGATTTGGGGATTGAAACAATTTTCAATGTTCTTATTTATTTATAATCTGTATACAAAATGCAAATTCAAATTGCTTGGATAATTCAGGGAAAATTACTTTTTAGTGGGTAAGAGTTCTTCTGCACCAGGTTGGCTGTCTAGAGTGACCAAATTAATGAAATTAATTACTCCCTGTCTACTTCAGAAAACAACTCCAAGCAGGGTGGCATGCAGGGACCATTGTTTAATACTCCTCTGTGTAATGAACGGTCAAGAGCACAGGTGCTAGAGCCAAATCACTAGCTAGTTTTTTTAAAAAACAATTTTCTTTAAATTAATTATTTTATTTATAATGGACACATAATAATTGTACATATCACTAGCTAGTTTTGACATGCACTAGCTGAGTAATCATAGGCAAATTATTTAGTTTAGTTGTGCCTCAGTTTCCTGCATTTATTAAATGAGGATTCTAACAGCAAGTAATTCATAGGGCTGTCGTTGGGATTAAATGAGTTATCATATTAAAGTGCTTTGAACAGAACATGGCACATGTAACAAACAACTCAATGAATGTTGGAGGTTATTATTACTCCAGTATAAACACAAGGAAAGCAAGGTCAGATATAATAGAGGGATCTTTGAACTGTTCCTGGATTTCAACTAAGGCCTCTAAGCAGTTTATTTTATCTGGCTTTTATGATGTCAGCGTGAAGCAAGGCACTCGACAGTCTTTATTATTATTGTTAAGAATAGGCCAGAACATTCTTTATCAAAAGTCCATTCCCTACATGCAACAGTTAAGAAACTGGAGAATTCTCCACTTGACCATATCAGTGCAAATATGTACTATTGGCTCCATATGTTGAGTGCGTACTTATAAATGTGTCTTGACTATCCAGGTGGGAGGCGGCCAAGGTTTTCTTCGGAGAGAAGTTCCCAAGGCATCAGTTCCTGCCTGTTCCTGTTGTGATACTTTGTTTCCTACACAACTTTGCTACCTCAGGCCTAGTTTCGGTCACTGAATTGTGAAGTCAAAACAATCCCAAATCTCCCGCATGCTCCCTTTGTGACATTATTAGTTTAAGGGGAAAGAGTGCCATCCTGAATTTCTCTCTTCTCTTAAGGACCCCCAGAGTGCAGACTTGAACAAGGCTTTAGGAAGGGTCACAGGAATGGAATGCTTAAGGGAGCAATTCTGCTAGTGTTTGCAATTTGGGATTGGAGGCGAGCTGCAGTTAAGCTTTATAGAGGAAGTGGAGATTAGGTGTTTCCAGAACAAGGTAGGCGCTGGCAGGCTTAGGTCACTGCTTGTTGGAAAGTAATGCCCCACTTCTTTCCTCCTGTGCACTCCAAAACCCCGGGTGCACTAACTGTTTTACCAGGGGTTGTTGGAGAGACCGCCCCCATCGAGGGCTGGCAGGCCTGGGACGCCCGGGGGTGGCCTCGGATGCCAGCTTTAGGGGGATTGCAAGCTGCAGGGTTAAGTTTTCCATTAGCCAGAAAGCGTCTTGCTGAGATCGGGGAGAGAAAAGTTTATTTCTCCCAAGCGCACGACTCCACTTCGTCAATCTTATTAACAATTTCCAGAATAAATGAATTTTTTAAAAAAAAAGAAAGAAAGAAAGAAAATAGAAGAGGGTGCGCTTGCCTTCTACTCCACCTGCCTTCCTCCTTCCCGATTGTGGGGCCGGAATGAGACTTTAGCAGGCGGAGGCCCCCTCCCCCACCATCACTATCACGCGCACACTCCTAAAGAGGTACTATGCCAGAAAAAAAAAACTAAGGTACCTACACTTTAAAACATTTCAGGAGCCCAACGTGGAAAACCTGGCGAGTTTTATCCTTGCCGGATTGCAGCCACCTGGCACCCAGAAGCCGCGGACGCTTGGCCTCCAACAGCATCCCAAGCTGGTGGGGACTTTGTGACCACCGTCCCTGGCCGCTTGCGGACTTGCCTAGTTTCAGATCTTCTGGGGGAATTCGAGTGTAAACAAATTCAGTTCTGCCCTTCATCACCACCCGTCCCGACCACGGGGATCTCCCACTCCAAGCCGTGACAGTGGTTGGGACGGGAGCGGGTGGAGGGAACCAGCCGGGGGCGCAGAAACTGCCCGCAAGGTCATGACCGGAGGCTGCTGGAGGAGGCCGTGAAGCGAAGCGGCCGGGCGCCGCCCTCTGGCCCGGTAGCTGACCCCGCGCCGCGCCCCTTCTCGGCCGCTCGCCTAGTGCATCCCTAGAGGAAGCAGGGGGCGACGCGGCAAAACCGACCCTCACTTTCCTGATGGAAGCTGAAACCCGCGGGGCTCCCGGGCGAGTTGTCCTGGAAGGCAGATCAGATGCCCAACAAAACTGAACTTTAAAAGGGTCTCCCTGCACTGCCCCCCTCTCCCTAACGGCGACCTGTAAGAAACCTTTGTCCCCTCCCCTCCGTGTCTTTGAGCCCCGGGAACCTGACTCAGACGGTCCCATTCCTCACATTATTAATTTGCGGATCCACCAACTCAGCAGCCTGTCCTTTTCAGCTTCTTCTAGGGTATCTTATAATGAAGGGATCAAGTTCAATGCCTTTTCCTTTTGGAGGGGGTATTGCGTGAATTTAAAATCTCCTAGGTGTTAAAAACTAAAACAAACTAAACAAAAACGAAAGCAAACAAACACAAACAACCCCCGCCCCCCATGGTCTTCACTTAAGTGGATAGTGGAATCAGTCCCGGCCTTCCTTGGGCCGGTCTTGCTCAGACAGTCGAGTTCCTGAATTTTTCAGGAAAACAGAGCCTCTTTCACGCATTTCTGGAGGGAGACTTAGTAAGACTGCAATATATTACCATGTTTAAAACGTTTTGTAGAGGCAAGATTTCCTAAAAGCGACTTGCCAGCGATGCATGGAAAAGCAAATCCGCCTACAGAGAGAGCCTGCTAAAGAGGAAGGGGGAAAGGCAGGACCCAGCCTCAATTAAAAACCGCAGTTTCCAACTTTTGAACCACAGCCCTCGATATTGTGGGCCTGGTGGGAAGGAGTGACTGCCCCTGGAGCTGACAGGTTGCAGAGCTTGGGGGATGTTTTTCACTGCTTGCGGGAAGTCCTCAGACTTCTTTTGGAGTAACCCTTCCCACCAGCACTCAGAGTTAAGCCCCCCTATCACTTTGTGTTTTGTGGGCATGTGTTTGGACCCCGGATCAAGCTTTACTCCTCACACACTTGAAGCGGACAAGCTCTTGTTCTTTAGCTGGCAGCGTGTGGACCCGGAGTGGTAATATTGGTGCTATTGCAGAGGAAGTTGTGTGTTTGTGCCTGCTTGTTGTCTGGGGGAAACCAGCACCTTAATTATTTTGCCCTCCAAGCTTTTGTGTTTTGTATAATAAACTCAAGTTGCAGAGTTTGCAAGTTTTGTGATTTCTCAGGTCAGGAGAGCTTGTGAAGGTTTAGACCCTGTAACTATGGGAGAAAAACACTAAGCTTACTTTGCTGAGAAAGTATAACCTTCCAGCTTCATGAGGATTAGGCTGCTTCGCATAAACCTTAAAACACTCAAACCACAGTACACCAAGCCTCCACCCTCAGTCCCTCTTCACAAATGTACCCCAAGCATTTCTGGTCCTCTTGTGGTTACCACGCTATTATGCAGCACCTTCTTAAACTATCTCATTGAATGGTGATTCCAACTTTTACAAAGCTTCTTGCTCTTTTGCACGCTAATAAGTTGTACTTGCCCTGCCTACAATACAAACTTGCCTTTGAACAATTGGCATGGTTTAAAATCTCGAATAGCAAGTATTCTAAAGGCTACATGTTAGTCTTAAGGAATAAAAATTTTGCTTTCATCCTGTATACTGAAGGTACTGGGTGCATTGTGGGAAAGTTTGTAGGAAACGCGGTATCTTGGCTTTGCTAACATCGGGAGGATAGTTTCAACATGCCAGTCCCTGTCTGTTTAAATGCCAGGGCAAGATACCTAGGTACTGTTTCTCTCACCCATCGGGTCCCGGGACTCCCGACCCTGGAATACTGCGCTCACCTGCTCAATTTAAAGCAGCAAATTCCGCTCAGACCACCGGGAACGGGAGGACCGCTTTTTCCGTTGGGGCTACTGCATGAAGCAAGTCCTTGAACTTCACAAAAGGGAATACATTTTGCTTCAGTTTATCCTTTCTTAGGACGTGCTTAGAGACCAGGCCTGCCAATATTCCGGTTAAAGTTAGCGCTACCAGAAATGTGCAGTGCGTTGGACGGCGACTTGGGACTCGTTGAGGACCAGAATGTTACAGTTAATCTTGCCTCTCTCTTTTTGTTTCCGTCGTTCTATTTCCCCCTCCGTCTCTTTCCTTGTCAGTGTTTCCCTGCCTCCCGAAGTGTGAAATTAGTAAAAAACACCACCCTATTTTATATTTTAAATGAAAGTTGACATTAAATATGAGAGCTACTGTTGCAACTAAACTCATCAGAAGTCTACAGTTCTGTTCACCACAACTTTGTTGCCTGTAATGTCAGCCACTATTGCTTCTTAAAATTCACTAAAATAATTCTTTCCAGGACTTTGAGAAAGTGTAATAAAAGCTAATTGGAAAAAACCCCAACTCTCACGTATTTTTACTCTCAGATCAAGGAAAAGGACTCCAAGCAAAATAATAAACTTTATGTAGTTTATTTTTGAACTACTCTATTTTCAGTAGCTATTTTTCTTCCTAAATTACTAAATTACTCAGCTTTATTCCTTTCCACTTTTACCTCTCGCTACATATCCTTACTAACCCACTCGGCGGTTCTCACCGGGTGAGACCGCAGGTGGTGGAGAGGAGGCGATTTCAGAAGGTCTGAGAAAACGTCTTCTTCAGAAACTACAAATGGAGCAAATCATTTACCTAATTCATGCAAGAGGCTCTATAGGAAGGACTTCGGAGGATGGTGATCCTCATAATGCGGTGCTAATGAAAATCCCCTCAGGCCATCAGTCCCGGCCGCGCATGGGACCGACAGCGTCCGCTTCTTGTTTGCCGCAGAGTGGCCCTGGCTGGCGGCGGCCACGCGGCCCATACCCAGCTGCCTAGAAGTGGCACAGTCGGGGCGCACAGCGACCGCGGCGCCTCCCGACGGGAGTCACTCTGCCGGGGGCACTCTGCAGTCCGCCGCCGTGCGACCCTGGTCACCCCCTCCACCTCCTTCCCCAGCGCCTCCTCCTGCTCTCTCTGAGGCCTTCTCACCCTCCCCAGGGGTCTTTTGTGGCGGGCTAGGTTGTGAAATGAGAACACTTCCTCCATCGCGATGCCCATTTCCTTAGCGGTCCCCCACCAGGGTGGATTGGGGTTAAAATCCGGGAATTCAACTTTGCTGCGAAATCTCGGGTTCCTAGGGAGGGACGGGAGGGAAGGAAGACCCAGAGGAAAACGCGCGGGCCAGAGAAGCCCCCATCCCGGCCGGCTGCTGTCTCCAGGGGAGGATGAAAGCCAGGGGTCCCAGGTAGGGGCCGCCGGCTCCCCCGAGGGCGGCGAGGGCGGGGCGGGGGCTTCAGCGCTCGAGGGTGGACCAGACCCCGCTCCCCCGGCCGCGCGCTCCTGGCCCTGCAGGTGCACCCCTCCCCGCCCTCTTGTAGGCCCCTCGGAGGAAACCGCCTTCCGGCCCAAGTTCTGTCCTTCGAGGCTTTGAACGAGGCCTTTCAGAAGTTTTTAAAGCTGTCCCGCCCCGCCCAGCACTCACGGGGTCACACTCTCCCTCCACCCCCGCTACAGCTGCGGGCAAAGAGGGTGCTGGCAGGGAGCGAGCGGGGCGGGGCGGGGGGCGCCGGGCTGCCCCGGGGCGCTGGCATCGGAGCGCCGCCCACGAGCACCAGGCTCGGCCTCGAGCGCTTGGAGATCTCGCTCCGGAGCCCTACCCCGGAGGAGGCGCAGGCTAATCGCGCCCGCACCTCGCCAGCCCGCCGGAGGTGGGGAGGAGGGGAGCCCGGGAGGGAGGGAAGAGGAAGAGAGCCCGCAAAGAGGGGGGCACGTCCACATCACCAAGGTTCCTGTGCTGAGCCCAAGCCAAGGGACTATTTAAGTTGGCCTTTAGGGGAGGCAGCCGGTGACCCGTGTCCTTTGCCCTCCAAGTTCCCCCGAGCGAAGTAGGGCGCCACCTACAGGCGAGTTCCAGATGGCAGGAGGGAGAAAGGGAGACACGCCTGCAAAGTTAATGTGGCCCTGTCCAAGCAAGGCTCTGTTTTGTCCAGAGTCGTCTGTCAGCTCCTGAGTCTGTCCAGAGTTATGGGTCTTCTGGCAGCAGCAAGAGTCCAGAGGGCACCGAGAATATGCTTCGGGGGAGTGGGGGATTAGGAAATTCCAGTATTAAAGAAACTAGCAGCTCTGATTGGAGCGGCAAGGTTTGCACCCTGACGACTTTGGCTGGACTTTGACTTCAGTATCTCCTCCGGGCTACCTTTGTGAGGTGCAGTATGTTTCACTGAGAAGAGTAGCTATGTGGCTTTGGACAAGTTACTTAAAGTCTCTGAGTCTCTGTTTCCTCACCCTTTAAAAAGGGGTTAGTGTTTCTTGTCGTCATGACAAGGTCATTGTGAGTATTTAATGAGATAATGTAGGTGAGAAACTGCAGGTACTTCTAGGCAGCTTTCACCTACTTCTAATATGAAAACCGTCTTTTATCCTAAGAAAGCTAAATTTTAAGACTTATGTCTAACTGCTTTCTGTTCCTTGAAGATTAAGTCCCTAGAAGAGGGTTGAGAGTCAAGAAGCTTGAGTGTGTCTGATTAGGATACAGGATGGGTTAGTGGAGATTTTGGTAACTACTCTCTTGAGCTAATCCCCTTCTCACAGACAAATAACATTTTACATTTATGAATGACTTACTCTTACTCTTACTATTTACTATTTAATTATTATTTACTTTTATGAAATGATTTGTTAATTATAATTTCCATGAACTTATATGGTATACATTACCCCATTTTAAAGATGAGGAAATAAAGACATGGGGATACAAGCCATAATTGCTATTTTTTTTTTTTTTTTGCTTTTTTAAAAAAATTCTACTTAGCAGCCCCAGATCTGTATTTCAGAATCTACCTTTAATATGAATTTATTAGCCATCTGCTCTATGTTAGAGTACTAGATTAGGAATTTCACATATGTTGTCTGTGTAATTCTTGCAACACCTCTGTGAAGTAGGACAAAGTTTTGTCTTCACAGAAGAAGGAACAAAGGTTCAGGGAGATCAAGGAGTCACTTTAAAGTGGCAGAGCCAGATCATGGAGAGCCCAGATCTTCTGACTGCTCACGTAGGTGCCCTTCACGGCACCACAATTTAGGATAGCACCAACTGGCTTTGCAGTTGTTTAAAAAGTTATCGAGAAAGATCAGGCAGGAGAGGTACCTTAGTGATTTTGCTGTGCTGAAGATGTGGTAAAGGATGGTGCTTGCAGCTTTAATTAACGGTAGATTATTATAATGTTTCCTAAGAAAATATTGATGGTGAAAGAAAGGGACAGGTGTGTGGTGGGTGAAGCAAAAGAATGAGTTATTTATAGTTTTATAAATATGAATAATTTATAATTAATTAATGGCTAAACCAATCAAATCACATTATAACAAATATAATTACAATGAAAAGTTTGGTATAACGTAGCTATTGCCAAATATTGGCATCTGAACTACAGTGACAGTGCTTTGTTGATCTGGTTATGAAAATTATTTACAATAAGTATTTTTGTACATCAAATATTGGTCTGTGTCCATGTGATGGTAACATTTTATGATGGAAGGTCTGGATTGTTCAGGGAAGCAAAAAAAAAAAAAAAAAACCACAAAACAAAACAAAACCCACTCCTTTCAGCATGTTTGTTTTGTCATTGTGCAAATTACTCATTAGATTCCCTTCTTTTTACCTACCTAAGTATCACACCAAACCAAACTATCATTCCTATTCAGAACACCTCCTTTTCACACCTGAGAACAACCAAACATCAAAAGGTCTTGACATTAAGTGATAGAAGTGTTGGAGTTGGAGCATTGGATGTAAATGTGTGTATCTCATCTTATCTTTTCTCCTACTGGGTCCATCCATGATGCTTCTGCTTGCCAATGCATTATCGAGAGCTCAGACTTTGGCAATTCATCTCCAGCATCTATACACCGAGAGTGTTTCTAATAATATAATAGATTTTCATTTTGAAACAGATGCCACAGGACATTCCTCAGCAGAAAACCCTACTGTGTCACTAACACTATAAAGTTATCAAATTTAAAGTCAGGTGGTTGGATTGTCAGTTTTTGAGACCAGTTAGTAATTAGATAAGAAGGCTTTGTAAAGAAAAACCAGTTGAAACCAACACATATTTGTGGCATGTGTTTTATGTGTCCCACACTGTTCTAGGTGCCAGCAGAAATATGGAGAAATACAAGAGTATTTTGCCTGGAGTTTACGTTTAGGGTAGAAACATCTCCCTTTCTCCCACTCCCCAGGTCTATGGTTTAATTTAGTTATAATAAAATGATGGGATTAATGTTTAAAGAACATATATCCTAGCTCAAACATTGAGCTGACTACATTTCCTTCCTGATATCACTATCTTCGTCCCAGAATTTTAATGTTACTCATTTCATCATCTTCAGGCATAGCTATGTAAATGAATGAGTTGAGAAAAGCCTTTAGGAAAGTTGGTAATGATAACCCGTGCCCTCATTTTACACATAGCTACATATATACACATTTATAAGAGATAACATGGTACTTTATTTTATTCTCCAATTTGTAATTGTGCTTCTATGTAATGAAAACACATATTGGTCAGTGTAAGTGTGTGTGTGGGTATATTTCTGAAAACCTTTGCTACTCCTTTTTGATACTTTTCCCCAACAGTATGCAATCCAGGGCTCTTTTTAGTGAAGAAACGGCAGAGCTGTGATCCAATCTATAGGTCACTTTGAAACTCATTAGTGTTCTTCATATTACCTGTGTTGAATCAGGCATTAACCTTCCCAAGTCCCAGTCTCGGAACTTCTGAATGTGGGTATCTCCCCAAGTCAATTGCAGATCAGAGGTTGTTCTGTGTAGTCTCAGCTTGGGGAAAGCAGATACTTATTAAAAAGAAATGGCTTTTTATAACAGACAGGTGTGGGATTTGTTTGAGAAGCTGAACTGCTGCTCCTGATCATGGGAGATGGCGTTTTCAGCACAAGCCATTGGTGAGAGTCTAATAAACCGAGGCTTCATATTATTGACATTAGATGGATCAATCTGATGGGACAGTTGCTCAGAAAGTTAATTACTAGAAACTTGTAGAAAAACTCAGTGTTTTCAAATAATTTAGATGCTACAAAATATATCAGTATTGCATGGACTCCAAAGTGTGAGGCAAGAGCTGAACACAGCCAAGATGATCACAGTAACATGTTTATTTGAAGAATCCATGAAGATGCCCTGAAGAAGGCTAGAGATCACGGAAACAGTCTTGAAATAGTTGAAAGGGAAGAAGAGGTTATAGTAATACTAAGTGTATTTAGGGCTGAGGACATTGTCTCATTTAACCCCGTGCAATCCTCACAACATCAAGACACAATGATCCCATTTCACAGAGGGAAACAGACCCAGTTACAATTTGTAAGAGGCATAGATGGGGTTTAGATCAAGGCCAGTCTAGCCACAAAGCACATGCTTTTTCTATTCCAGGCCCCTCAGCCTCTTCTTAGTTTGGGCTTGATTTACTTGTCCAACTTTCTCTTCCAGCATCAGTTATTGACTCTCTTTCTTGGCACCACCATTTCAAACTTTAAGTATGTTTCCTGTGCTGAGCTGACACAGAACAACCTCTGAGCTGCTTGTAGGGATGCCCACATGTAGACATTCTGAGACTCCAGTAAGCAGTTCCATTTTTACCTGTCCTTTATGTGTACACCTAGTCTGGCTGTATCCACTGGATGCTTAATCAGTCCAATTTGTCCTTGTTTAGAATTTTACTCTCTTTGATCAGCTTGCAAGTTTCCATTTTCATTTTCAATAACCGCCAGTAGGGCTTGGTTCAGCACTTCACACACTGTTGTCTTTCCAGAAATATTTGCTGGTTGCTTGTAAGGTATCCAACCTGCCCTCCCTTCTTTCTCCCCTTTCCTCTCCCCAACAAACGCTGGTGCAGACACATGACAAGAGGGGAAAGGTTCGGCATGCCCTTTCTCTGTCCTTCGCTGTCACCCCTCCAGGCCCCAAATATAAAAGGCGAAAGGCGCTGCTGCAACCAGAGCCTCAAAACAAAAGGCTTAAGGGGGCGACTTTCTTGAGTCGGCGCTAAGGAACTCATTTGCCCTTTGTCAGAATGTTCTTTCCCTCCACAACCCGATCCTCTTGGAGCTGAACTTAAGTTCTCGGACTGACACTCGGACTGGGAAAGAGGAAACCTTGCGTGTGTGTGTGTGTGTGTGTGTGTGCGCGCGCGCGTGTGAGTGCGCGTGTGCGTGTGTGTGAGTGTGAATGTGTGTGTGAGTGTGAATGTGTGTGTGAGTGTGAGTGTGTGAGTGTGTGTGTGTTTGGGGGAAGGCGGGAGAGGGTAGCAGTGGTGCCAAAGCTGGGGGCGGGATGGGGTGCGGGGAGAATGTTTCCCAGGGAACCTGAGAGCCGCAGTTCTCGGCGACTCCCAGTTCTCCCAAAGAAAGCGTCGCTCATTCGTCAGTGTCACGTTTCAATGGCAGCGCGGGGCGGCCTCGGCTAGGTGCCCGCGCGCCTTTCCGGGACGGCTCGGCCCTTCGGCGATTCAGCCAGAATCAACGTCCAAAGCCCCAACGGGAGGCTCGCGGCAGCGGGGGCTCAGAACCCCCGCCTCTCCCTGCCCTCGCGCCCCTCACGCCCGGGAGCTGCCCCGCGGCCGGCCACCGACAGGTGCGGGCCGAGTTCGGGCACCCGCGCCCCGCTGCTGTCGCGATCCGGGGTTTCTCTCTCTGCCGCCTTTGGAGACCGGGACCCTCCCCGCCCTCCACGCTGGCTCCTCTGGGGCGCCTCCCGGGGGACCCTGCCTGGGTGCCAGGAGGACGGGGCTGATGTCTTAGGTGTACCCCAGCCCTGCTCGACAGCGGGGGCCGCGGACCCGGCGGCTGCACAGCGGCAAGGCACTTTTTAGCGTGCCGAGTCTTTCCGTTTGTGAACGGGGGGACGAGTTGAACCCGGCCCCCAAACGCCCCTGCTTTTACCCGGCGGCGGCGAGCGGACACCAGAGGGCGCCGTTCTAATGCACTTTGGTCGGGACGCGCTCCGGGAGCGCAGCGGCGTCGAGGCCGCGCCGGGACGCGCTTTCCCGGTGGCTGAGCCGGGGTCTCGCGGAGAGGCGGCGACCGGGTGCAGACCGGGGAGGGAGCGGCGGTGACGATGCCACGGCGCCGAACGCCCTGCAGCGAGGCCCCCTTTTCGTCTTCTCGAAGGATGGATCGCAGTGGATCGCAGCCGCCCGGGTGAGGACCAGGAGTGGCCCCTAACTGAAGCCGTGCCCCCCTCTAATTGCTAAGGAACATGTCTGAAGGCGTTGTCAATTGCGAACGACTAATTAATTTTCCAGCACTTGTGCAGAATACTTTAAAATGGAAAAATAAAGGTCTTCGATGAAAATGAAGCTTGATAGTGTGCACCTGCCACTAATGTACGGTGCACGGTAACTTCCCCTCATTAGAGAGATGACTTGGGTTGAGAACAAGTCATATAGTGAAAATCACTTCAACACGTGCCTGTTCATATGCATAAACTCCTGTGTACCAGATGGCAAAATATAATGACATCTTAAACAGCTAATTGCATAAACCTTGTAATGCAGATAATTGCTGTACCAAAGTAGGAGTTAATAATTTCCCACTGTATTGCCTGGCTTCAGAGTAATCCTCAAGGAAAGTTGTGACAATTCTAACGCACTAAAGTTCACCAAGCAGTAATTAAAACTAGCACTTAAATCATTTGACTTTCAAACCCTTAATTATGATTCCGAAGAACTGCTTTGTAAAACCCCAGAATTTATGGATGGTTATGTGATAGTATTTAATGCCTGTATTTCAGGTTTTCTTTCATAGTTCTTATGTGGCATAATATTATAGGGAGTCAATGGGGATGTATTCTATTCTCTAAAATTATTCCAATACCAGGAGGTTTGCATTTTGGGGCATGAATGGTTAACTCCCACCCACAGATGGATCTGTTGATTATTTTCAATTTACATTTATTTATAAAGCCCCTAGTATAATAACTAACTTTAAACCTTACTGTGTGCACATCATTGTTCTAAGCACGTTACAGGTATTATCTCATTTAATCCTCAAAACAGCCATCTGAAACATGTACTACTGTCACCCCCATTCTCCAGATGAGAAAACCCAGGCACAGAAACGCTAAGTAATTTGCTCAAAGTTGGCAAGAAGCCAGTCATCCAAACTCAGACCATTTGACCCCAGAGCCAATGCTACTTACCACTCTACTGTACTGCCCATGGGTTAAGCCAGGGCCTCACTAATTTAATATTTCTAACTATTTTATTTTCTAATAATAGTAAGAAATAAAGGTAAAATAACATAACTGGAATTATAAAAGTCAGTTGGCAGGTAGATATCTTTGTTGGATTTAATTTATCAATTTATGTCACGATACACTCCAAAAGCAATATCTGCTATTTCCACAGAGTATTTCTACAACAGTAAACAAGCCAAGTAAAGTAAACCTTTGCAACTAAGTTTTGATTCACCAATAACTAGTTTTATAAGCATGTGTGGCTTAGAGTTTTTATTTCTCCATCTTCTAAAAGATGAGAATTAGGCTTCAACACCTTAAAGAGGATGTACCAAAATGAAGTAGAACAAAATCCTCTTTATAAAATACATAGTGAATCATAGTCGTTTTTCTCCATCTTGATATTGTAGAATTTCTCTTTCCTCAGTTTGGGTGGATGTATGTGACATAACATGAGAGATGCCAGCTATCTCTCTAGTAATGGGGCCATAGCATATGAAATTCTGCCATTAAAATACCTTCCTGTTAGTTAAGCTCTCTCTTCTCTGCCCTGCTGCTCCTGAGATCCTTAATTCAGTGAGAAGCATGTGGGCCTAAAAATTAGAAGTTCTTCATTCTCATTCTATTTCTGCCATGAACTTGCAGTATGTCTTTGGATAAGTCCTTTCATCTCCCTGAAATTCAGTTTCTTTACCATAAAAATAGAGGACTTGTGATTACTTACATCCCTTCCAGTTTTATCATACTAGAATGTTATGCAACAATGTCCAACTATTTCTTAGGGGGAATGACATTTTTAGGCTTCATGTAGGGGAAGAAAAGACTAATCTAACAAACATTTTTCCAGTACCTGTTATTTTCCAGATGCAGTGCTCAGGGTATAAGGAGAAATATGATGTGGTCCCTGACCCTGACATCACTAGTTCTTAATGTAGTAAGTGACAAGCAGAGGAGGGCAGGGTAGAGTGATAGGTGCTGTGACAGAGATGAGCACAAAGTGTTTTAAGATAGGGGCTACTTCTGTGCCGGCTGTGGATCATGGGAGATTTCCTAGCAGTGATGACACCTGAGCTGAATTTTGAAGGATAAATCGAAGTTGATAGTGAACAGAGGAAGGGCAGTCCATGAACGGAACTCTGCATCCATGGTGTAGGGGAGAGGAAGAAAGCATGGCTATCTGGGAACTAAGAGGAGGTCGGTAGTGCTGGCTGTTGAGTAAAGTGTAAGGTGGGGGAAGAAGGAGTCTAAGCAGGAGAGGCAGGCACAGGCTGGATCTCCAAAGGCCTTGTTAGGGAGTTTGGATTTTACTCTGAAGGTGATGAGGAATTCAAACCAAAGTTTGTCCGTTTTAGAGTGTTGCTTAGGTATTATACTAATTTCTGGGTTACCTGGATTGCAGAAAGAAGTTTTCTACCCAAGAGGTCTATGGCTGCCCAACCAGAAAGACGAGCCCTACTTTGGCCACTGGAGGGCTGGAAGTCAGTTCTCGTCTCTGGTGATCCTCAGTAAACCTGCTTTTGTATAGGCCCCCCAGTAGAGGAAATGGTTGGTCTCCAACTGCTAAGCTCCTAAATCTCTCCAATTTTTAAAATGGTGGCTTATTTTACACATCAAGGAAGAAATTAAAGTCACAATCATGGCAAAATCAGGACAGAAAACATTTAGAATAATTTTTAAATTGTTTTAAAATGATAAATCTCATTTATGTGGGTATGGTACTAATTGCTCAGAAGATCTAATCTGATTTTAAGAAGTGAACAATATCACTCTCAGAAACAGCTGGCAGAAGCACACATTAATACTCTTCTGAAGGACAACTTGGCAATATATATAGTGCCTACTTCTTTTGACCAGCAATTCCGCTTTTAGGAATTTTTTCCTAAGGAAATAATCATAAACTGGTCAAATATTTGGCAAAATAATGTTTGTGACAGTGGTTTTAAAGTATTGAATAATTGGAAAAATTTTGATATCCAACTGTAGAGAATTGTTTAAATGAATAGTGGTATATACATACACTAGAATACCATGTAGCTATCAAATTGTTGTGATATTGTCTTTTGTTGTTGTTATGATAAATTAAAAGAATAGATTCTATTATAAAATAGTAAGTACAGTCTCATCACTCTCTTTTCTTTTTTGGTGGCTGGTCGGTGCAGGGATCTGAACACTTGACCTTGGTGTTATCAACACCATGCTTTACCAACTGAGCTAACTGGCCAGACTATAATCTCATTAAAAAAAAAAAAGTTTGTATATATGCATAGAAAAAAGACAAGTAGGAAACACATTTCAGAATGGTGAAATTATAAGCAATTTTTATTTGCTTCCTTTTCCTGTTTATATATTCTAGATTTTTGAAAATATGAATGCATAACTTTTATAAGAAAGCAATCACAATAAAAAACACAATAAGAAAATAATGTGAATTATTATTTATATTAAAAAACAAAATGGATACAGCAGAATTATATGGTAGACAATTGTATTTGGACTGATCAGCCCACTGAGGAAAATGAGAAAAGCTGGTGAAAATATAAAAATATCTGCTTTAAGGCATTGGAGAACTAGCAAGGTAGTAAAGAATTACCTAGCCAGGATCTAGAGGAGGGTGAAGTCCAGTAGGTAAGGTCAGACCAGTTTGTGTATGGACCCACCACTGCATACTAAAAGTATCTGTCAGTTCTAGAGAGGGTCAGGTAGCTGAAGGAAGGAGTTGGGAAACATAGATTAGAGATCAGGACTTGCCCAGGTTGGGAGCCCTGGTTTACAACCCTGGGAAGGTCTGAACCCTGGGATAATGGGTGAACCAGAAATAAAGAGGCCCCACAAGGACTAAGATCGGTTTTGAATCATCCTTTAATTAGATGGAAGTGATTACGGCTTGCGAGCAGAGACAAATGCAAATCCTCTCTGAAGAAGATAACATCATCCTAGACCTCAAATTAATTCTATAAACAAATTCTCAAATACATGACTATTGAATAATAAGAAAAGAAACTAGGCATATGAGGAGACAAGATGACAGGAATGAAAACTGGCAAAACCCACAGGCAATGAAATAGACCCATGGGGACTCCAGATTTAGAAGTTAAGCGACACAAACTTTGAAATTATTATGCATACCATGTTTATAAGACACATACCTAAGGCATGAAAATACAGAAAAGTTGAAGTAAAGGAAAGTGAAAATATACATAATACAAGTACTAGCCAAAACTCTTATAGCTATACATTGTAAAGCATTACTAGAGATGAAGAGAGATGCTTCGCACTAAGAAAAAATTTAATTCATAGGAAATTGTATGTACATAATAACACAGCACAAAAATATATAAAGCAAGGATTGACAAAACTGAAAGGAGAAAAAGACCAATTCATAATCATAAAGGGGAATTTTAATAATCATTTTCAGTATCCAATAGAACCTACAGACCAAAAATCAGTGAGAATATAGAGGATTTGAGCAACATTATGATCACATTTGAATTAATGGACATAAGTAGAATAAAGCACCTAATAATGACAAAATACACACTTTTCCAAGCACATGCAAAACATACTAGACCACAAAGAAAGTCTCTATCACTTTCCAAAAATTTTTCTTTAGGCAATTAGAAATCAATACCAAAAAGATAATGAGAAATCCCCAAATATCTGGAAATTAATAAATATAGTTCTATAGTCTCATAGTTCAAAGAAAAATGACAATAGAAATTAGAAAATATTTTAAATGAAAAATAGTAAAAAAATATGTATTAAAACTTATGTGATATGGCTAAAGCCAAGCTTAGAGGGAAATCTGCAGGAGTTCCTAAGATGCTGATCACGTTCTAGTTTTCAGCCTGGGTTATGGTATCACACATGCTCACTTTGGACAAATTGTTGAACAGTATATTTTTGTTTGTATATCTTATTATATTTTTGTTTAGTAATATGTTTTAGGTATACATGTGTTATTTTATAATAAAAACGTTAAAGAAAAGGATAGTATCACCTCACACCGTTTATAAGATGAAGAATGATGCTGAACATTTAGACAAAAATCTTTCATAAACCCACATTAAAGGCAGTGGCTATCAGAGATGGCATATGCATAGCTCTTATGCATTCCAATTGTCACATTTTTTACCTGTGGCCAACAGACATCACCAATAGATTGTGGCACGTTTTCCCACAGAGCCCAGCCAGCCATTATCAATCAACCTGACTGACTTGTCATGGAAGTTTCGATCTATTTCCCATCCTTTTTCTATATATCTCAACCGGTCAAATAAACAAAATAATCAGACCAGTTTGTGTATGGACCCACCACTGCATACCCTCCGAAGCTCACTATATCTTGACAAGAATAAAGAAAATGTGCATACAATCAGCACAGCCCACATGTAAACAAAGAATTCCAAAGGCATAATCTGACCTTGGAAAGCAGGACTGAACATGCAAATGGTAACTATGACTCACGGTTATTTTGCGAAGAGTAAAGCACATTTTATTTGTTTATTTCATCAAAAGACAAGCTAGGCACTCTTGTTACTCTGGTCACTTGGGACAAAGAAGAAACAGCACAGATATGATCGCTACCCTCAGGGAGTTTTCCTCCTGGTCTCCCGGGCCCCCCCAGACTATGCGTTCCATTTTTCCTGGTTATCAACCACTGCTGTTGTTTGCTGCCTGTTGCATTACCTCTATTCAATTCATCAAGAATTTGTTCATCATCATCCTGGTGCCTAAACTGTGCAAGGTGGATGGGGCGTATATACAGGGGTGTATAGTGAGAAGGTAAGACATACTCCCAGTTCTTTTATTTATTGTTTGTTCAATATCCAATTTTATTTTATTTACTTTTTTCAACATTTTAAAAAAATTTAATTTATCAATATACAATGTAGTTGATTATCATGTCCCTTTACCAATTCCTCTTTTCCTTCCTCCCCTACCCACATCAATAATATTCACAGTTCTTGATGCCCTTCAGTGAAATTGGGGGATGTAAGATACACATGCATATTAATAAGGTAAAAATATATGACAGTGTATTTTTAAGGGACAACCTGAGTGGGATGAAAAAAACTGATGTAGGATTTTCAAGGCAGGAGGGATTGGTCAAAGTCAAAGTGGATGGGGACTTCCTGGACATAGTCTTTAATTAAAATTTTTAATCTTTTTAATGTAAAATCCAGTCTTCCAATATAGTTTCGGTGCTCATCACAACCTCTTCTCCAAATCCTTGTCTGGCCAATTCAGGCTTGACCTTCAGATTTAACCCAGGTGCCACCTCCTTCAGGAAGCCTTTCCTGATCCTTTATCTAGCATAGTTATGTGTCTCACTTACGGTTTTCCATCTTTCCCTCAAATAGCATTTATTGCACCATGGTGATCAGTTTAACTGTTTATTTCCCCCAATTCTGTAACCTGAGTATACAAGCACAGTGATTTTTGCATAAAAAGTAATCAGTGTTTGTTGACTATGGGACAATGAATTATGGAGGTAAGGAAGTATATGAAAAGGTACATCAAAAGTGGTGATAATGACACTAGTTCATTTGCTGCATGTAGCATCATGGAAAATATCCAGAGAAGCGTAGGATAATCCCATCTTCAGTAGCACATCTGGGGTCAATTTAGTGACTAAATTCTCATTTTCGTGCTTGGTCCAGTACCACACTTTTAAAAATCCCTCCCGTCATGCTTTATATACTTGGCTTTGTGCAGTTCAACATTTCTATCAATTATTTGCATGAGGAATGGATGTTTCATTTAATAAAATCTACAGATGACAGAAAGCTGGGAGGAATAGCTAGTACTACAAATGATAAGATCAAGATTTAAAATAATCTTGACAGGCTAGAACATTGGTCCAAAACCGCAAGATGATATCCCACAGGGATATATGCAAAGTTCTGTGTTTAGATTTTAAAAAATCAATGGTACAAGTACAGAAGCCTAGCTTTATGTCAGTAAACAAGAAAAATACTTAGGGTCTTAGTTAACCATTAAAGAGAGTTACAGGCATCAGGAAGGAACCTCCCCCAAACCCAAAGACTTAAATTACAAAATCAACACACATAATGGATAGGATTAGATATATGCAAAAGCGCCTTCAAGGGGTCAAACTGGAAATGCAAATGAAATTTGATTGTGGTGTAATCAATGCTATTACGTCTAAAAAGAGAAGGTGTCAGTCTGAAGGGGAATGAATGGGCGGCATGAAACATTGAAAACGAAGGGCCAGAGTGGACCATTGTTATGGTGTCAGTGGATAAGAGCCTTTCAGTACGGTGTAGTCAGAGGGTAAGTACAAGGCCTTGGGGTCAGCCAGCTGCCCGGCTTTAAAACCAACTTCGCAAAGTACTTACGTGATTTCTGGGCAAATTACTAATGCTTTGGCAATTCTCACCTGTAAAACGGGGTAAATCATGATCCCTACCTATGGAGTAGAGAGTGTTAAATAAGATGATGTGTGATAAGGCTTGGCCCTTAGTCACAGTTAAATACGTGTTAGTTATTATTGTGGTTCTCTTCATTGTCGATTGATTCACTGGCCTTTCTGGTTTCTACATCACTTTTCTGTGAGATTTTGCAGATGATTCTTTCCACAAGAGTGTGCTTTGTTTTTAGCGAGCTGAGAAAAAATAAAATTCCTGAATGTCTAACTCTGGAACCAGAGTCATAGTTATTTTCCTATAATATTCATTATATATAGTTACCATGTAATGATACCATGGTAACTATGCTAAACAGACGATAATGAAATGTTTTATTAAATTATAAAAATCTATACTCTAAAAAACAGCATGAACAAACTGAAATACATCCAGGTTACCATGGCCTAAGAATGGCTAAAGAGCTAGAAATGCTGAAGAGAGCTGGCATAGTGGTCTTCAGTCCTTGAAAACTGTCCTGTGGAAGAGGGAGCGTCGTTGCTCACCTCCGTGACAGGAAGGCCTCAGTGGTGAATGAGCTGCCTCAGGGCACAGGGAGTCTCTCTTCTGAATGCACATGTTGCAAGCCCCTGGCAGGAGGAACATGGAAGAATAGCTCTTTGGATCTGTATTTATGTGAGTTTGAGCATAGGCAAAGAACTTTACCAGCTGTTATCTTCAGTCATCATAAAAACCTTGTGAAATAATCAGGATCTAGAACTCAGTCTTTGGCTTCCAAGTCCAGTGTTTTTTTAAAAGTGTTCTCTGAGGTCACCTGCATTAGAATTCCTCACCTGAGGTATTTATTAAAAATACAAATACCTGGGCCATTTTTCTAAAGACTCTGATTCAGTCACTCTGGTCTGGGACCTGGGAAACTGCACTGGTCCCAGTCCAGTGCTTTTTCTACTACTTCACTAAACTTTCTACTACAATACCAGTTTTGAGACTCTGTTCTTTCAATGAATATGTATTAATTCCAGCCATGTACCAGACACTGTTTCAGAGACTGGCAGTTACAGTGGGGAATAAGACCATATGGGTCCCTTCTTATTGAAGCTTATATCTGGTGGGGGGACACGTTTGTGAAATAAGCGAACCAAGAAAAATCAAGAACCACATCAGACGGTGTGAGAGAGGCTATGCCAAGAAACAAACAGGGTGCTGTTGCTGAGAGTGACCAGGTGGCTCTTCTGGGTTGGGGCACCTCTCAGACAGTGACATTAAGCTGAGACCTGAATGACAGCGATGAGACCACCATGCAGAAGGTCAGGGTTCGAGCCAAGCAGTTGTTCAGTGCCAGAGCCCTAAGAATGGGAATGAGCCTGTTGTGGTTAATAAGCAGAAACAAGAGCACTGTGGACGGAGTATCCTAAGTGAGGGGAGAGTGGGGATCAGGTCAGACAGGTTAACAGTTCCCAGATCATGCACAGCTTTGGGAGCCAGGGAAACATTTCATTTTGTTTTGAGATGGAAAGCCCTTAGAGGGGTTTAAGGCTGGGAGGGTATAATCTGATCTACATTTTAAAAAGGTCCCTTTTTCTGTTGTGCAGATTCTATAGGTGAGTGCTGCCCAGTTATTAAACATACCATCACTAGCAGTGGAGAGAACTTGCTTTTTGTTATGGGGTTCTCTGTTAAAACTAGATAGCACTTTACAGTTTACAAAGCATTTTTATATACCCTATTTCATTTGATCTTCTTAAAAATCCTATGAGATGCACATTACTATAATCCTTATTTGACTGATGAGGAAACTGAGGCTCATAAAGGATGATATTTTTCTTAGGCCACGTGTCTTCTAAAGGCAGACATTTGAAAATGGGAGATTTTACATAAAACTCTGAATTTTTTTGCTTTTAAAAAAAATGAAGATCTGTCTCCACTGAACCCACATTCCTCATGGAGACAGCGGGCTACAGCTGCTGAGGGGCTGCCTCTTACGATGAGACTTGCCCCCTCCAGTCCTCTCACAACAGCTCAACTTCAGTCCTTTTGTTATCTGCCTGAACCCTGGATGCATGTGAGTTCCAGAACCTTGCTCTCAGGTATCCTCAACCTGCTGCTTTGGTACCTCGTCACAAGCCATTTTCCTCTTTCCTTATCAAATCTGTTCCCAGAAAGAGAGAGAGGGAGCCTCATACAGCCTCCTTACCCCTAATCAGGGGACTGTGGACTTATTCCCCTGGGAGCTTAGCCCACTGCAACCTCTATGAAACATCATAGAGGTTTCTTTCTCTTTTATTCATTTTTTTTAACTGGCAAATAAAAATAGTATATGTTTATGGTGTATAACATGATGTTTTGAAATATGTATACATTGTGAAATAGCTAGATGGAGCTAAATTAACATATGCATAACCCAACATAGTTATATTTTTGTGGTGAGAACACTTAAAATCTGCTCTTAGTGATTTTCAAAAATATAATACATTGTTATTAACTATAGCTAATAGATCTCTAAACTTATTCCTCCAGTCTAACTGAAATTTTGTATCCTTTGACCAACATCTCCCTGACCCCCTCACCTCAAACCCCTGGTACCCATCGTTCTACTCTGCCTCCATGAGTTTGATTTTTTTAGATTCTACATATGAGTCAGATCATTTGGTAATTGTTTTTTTGGTCTGGATTATTTCATTTAACATAGTGACTTCCAGGTTTACCATATTGTTACAAATGACAGGATTTCTTTCTTTTTTTTAAAAGCTGAATAGTATTCCATTGTATATATATGCACCACTTTTTAAAAAAAAATTCATTCATCTGTTGATAGACATTCAGGTTGATTCCATATCTTGGCTATTGTGAATAGTGCTGCAATGAACATGGGAGTGCAGGTATCTCTTTGACATACTGATTTCATTTCCTTCGGATTTATACCTAGGAGTGGGATTGCTGGATCATATGGCAGTTCTATTTTTGTTTTTCTGAGGAAAATCTTTACTGTTTTCCATAATGGCTGTACTAATTTATATTTCCACCAAGAATGTGCAAAGGTTCCCTTTTCTCCACATCCTTGACAACACTTGTATCTTTCAGCTTGTAGGTTTCTCTGAAGTATGTGAGTTGGCTTAGGAATTTATGTAAATATTGCCCTCACTTTACAATTTAGCTACTTAAGATTCTGATTCTTCAGGGAAAATAAAACCCAAACCAAAACAACAACAACAACTACAACAACAAAAACATATTTATCCTATGCTTCCACATTGCTTTATACTCTAGATGGCTAGTAACCACCCCTAAAATTATACACAAAATTTTGTGTTTGTGTATACATTTTTCTAGGGTGAGGTTTGTAGACTTATTTTGATTTTCAGAGGGGACCATGATCCAAAGTGTTTCTTCTGGCAGAGTTGGCCTGACCAGAATCACATCCTGGTTCTGCCACTAAATAACTCTGAAAGCCCCCAAATCTCTGACCCTTGTTTTTCCCATCTGAAAATGGGTTTATTAATACGGGTCTTGTGGAGCAAGGATTAAATGAGATAATGCACATGAAGGGTCTAGGTTTGTGTCTGGAACATAGGAGACACTCTAGTGGATGTGTGAGGAGTTATGATTGTCATTGCTGGTGTTGGGTCTGCCTTCTCCAGGTGATTCCTGGATGCCTATTACTTCTAAATGCCTGCTCTGGATTGAAATATGTCCCCCCTGAAATTCATACGTTGAAGCCCTAACCCTCAATGTGACAGTATTTGAAGACAGGGCTTTTAGGAGGTAATTAAGGTTAAATGGGGCTGTAAGGATATGGCC
The DNA here is from genome assembly GCF_027409185.1 of Cynocephalus volans. Taxonomy (NCBI): domain Eukaryota; kingdom Metazoa; phylum Chordata; class Mammalia; order Dermoptera; family Cynocephalidae; genus Cynocephalus; species Cynocephalus volans. The sequence goes on along the minus strand of NC_084467.1, from coordinate 51,901,025 downwards.
ATAGTTTGATAGGATTGGTGGCTTTATAAGAAGAGGAAGAGTGAGAATTATCTCTTTCCCTGTGCACACAAGGAAAGGCCATATGAGGACACAGCAAGAAGGTGGCCATCTGGAAGCCAAGAAGAGAGCCCTCAGCAGAACCTGACCATGGTGGCATTCTGATCTCAGACTTCCAGCCTCCAGCTCTCCAGAACTATGAGAAAATAAATTTCTGTTTTTTTAAGCCACTCAGTCTATGTTATTTTGTTATGGCAGTCCAAGCTAGGACAATGCTTAACCCCATTTTTCTCCTGAGCCTAACCCATCTAGAGCAGGGACAACAGGAGGAGCCCCTACTCCATCCTTGGGAATGACATTGGTCTGGAATTGGTCTTTCTACTACAAGGTTTGGGATTCGTTGTGCCTGAAGCATTCTGGTGTTCACCAAGATTCAGTTTTCTTTTAATGACTGACTTGGTGCCTGCACCCAAGCTTCTGACCTTCTTTTCTATTGAGTACTCCATTTGCCCTATTGGCTAGAGTCCTATCCTAATCCTCAGCCTGTTGAGGAAGCAATGTGGTTTAATGATTAAAGATGTGTATTCTAGAACCACCCTGCCTGGGTCCATATCCCAGTTCAGCTACTAATTAGCTGTGTGACCTTGGACAAGTTACTTAACCCCTCTGTGCTTTAGTTTCCTCATTTGTAAATTAGGGCTCACAATAGTGCTTATGTAAAAGAGCTACTTCAGGATTAAATAATTTAATATATGGAAAGTGCTTAGAACGGTGCTTGGCACATTGCAAGCTCCATATAAAGGCTAGCCATTATTATAATCACTTGACCTGGTTCCATCTCTTACCCGACTTTGGTGGGCCTCTGATGGTCTGGGATTTGTTCCCTTTTAGAGCAGCTACTTGCTGGAGTCCTGCTCCAAATGGATTTATCATATGCTTGATGCTGATTATCACCTCACCTGGAATCTCCAGCCACTACAACCCACTACTAGATTTGAGCCCTCACCTAGCCCAGATAATAGAATGAAGATCTCAATTAGTGCTGGTAACGTGTTACCTTTCTATGATCCTAAATAACAGTGGGAAGGGAGACAATTTATTGTATCGCTATATAAGGGTTCATCTATCAAGAGGGTTTATGTGTCATCCTTGGTTGGGAGGTAAGAGGAAGAATAGAATTCACTGGTTTCCAAATAGGGTGGTGAAGGATCAATATCACTTGAACTTATTCCTACTGTGGATCACTAGATTCCACAATCAGAGCTCTTGTTTTAGTAGGTCTGGGGTGAGGTCTGGAAAATTGTATTTTTAATAAGTGCCTGAGGTAATTCTAATACATCTGTTTAGCTGACTTATATTTGAGACTTACTTGGATAGCTGTTCTTTCAAGGTTTCTTTTAGCAATTGGCATGTAAGATTCCAGAATGAATATAAGGGCTGGTGAATGTAGGGAAATAACTTAGAGCAAGGTACTACCTTATTAAAGCACTTTCCAGCTCAATGCCTGGCTGACAAAACCATAATACAGCATGCTTATGTCAGGCTTTGTCTTGATTTTAATCTAAATGGGATACTAGATAGCTCTAGTTTACAGCAAATGAAGAATTAGCAGTGACTATGTCAGAAAATGAAATCACATAGTAAGTTACCATAGCTCAATTTGTGAATAGTCTGGGGAGGGCTTCCAGAATGCTGGTCTCATTTAATTTACTATAAATTACCTTCTGGGCAAGGTGGGTAACTGACACCTATGGCAAAGTTTATTTGCAAGAATTAACTATCTATGGAAGCTAAGATCTTCTGTGTGCTAACTAGAGTGCCAGAATAGCTGGAACAAGAAGCACCCTTGTAGGGAAGATCTAAATCTTGGAAATGACTACTTAGGAGATGAAATGTCATCTTCATATTCAACCAAGACAGTCTGGGATTTGTTGAGAAAGCTAACTAGTGTCAAGGAAGCTGCAGGCACTGCACATTAAAAGGCATCTTCCCCCTTGACTAGTGTTTAATTTGGCCTTGTAAAATGTATGAAGTGCAGGCGTTTAATTTGTTTGACAGAAGCAAGCCCAAAGCACCTTCTGTAATACCATGCCACACGGTTTCATGACTTTTACCACATGTTAGGCATAGTCTGGGAGTCTATTAAATAAGCTTCAAGTCAAAACACTAGTTTGACAAAGGTCTGTTTTAATTAAAAGACACAAACCTCTCTCTTCTGAGCCTGGTGGAGGCACATAAAGGAGAGCACCATCTACCCCCCTGGCCTAAGGAACACTTTGCTCTTTCCTGTAAGAGGACAAAGATGCTTTGAGGCTGGCAGGTGGGGATCTATCGGTGAGTCCTAGAATGTCTGGTGTTGCTGGCCTCCCGTTGTAACGTTCTCTTTTCTCCAACAATGCTGGCAATTTGCCACAATATCAATTATCTCTAGCTGAGACAGTAATGATCTAGGATACCACTTTTTCAATATTATGTTTTAACCAACTGTAATTAGGAAACTCTACAAAATTCGTGCACTTTGACACGCTGTGTATTAATATCCAGCTGTGCATAAATCAACCATATCCATCAAGCTTTTCTGCCTCAAGCATGTTAAATGACTATCTTTTAAAAATAAAGCAAGCTCCCTCTTATCTGTTTGAGCTAGGCCATTTTTCCAGGAGGAGAAAGTAACTCTCCACTCCTCTTAGAGACATGTGAGAAATGAGAAAGCAGGCTCCATCTAACTTGAAACCCAAATCGTGGCTCGTTTTTTGGATTGTCCACTCTGAATTTCCATTTCCTTGTAACAGGGCCCAATCTTCCCTTCCCATCTCATCGCCTGCCATCTCCTACTTGTTCTGTTCTCTGCACTCCAGATACACTGGTCTTCTTGAGTTCCTTCAGAAGTTCAATGCGCTCTTCTGCTCCAGGACTTTTGGAAGGAGCATCTCTGTATGAGAAATCCTCCACTTACTGCTGGTCCCTAAGTCCCCAAGCCCCTTCGTTGGTTCATTCATTCGAGAAGTATTTATTGGTGGGTGACAAGTACCAAACACATAACTAAATACAACTGACTAAAAAACCCTCATAACATGTACATTCTAATTGGGGAGGGAATCAGACCATAAATAAACATATAAATAAGTAGATTATATGGTGTGTTAGAAGATGATACTTGATATGGAAAAGTAGAAAGTGCTTGCAATCTTAAATAGGGGAGTATGAGAAGTGCTTGCAATTTTAAATAGGGTAGTAGGGAAGTCTTTACTGATATGGTGATATGTAAATTAATTATCAATTTTCCTTAGAATTCAGCTCAAATTAACTTCCTCAGGGACATCTTCCAGACTAGGTCTATCAATGAGTCCTAGCATGTCTGAATAGGTCATTCCCTATCATGTACTGTCATAATTCCCAATACTCTTCATCTAGAGCTCTTTGCACCATTTGTAATTACACACTCATGTAATTATTTATTAAAGAATGCCCTGTCCGCTGTAGTAAGCTCCATGAAGGCAAGGATGGGATTCTTTTTGATTACTTTTTTATCTCCAAAGTTAGCTCAGGGCAAATGCTCAATACATTTTGTTGAATGAATGAAAGAACTTATATAGTATGGATAAAAATATACATCTAGGTTGCATTAAGAGATTCAGTTGAGATGATGAATGCATAAGTCCTTTCTATAAATTGCAAAGTTCTGTAAACATTCTAGACATCATGATTTCTGTGGATAAAAGACATTCTTGCATGAGTATAGTTGTGTGTACATCAATACTGTATGACCCTGAATCTCCAGTATAGTTTAGTGTGTAACCAGACTGCATGGGATGACTTTTAGCTCTGCCAACTTACCTTGTGGTCTCATTGTGCTGTTAGTTCCTGATCTATAAAATGGGATAATAATAGTACCAACCCTACAGAAATGTTGCGAGGATTAGAAGAGATAATATGTCTAAGATGCTTAGAGGAAGGCCTGGCATATAGTAAGTACTCAATAAATATTATTATGATTATAGTTGTCATTACCTGCTGATCTTTCAACTGTAATCCAGGTATTTATTTATTGACTGAAATCTTTCTTGGTTTCATCCTAGAGCTGAACAAGCTAATAATTCCTAGTTCAGTGATATTTTCTTTAACATAAGTCAAAGAGTAAGGATGTCTCTCTTTCAGGCCCCATCCTGTAGGCCTCAGCATCTGTCCTAGCTCATCAAAAACCTTTGTTTTATCTTGGTGGTCCTTTCCAATTGTCTAGGCAGCTGGAAGTTAAGCCAGAGCTGTTGATGCCTGAGAAAACTAGGTTCAAATCCTGGTTTTCTGGTTCTGCCACTTACTGGTTGAAAGACTTTTGTCAAGGTGTTTTACTATTTGAGATTCACACTTTCATTTATAAAATGGGACTCATAATTGCTCCCTCATGGGGTTGCTCTGAGGATTGAGTGAGGTAATGTCCATGTAGGACCAGCTCAGAGAGGAGTTCTACAAATGTTAGTTCTGCCTCCCTTGCCCTTTGCTCAGGACCAAATCTGCATTTTAAAGGAAACTTCTGGGGACACAATGAGATTGTGGTCTGTGATGAAGTCTCTGACAAGCATTCTGAATCAGGAAGCTAAAGCCGGCATGTTTGGAACTCACTATACATGCCATAAAACGATTCCTACTATTAGCAGAGATTGGTGCAAGAAGCGCACCGTTCATTTGTTGTCCTGTAATCTGGAGAAACAGTTCTTTAAAAAATATTCTATTATCAGAAATGTATCCATTTACATAGAGCTAACTAACTAGAAATGCCAAACCAAATATATTTTGTGGATTGCAGAACATTTTTTTCAAAATAACTTCTTATTGTTGATTAACAAATATTAGTTAGGAATATTTGATGACATAATAATCATAAGAACTAAGGAAAATCTTCTTAAATATTCAAAGTTACTGTTTGATGATTGTAATTAGGAATTGCCTAATTGTGTGTGTGTGCGTGTGTGATTGTGATAAAAATGAAAGTAAGTGAAAAACATTCCTTTCACACGAACAAAGATTCTAAACTTTCTTTTTTCCCTGGATGTTTTGCTAACCTTAGCTGATGATTTTTCACCAACCGTTTGCTTGCAAAATATGCTTTTCAATATGTCACAGTTAAACCCTTCAAATTATGTTCCACTTCAAAAGACCTGGTTTTGGTTTCCAAATCTTTCCTTTCCCCATGTTTTGGGTTTTTGATCAACAAATGTTTATTGAGGCCCCACTGTGTAAGTGGCAGCCTCCCAGAATGGCTTTTCCAATGCCCTTGGTGTTCCAGATGTTGGATAAATTGGAAATCCATGAATCTAAAGTTAAAGCAGAATTAAAATGATGTGTGAACATGAGCCGGGTGCTTAGAGGGCAGCATGCTGCTCACCACGGCAGCAACAGAACTGGGGGATTTACTTTCTACTTACTGGCTAAAAATGTGAAATCTAGATGTAAAGGGCCTAGACCACCTGTCCCCAGGGAATCTTCATGCCGAAGCTACTCATTTTAATTCATCTGCCATTCTTCCTTTCTCCTTGAATGCTCAAGCCACTCACTTGTTCCAGTCAGTGCCTTTGATAACATTTCATGGTCTATAAAATAAAATTTGGCATTCAAGGCTCTTCATGGTATGGATTCTATTTATCTTTCCAACCTTATTTCCTTTGGCTCCTCTATTGGCTCCCCACAGTCCAGCCAAAGTCAGCTCCTTGCTGTTCCTCCTCATTTACTGCGTATCTATTCTTGGCCACACCACTGCTTCATTCACTTTAAAAAAATATTTATCCCTTCAGATTTTCTGGGAGGTAGTTATTGGTATCTGCACTTTATAGATGAAGATACTGAAGGTCAGAGATGTCAAGCAACTTGTTCAAATTCATGGGCTAGTACATGGACCAGCTGTTATTTGAGCCCAGGTCTGTAACTACAGAGCCACAGTGCACAGGGCTCTTCCCATCATGCTATGATACCTTCCTCCTCGACATGCCCTGGCACCGTCTCATTCTGCATCTCTTCCATGTGGTAGCAGAATAATGCCCACGTCCCCAAAGATGTCGGATGGAGTTTGGATGTGTTGTCCCCTCCAAAACTCATGCGGAAATTTGATCTCCAATGTGGCAGTGTTGGAAACTGATTGAGTCATGGGGGCGGATCCCTCATGAATGGATTAATGCTCTCCCTGGGGGAGGACGGGTAGTGAGTGAGTTCTCGCTCTATTAGTTCCCGCGAGAGCTCGTTGCCTAAAAAAGACCCTGGCACCTTCTCTCTCTCTCTTGCTTCCTCTCTCTTGCTTTCTCTCTCTTGCTTCCTCTCGCCATGTGATCTGCTTGTACCCATGGCTGCCTGCCACTTTCTGCCATGAGTAGAAGCAGGCTGAGGCCTGCACTAAATGCAGCTGTCCCAGAATTGTAAGCCAAATAAACCTCTTTCCTTTACAAATTACCCAGTCTCAGGTATTTCTGTTATAGCAACACAAAACTGACTAAGACAATGTCCATGCCACAATCCCTGGAACCTGTGAATATGTTACCTTATGTGGCAAAGCAGAATTAAAGTTACAGATGGAATTAAGGGAGAAGATTCTGGATTATCCAGGTGGGTCCAGTGCAATCGTAAGAGTCTTTAAAAGTGGAAGAGGGAGGCAGAAGAGGAGAGTCAGAGATGACATGATCATGGAAGGATGGTCAGAGAGAAGCAGCACTACTGGCTTTGAAGCTGGAGAAAAGGAGCATGAGCAGAGGGGTATGGGTGGCCTCTAGACACTGGAGAAGGCGAGAAAAATGGATTCTCTTCTAGAGTCTCCAGAAAGGAACACAACCCTGTGAACACCTTGACTTTTAGCCCAGTGAGACCCATATTAGACTTCTGACCTACGGAAATGTAAGATAATACATCTGTATTATTCTAAGCCACCAAGGTTTTGGTAGTTTGCTTTAGCAGCAATAGGAAACACGCACTCCACAGGTAGCACCCCTTCCCTACATACTTCAGCTGCCTGCGTGTCGTGCTCAGGCTGGAAATCCACCATTCCCACCAACTCCCCTCACGGTTACAGAGAGCTCCTGGGGAAGATCTGAAGCTGACCTTGGTTATTTGTACCCTCCTAGACAGAGCTGACAGAAGCTGTCTAAACCAACCCCTTCATTTCAGAGAGGTTGAATGACTTGTGGAATGAATATAGCAGCGATAAGACCAGAGCCCAAAACCAGAGCTCCCGACTTCCACTTCTAACAGCTTACAGGGAAAACCTCTTCAAGAGCATTAGCATTTTCCAGGGATCAGTGTCTTGAGATTTAGTTATTAATCATCCATATCAGAATCTTCAGAATCAGTCAGCAGGTTGGGGGGCCTTTTTATGATTGTATCTTTGGAAATCATACTAAATAAGTCTGTGGAAGGCCTGTGATTGACTGGAATTAACCCACCACCCACTGTCCTGTTCATTCAATCAGTAGTGTGTGCCAGGTAGTGTGCTAAGCTCTGAGAATTAAAAATGAATAAATTACAGTCTGTACCTATCAGAAACTCATGGTTTAGTGGGACTGGGGGAGTCATCAGGGGTGTTGGTAGGGGCAGAAACAGATATAATAGATAGAAACTACAATGCCTGTGGTAAGTGATATGATAAAGTGAAGGAGCATAGAGTCACTAGGCAACTTAGAGCAAGGGAATTCGGCTAAGTCTGAGGCTTCTGGAGGAGCTGATGCCTGGGCTGGGTTTTGAAGCAGGCATAGGAGAAAACCCATGAAGAAGCAGAGAGCATTTCACCCTGGAGGAGCAGTAGAATTGGATTTGGTCAAGTCATCTTTCTGCAGTATAAAGCTGACCATGCTTAACATCCTTGGAAGGGAGTTCCTTCATGGTCCCTGGCTCCCTGTCTGGTGGGATCTGGTACTCTTCCACCGCAGATACTCAGTGCTTTAGCTACATTTATGTCCTCTTTTGGATATATCTGCTGCAGTGAATATAGTGCCTGGAATGTTCTTACTTCACCTTATTTGTCTGGAGAACTCCTATCCTCTTTAAATCCCAGTTCAAACGTCATTCTCTCTGTGAAGCCTTCCCTGACTTCTCCTTCAGGAGTCAGTCTTACCCTTCTCTAGACTACCATGGTGTCTTCTATAGGTCTCTTACTACATTAGACTAAACCAATTATTTTCTCATCTACTTTGCCATCAGACTGGGTACTCCTGGAGACCAGTTTTGTGTATCATTCATCTTTGTATTTCTAGTACATAATAGGAACTAAATAAATGTTTGTTGAGTGATTGATTGACTAGCTAACTGAATGAAAGGCAGACAGGTCTTCAGGATTTTCTAGTAGCTAACTCTTGTAAAAAGGTAGTTTGGGAGTCCTATAAGTAATTACACCATCACATTTCGTAACGGATTGGTGCTAGCCGGGGAATGACAGTATGTCCAAAAGGTAATGAATTAAAACCTTACTTTGGCATATCCCCTTTCAGAAATGGGAGCAGTCTTTCAAGGGACTTGAAAAATAGGTTTCAGCAAAAGTGTAAGAAAATATGCGCAATTAGACGCAATCAATAAAGTTGTCCTTGATTAATGTCTACATTTAAGGGAGTTTAATTAAATTATGAAAAAGGCCTTTCTGATTTAACTGTCAGTCTGCTTTATCGTGTACATACGTGAGCTCTCCATAGGGTTTTCTTTCAAGATTTCTAGAGCTTCAATGGACACAAAGATAAAGGGAAGTATCATGTCACTGCTTAAGAAGGGAGAGCCTGGGAGGAGAGTTTGAGAAAGCAGGAAAGCTGCAGCAATATCTTGGGGTAGGCTGACAAAAATGAAAATCTGCAAACTGCTCTTTCTTCCCTCATCTTTTCATTCAGAAAATACTTTTTAATTTTATTTTTTAATTGACACATAATAATTTATGTGTCAATTAAATAAATAATATAAATAATAAATAAATTAAATAAATAATATAAATAATAAATTATTTTGTTGACACAAAATAATTTAAATTTATAAATTTAAATTATTATAAATTTATAATAATTTATATTATAATTTATAATAATTTATTATTATATGTACATAATAATTTATGTACATATTTATGGGGTACAAAGTAACATTTCCATACATGTTTACACTGTGTGATGATCAAATCAGGCTAATTAACATACACATTACCACAAACATATATCATTTCTTTGTGATGAGAACATGTGAACACCTCTCTTCTAGCCATTTGAAAATATACAATAAATCATTGTTGATTACAGACACCTAGCACTAAGAATACCAGAATCTGTTCTTCCTATCTAGCTTTAACTCTACATTATTGAGGACATGTTATACGTCAGGGACTGTGCGAGGTGCTGGTAATGCACTGCAGTGGGAAAGATAGACATCCAACGCAAATCTATCTATCTGTATAATTATAAATTATGTTTTTTATGATTATGTTCCCACCAAGCCCAAATGCCCTATCTTCTTTATTTTGTTCATATAAACTCAACATCCTTGCAATAAACAAGAGGTAAGGAGTAATGCATTTCATATAAAAAATAGGTGAGTCTGCTGTGTGTCAGATATTGTGCTAGGTACAGGGACACAAAAATATCTTCAAGGAGCTTACAGTTCTAGTGAGACATGTAAACAACAAAATAAATGATAAGCAATAAACACAGTAATGCAATGTGAAAAGCATAGTGGCAGAGGTAAGCACAGTTGCTGGTAGAGGAACATAGAGCACAGGAACTTCCTGTAATTTCCCCCCTCCCCCATCTCCTTGGAACACCTTTCTTCCTCCACATTCCCCCCTCCCCCCAGGCACAAAGACTGGGCAGGAGAAGACATTGGTAGAAACTGAATAATGCCACAAAAACTTGTACTAAGGGGAGACAGCTTTGGATGGAACTCTGTACCTCTGGCTACCTTCTGTCCCTGCACTAGCTGAGGAAGGGTGAGGCTGCAGGCAGGGCATCCTTCCTGGGAAGGTGGGAGAGAAATAAAAACTGATGCAATAGGGAGCTCCTGGTCAGAGCAGAGAAGCTGCCCAGAGGTGGTGGTCCTGAAAGCTGCACCCAGGGGGGATGTTCTGCAGGAGGGTTCCGAGCCCACCTGGACTAGTCCCATTATACACAGTTCCTCCAACATGCCCAGGCAGAAGGACTGATGTCAAAGGCAGCAGGAGAACAGGTTATGGCCAAGGGATATTCAGCTAAATTTTCATATTTGAAATATGTTTAATTTAATCAAGTTTATGTAAAGCATTCTAAATACTTTCAGAAAAGAAAGGCCACTAAATAAAATAAGTACAATACCAATACAATACAATTGGTATTGTAATCAATAGCAGGACTGACAACTAGCAGTTACAGGACGCATTTAGATCACACACACATTTTGCTGTTCAAGCACTGTTTAACATTTTACAATAAAAGTCCCTTTAGGTGGGGCAGGTTTTCTTCTCTTCACTATAGTTCTGAACACTTCCTGCTGTCTGATACCATCATATATGTTACCTGCCTGGTCCCAGGGGCATTTGAGGTTGCAACCTCTCATTTAGGCTAACCCCTTTATTTTGTCAACAAAGAAACTAAGGTCTGGAGGAAAAAGTGCTGTGTAGTACAGCAGAGCTAGAACTAGAGTCCCAGGGTCCCCTCCCCATAACTCCGTTGGCTCTTCCTATGCCAGGGGCTTCCTCTCAGAGAAGCACGTTGTGAAGACAGAGTTCCCAGGCTGCAGGAAGCAGCCATCCAGAGCTGCTCTCTGCAAGGGAAAATCTCTTTCAGTACCGATAAATGCAGGCAGTGGGGGTCAGGGGGAATTCCAGGGGTGACTTACATCAGGTTCTCTGTAATTGACACAATTGTTTGGCCTCGTACCCTGAGATAAGTGAAGGACTTCTCTGCATAGGATGGGCACATACCCTGACTCCCTTTAGGGTGTATGCAGTTGAGAGATAGCAAGGTGTCCATGGAAAGGAAGACAGGGCAGGGTTGGCTAGGGAGAGCACATCACTTTGAAAACTCTCTCAGCCAGGATCCCTTTGGAATACCTACTTACAAACTCAGATGTGGTTGGGTGGGGAAGATTATGCATTAGGGCTTATCTCGCCCTCTCAGCTGGCTTTCTGTTACTCCTGGGCCCTGTGGTAGGGGCTGGCAAAGGCATTGACCTATTTGCTTGGCAGATTTGATCTGCATGTGTTCATCTTTACTGCCCCCAAGGAGTGAGGCCGGGGGGTGGTAGTGGGGTGGGGAGGTGGGGTGAATATGATCGGAATCCAGATAGGAAAGAGAAATCAAATCCCCAAATCCAAACACAAACTTACAAAAATATAGAATGACTGGTTGGCCTTAAGTATCCAAGGAAACTAGTCCAACCATTTTGGGGAGAGTATGCTTCTAGGAGGAAGGCGAGCTGATAAATAGCTTTTTTTTCCAAAGCCAAAGCATGCCCTGCCCTTGGGACTTTTAGGTTCTATCAACACACCATTGTCTCAATTGGCTTATTTATTGCCACTTGCTGAAGTGGGGGGGGGGGGGAATCCCTGGGTGGGTTTCACAGGGTTGTGGCTCCCTAAAATTGGGTAAATCTAGAGATTTCCCACCTACATGGCCATGCTAAAAGATGACAGGGTATCAGCCTATCTGCTGCAGAGAAACCTGTCACTTTTCTCAGATGATCCCAGGCAGGACTGTCACCTACTTTGCAGAGTTCTTGTAAGTCACTGCTGCTACTCTCCCTCAGCCCCGCCACCTGCATTCAAGGACAGCTGTATGGGATTGCTGCCTCCCTCCAGCCCCAGAAAAAGGTCTAGATGTCTGTGTTCAGCACGCTCACTCTTGTGCTGATAGATGGCTTCCGAGGCTGACTCTGTCATAAGAGACCTGGCCCTGGAGTCCAGAGACCTGGATGTTTTACTAGTGACATGTCACTTTTTCTATGGAGAGAAGTCTCAAAGCATTACTTTAGCAGATTAACAAAGGACCTGTGACTCCAAAAAGAATAAAGAGCTCTTTACTAGCTTGTTCTGGACTGTGATATTTTTAAGGGAAGAACCAGTGACTTTATTTTATAGGACCAGGTTGCTATGCCTATCACATGGTTGGTGCATAACAAAGAATTCTTGTATTTACAGAGTGCTGATCACGTGCCCAGCACTGGTTTAATAAAAAAAGGTAAGGTATACTCTTTACCTATAAAGAGCTTAACATGTAATGGAGGAAAAGATGCAAATGAGGAGTTCTCAACACAAAAGAAGAGCAGAGTATCCTCTGTCAAGTGAAGAAGCGTGAGCAAGGGTGCGGAGACAGACCATTTCTCCTGACATCACCCTTCTGCATGGACATCTCTTTGACTTACTTATGAAGGAGCAGCACAAGATTTGCACCCTGAATTTCCCGTTTCCCAGCAGAATCATGTTGGGTCAGGTCATGGGTGACATGTCTTGCATGCCTGGGCAGCCCACCCTGCCAGTAGGGGCCAGAATTCATGGTGGTTGGGTTCAGGTCGACTTGTTATGTTTCCTATAGGTAGCCATTTGGCCACTTGACCTACTCCTGGCAATCAGATTCACTTTGAGAAAAAGTTTTTCAGGTATCCTTTAGAGCTCAGTTTTGAAAGATGGTTCACCTGGTGCCTGCTCCCAGGCTCTGGATGAAGGCCAGGGGATGACAGCAACATGAACTTGCTGTGGATAACAAGTCCTCTGTTATGACTGGGAGCGTTTGCAATGCTATAAATAACTCTATCAATATTGTGATAATGGCACTTTAAAGAGGTCTATTTTACAAGAGTTGAATGTAAGAGAGACCACAGCTGCACTCATTAATTCTGAAGTATGCCTTCCTCTATGTGCAACTTGCAGGTGTAACAATAGGAATGTTGACTAAGTGAAAGTCTAGATAATGTTTAGATTAAGAAAAAGGTTAGAGTAACATTATTCGTTTCTCCATTGTGTTTGGCATAATGAAAACAAATTATAATAGCTTAATTGGGAATGGGGAAAAAAAAAAGGCAAAACATAACTTTGTTACAGATTTCAGATGCTCACAAAGAGTTTCCCCTCCCTCAAGAGCAAGTATCGTAATTGACAGCAGTAGATCTTTTGATAATTAATTGCAGTAAATTATCACTTGGCACAAAGAAGGCATAATTGTAATTAATTTGCAACCTTCCCAGCATAACACTGAATTAGAAATGGCACTGCCGTAATTTTTCCAAGTGAGAAAACGCAGGGTAAAAATAGTATACCCTTTTCCTTTGACACACGTTCAGAGTTTTGAGGCAAGACCTTCAGGGTGTATTTTTTCTTGTACAATCAAGGCATCTCTGCAACTCTGTTGGGTTAGGGGTGTTTAATTTAGATTGTGACTGTTGGCTCTGGGCTATGATAGTTACCAAGAGGGGTCCCCCGCTGAGCTCTGCCATGGCCTCCCATCCCTGTAGCCTCAAGTTAGTTACTTAACCTCGACATCTTTCTGTGTGTCTTCCTGTATGTCTCATTCACCAAGGTGCTGGAAGACCTAATTAATTCAGATAATAGGCATGATTTCAGTAAAAAATATTATATTATATTAAAATTTTTTTATTTTTAACAGTTTTATTGAGATATTATTGACATATTAAAATGGTAGACATTTGAGGTATACAGCTTGATATTTTGATCTACATATAAATTGTGAAATGATCACCACAATCAAGCTAATTAGCCTATCTGTTGCCTCTACATAGTTACCATTTGTGTTTGTGTGTGTTGAGAAGATTTAAGATCTATCCTCTTAGCAAATTTTAAGTATATAACACAGTATTGTGAACTGTTGTCACTATGCTGTACATTAGATCTCCAAAAATTATTCATCTTGCATAACTGAATTTTTTTTTTTTCCGACCGGTAAGGGGATCGATCGTAACCCTCGGCTTGGTGTTGTCTGCACCATGCTCAGCTAGTGAGGGCACCGGCCATCCCTATATAGGGATCCGAACCCGCAGCGTCAGCGCTATCAGCACCACACTCTCCTGAGTGAGCCATGGGCCTGGCCCATAACTGAAATTTTTACCCTTGATCAATACCCTCTCATTTCCCCCTATTATAAGTTTAATTGAAAAAATTAAGAAAGATTTTTTCCTTAAAATGCTTCACTTTTTTCCCTAGTATATTCTATTTTTGGGGTGATGCAGATCATTATGAAGACTCTTTGCCATAGTGATTGTAATAGATTAAGGTTCAATCTAATTGCTCAACAATTAATTAGAAACAGAAATGAGGAATAAAAACTATTTTCACTGGATTCTAGGGAACCGTTTATATTTCATCAGAGTGCCTAAGAGAACAAATCATTAAGCCATAAAAGATTACATCTGGGCTAGAATTAAAGTCAAGCGGATTCATTAAGCCAAATGGTGGCCCAGAGATTATGGCCATGGCATTGCTACACTGACCGCAGGCTCAAGGGGTTCCAGACACTTTCTTCTCCTGCTACATACATCCACTGAGATGGTGAGGAGAACAGGACTTCTGGTTATCAGGGCATAGTGGTTGGTTTCATAAAAAAAAAAAAAGATCATGGCCTTATCTCAGGCAGACCCATACATCAAAAATAAGCTTTATTAAATTATTCTCGACACTCTTTGAAGTTCTTCTTAGCTCTGTTGTTATAAATGCTGAAATAAAGTGACTTTATAGCCAGAGCCCTTCACCACTGCTGCCCTGCCATGAACTCAGGCTTGACCTCTATGTTACACCTTCTCTGGGGATTAACAAATCATTCAATCTTCATGTAAGGTTCCTTTCTCAAAAACCAATGCTTTAAGTAACCCCTGACACCCTGCACCCCCTGAATAACTTCCTCCAGTTGGATTGAATTAGTCATGATAGTTTTACTGTGTGAGCTAATATTCACAAGTGTCAGAGTTCAAACCACCCATCGTATTTCAGGGGACTTCAAATTGAACTCAAATCTTAGTCCTAGTTGCCAAAAGTCCTGATGTTTGTTTTATTGAACTCCCTATATGACGACCTAGAGCACATAACAAGGAAACGTAGATACCACCTACAAGTGCTGTGTTTAGTGCCCATGAACCTGGCATGTTAGAATCTTCACTGGGAACAGAACTCCAGTTTTCTGATATAAAGCTGAAACATGATTTCCATAGAGCAAATGGAGGTAAGAAATTTCTGATAAGCTCTTATTTGAAGGAGGAAGTAGACTTAATCCATATATCTTCAAAGGAGTAGAACAAGGATTCATAAATGGGTATTTCAGAGTGGTACATTTTGGCTTAAAGAAAATCATTTCATCATCTACAGTTGTCTGAGA
Source organism: Cynocephalus volans (assembly GCF_027409185.1). Lineage (NCBI taxonomy): Eukaryota > Metazoa > Chordata > Mammalia > Dermoptera > Cynocephalidae > Cynocephalus > Cynocephalus volans. The sequence continues at coordinate 51,885,732 of NC_084467.1, read as the reverse complement.
GGCAAAAAACAAAAACAAAGACAAAAACAAAAAAAAAAAAACAAAAAAATCCATAAAAAACAAAACCCATCACAGGAGTTGAGAGCACAGCGTGGAGATCAGTAGGATGGAGGGCAGAAGGGATGTAGGTACGGGATTTGGGAGGATGTCTAGCCCAGTGCCAAGGGCCTTGTGAATTAGTTTCTAGTTCTTTGGCAGAATCATTGATAAATTAGTGATCTAACTGAAGATCATTTATGTATTCTTCCAGTCATTCATTCATGCACCAAATGCTTTTGAAGCATGCCCATGTGCCAGGTCCTTGCTCTGCCCTGAGGCTCTGGAATTATTCAGATCTGATCGCTACTCTGGGGCTATTCTTATGCTGGCCAGTGTGCCTCAGTATTTTGGTACTTTTATTTCTCATTCTGACAATGGGGAAAAATATACATTAGCTAATAAAAAAACGAGAGGCAAAATTTTCTGAATCCTATATAAGGTTTAGCTTAGATATCAAAGCCTTCAGTCTCCTGCCTGTTCCCTTCACTAACTCATCTCATGACTCTCTCACTGTTGTCCTTTCCCTCCAGCCACACTGGCTTCTCTCTTTCTTCCTCTTCTTTAAACTCTCCATGCTTTCTCCTTGCTCAGTGTCTCCACTCATGCTGGTCCACTGGCCTCTGCCCAGTTCTTTGACTCTCCAACATATTGCCCCCAAGCAAGTCTTCCCTGTTCCACCAATCCAGTCCTTCCCACCATTGAGTGTTCTCCAGGCATCTTGTAGTTTTCTTTTACAGCACTTCATAATAATTTTCAGATAGGTTTAAAATATTTGAATTTATCAAAGAATTGAAATTTGGTCCCATCATTTGCAGGGTTTCTACATCAGTGGGATCACAGTTTGAGATTCAGTGGTATAAAAGATTGGGCTAAATCCATTGCACCTCTGGGAAGATATCAAATTTAAAAAAATAAGATAACAATAACAAGTTATATAACTCTTTATGGTTTACATATATTTTAACACCCACGTTTCTCCTTTGCTCCTCAGGACAGACTTGCAGGGCATGCATCTGTTTTACTCCCATTTCACAGGTGGATTGTCCAAGATTGCACAGCTGGTAAGTGGCTCAAGAACTCAGACCTCCTGGTCTAGTTCAAGACTCATTCTGTCCACAACGGCAATCTCCTCTTTCAGTGTTTTATGTTAGCCCTGTGACTGACTGGTCTATTTTGGAGTAAGCATATTCCCCTAATCTGTTGGAACCAGAAGGGGATTATTTTGTCCAGTGATTTTTTTTGAACTGTGCTCTGTGGAGCTCTGAAGTATGTTGCTCCATCACACAACTCCAGGGGGCACCACTCACATGGTATTTTATGCAAATGAATGATGCACTCTGTGTCTGCTGGTGATTTAGGGATTTCATTTTAGTCCAACCAATTCTGCTTGGATCTCTTATGTATAATGGGCTTCTGAATGAAGATTTTACCTGAAGAAAGAGTTCTGCTACTAATAAAATAAAACAGAACAAAAAACCTTTGAAACCTCATTATTTACTTATGTACCAGCTGAGGGTTGGGTAGCTGAATGACCTATTCATGGTTGTACAACCAGAAAAGGGCAGAGCTGAGGTTTGAACCCATGCTTCTGGATTCAAGGCCTGCACTCTGGCCTCTATCCTAGGCTGTCAGCCTAGAGAGGTGTGGCAAATTAGAGAGGTGATGTAGTGAGAGGTAAAACTGTGTTGGGTACTGAAAAAAAACTTGCAAAATGAAGGGATGAAGGATGGGATGCCCCAAACTGCCACACTTTGGGGTCCTACCTGCCTTGGTCAGACATGCTCATTCCTTTGCTCTTCCCTGAAAATATGCACCACTCCTGTCCTCTCCCCAGCTTCCAAACCCCTTTCCACCTCTACCTTGATGTCTTCTCCCCAGGGCCTTTTCTCTCTTAACTTTGAGGATGTTGGAGAAAAATACTAGGGTCTTTTCTCTGTTCCCCAAAATTGCTGGGTGTGCAAATTCCTCCAAGTCTACTTGGACCTCTGACTTGACCTAATTTAGATCTCCCACCCAGCCTGGACCTGTGTCTGTCTCTGGGAATTTTCATCACCTCTGATGATCTTTTTCAAGGAATGGGCATGTTTGTTATTGCTGTTGTTCTTGATCATGAGTAACAGTGAAAAGGCTAAATATTCTGAGAGCCTCTTTCATGCTTTTTGCATTGGAATAAAACAATCCCCTTGACCTCATGACTTCACTAATCACATGTGGCCCTGTGAGAATTTAGGGAGTTCTGACTTAAGAAGGATTTCTGGTCGTATTCGAACTCATGCAAGCACAAATGGGCTGAAGAGAAAGAAAGAAAGAAAGTTATTGTCGGTGTGTCTCCTTTGTAGTCAGAGTCAACAAACATTAACAGCTTGAATTAATGACTGTTACTATATCTTAACTCACTGAATCCTCTGATTTTGCTGGCAAAATCTGAGTTTCTACAGTGTCAGATGATCTGGCTAGGGGATATGCAAACTGGACATCAGATCGTGTCTCTCCACCCACTAAAATGGAAACAAGACACACTCAAACCCCCTTTCAAGGAGTGTGGAAGTACCAAACCCTCCCCAAGATGATGAAACCTTACCCCGCGTCTTCTATTGCTGGGCTCAGCTCTGGCTTTGAGCTCCAGTTTTAATTTAGTCGTCTCCCTTCATGGACTTTCTCAGTGCCCTGCCTACATGTGTGGTCCCCACCACACCAGCTGAGGTGAGAACCCAGCCGTTTCTCCTCATTTCCACCAGGAAAGCCACCCATAACAAGGCATTTAGGTGTATAAGAAGCTTTCCTGAAAGTGGAGGAATGGGAGGGATTTTGATTGCAATAACAAAGATAACTTGAAAATTTCATGTAAGGGATTTTTGTTTCTAAATCCCTTCAGTCAATTTGACAAATTGGAATTCAGCCATGTGAAAGAGACTACCCTCTCCACCCCATCTCTTTCCTGTCCCCTCTCCTGTCCACTCTGTCACCTGTAGCAAATAAAACAAAACAGAGCAACCAAGCAAATTTGTCCCATTTCCTTAAGCAGTGGAATTGAGCTCTCTGAAGCCGTTACTCTCCAAATTCAGACCTAAACCCATCAAGGTCCCTAGCAGGACAAAAGGACATTGATGTAACCGTATGCTCCCCTCCTTAGGCACAGAAAGCACAGAAACAAAGATGACCTTGGTGCCATAGGTAATCAGTGTGGGCTGGGGACGTGAGGAAAGACCTGTGGTGGGAGCTGGCTGGCACAGGGTAGCCTAGTTCTCAGGAAGAAAGCCTGGGCTTCTGAGCATGACGAGGGACAGAGGGGATGGGGTCTCTGCAGGCTCTTTGTAGGCAAAATGGCTTCCTTTTTGCTGACTCCACATTCCAGGCTGCTGTCACCACTTGCTCTTTGGAGAGGGGACTGCAGAAAAACGTGCCTTGCTTAGAAACGACAAGCTCACCAAGCTGGAGGCTGAGGATGGCTGCTGCATGACAGTCATATACTAAGGAGGATGCTCTGCCCAGAGCCCACGGCCTGGGCCCAGAAGCATCACTGCCTCTAGCCTGACCATAAAGCTGTGCTGTGCTCCTGGGCAGGGCTGCACTTTGTCTGCTCCCAAGAGATGGGAATTTGAAAGAGGTTGCACGGCAAAGCCAAGTGCAAGAAGCAGCTGGAGCTAATGGGAGGTACACAGGGTCAGAGTCAGGAGACACTGTCCTAGTCCTGGTTCTGTCTTATACTCTCTGAATGATCTTGGGTAAGTCATCTCTTCTTCCTCTGGCTCAGGTCTCTTACTATAAATGAGGGATCTTTGGTTTTCAAAGTTTGTTCCTCAGGGGTTCTGTATGGCTTTTCATGAGGGTAGAGAGGAGAGGGGAGAAACAGGCCCAACCAGGTGGTTTTCCCTCTTTTATTGCTGGTAGCACTGACATTTTCTTTGCATAAAGGATCTGACCATAAAAGAAGTCTGCAAACTACTGCTCTAAAGGATGGCTGCCTATGTCTTTTCTAGTGCTGACATTACATGATTCTAGATGGAGGAACAAAAAAAGAATGGATGCTGGGAAAGATGCAAGCACAAGAAAAAGAAATTCCTGTTACAAATAAATCCCTGGCCAATCTCTCTTAATCTCTGAAAGTTTAAAGATTTAAAATCTACTTTAAAAAAACCCTGCAGTTCTCAGCAAATAAAGACTACTTTAAATTATTTAGGTTTGTTACACCCACAAATCACCCATATACAGTACTTTCTAAATAGAAAGCTAATAACTCTCTTTGTAATAAGTGTCCCTTCCAGGAGTCATGTATAAAGGCATTAACCTGCACTGGGAGAAAAGAATTCTAGTGATTTCCAAATTACACTCATTTTAGGAAGTAACTTAAATAAATGAATTTGTTCAAATGCAGCCTGCTTGTTTCCTCTGCATTGAAATGCAGGGGTAATATTTTTCTGCCAGCAAGTATTGGAAACAAAATCACTTATAGCCATACTAAAGTCTCATTTGGGAATCTCATAAAATTAGTTACATTTACAAAGGCTTTTGCTTTTTATTGCGCTTAGATGAGTTGGTGAAGGGCTGAGTTAGAGTAGGAAAAAGAGGGACCCAAGAGCTGTGGGCTTAGGGCTGCAAATTCAGAGACCTTAGCAGCCATCCAAGACAATTCCCCATCAAATGCTTCTGTCTCTGCTTGCGATATCCCTGCCAGGTGCTCACTCCACCTCTAGCACATCCCCTGCAGGCATAGCCAAGAGTCTATTCTCTTTTCTGACAGATCTAGTGATTGTAAAATGCTTGGCACAGAGTAAACACTCAGTGTTTATGAATTAATACAAACATTCCACCCTCTGGTTTTTACTCATTGGTCCTGGTCATCCCTTTGAGGGAGCCCACAGGACGACATTCCTTCAGGGGGACCCACCAGGGTCATTTCTCAAGAGATGGTTGAGGCCTGCTGACTGGAGGGGATTGAGATGCAAGGGACATCATCTTTCTCCCTCTTCTTTGAATGGCATTGAATGGCAGGGCTAATTCAAGGTACATGTTAGCTTAGGTGGGAAAAACAAAGGCCAAAGGAAGTATCCAAGACTGATTAAGACAAGGAGTGGAAGGGGAAGAGGGCAGGGCCGTGGCGCAGCAGCTGGAAGCCTGAGTTCCAGTCCTAGGTGGGTGCCTTCCTAAAGACTGACTGGCTGTGAACAGTGTATTCAGTGCGTCTGAGCTCCCATTTCCTCATTTATAAAATGAGGATAATAGTGTTCACTGTATAGTATGGTAGTGATGCTTCAGCCCAGGAATATTTATTAAGCACCTATTGTTTTGCCCAGAGCTATGTTGCATCCCTGCCTTTAAGGAGTTCACAGTCTAAAGAGGAGATAGACAGGTAAACAGCCCCCGGTGATGCAGTAGGAAGTGCTGCAGTGGGGATAAGGACTGGGTGTTGTGGGAACCAGAGGAGGAGCCTTAACCCTGCCTGGATGTGGGAGGTGGGTCAGAGCAGACTTCTAGGGGGACAGGAAGATGAAGCAAGGGTTGCGATCTGTGCTGGGAGAGGAGATGAGGCCAGAGCGACAGGCAGGGTCAAGATCATGATAACCTTTGGATATTATGCTGAGAATTTGGGTTTTATTCTGTGTGATGGGAAGCCACAGGAAGGTGTGAGGTAGCGATGAATTTTGCTGATGTGTTGGAAAGCACCTGCCACACAGCAGATTCTAAGCAAGGTTCATTTAAAAATTTTGAGCTGAGATTATTTTTTCCCCAGTAGTCCCTGCATTTCTTTGCTTTATGCACATAAAGTAATTCCCTGCCACACAGCAGATTCTAAGCAAGGTTCATTTAAAAATTTTGAGCTGAGATTATTTTTTCCCCAGTAGTCCCTGCATTTCTTTGCTTTATGCACATAAAGAAATTCATGATAAGAGAGACTAAATGCCATAAAAAGAGCACTAGACCAGACCTGGGTAAATCCATGCTCCCCTACTCACCAGCTGTGTGCTCTCGGGAAATTTACTTAATATCTTTAATATTCGGGTTTTTTAAATGAACTCTAAGCTGCATTAACAGAACCTACCTTATCTACTCAGAATGCTATAAATGGTAATTTGCTGTATCAATATCAAGTGTTCTTACTGTATTTTTTGTGGCTCCCCAGAGGATGCTGGGAATCTAAGGTCATGGGATAGGAAGAGCGTTCAGGCAGGTCATGAGAATGGAGTTTGGGGAGGAGGTAATACATCTTTTCCTTTACTTTATCAACTTGTACCTCCCGAGCGAGTGAACTGTATGCTGTGTGCATCTCAAGACGGCTGAACAGAGTAGCTGAGGACAGAAATTGCCCTGTTGATTTATGAGCAGGAGACAGATTTGCTTTAATATCGCAACACAAGAAAGTCAGGTCTCTTAAATAATATGGCTCACAGATTTACGGCTGTGCTGCGTGCTCACCCTGGTGCTGTCTCTGACCATGGACGGTGCTTTACTTTGGAAAGACTGAAGTCAGCAACTTCTGAGACACTGGGAAATAGATCCAGTGACAGCAGCCTGTCCACTGGGTCAGCTGTTTTCAGTGGGGGCCCCACTCCCTCCCACCGCTTTGTTATACATTGTCAGGATGCTGGTGACCTTTTCAGTAGGCTGGGGGCTGGTTTGGGTCCTGTGATGCCAGATGTAAAGCAGAGAGAAAGGGCTGGTGCTTATAGGGTGCTATTTGGGAGACACCAGGAAGCTCCAACATTACCTTTGCCTGTGTCTATTAGTGTTATGCCAGTAGGGTTAGAATTGCTTACCCCTTTGGGCCTTTTAAAAAATAGAAATCAGGAAGGGGGAACCACTATAAGTCATTGGTTCCTTAAAAAGATTAATGAATTTATTCCACAAATATTTAGATTGCACTTGTTGTAACTTAGGCACTGTTCTAAGTGCTTCACAATTGTTCACTGCTTTAATTCTCCTAACAGCCCTTTGAGGTAAGGCTGCTGTTATCTCCATTTACAGACTAGGACATTGAGGTGTAAGCAACTTCTTCAAAGTCACAGGGCTAGTGAGAGATGAAGACAGAATTTGAACCTGACAGTCGGGCGTTATTGTCTATGTTCATGACCACTATGCCATAAATAATAATAACACAACCCCAATGACAACAGCAGTGAACATTCACCAAGCACTGTACACAGGCATTGTGCTCAGTACTTTTCTATGCATCTCACTTACCTTCACCCTAACCCTGTGAGGTAGGTACTATTATTATCATCCCCATGTAATAGATGAGAAAGCTGAGGCTTGCAAGAGTACATAGCACTTGGAGAAGATCACATCGGCAGCAAGTGGCAGAGCTGGGATTTAAATTCAAGCAATCTGACTCAAGAGCTTGTTTTGCTAAATGTGAGTGTGGTGATTGAATTTCTTTTCTTATACTTTTTGGAAAGGAAGTGATAAAAAGAGGGAGAGACCTGTGAAGGGTAAATGTGGTACATGTGTTTTAGTTTCTGCCAAGAGATGATCCTGTCACCTGCCACCAGTGGACTCATTCCAGTTTGGTGAAGATGAAGGCTGACCAAGATATGACAGAAACTGCGTAATGTAGTGAGTGGCAGGCTCCTCGCACCCTTCGTTCTCTTCAACAGGAGCGATTTGGCTTCCTTTCCATCCACCATCCCTCCTCCTGGCTCAGTGGCTCCATCAGTCCTCAGAGATCATGCCTATCTTGGAGTCTTCTGTTTTGCCCTTGAGACCAATCCCACCTCTTATCCTGCAGTTCTTGTACTTTCATCCCTCACTTCTTCCTCTACTTAATCATCCACTTTGATGACCTGTCTTGTCCTGCTTCCTATAAGGCCAGGAAGTTGCAAGTGTTGGAGACCTCCAGGCCTGTGAATGTACTTTTGCTGTATTCTTGCTGTTAAACCTACCCACATCGATGGACACCTGTTTTCATTCCTTCATTCTTTTGGTGCAAGAGTATGGAGCTGAGAGAGCACCTACCATGTGCCAGGCTTTGTGTTAGATTCTGGGGACACAGAGACACACAAGAATTGCACAGAAATGTGCAGCAAAGAACTCATGATCCAGTGGGGATAAAACCGATCAGCAATTATACTAGAGTGGATGAAGTGGGGTGACAGTTGTGAGCATGCGGCATTACAGGAGCAGAGAGGAGGGATATCTTGTCAGATGGGAGGTGTGCATATGTGAGTGAGCATATCTGTCTATACTGGGGATAAGGGAAGCATGGAGAAAGCTTTGGCCTTGACACAAGCTAATTTTTGAATGTTGAGGGAGTGGGTGAAGACGGAGAAGGGATCAGTGTTCTGTATGGAGGAAATAGAAAATCAGAGGGTTCTCAAGTTTGGAACAGTGTGGCTGGTTTGAGTAACTCTTAGCAACCTGGTATGGCTGGAGTAAGGGGCCATAAGAGGAGGCACAGGAGGGTGTCGTGGCCAGAGCTGGAGGGTAGGTAGGGGAGGGAGGTAGATGAGCCTTGCACACTCAGATAAGGAATCAGAAGTTTATTTTGCAGGGGATGGAGAGTCAATAGAAAATTCTAAATGGTGGCCTGCTCGAGTTGCCTTTTGAGATTGCCCACTCAGGCTGTCAAGAGACACGAAACCTGTGCTCAACCTCCCCGTTCTCTCCAAATGCTTCCTATTATTGTTCTCCATCTGCTCCTGATGAGCCATGTTCCACCTGCTAGTGTGGACATCCTGGAGAGGATTAGATGCGATGCCCAGTTATATCCCTTCCCTCACCCTGGTGGCTCTGGTGGGCTCTGCTTCCGTGGCCATTCTCTTCCTTCGGGGCTGTCTGAGTGATAGCAGGGAAGCCACTGGGGCTGGCACAGAGGGAGTGGGGAGAAGAGTCAGGACAGGTGGGAAGGAGGGTAGCAAAGGGCACACCATGAAGGTGTGCGGTTCCGTGTAAGGACTCGACCTTGTGCTTTTATTGAGATGGAGGACCACTGAGGGCTTGAGCACAGACATGACATGATTTGATAGACATTTTAATAGATCCCTGCCAGCTTCAGTGCTGAGAGAAAACTAGAGTGCCAAGAACAAAGGCAGGAGACTAGTTAGAAGCCTGTTGCCTAATCCAAATGAGAGACGGTGGCAGCGTGGATGAGGGTGGAAGTGGTGGAAATGGTTGGACTCTGGGTATGTTTAGGAGGTGGAGACACTAAAATTTCCTGCTGTATTAGATGTGGAGCATGAAAAAAGAGTGGAGTCAAGGGGTGACTCCCAGGTTTATGGCCTGTGCAAGGGGAATGATGGGGGTGCCATTTCTTGAGATGGGCAAGACACTTGAGTTTAAAACTCGCTTTTCAGTTTCCCCGACAGATTTTGCACAAGTGTGACATCACCAGGAGATCAAAGGAGAGGACCAGAAAATTACAGGGGACTCTCAGGGAGTGATGTGATGTCCCTGTGGCTCCCACTGTATGATCTAAGGTTTGGAATTTCATTACGGGAAACATTCATTTCTGGAAAACACAAGTAATTTAGTCACTTCAGTCTCTGTTCCATATTTAGCTATTTCCAGCCACCTGCATGCTTGCATCTGCAGCCCCATTATGTCTTTCAGAAGGTACTGCCTTCTTTTGCCTATTGCTAAGTGACAGGATTTACTGTGGCCTCTTGTGTTAGGCCTAAATCAGGCTCTGTGATGTCGACATTTTGCTAAGCAAAAACTCTAGTGCAGGGATTCAGTAATGAATGGGTCCTTCCACAAGCCTGGTGCACTTAATACCTGCCAGACTATCCCCATGTGATTTCCATGGGAGTGGGCCAAAAATTGCCTATCAGTCCAAATGAAGTATGCCATCATCTCCCCTGCTTTCCAGTTACTTTTTAATTTCTACACCACCTGCTCCTAGTTCCACCAGAGCAGTCTGCCAGCATTATCATTAAGGACTTTGTCTTTCTGTAACATGCAACTCATCATGTCATGGGCTTGTCCCTGCTCAGTGGCTAAAAGAGGTGTTTGCCAATGTAGCACTATCTCTGGCCTGAGAGACATAAGACGTGCTGCCCCTCTCATATCCAGACAAAACCTTGGGGCTGTTGGCAAAGTGTACCACATCATTACCTGGCATGCACGTATTATGCTTGGCATCAGGGTAAATTCAGGCACAGTATGTGGAAAGAACAGGGGCTTTGGCATCAGAAAGAACTGGACTCAAATTCTAGCTTTACCACTTTCTAAGCTGTGACTTTAGGTAAGCTAATTATGTTAATTATGTGCTTTGAGTTTCCCCACCAGCAAAATGGGTATGGTACCTACCTCATGGGAGGAATGGCTTGGCATGTGATGGGCTCGTAACACATCTTAGATGCCTCCCCCTGCCTTATGCATGTGGTCTCACCAGTTTCCCCAACTGTAAAATGGGGATACACTGAACACCACTAGAGGTCAAGTGCTTTGGTGCCAGGGAACTTAGGTCTGAGTCCCAGTTCTGCTTCTTACTAGTTGCATGACCCTGGGAATTAGTTACTCTCATTATACTCAGTTCCTCATTTGAAAAAGAGATAATAATAGTAGCTTCAAAAGATTGTTGTATGGATTAGGTATATTAATTAATTCATGGGAAAGCACATAGAACAGTGCTGGGCACAGAGTGCACTCTACAAATGCTACCTGTCATTATTCTCTAAGGTCCCCTTTTCATCAGGGAGCTACTTAGTTTGTAGTTAATAGGCCCCTATATCAACTTTGCAAAGTCAACTCAGATACTTGATTTCATTCAATTCTCATAATCGTGAGTAGGAAAAAAGCCATTTTTAGCAAAACAAAACAAAACCAAAAAACTACTATTTAACATATAGGAAACTGAGACACAGAACAAGGAGGTATATTGCTCAAGGTCACAGACTAAGTCAGTGGCAAAGCCCAAGTCAGACCCATCTCCTTACTCCCTATTCCCAGTTCTTCCCTCTGTATGATACTGACTCCCATTACCAGCTGAGTGGAGGGGATGGGTCAAGTCCTTGAAGCCTGGTGGACCATGTAACCCTTGAATCTATGACCCTATTCTTATTTGGAATGACAGCATAACTATACACTTATTGAGCATCTTCCTGGTGTCAGGTGCTTTATGTATATTATCTTGTTGACCCCACATCCTTCCATATAATTAGTCTCTAACACCCCTATTTTATAGATGAGGAAGCTGAGGTCCAAAGAAAGTTAGTAACTAGCCAAGGTCAGTGGTGGCTCTGGGATTTGGACCTAGGTCTGTCAGTCCAAAGCCCATGGTCTTTCCAGTGAGCCATGCTACATTCATTTGTGTCCTAATCAAGCACTTCAGTGGGCTACATGAACCCCCTCCTGCAGTGCATGTGTTTTAGAAAGAACACTGGACTGAGAATCAGGAGACCTCGAGTCCGGACCCAGCTCTACTTCATATTAGCTGAACAACTTTGGGCAAGTCCTGTAACCTCTCTGAGCCTGAGTTTGTTCATCTTTAGATAGGGAGTATGAATGCCACATCTGATGTGTAAGAACAAAGGTTGTAAGACTCTGAGCCTATTTCTCTCAGGGCTATTGGAAGAGGACTAAATATGACAACTATATAGAAAAGACTTTGCAGACCGGGATGTGATTAACAATTCTAAGTTATTAATTTTTTTGAGATGTAACTTATAAAATTTAGCCTTTTAAAGTGTATAATTCAGTGGTTTTTAGTACATCCAGAAGGTTGTACATCTATGACCACTATTTAATTCCAGAACATTTTCATCATCCCTCAAAGAAACTCTGTAACCATTAGCAGTCATTCTCAGACTTTGGCCATCATTCATCTACTGCCTGTCTCTGTGGATTTGTCTATTCTGAACATTTCATATAAGTGGAATCATTTGTGACTGGCTGTCTTCCTTTGGCATACTGTTTTCAAGGTTTATCTACACCGTAGCATGAGTTAATACTTCATTCCTTTTTATAGCTGAGTAACACTCCATTGTATCGGTATAGCACCTTTTGCTTATCCATTCACCAACTGATGAAAATCTGGATTGTTTCTACTTTTTGGGTGTTATGAATAATACTGCAATGAACATGCTTTCACATTTTTTTTTTTTGAAATATATATAAACATGTGTTTTAAATTCTCTTGGGCTTGTCGACATTGTTGGGGGGGAGGGAGGAGAGGGAGGAGGGAGGGAGGTTTTGGTAAGGGGCAACAATAATCAACCACAATGTATATCGACAAAATAAAAGTTAAAAAAAATAAAAATATAAATATAAATAAATAAATAAATAAATAAATTCTCTTGGGCTTATACCTAGAAATGGGATTGTTGGGCATGTGGTAACTTGATGTTAACTTTTTGAAGAAATGCTAAGCTGTTTTCCTAAGTGGCTGAACCAATTTTTCCACATCCTTGTCAACACTTGTTATTGTTTATAAGGTGTTAATTTTATAAGGCCACATCTTTATTTTGAAAATTTCCCATCTTGGATTCCATTAAAAAGATCATACTGCACAGTCAATAGATAAGAGAGAATTTTCAAAGTTTGTGGATTGAACAAGAAAAAAGTAAGTTTGCTTCCTAGGATTTCTGAAATAGCTTTAATGGAAAAGAATACGTAATTATTGGCTTACATATTCCTATTTACCATTTATTCTTAACATTTACATTTTATTTGCCAATTATCGTTAACATTTCTCTTTTATACCTTCCTGTTTTAAGAAGTTACTTTCAAGAATGTTCATCTTGAAGCAGATTAAACTTCATTACCTTAAGTCTATAAAACTTGCTGTTGCAGTAGTAGTGGTGATTACATATCTCTACTATGTGCTTGGCATTGTTCTAAGTGCTTTGTGCATATTGACACGCTTAATCTTTACAACAACCTTATGAGATTGTTACCATTAAAATTTCCATTATGCAGATGAAGAAATTGAAGTACAGAGAGGTTAAGTAACTTGCCCAAGGACACACAGCAAATAAATGGTGGAGGAGAGACACAAACCTATGGTCCAAGTACTTAATCACTTTCTACTGTGGTACTGAGGTCTCAACTTATTCTGGGCTGATACACTCTCAAATTCCAAGATCTTGTGCAGAGCCTAGACTTGTCAAAGTAGGTTTCTCATAGTACTAGGGCCATAATATTGCTGTATTTTTGAGTAATATCATGAATGGAAACAAAAACCAGAGATATTTCCAAGTTAAGACTCCAAATCCCCCTCTTCCAAGACTTCCTTGATCCCCTCGTTCAGAATTATCTCTTATTTCCTCATTCACACTTTGTATGACAATTCAATCCAACAAATATTTTTGTGCCAAACACAGCAATAGGGACTGGGATGCAGAAATAATTAAGAACAAGTTTTTTCTAGCACTTGTACGGTAGTTTTGCTTGTGTTAGTTATTCCCATGTTTCTCTGCCTCTTTCCTAACTTTCCCTCTATTCCTTTTCCCATGTGAATACAACTGAAAATGAAGTCTAAATATTAGGGTGAGCCTTTATAATCTCCCTTTTATATTTCTATGATGAAATTTCTATGATGAAATTTCCCTTTATCTCTCTAGGAAAAAAAGTATGTGTATGGTCTGGATGTTTGCTCCCCCCGCAAAATGCACATGTTCAAATCCTAACCTCCAAGATGATGGTATTAGGAGGTGGGACATTTGGGATGTGATGAGGTCATGAGGGTGGAGCCTCACGAATAGGATTAGCATCCTTATAAAAGAGGCTCGGGGGAGCTTGGTTATCCCTTCCCTTGTGTGCAGACTCAGTGAGAAGGCACCATCGATGCACCAGGACGTGGGTCCTCACCAGACACTGAATCTGTCAGCACCTTGATCTTGGGCTTAGCCTCCAGATCTGTGAGAAATAAATTTCTGTGGTTTATAAGCCACCCAGTTTATGGTATTTGGTTATAGCACCCCCTTGGACTAAGATGGTAAGGGATCCCCATTTCTTGTCTCTCTTTTCAAAGAGTGTCTTACCTGATTACAGAAATCAAGGAAGAAAGGGAGCGCCCAGGGCTCATCTTCTCTCCACCAAACTTAACGTGTTGCCCTCCAAATCCTGCACCCACAAATCTCCTCTCTAAGGAAACGGCACCACCATCCAGCCAGTCATTCAGGCCCCAGATCTAATAGTGTTCCTCTTTCCTCTCTTTCTCATCTCCTACTTTGAATCATGCACAAGTCTGTGACCCGTTTCTCCAAAAGCATCTGACATCTGTCCACCTCCCTCCACCTCCACTCTCACCCTCGTCCAAGATCTTTCACGCCATCATTTCTCACCTGGACACTGTCTCCTCCCTCCTGTCACATGACATATTTAAAAGGATCATGACTAGATGCTGGATAGAGATGGATGAGGGGGCATTTGTGGAAAAAAAGACTAGTTTGGGGATTATTCCAATAATCCAGGTGAAAAATCGTGCTAGATTGGACCTGGATGGCAGCAGGGGAGCTGGTGAGAAGTAGACACATTCTAGACACATTTGGCATATAGAGCCAAGAGCATTTTCTTGAAATTACTGTTGATTAATTGAACTGAGTTAACATGCTTAAGAATGTGGTCTCTTCTTATGACTTTTTAAAAGTTCAGGTATATTATCTCATGTAATCTTTATGACAACCTTGTGACGTGGGAGGGGCTGGCAGCCCAATTCCAGCACCAAAAGGGTAAAAGTTCTCTCAGGGCCACACAGCATGGTCATTGGCTGAACCAGAACCTTCAGCACCTCAGTCCCCTGGCTCCTTTTCTAGACGTTCTCTCTTTTCTACTAGCTACCTTTGGCCTTGAGTTCTTATTTAGATCTTCCCCTCTCTTTCTTGAGCTCCTGCCAGACATCACCATCCTTAATGGCTGGATTCATATCCAACCAAACCTCAAAACGCAGCGACTCAACAAGGACAAATGGGACAATCAGCAGCGCTACAGAGAAGGCTTTCTGGCTCCCAGGCCCTGACCCCCTCCCACGACTCCCACTGCTCTGGCTCTCTTCTCCCTCCCACACGGTGAGCCTGGACTGAATTCAATTATTCCTTGCACTCTCATTACAGTCTGACCAAGATTTATGAGTTGATAATTGTCTGGAAGTAAGACCACAAAGTATCATTTGTGTTCGGGGCTAACCTTCCTGGCGACCTTTAGGATTAAAGGCAAAATGAAAAGTGGGATTTCTGCAGAGCCAAACAGGGTAACGTGATCCACCCGGCTAATAATCCAAAACCTCGCATTTCCCTGGTTGAGGACGTATTAAAGCTGGACACAAAGGGGACAACTAATCCTGCAGGTTCATTTCACAAATTAATTTTTTTGAGGTGTCCCAATCTCCCTCTCTTGCTTTTGGGTGCGTTCTGAATGACGTTTTCCAAACAGGAGGATGACAACAGCTCACACCTCTGAGGCCTTTATTGGATTATTTTTACAGGCCGTTGAAAAACACTTTTTTGAGAAGTCCTAATTGAAAACAGACCTCTCCCCTCATCTGAGTTAGCAAACAGAGCATCGCTGGGGGTGAGAGAAAAATGAATTCATGGAAATTTTCCCAGATTGGCGGGTGAGACTTGCTTGCCCACTTCCCTGAAGCACCGTGTGCACAGTAATGGCCTTCCTGATAGCTCTTCCTCACGTGCACCAGCTATTCAAAGACAAAACTGCAAAGAAAACACTACTTGAGACTCAATAGGAAGCTTCCAGCCAGCCTGAAACATTTGTGAGGCGTTTGTAGTTCCCTGTTGGGAGTGTGTGATGCTGTGTCATTCTGAGTTAGAAGGCCACTTCCTAAGGGAAGGGGACTGTTGGTCTGAGTCCCATGCAGTGAATTGTAAAACGAGAAGGCCTAGTGAATATGAAACTGTGATAATGCCTTCCCTCTGCTCAGGCAGCCTCGATCTTTAGTTCAATACATATCTATTGTGCCAGGCACTGTGCTAGGTCCTCTGAAAAAATTTCTGTAAAACCTAGAGAAGTTCACAGGCTAGAATAACCCCTGTTAGGCAAGCACTGACTTGCAGTCACTGGCCTTGGAGCAAGGAGAACCAAAGCCATCATGTTTGGAGAAAGGACATTCAGGAAGCAAGGACAGCTCTTAGTATTGTGTCAAAACCAAGTGGTTAGGTGTGAGAACGGGGGAGTAAAAACTGGAGCTTCATGAGGACAGGAACTATATTTGTATTTTCCACCAGTGTATTCATAGTGCATCTGGTACACCAAAAGGTAAGATTAACTGTTGCTTAACTTAACAATCCTCTCTCCCTACCTGCATTATTTTGCACCAACTATTTGAACACTGCCTGGGAAACATGTATTTCTTCCACTTTGAAGTGTTTTTTCATGTGTTGTTTCTGTATAACCTTCTGTATAGCATTTGAAACCAGCTCAACACACTCATGCACCTGCATCTCATAGCACGTACACCCCCTGGCTCCTCTGGAGTTAGACTGTCTGTTGCATCTGTAAGATGGAGCATCAGTAGTGAGATAAAGCATCTAAAGCACTTAAAACAGTAGCTGGTCTATGTTAAGTGCTCAATAAAATTGAGCTATTATCATTATTATTCACTAATAAATGTGAGCAGTGTAGGCTCACAGACATCTGCAGCACGTTCTACAACACTCCCCACTTGTTCCTGACTCCTTCTCTTTTTGGCCAAGACTTGGCACCAGCTCAGTTCCACTCTGCATCTTCTTTGTGGAGTCTGTTTCTGGGCTCTTTTGGTCTGGTGTTATCTTCTAGGTATCTGGCTTTCAGCTCCCTGTATATATTGGCATGGTCTTCCCCTTAACCTCTTACCACTCCACATGGCTTCAAGTAAGCTCTTAGCTCACATCTGGCCTCTTGAATTCCCACCTGGAATGCCCACTCTGGCAGTGGTGCACTGGTCAGCCCTCTGTTCAAGTGAGGTCCATCCAGCAGTACACTGGAGTGGGTTGCAACTACCCATGAGAAACGACTGTTAAAAGTTGAAGAAATTTTGTGAGCTGTTTTGTTAAACACAGCCACTATTTAAAATTAAATTATATCAATTTGCAATTAAATAAAGTATGCTTAAAATAGAGTTAATGCTCAAAACTCATTGCTTTCAAATTATTTTATTGCATTTTCCTATGACCTATCATCTTGAGATGATTATATCTATTGTCACCGTATGA
The DNA here is from genome assembly GCF_027409185.1 of Cynocephalus volans. Classification (NCBI taxonomy): domain Eukaryota; kingdom Metazoa; phylum Chordata; class Mammalia; order Dermoptera; family Cynocephalidae; genus Cynocephalus; species Cynocephalus volans. The sequence goes on along the minus strand of NC_084467.1, from coordinate 51,868,612 downwards.
AAGAACTACTATGTGATGGTGTGCCACCCCACAACATTTTCTAGCTCTCTTTTGTGACATCATATTGGCAGCTTGAAATTGACCAAAGGGGAAGCATTTACTTCACAGAAATTGGTAACAGGTACAAATTTGGGCTTCTTTTCCCCTGGATAGCTGGTTGTTAAACATTGACTAGCACACCACTGGGGTCAGCTCTCCCAATGTGGAATATTGAGGTTCTTCAGACTTCTGACAAATACATTGTTTGCAACTAATGGCATATCAGTTGTGTCTCTTACTGGACTGTGTGAACAGGTTGATGTGCAGACCAAAATCTATTCATCTTTGGTTCAAATTCTCCCTTTTTCCTTGTTGCTCTGCCCCTAGCTGATTTGTAGTATGAAAATTTGAATGTGGGTTTACTAAAAGACAGCTTCTGGTGACATCTGCCAGCCTTTCCTTACCCTTTCCTGTGATCTCACAGGGTGACAGTTAGAGAAAGCATGAATGGCAGCAAGGGCTTATCATCCCATCCTCACCATAGTCACTGGAGGGTTTGTTTGGTCTTTGGTTGGGGTGGAGCACTCCCGGACACGTAGTGACTAATCTATACCAACACATCTTGTCCCAGGCAGTTTCTACCAGCAACAATTATCTTCTCAAAATGGAGTAGAGATGTGTGTGTGTACATGTGTAGATAGAAAGAAGGCTCACGTTGTTGGACCATAGGAGGGAGAAGGTGAGTGTTTAGAGAGTGGCTGTTTAAATATTACTTAATGATGCTAAACACGTCTCAAAGGTGGAGATTTTGGTGATCAGACTCTTGATATGTTTGCATTCAAGGCTTTTGCCTGATGCCTGCATTGGAATGTCTAAATAGTGAACACCAGCTCCTTGTAACTGAGAATTGTTGAGGAGCCTAGGAAATATAAATAGCCTTGGGCTTGGTACATTCATAAGTTTCAGATAATGATAACTAGTTAACACTTTTCAAAGGGTCTGAGTAAACAGCCAAACTGCCCCTTCACATTTAAAACTCAGCTTCACACATTCTATAATTAAACTGCCTTCCAAGTGACTTATAACCTGGGATTTTTCTTTTTTCCTAATAGACTGGCTTGGAACCTTTTAGGACTTGGCTGTTAACCTGAGTGTATACCTTTTGGGAATAATCCTGAGTTCTGGAGAATAAAAAGGCAATTCTTGTGCTTACCCAAAAGCACCATTTCAAAGGGTAGACTCTGGCTGCCTCCCTCTCCAGTAACCTGCACCACATTGTCAGGTACATCTCTGTTAGGAATGTCACAGGCTAAAGTTTGTGATTCTGGGCATACTAAAATGCCATCAGAGATGAAGTGGCTCTTCAGTTGAAAGTTGTCTTCTGGCATGAAGTTGGGACAACTGGGATCTGTAGGGCAATTGATCTGAGTTTATTTTTTAAATTGCCTCAAGCATGCTAGTGGCTTTATTTTTAAAATAGTCAATTTAATCGTGTAGCTACAGAATGTGGACACATGTCCTATGTCTGTAGGTCTCTTCACTAAATCAGAGCCAGGCACTAAAATACCTTAATGAACATTAATGCACATTTTCTTTCTTTTCTACTCAAAATAAACATAACGTTAGCAAACATGTCTTAGAGTGTTACTGTAAGCCAGGCATACACTATGTATGATATCATTTAGTCATGTATGAGCTGGGTGTTATTATCATCTCCCTTTTTTACCAGGGAAGAAAACTGAGGCTAAGAGAGGTTAGGTAACCTGTCCAAAGTCACACAGCTACTAATTAACTAAGGCAGACTTTGAAAACAGAGCAGGGCAGGTTGGAGAGGAAAGAGAGGGTCTGGAAGGGGAAACGGAAGATACCCAGGGCAGGACACACTGCCTTTGAGAAGAGCAGGCACTGTTTTGGGAAACTTTTGTTTCAGTTCTGTGTATATACATTTATAGGTGCTGGTTTACCATTTACAATGTATTTCTTACTGAGATAACAGTTAAAAAGAATTTGTTGAATATTTAAAACCCAACAGGGGCTCAAAGGGGTGGGGGTGGGAGGTGTTTAAGCAGAGAAGTGACCAGGTGACTAGATCAGACCTGCCACTTTGAGTGTTGACTGGCTGCTTTGTGTAAGTGGGTTGGGGAAGAGATTGGGGGAGGAACCAAGGCCAGACAGGTGAGTTAGGAGTAGCTGCAATTATCTAAGTCTTGGGAGGACCGATTTCCTCCCATTCATGGTTAGATTGTTCATTGTGCACTTAAAAAATCCAGACTATTCTCTGATACTGAGAGGCAGGGAGTATGAGCATGAACTCTCGCTAGGTGGTCCTGTGCAAGGTCTTTAACTTCTGCCTGCCTCAGTGTTCTCATCTGTACAATGGGGATAGCAATAGTACTTGTCCTTGGGTTTGTTGTGAGGATTAACTGAGTTTGGACACTCAAGTCCCTGGACCAGGGCTCAATACATGTTGCCCAATACAATTTTGAGATTGACGGGAATATGGCAATGTTACAATTATAGATTTATCTATTCATTGTCCATTCAAAAGCTGTTTACCAAATGCCCATTGTGTGCCTGGAACTTTGCCAGGCTTGGAGATACAGGCCAGTAGGGTAGACAAAGGTTGATGCTATAGAAGTAATAAAAGTAAAATAATTATGAGGACTGCTGATATTTGTTTAGGGTGTTGCCTCCACTAGACTGTTAGCTCCATGAGGACATGGATTTTTTTGTTTGTCATTTTTATTAAATGCTGTATTTGTAGCAATTAGAGCAGTGTCTGCACATGGTAAATATTTATTGTTAGATCAATATTCCAGCCACTCTTCTAAACAGGTTTATATGTAGCAAATCACCTAATTGCACAATGACTCTATGAGGTACTGCTTGTACATATACCTATTTTAGAAATAAGATAGATGAATCCCAAAGTCACTTATTTAGTAAGAGGTGAACCACAGTAGCTGATGCCTGTTGTCCCTGTTCTTGATCACCTCGCTATGCAGGTGGTGTCCTGTTTAGGGCACAGCTGATGCACAGAAGTCTACCATGTGTCACCGAGCTTGGATCTGAGCTACAGTGATGGGGGAGGATCCCGATACTGTTCCACTCTGGGTTTTCTGCCTCTGAGGCAAAGTAAACATCTTAGGACAATCTTTTTGTACACACCTTGTTTCCAAAGCACTCCGATCAAATAATTTACTAGGCATTCACCATGTGCCAAGCACTGAGCTAGCTAGGAACTGTTGCAAAGATGGAAAAATGAGATTGAGTGTGTACTTTCAAATTCCATGCAATCTATCTGAAGAGAGGGGATCCACCTGCAAGGGAATATCACCCAAGTCAAAGGGGGTTTGTGATGAATTTAGGAGCTCTGAGGCAGAGAGGCCATTGCCATCAGGGTGGTAGGTGAAGGCCTGAGACGGAGCTCGGAATCACAAATCTCCCAAAAGGCCATGAGATGTATGAACCCCCCTCTCTGCACGACCTCCTTGAGTGGTTGCCTGCTCTTCTCCTTAGCCATTGCTTTCAACTGCTCGTGGGTCCCCACATCACCTCTGGGCAGCTGTGTCTTCTCGAAAGCCTTTTTTGGTAGGTTTTGGCAACAGGAAGACTAAGAATTAGAGACGTGGATGGGAGACCTGTGTGAGGGAGAAGACTGAGCAGGGACGGCGTGTGGTGGCGGTGGTGAACACTTGCTGACCGAGCAGCGGGTTCCCGGATGGCAGTGAATGTGGGCTAATGTCTGTGCTATGCCCTGTGTCTTTGAAAAAGAACCATTCTGGGTGTTTTCCTTTCTTATTACACTCACTCACTTCCCTCCCAAGATAACAAGTCCTGAAGGCTGGCATCTGCTGGGAAACTGTATCCTTTGGGACCATTTTCTGCGTGTAAGCTCATTTGGAGTTTACCCTGTGCTGGGGGATCCCGTCTGCCCTTGATTCCTTGCATTTCCCTGGACAAAGGAGAGAGCCATGTTTGCTCCTGTGTAAGTCTGACAAGTCCCCTCATGGCTCTGGCCCCAGTTCCACATGACACTGGGTGGGGGCCTCACCTGAGATAGCTTCTCCCCTGGTGAACCCTGGGCAGCTGCGACCGTGCTGCTGAGTGGGTTCATGGAGTCCACCCACCAGTCATCGGGCCTGTGATTGATGCAGGGCCCGGGCTCTGGGTTACGTGAGCTCAGGGTGTTTTCAAGGGAAAACTTTGGTCATAGGCAAAGCCTAGCCAGGTTTGAGATAAGTGTGAAAAGCACATTACAAAGGAAACAGACCCAAGGTTTCCTGACAAGGGAAACATTTAACTCTACATTTGAGGGGTGTGGGACGCACACACGCAGTGTTTGTGTGACCATGTGTGTGCACATGCCCCTGCTGAAGAGGATGGCTGAGTGTGGCTGACAGAAAGTGTGTGAGTGTATGGTGTGGGTGTGCACGTGTGTTAGAGAGGGAGAGAAAGAGGCAGAGAGAACAAACGTGCCTGGGGAAGGCAGGGATATTAATCATGCTAAAAGCAATCTGGCCCCACGGGAATTTATAAGGATCCAGCTAAAATCAATGGGAAGTTTTATGAGACAATTTTCTTCTTGCTGGCTCTGGGGATTGTTTGAACTCTCATGGAGCTCAGGACGGCACTGGCTCCAAGCTCCTCCAATTCTCACACCTGTGCAGGAGACAATGTGTGTTTTCCACGTCAGCACCTCTGAGCTGTCCCATCTCCAAGGGCTGCCATGGAGGGGGGTCTTGGCCTCCTGACTGTGGGCTCTCTAGCTAGAGGTCAGGAGGTCTGAGTGGAAGTGGGAAGCAGGAGGGTGGGTGGGCGGTCAGTGCACTTTTCTGTGGTATCCAGATAAATGTGAGAGGCCAGCAAGATGCATACAGGTCTGCAGGCCTCAAATAGCTTCAGTGGCCCCTCACATTCATTTCAGAATACAGTCCAGATACCTGGGTGTGGCTGGTTTCCAATAACCGTTCCCATTCTCTCTCCCACCCAGACATCCTGCACTGAACAGCCTGTACCTTGGTGATTCTGTGCTCCTGCTGATGTTCCTGCAGCCTGGAGGGCCTACGCCTCCCCATTGCTCAGCCTGATATGGGTCTTCTAATTTAAACAGAATTAATTATGAACTATTTCAAACTTCTATCCAGAAAATCACAGAAAATTTTTACCAGGAACTCATAATAGTGTGAATCAGCTTTAAGAGATGCTGATATCCACTAAGGTCCCTTTCCCTCTCCCTTTCCCAGGGGTAAGCACCATGGTGAAGACAGTATGTGCCCGTTTCTAATGCACTTTCACTATATTTAAATATATCCACAAATAATACAGGACATTGTTTATGTGCCTTTATATTTTGCATAATGGTATTTATCTGCCCATGTCCTTTGGGGAGCCATTTGGCAATGCCTGGTAAGGAAAATGCACCAGTAATTCCACTTGTGATTGTCCATGCTATAGAAGGATCTCACACGTGTCTGAAGCATGTACAGGGATAGTTAATCTAATAGTGCAAAAGTGGTAACTATTTAATTGTCTATTAGTAGGCAAATGAAAATAAGCTGTGGTTTAATAAAACGAAATACTATATAGTGGTTAAAAATAAATAAGATCTACATACACTATAAACATAATGTTATGTTAAACAAAAAAGCAGGCTGCAAAACTGTCTGCTCATTTTTCATGGCTAAGTTAAAAATGTAATCCTTCTCCTTAATGAATCATTCTGTGAAAAATCCCATCCAAATGAAATTAATTGCTTTCCCTCTCTCATAGAATTTTATAACTTTATTTGTTTGAGGATTACTTCTTACCCTTCACTCTCTATCACACATACATTATGAGCTTCTTAAATGCAGAAACTGGGTCTTAGTCATCTTTGTATCCCCAGTGTCCCCACCTGAGAGCTTGCTTATAGTTGGCACTCAGTAAATAGTTGTGCAGAGAGAAAAATGCATATGTATGTGTTCTTAAGTACTTGATGAGAATCCAGGTACCTGCCTCTTGCACCATCTCTCTCACACTACATGGCCTTGCATTAGTCATTGAGAAAGTGGGATGATTTAAATTTTATGTCAGCGACCTGATTTATTTGGAAGAGATGGTGGAAGCCTTTCTTAGGCTCAGGAGTGCAATATATAAAGAACCTTAGAGATCAAGTGAGAAAACTGAGGTCCAGAGAGGAAGAGTGATTTCAACTCAGCATAATTGAATAAATATATTTGAATATGTATTATGTGTCAGGCAACTGCCCAAGCTCACCCAGGTAGAGCAAATGGAGAAATCACTGGAAAAGTGCCTAGCAGGGCACTGGAACAGAGTGGGTTTTGGTAAACGTCAATTCCCTTTCTTTCTTTAAGTGGAGAGTCGGAACTGGAACCCAGATCTCCAAATTCCTAGTGCAGCATCCTTTCAACCCTGACATGGTCATGCAGCAGTGCAACCAGGAAAATGAACCTATGAAGAGATCATGCCTATAACACTGTTGCTGGTTGAAAAGAAAACCATGGATTTTCTGACTGCTCTTTTGCTGTGTCACATCAGTCCCCTGTCTGAATTTATGCTCACATGGCCATTACTCTCTATTATCATACTAATAAATGTTTATGAGATTATGCTGTATAAACTATAAACTTTTACATATTATTAATTAACCTCGCACATTGGATTGGGAGCTCCCAAACATTTACTGACTTGTAAAACAGGATAGTGGTGCGCAGGGAGCTGTGTCTGCAAAACTGGTCTTATCTGGAGGAAGGGATGTATTTTCATTTGTGTGCCTATTCAGTGCAAGTTACAGATAGCATTGTATTTGAAAACAGAAGACCTGATCCTGCCTCTTCCCAGCAGTGACCCTGGGTAAATTTTGTAACCTCTCAAAGGCCCGGTTTCTTTGTTGGCAGAATGGACATAATACTAGTACCTATCTATGGGTCTTTGACACATAGCAGGTACCCGATAAACATAAACTGAACAAAATTGAACAAATGCAGGACAATGTGTGGAAATGGCAGAGTCAGAGTTCTATTTGTTAATGACAAAAAGACAGATGATAGGGATTTCCAAGAGTGGATGGCCTGTGTTCCAATGTGATAAGTGGTGTCTTCTCACTGGACGTCGGCAAGGAGAAGCTGGGTAAAGGGATTATGCGTGGAATGGGAGGGTTGCTTCTATTCCTATGATCTAAGGAATCTGTGACTGATTTTTCAAGGCCAGAGAAAAGGTAAAAGGGGAGCAGTAACCTGGAGTCTTAGATTCTCATTTTAACTTAGTTGCCAGCTAGTTTTACAAGTTAGTCTAGACAATTAAATGCTCTGTCTGTTCTTTTATCTATAATATAGCTACACAAATTTGGTGTGGTGATTTGAAGAGAGAAAGACTAAGAAAGCACTTTCAATAATATAAGGTTGATGCTTAGAAAAATATTGTTAGCAATTAGGTCCATTTCATCATCTCTAATGTTTATGGTTGAACATCCTGCATTCGATCTTCTGCAATGCTGCCAAGATGTCATGGGAAGAACCCGGGTCTGAAATTCAGGAAACCTGGTCCAGGCTCTGTCACTAATAAGTTGTGAGACTTTGGTTGAGTATTTCTGTCCTCTGCATCATCTCATGTCTGTAAAACGAAGCTAACAAATCTGCTATGCCAATATCGCTGGGGTGTCCTGAGAATCAAATAAGATAGTGAATGTGATTTATTGCTTTGTAAATAGAAAAGGGCCATGTATACATAAGGTACACTTAGAACACTTTGCTTTATTTCAAAACAGATCATTTTCCACCCCAGAGGACCGTAAGACCTTTAAGCACAAAGCTGTCTTTTAGTTCTTTGTGTTTGCCAGTGCCTAGCAAAGCGAACACATTAATTCAGCACACACGTTTGTGAAATGTCTGTTATGAGCCAGGCACAGTGGTAAGTGTTGGGGTTAAGATGAAAAAGATATGGCTTCTACCTTCAAAGCACTTGCTTTTAATAGAAGAGTGCACTGTAGACATATCCAGAAGTAAAGTTACAGGAAAGTGATACCGAAGGTTTGCCTTCAAGGGGCATCCTGTGTGTGAATGTTGCCACCTCCAGGGCAGGAGAAGCTTCATCCCTCTTCTGCTCTCCTACAGTCACAGAAACGATAGGAGCCACCTTCTATGTTGTAGATGGTCACCTTTCTCAGTGGCCATATAGTTGTTGGTTTTGTGTGGTTCCCTGCCTTTGGACACATTCTGATGGAGTACACTATGGCACTTGACACCTGAGGTCTGCTCACAAGGTGGCTGAATGTAGAAGATTGGTGAAATGATTTAAAGCTTATAGAGATGGGTAAGTCCCCAGGGGCTAGAAGGTACTTTCCAGGGAAGAAGAAGATGCCTGTTATAAAAACAATTACTATCGATCACTGTCAGATTCTTTTATCTGATTCCTGCCCACGAACCCCTCTCTTTGTTGCTAGAAGCTCTCTCTTGCCCTCTGCCTCATATTACTTCTAGAAGCGCTTCTTAAATGCGTCCTGCGGAATCCTGGTGATCCCTGAATAGCTCATAGGTGTTATGAGAGCATTCGGAAGAATACTTGAAAGCTTGACAGTAAATAACCATTTTATGATTATGACATAAGTGGAAAGAAGGGCCATGTCTCTTTAGTGCTCATCTCAGAATGGTATAAATGACAATGAGGCCAGTTAATCTCTATAAAGCTGCTTAGCAACAAGAGGCTTTGAGTGGTGCCCTGGCTGTGGGAGAGCGTCTAAAGGACACCTGCAGCTTTTGTACCCAGCCTTGCCTTCCCTTTGCTTTCAATAATAGTACCCCCACTTCTGCTTTGGGAGAACTGTAGCCTCCTCGTTCTCAGTCCTGTACTCTCAGATGCCCTAGGGTGGAATACTTGACATAGGCATAAGTCAATATATGAATTCCATTTTTTGGTCACCACAGTGGGTATATATCCTAGTTTAGGCCAACGAGGGAGAGTTGGACCCAGGCTTATGAAAGAACCTACTGGAAGAGACAGTGTTGGGTGGTGTGATGTGTGCCTGAAGCTGCTAGAGTAGGAGGGGGGCTGCAATGTGAGTCTGAGAATGGAGCCATCGCAGGAGGGGCAGAGCCAGAATTTGGATCCTGGTGACATAATCTGAGCCTGACTCAAGCTGTGTCTGAAGCCAAATCGTCTCACAGACTTTCCAAAACATCCTTTTTTCTAGCTCGAGCCAATTTAGGTTGGATTTTCTGTCATTCGCATCCAAATATTCCTAACATGAGGCACTATGTGATGATGTGCTTGATTTTTGCAACTTATTTGGCTAATAATAATATATTACATTAATTTATTTAGTCATTATGCAAAGTTAGGAGGTAAGCTTTCAGTTTTAAGGAAACTGAGTTTCAGAGAACAAGTGCTCACCTGAAGGAACACAGAAATCAGGACAGGATAAGAACACAGGGCTTCTGACCACAATGATTGCTAAAGATACATTCTACGCAAACCAGATAGTTATGGAAAACAAATGTAAAAGAAATGCAAAGGAAACCACAGATAATGCTGATTGCCACTATATGTATTTGCTGGGAAGTTCCATCCAAAATTACATGGTTCCATTCAAATTTAAAAGATCCTCACCCTGTTTCCTATGGCCATTATCTTGGTCCATCAGGCCTTCATCATTTCTCACCAAGTTTACTCCAATATTTTTGTAGTTGGTTGTCTTTCTGCCTCCAGTCTTATTCCCCTACTCTCTATCCTCCACACTACTATGTCAGAGTCATTTTTCTAGATGCAAACTGGATTGTGCATTGCTTGCTTATACATCTTCAATAGCACCCATAGCTTTTAAGATAAAGTACGAATTCAGATTTGTGCATGAGATATTTCATGATCTGGCTCCTCTCCTGCATCTCTCTTTAGCTTCATCTTCCTGATTCCTCTAGTTGTAATAAATGTTCTGCAAATGCTGACTCATTGTGTACACATTCTTGCTGCATGGAACCTGCATTTTTTGGGGTGGGTGGGGTGAGTGGGGAGGCTGGAAAATGTCTCCTTATCCTAAAAATCACCTTCATCCTTCACATGTTTCCTCTGGGAAGCCTTCTGTGACCCATCAGACTGGTTCAGGTGTTTCTTCTCTGTGCCCCCTGTGCACTCTGGACCTCTCTCGTCTCACTTCTCCCCCTGTCTAGTAACTGTGTGTTACATGCCAGTCTCTCTCCTAGATTGTGGGAAACAATTGTGCCCTATTCAACTTTACATCAAGGGACCAAGCACAGTGCCCGGCAGATAGTAATCGGTAAATATTTGTTGCATGGATCCACGAGAAAGAACAAAGGCAGGAAATATGGAAGAAGAGATCAGCATGTTCTCTTTTGTTTGACACTTTTCTTTAAAACATATTTTTCTTTAAAATATACTGATGGTATACATTTTCCTTTTATTAAATTCAGATACTATGTTCTTTCTGGCTTTAATATTTGAATCAATTGCTTTGTTTTGTTTTTGTTGTGTGAGTTTTGCTAAAGAAAAATTTCTTGGTGTTCCAAATTAAATAAACAATGTTTATTTTTCTGTGACCTCAAAACACTTAGGAAATATTGCATGATGAGGTGTGGGAGAGGGGTGTTGAGAGTTTTGTGGATGGTAAGAGAGAAAGTGGATGTTTGGAAGCTGAGAGCTATGGTCTCCTGGTCCCATTGCTAGCTGAAGACTTTGGCAGGATGAAAATGATTTATGTTAGGGACCTAAGAGCAACTAACTTCAGTTTTCATGGACAGAAACATTTCCCTCCCAAACATGTCAAGTCTGGGGTCTCATGCTTACTGAATCGAATAGTTGCTTACTGAATTGGATAGTTGGTAAGGAATCTTGTCTCCAAGATCTTGTCTTAAATTTGCCCTTGAACACTTCCAGGGGGAGTAGCTTTTGTTCCTTGGGTTTATGCATCTCCTTCTAATTATGTTGCTTACCTGCTGTTTCTAGTGGGTATTAAGTGTGCATGTGCCGAGCAGGAATTTTCCATGTTGGGTCTATTATTTTATGTGACTGAGCCTTAACCATCAGTTCCCACATAGTCATAGAAAGTTTAGCTTCCATCTCTGATTTGAAAAATTTATGCCTCACAAGAGGCACTTCATAAATGCCCCAAATTAGCTAGGGCTATAGCTTTTGGCAAATTGATTTCTTGATTGGGATATCTCAATGAACCAAACTTCTATCTGTCTACCCCTCTATTTATCCATTCATTCAGCCATCAATCCATTCCATAACCAACTTCTGAAATCCTACATTGTTCCATGTACTTCTGTAGGAGTACTGAGGGGGGATACCTAAATCTGGGGTTGGTGGTGTGTGGGAGGTAGAGGCAGGAAAGTCTTCCTGGAGGAATAAATGCCTGAGGTGAATGGTAAGAAGGGAATGGGAGTTAGCCAGGTTGTTGGGTAGAAAGGAGGAAAAGGGGTTATGGAGGCAGATGGAGCACCAAAGGCTAGTACACAGGGGTATGAGAGAGTATGATGAGTTCCAGGGACTGCAAGCAGTTTCAACAAATATTTATTGAGCATCTTTCTTGTGCCAGGTGCTGTGTTGAAATGTTGAATGAGCTATGCTGCGTGACTACTACAGTGAAGGCCTAGTGCCGTGGTAATTACTAAGCATTGGGCCGAATGAAACACTGAATGCATAGCTTTGATCTAGATGGCAGAGACATTGGAGTATGAGGGACAGGGAACTAAATTTTATTTATTGTGTACCATGTTCCAGAAGTATTACATTCAGATCCTGTGATGTTCCATGCATGGCTATAGGAAGACTCTCCATTAAAGATAAAAGATAAATGAAATATCTCAGAAGAAAAGCAAACAACCACTGACATAACATTCATAATTTTGGAGGGGCATTCAAGACATTCGTAATTTTTCCACTGTACCATTCTACTATCAAGAAAGGTCTTCCTTTGACAAAAGGCTCCAAGAATTAAGATCTCCCCCATTTTTCTTTAAATAAAGCATTGGAAGTAAAGCTTAATGATGCAAGCTAGGGCTATAGGGAGTCTGGATAGAAAGTGAATGTTTGGACCAACTTTAACAATCTTTCAATACCCATCTTAAATCCTCCTTCCTCTGATAGATATCCCTTGACCAACCCAGACTTCACCTCTCTCCCCCTGCTCTGCTCTGATTTAGGAGCTATTGTCTGTGCAATGTATTCAGCAATTAATCATGTATGCCCTTGTAACAGCTATTCTACCACAGCCCTAAGCTAATATTTCACTCTGGCCTTATAATTTATCTTTGCACATATGTTTTCCTCCAGTTAGATTATAAGTACCTTGAGGGCAGAGACTTTGTCATAAGCATATTTTAAAACCTTCTTCCCTCCTCAGTGCCTAGCACAGTGCTGGGCACATAGTAAAGGCTCAACAAATATTTTCTAGTTTCATATAAAAGGCCCTGCAAGAGTTTTTGAACCAAAAATATGATAGAAAATCTATTCAAGTAGTTCGAGGACCAGGTGTTTTATATTTATTACCTATGGTAGAATGCAAAATTTGCTATAGTAATTTGAAGCAACTCTCATCAAGAAGTAGTCTGTTTCTCTACTCTTTGAATGTGGGTTGGTCTTGTGATTTGTTTTGACCAGTTGAATATGGTAGGCATGTGGTGTGAGTTTTGAGTTAAGTGAGTTCTGCTGAGCTCACTTAAGAAGCCTAGTGAGCTCAGCAGTACTGCCGAATCACAAACCTACAGAATTGTGAGTTAAATAATTGGTTGTTACTATAAATTACTAAGTATTGGGGTGACTTGTTAGGCAGAAGAAACTAACAAATATATAATCTCCTTTATTTATCATGGTAAACCCATGAGATACCTGTTATCATTGTACTTTATGGATTAGGAAGCAAGGGTTCAGGAGCAATGAGATGTAGCTGGATTGTAGTTAGAACCTTTTAGCAAATGTTACCTGGATGGGATAACACATAAGTAGGCCCGTGAATCATCAGGCACTGGTCTGTCTGATGGGGAGGGGACAAAGGAATGTTTACTGGTAGAAGTTAGGAAAAGTTCATACAATGGAGAGTTGACTACAATGAATGGAAGGAATAGACAAGGCAGAGCTTGAAGGCTCTTGGGCCATGCGTTCAGGCTGAAATGATGTAGGTTGGGAGTCTCTCAAGAGGGAAATGATAACAATGAGGACTGCTACATTCTATGTGCCAGAGGTGGTGCTAGGTCTGTAATCCTCATAAACGTCCTAGGTGAGGCTGAAAGAAATTAAGTAGGTCACCTAGCTTGTAAGTGATCAAACTGGCATTGTAAATTAGATGTATCTAACTCCAAATGGAGATAACAACTAAAAAAATACCTCCTTCATAATATTGTCCGGTAAACAGAAGAGAGAATCCAGACAGAAATCAACCCATGTGCCTACAGCCATCTGATCTTTGAAAAAGGCACCAAGACTACACACTGGGGAAGAGACTGCCTCTTCGGTAAATGGTACTGGGAAAATTGGACATTCATATGTAGGAGAGTGAAACTAGACCCATACCTCTCACCATATACTAAAATCAATTCAAAATGGATTAAAGAATTAAATATACATCCTGAAACAATAAAATTTGTTAAAGAAAACAGAGGAAACACTCCACAAAGTAGGATTGGGTACAGACTTTATGAATATGACCCCCAAAGCACAGGCAACCAAAGGAAAAATAAACAATTGGTATTATCTTCAAACTAAAAATCTCCTGCACAGCAGAAGAAACAGTTAACAGAGTGAAAAGACAACCAACAGAGTGGGAGAAGATATTTGCAAAATATACATCTGACAAAGGATTAATAACCACAATGTACAAAGAGCTCAAACAACTTAACAGCAAAAAAACAAGTAACCCAAATTAAAAAAATGGGCAAAGGAGCTGAATAGGCATTTCTCAAAGGAAGATATACAAATAGCCACAGAAACATAAAAAAGTACTTAACATCACTCAGCATTTGGGAAATGCAAATCAGAAGCACTCTGAAATACCATCTCACTCCAGTTAGGATAGCTAATATCCAAAAGACTGAGAACGATAAATGCTGGTGAGTATGCAGAGAAAAGGAACCCTCCTACACAGTTGGTGGGACTGCAGAATGGTGCAGCCTTTATGGAAAATGGTATGGAGGAGGTTTCTCAAACAATTACAGATAGATCTACCATATGACCCAGCTGTCCCACTGCTGGATATATACCCAGAGGAATGGAAATCACCATGTCAAAGAGATACCTGTACTTCCATGTTTATTGCAGCACTATTTATAATAGCCAAGAGTTGGAACCATCCTAAATGCCCATCATCAGATGAGCAGATAAGGAAAGTGTGGTATACCTACACAATGGAACACTATTCTGCTATATGTATATAAATACTATCATTCACAGCAACATGGATGGACTTAGAGAAAATTATATTTAGTGAAATAAGCTAGGCACAGAAAGAGAAATACGGCATGTTCTCACTAATTTGTAGGAGCTAATAAAAATAAATAAATAAATATACAAACAAATAAAATGGGAGGGGAGAAAAAGGAAGACACAACAATCACAACAATTCCTTGAACTTGTTAAGTCAAGTGAACAGATATGATGTCCATTGGTGTGGGGGAGGGGGGAGAGGGAAGGAGGAAAAGGAGGAATTGGTAAAGTGACATGAAAGTCAACTTCATTGTATATCGATAAATTAAAACAACAACAACAAAAAATAGTATCGTCTGGTTTATTACATTATTTTCTACCAACTCTCAACAAACTGAATGGGCATCTATATGTCAAAGCAGGCAAAATTATTTGGATGTGTTGGAGCATAGCCATATACAGCTGAAAACTCACGACTGGCAAGTCATACTGGACACAGAACAGTGGATTCTCCAGTTCGATGTGACCAGGAGGGCCCCTCTGCAACATGCTTTTATGATCACATTATTTGGCTTAGCAAGAGTTCTACAACAGGGATGCTTTGATGGGAACTGTCCCCTCTGCTTTTGCAGTAAGGTGAGGAAGGACCCTTGTGCGGAGGCCTTTAGAGGCCCTCATGAGGTGTTTTCATCAAGACTAAATGAGTTATAATCCCTTTCATTTATTTAATAGTTTATGCACTATGTACACATATATCTGATATATATATATATATATTTGTGGCCGGTATGGGAATCCAGACACTTAACCTTGGCATTAATACACTGCTCTCACAATGTCTACATGTATTGAAATACAACTCTGTACCCCATAAATATTTATAATCAATATGTTTCAATAAAAAATTAAAACAAAAGAAAAAAGCAAACAACAACAAAAACCCATGCTGTGCTGTAACCAACTGAGCTAGCTGGCCAGCCCTGTCTTGTTGAATCGAGTAGCACAACAGCTTTGTGAGATTCACAGGGTGGCACCTGTGATTCCCGTTTTATAAAGTGAGAAAACTGAGACTCAGAAGTTAACTGATGTGCTCAGGGTCACAAAGTAGTCTGGACCTGGTCTGTTTGACTCCTAGTCCCATGTTCTTGAGTGAGTTAAATCAACAGAGTCAACACAAAAGCGCAATGATGAGGCACAGGAGGTACAGGCATGTTTTAGGTTAGATTCTTGCACACGGTAATAGCAAATGCCTGTATAGCACTTACCGTGTGCCAGACCCTGCTCTAAATGGTTTGGATAGAGTAATCTGCTTAATTTTCATAACAACCCAGTGAGGGTGCACACTTACTTCATGTGTGGGGAAATGGAGATACAAAACAGTTAAATAGAGCTGGGGGTGAAATACAGTCTAGATCAGAGACCTTTACTTAGCCATGCACCATCCTGCCTCTATGCTCAGGGAAGCTACTGGGGAGAGAAGTACGATGCTACAAAACAAGGGGAGCTGTTACTGCCTCATGACAGCAGGTCATGACTGCTTGGGTTCAAACGCTTGCCCCAGACGTAAAGCTGTTTGACCTTGGGTTAGTCATTTTATTTTATTTTTTTGTGAATCAGTTTTTCATCTGTAAAATGGGATTTCAATACTATCTACTTCTTAGTTAGAGAGGTGTTATGAGAATCATATGGTTGTGTGTGTATGTGTGTGTGTGTGCATTTGTGCGTGTGCGTGCATGTGTGTAGCTTAGAATAGTCCCTGGTCCTACAGTCAGCATGACTTGAGTGTTTGTTATCATCATCATTACAAGGGTCCATAACGTGGATTAGTTTCCAGATGCATAGCACAGACAAGTGTTACAGACTCTCTGAAGAACTTATTTTCAGTGGGAATGGTAAGGACAGGCTTCAATGAAGAAGTGAGAAGATGTAAACTGAATCTCAAAGGATGGAACCATAAAATTGGGAGTTGAAGAGACTTTAGCATTCATTCATACAATCCCATGAGTTTATCTCACAGAAGAAATCTAGGGCCATAAGGGAGAGGTGACTGCTCCATGTTTATCCAGCTAGTCGGGGGCACCTGTTCTTTTTACTGTTCTACCCCCAAGCAGTGCCTGTCTGAATTGCTCAAGGCTCACTAAGTTAGAGACGATGCTTCCTCAGTCCAACCAGTGCTTTTTCTTGTGGCACACTCCAGTCTGAGTGTCACGTACTGCTTTTTCTCTGCCATCCTTTTGGGGTAGATGCAACTGAGTGATAAATCTGACCGTGCTGGGAAAGACCTCCTATAGGAACAAGGGACTTGATAATCCATAAACAGTCTCTGGATTAAAAACAACTAATGTGTATTGAGTACCCACTATAAATTTTCTCACTAATCTTTGCAAGAACCCTATGAATTTAGTTCTGTTATCATACTTTATACAGACAGAAAAACTAAAGGCTTAATTTTGTGGTATCTTAGTCTCAGTAGCTTTCCTAAGTCTTGCAGCAAGAAAATGGTTGAGCCAGGATCTAAACAGTAATTTATCAGATCCCAAAGCCCATATCCTAACCCTGGAACAAAAAATTGGTTGCATCTTTTTTGATGATTAATAGTACCTGCCTGGAGCACTACTGTGGAAAATTGAGAGAACAGATCTTGGGTCTGTTGGCAAGAATACTGTGGCCAGTTAGCGATGCATGACATGGGTGAGAGAATGAGGGTTGGCAGCTCTACAAGGGCATTACTGGCCCTGCTAATGCCATCCTGTACTACCTCTCTGGAGATCTAGAGTCCATATTGAGGCTGTCAGGGAGAGGACTCAGTTCTTTTAGAAAGGGGTAATGGCATCTTGGCTTGCTTTATTCTTCTATCCATCCATCCGTCCATCCACCCACTCATTCATCCATTATCCATCTGTCTGACTGTCCATTTACCCCTCCATCCAACAAGCCTTTATTGAGAGTGTGTTCTGTGTAAGGCAATGTGCTCGGTGGTATGGGCTAAGGAGATCATCCTCTGTCCCATAGAGTTTACTGGGGCCTCCTCAAGAGTGACGAGGAAATGGTTTATAGTGGGCACTAGAGAGACTACACAGAGAGCCAGGCTGGTTGCTCCCCCACTCCTGATTCTATGGTTGCAGATGAGTGCCTAGCTGGCCAGCAGGCCACTGGCACAGTCTGCCTCTTTGTGTGAAAACCAGTGGAATCACATATGTGCTGCTCCCAGATGCGATCTCGGCACCAGTGCCTTCCAAGCAGGAGGTTCTGTCATGGTGTTGCTTGCCAAACCTTGTCCAGAAAACCGAGGCCACTTGGCCAGCTGAACTGAGCCCTGAGCCTGTCCCGAGAACTGCCTCGCCACAGACAGGATCAATCTGGGGGTGGCAGGGGAGGGCAAGAGCTTCTTGTCTGTGTGTGTGTGGGGTGTGTGTGTGTGTGTTTAAGCTGGAACACAGCCCTTTCTTGCTGCGCTCTGTACTTGAGATATTTCACTGGGTGGGAGACAAAGAGGCTTTGTGTACTCTTCGAAGTGCTCTCTGCTGACTGTGATACGCATCCAGGAAAAACCCAGCCCAAAGCCATGAAGTTGCCGCAAGGTCAAACCCAAAATGTAATCGGCAGAGGTTAGAAATGACAAAGGATGGATGGTGGGACCTCCAGGAAAAATAGTGAAAACTAGTGGACCCTGAATAGATCTGAGAGCAATAATTTGATTTTTCAGGTGAGATCATTAAGAAAATCTTGTTAGATTCTTCACATCTTCACATACAGAAAAATTGGTAGGGTCTACATTTCATTGCCTGCCTAGCAAAGGTAAGGCTCACTTTAAATTTTCTTTGAAGATTTTTATTGTTTTTATATTTAGGGTGTATGTCAGGGAGAGAAATAAGGAGGCAGTTTGTTGGGTACAGTTCTTTTTTTAAAGCTTCACCTGCTCTTAAGAGCAGCTTGTACTTTGTCTGCCACAGAATGGTGCCTGGCGTTCAGGCGAGGGTTTTAAATGTAATTGAATTGCTGGGATGCGTTAAACATTGCAAGGTTTTAAGCCGAGAAATAATTTAATGATGTGGCCTTTAGGATGGTTAATTAGCACTGTCTGTATGAACATGTAACAATAACACCACCTACCGTAAAAGCGAATGTTCTACACTTCAGAACACTCATTTCTTTAGGGCTGCCCGTAGAGAAGCAGTCATTAACTCTTTTTTTGACAAATACTTTTAGACATGCTCCGTAGGGTGGTGAATCCACCCTTCCCTCCAATTCTGAATCCTTCTCTACATGTATCGTGAGGCGCGCTGGCAAATGGGGACGGGGAGAACTGTGAGCTCAGCCCTCCCCCGGCAGCCGCACCGAGTACGAGGAGGTGATGGTCCTTCCCTGCCAAGCTCCAGAGACACTGTCACTCCAGAATCCACAAAGAGACTCAGGCAAGGGTGTGGAGAAATTGGAATCCTGTGTACTGTTGGCAGGAGTGCCAAGCAGTGCGGCCACTATGGAAAACAGCATGGAGGTTCCTCAAAAAATTAAAATAGAACTACCATATAATCCAGCAATCTCACTTCTGGGTTTTCATCTGAAAGAATTGAAAGGAGGATCTTAAAGAGACATGAGCACTGCCGTGTTCATTGCAGCACTGTTCACAATAACAGCGATGTGAAACAAGCTACATAGCCATTGACAGATGCAAGGATAAAGAAAAAACATATGTATGTATACACACACACGTACAATGGAATGTTATTTACCCTTAAACACAATGGAATATTATTTACCCTTGAAAAAGAAGGAAATTCTGCAATACGTGACAACATGGATGAGCTGCGAGGACATCATGGTAAGTGAAATAAATCAGTCACAGAAAGACAAATACTGCATGATTCAGCTTATGTGATTGATATAAAACAATCAGATTTATAGTATCAAAGAGTGAAATGGTGGTTTCTAGGACCTGGGGGAGGGGGAAATGGGGAGTTGCCCATCAATGGGCATAAAGTTTTGATTAAGCAAGATGAACGAGCTCCAGAGATCAGCTGTATGACGCTGCACTGCACACTTTTTGTTAAGAAGCTAGATCTCGTGGCAAGTGTTTTCACCACAATTAAAAACAAAAGTCATGAGACTGGGTCATTGGAGGAGAGCTTGTCAGCTCACCCCCCCGCCCACCCTGCTGGAGGAAATGGTTGGTGGCTGGTGTGAGCCATGGGTTTGCAGGAGGTCCATGTACGCGGTACGCCACTATTTTCTTTGGCTTATTGAGAATGGAGGCTGCTGCTGATGGAGGAATGAGGCTTTCCACTCTTAAAGGCCAGGTGCTTTTTGAATCACCCACCCTTTCTTAAGCCACAAGTGTCTCTTTTGAAGATAATTTTCTTCTTCAGTGAGACAAAAGCCACAGCCTGCAGATATTTGAACACTAGATGTACCTGTCCTCTATTGAGCCAAGCCTCTCCATGGCCATGTTCTGTGCTTTGACATCTGCAGTGAGAATTCTGCCTGGAAACCTCTGCTTCCAACATCTTACTCTCTGACCACACCCTCCCCTCCTTCCAGCTCTCTGCTCCTTGGTCTCACAGACTCATCTGGCCTCTAGTCCAGAGATGGCCAATACCTGGCATGGCTGTTGCCAGTCTTTCTGGGCCCCTGGAGAACATTACTGACCAATGATGACACTCTTTTCTGTTGAGCCCAGAGGTAGCTTTGGAATCCTTCTGGGCACAGGAGTCTATCAATTGGACTTGACAGCTAATATGAAAACTATTTATTGTTCCAGCTCTAACTCTCGACCCATTTTCTTCAGCTTATCAGGTGAGACCCTGTGGTCGCTCATCTGAAGTCCTCATGTGCCCCCCCTTCTCTTGCATACACACATGCTGTGTCTGTCCAGTGATGTATTCTCTCCCCTCTTATGTCCAGACTAATCGGTCTTTTTTCAGTATTTTGCACTACATGTGTATTTGTGCCTCAACAAATTTGTGGTTTCTACATTTATTTGTTCTTTACTAGTGTCCTCTGGTGTTTCCCAGAGTGGCCTTCCAGAGTGTAACCTGCCTTTTCAGTCCCCCTAGGTCCCCTTACCTCCACTCCTTGGCTGTTAACCTCACTCCTATCTCCCTGGGGAAACTGACAGAGGTGCCCTCTGCCTCCGCCCCTACCTCCCACGTGCATCCCGAACGCCTCCCATGTCTCTCCCTCCAGAATCTTAGTAATTATTCTGCCTAGAGTGATGGGTCTCCTTCATTCTCTTGAGATGTTCATTTTTCTTTCACACTTACTAAGGAGTCATTTCCTTGAGGAAAGCTTCCTCTGCAAACTGGCCTCCACCATAAGGAGACTTGGAAGACCCTCCCCTATTTCCCCACTGCATCTTCTGCACACCTTTATCGAGGTATTTATCCCAGTGAACTGTCATCTCCTTTCAAGTCTGATTTTCACCCCAGACCCCCAACAACATCTGGAGTAGGGTAAGAATTCAAGTTCTATTTATTGAGTAAATGAATGAATAAATTGGGAAATTAAGGCAGAGAGTAGATTTTGTCCATCTCCCAGAGTTGGTCATCCCCTCACCCTTCCTATTAAAGTTCTTTATCTTACTTCTCCTTTTTAAAAATGATATTTATCATTTTCTATCACTGGTTTTACTTATCTAGGTACAAGTCTTATCATTCCTACCACATTGCAGCTTCCTTGAGACATTATCTAGATCTAAATCAACTGTGTGTGTCACAGAATATCTAGTATAGTGAGTCACACATGTTGTTTTATTAATATTTGTTGAATGAATAATTCTTAAACTGTCCTTATATTATTTTGCTCAGAATAAGACCTCAATATAGGTTTGTTGAATTGCCCTGAATTTAACCCTCTGTCACAGATATGCCTAAATAACTAAAAAGGCCTAAAAATGGATTGGACCGTAAAGTCCATGAGGGCAGGGATGGTGTGCCTATCTTGTTTAATATTGTGCCTAGAAAATGACAGATAAGTGATGGGAACCAAATAAATATTTGTTGATGAAACAATGAACGTTCCTTATCCTACCCTTAGGAAGTAAGCAAATTCAATACCTGAGAATAATCCTAGTCCCCTTTTTTATGGAGTTTCCCAGAATGGACAGAATTTCCCCCTGAGTGCAGTTAACCAACCAAACGTCAGGAGAGGAAGTTGTCATAGGCCACTCATTTTCTTCCCTTCCTCATTGGATAAATAAAATTCCTTTTTTTTTTTTTACCTTATCAATATACAATGTAGTTGATTTTCGTGACCTTTACCCATTCCTCTTCCCACCCCCGCCCCCCTCGACCCCATCAACATCATATCTGTTCACCTGTCTTAACAAGTTCAAGGAATTGTGATTAAATTCCTTTTGATTTAGGTTAGAGTTAGATTTTTTTTTAATCCTGAGGCTCTGACATGGCGTTTGGGTTTCTAGAGTCACCAGCTCAGACAGACAGACGCTTGCTTTCCTGCTTAAACACTTTCCTTAATAGATGGCGCCTGGTGCCCTTAAACGCAAATGCGTTCCCACCTGGGACAGCGGCTGTATCTCAGCTGTGGTGATGGCGTGGGCAGTGCTCTGTCAGATCAATTATGTACAAGGCCCATCTTCTCTAAGGTTCCCTCGACTTTTTTTTTCTCCTGACAGTTCACCTTGTGCCCAACCTTCTGTCTGCTGGAGGCAGACCTGCAGACAATTGCATGCCACCGGCTGTCTTCCCTCCTGAGAACGTGACACAACGGAACGCTCCCTGTCAAATTCTTCGTTATCCTTCTGATGAGTTTCCCCTGATTCCAACATGTTGGTGGTAGACAGATCTTCCTCGTATCTTCACTGACGTGCCAAGAGGAAAACCAGTATTCCTCCACTGCTGTTAAATATACGAGATGGTGCTTCGTTTGACCTCGATTTTTCTAGTTCACCTCATTTTCTGTTTCTTCTGAAGTAACTGTCACTTTGGCCACACTGAGCAGGGCAAACCATTGCTGAGGCTGGTCTGGAAAAGCAGGGAGTTCTCTGCCGGTGGTTTTTCTCTTCTGTCTGGACCACTGTGGGCAGTTGTTGGAGGAGCTGTTTGGCTCCTTAGTGGGTGGACACTGTTGTTTGTGACACTTCATGAAACCCTCCCCTAGGATACGTAGAGGAGGTGACAATGTCACATTTGTTATTTCAGTCAAGTCTTCATTGTCTAACTTGGTGGAAGCCAGTCCAAACATAACCAGAGCTGTTGGCATTGGCAGGGGGCACCAAAAAAACAGCAGCTCTTGTCCACTTACAAAGGCACCAGGCGGCAAGCGAGGCCAGCTCGTCCCTCAAAGTACACTGCGGTGTGCCTCTTTTTTACCTGTCCTGCCTCCACCCACGCCGAGCCAACATTATTGCTCCAAGTGGACTCCTGCCATGGCCCCCCTTCTTGTCTCCCTGCATCTGCTCATGTCCCCTCCACTGTAGCCACAGTTGTGTTTTTATTTTATTTTTTAAAAATTTATTTATTTATTGAAACATAACTGATTATACATGTTTGTGGGGTATGGAGTTGAATATCAGTACCTCTGTACAATATGTGATGATCAAATCAGCATGATTAGCATGTCTGTCATTATAAAACGTAAGTATTCCTTGTGTCCATTAACCAATTTCTCCTTAACTCCCTTCCCCTCCCCCTTTCCGACCTCTAGTAACTACAGTTCTGTTCTCTCCTTCTGAAAGTTCATCCTCTTATTGTGATTGTTCTTTCTTTTCTTTTTTCTTTCTTTCATATTTATTTTTTACAGTTGTGTTTTTAAAATGCAAATCATTTCAAATGCTTAAAACCCTCCCGTGGCTTTGCCTCTTCATTAGAATGACACCCAGTTCCTTATGTTGGAACCTGATACATTGCTCCCCTCCTTTGCGACCTTGTCTCTTACCACTCTCTGTCCCTCAGTACATTCTGATTGCAGTGGCCTTCTCTTCTATGGAGGCACCAAGTTCATCTCTGCCTTATGGCCTTTGCACTCGCCGTTTCTCCTGCCTAGAATGCTTTTCAACCAAACCTATGCATGATTAGAACCTTCTTGTCACTGAAGCCTCAGCTTAGAGGCAACTTTCTCAGGTGAAACCTACCTGACCACCCAACACAAAGTAGACCCACCCACCTTACCCTGTTTTATTTTCTTTGTTGTACTTATCTCTTTCAGGACTTTTCTTGTTTATTTTATTTGTTCCTCATTTAATATCTGCTGTTCCCCAAAGAATGTTATTCCCATGACAGCCTTTTCTGATCATCACTGCATCCCTTGGGCTTAGAATAATGCTTGAGATAAAGTAGGAGCTTAATAGGTATTTGTTACATATTTAAATAAATGGGTGCATTCCCGGCATCTTTGAGTGTGCTTAGACTGTCCAGCTATGTCATTCATTTATCCTTCAAGAGGCAGCTAGGATATAGTTGATTAGAGCTTGGGATCTGAAATCTGATAATATTATATTCAAAGCCCACTTAGCTACATGCTAACTGAATAACTCTTGAGAAAGTTAACTCTCCAAGCCTCAGTTAACTCATTGCTAAAATGGGAATAATAATAGTAGGACCAACTCCTAAGCTGTTTGTGAAGACCAAAAGGTATAATATGTGATTGGCACTGGACATACAACCGTGGCTCAATAAAAATAAAAATTTGGCCAGTTCATGCAGGCTAGAGTGGATTCAACTTAAAGCCTTGAGAGGAAAAATACATGCCCACAAATCCAATCTCCAAGAGAACAATTTCAAGCCTTGGTGCCAGAGAGAGATCTGGGTTCTAATCCACCCCCACCATTTAAATCACTTCATTAGTTTCTTTTCCTCCCTTGTAATGTGGAGAAAATTAGGCACCCCTTTGTAGGGTTGAGGTGCAGATTAGAGGTAACCCCTAAGAAAAGGCCAGGCTGGTGCCTGGCTGGGGGCTCAGTAAGCAGCAGCACTATGTGTTCTAGCTTCCTGGGTTGCAGGGTTTGCAGCCTGGAGAGGAAGAGAAGGGAAGCAGACGACCTGGCAACCTGTGGGAATTCTTCTCTCACGCTTTGATAAGCTCAGGCCCAGAGGCGGTCTCATTTGCCTTCCTCTTGCTCACTTTCCTGTCTGGTTGGCAGTCACCAAGCTAGAAGCCATGCCGTGGCCCCTTGCTGGTGGGTCAGCATGTTTTATTTCCCCTCAGTCCTCTCTAATGAAAAGCACTCACATCCAGTAAATCTTTCCTTTGCTCTTATTAAAGCACTTGATGTTGGTTATTGAGGTCTGTTCCAAGCTAGGTGAGAATCAATAAGGTGCTCCACTTAATCACTTCAGCAATCAACAAGCTATTTTCTTAGTTTGCACTCTGGCCGATACTCACAGAAATCCAAAGGCTTATCAGGCCCTCATAACCCACAGAGCTGCATGGAGACTTCCCTTTTCATATCCTCTCTCCCTGTTGACCTCAGGGAGTCCCAAGTCCTCTGAAAAAGCCCCGCTCTCTGCTTGGCCTCAGAGCTGTGTTTAGCATGATAATGATCAGCCCTGTGCTTCTGGAAAGTACTCTTTGACATTCAGGGCTCTGACAGGGCTGTGGGCAGTCAATAGCTGATTACAGATGGTCTTGTTTCAGCCATCGTGTCTCTGTACACTCTGCAACTGCTTGGAATGACAGTTACCCTGTTCCTGCAGAGCAAAGCCTTTCTCCCACCTCAAGATTCAAATTCCACCTTTGCTGGAAGCCTTCTGCAGAAAGGGTCAGTCATATGTTCCTTGTAATGTTTTGAACATAGGTCTACTCTAAGGCATGTTGTACCATATTTGGGTTCTGCCCTGTTTTCCAGCCAGTCTGTGATCTCCTTAAGGGCTGGGGCTGTGTCTTAGTCATCTCTGCATTATTAGGACTGTCCTAATTCCTGACATGCAGTAAGAATTCAGCTATACTTATTGAAAGAAAAGAAGTAAAGAAGGAAAGAAGGAAGAAAGGAATGAACGAATTATTTTATGTAGTCCTGGAAATTAGCATGGGTTCAAGTCCCGGCATTCCCAATAATTACTGAGTGATCTCAGGCAAGATATATAATATGTTCCAGCCTCAATTTCCTTATCTGTCAGAGAAGTAGATAATCCCCCAAGTTCATTCCAGCTCAAACATTCTGTAATCATACCTCTAAGCCTATGGTTCTCAACTCTTTCATTCCTAAAGCCGCTTTATATAACAAAATAT
Source organism: Cynocephalus volans (assembly GCF_027409185.1). Taxonomy (NCBI): domain Eukaryota; kingdom Metazoa; phylum Chordata; class Mammalia; order Dermoptera; family Cynocephalidae; genus Cynocephalus; species Cynocephalus volans. The sequence continues at coordinate 51,843,076 of NC_084467.1, read as the reverse complement.
TTTGAAATCCCCTGTTGCCAACATGAAATGAAATGTTCCGATATTGTAACCTACCTTCATCCAATTAGGGAAAAAAATGCTCTAACTGTAATTTAAAAGGGAAATACAAGGAAAATAATTTATGATAACATAACATGTATTCCTTTATATAAAAGTATGGCTAGTACCCCACTGGAAGACCTAATGAAGGAGTCGGATGCACTGCTACATTGAATCACTTTGAATGATGTGACAGCAGTAAGTGCAGAAAAATGCATATAGGTTACATTGGTGCTGCCTCAAATACCACTAGAAGGACTGCTGTCATTAATGCAAGTGTTACACCACGAGAAGTATTGTCCTTATTGATGCAACTGTTTTTAATGATAAAGTTCTAAACAAGCAGCACGCAGTCTTTCCAGAGTTAACACAGTAGTCACATTCCTGGAAAATTCAGGATATGTAACACAAAGGTAGATTTTAAGCTCAGATAATTATAAACGGGCTTTTTACCTATGTGAATATCTGGTGAGAAATTCAAAAGTTCTCTGGGAAGTAGGTAGATTCTTCATAGTTCAGGACTGTCCCTAATACTGAGGATCTTTGTAATCCTTGGCCCTTGCCCACTATCTGCCAGCAGGGCCTCCGATCATTGTACCAACCAAGAACCTCCCCACCCACCAAATATCCAAAATGCTGTCAACAGGATGGTACCATCCCTGCCAAGAACCAGTGCTCTAAGCTTTAAAATGTTATGTGCAGGGCTGGCTTCAAGAATATACAATCTGTGTAGTCACATAGAACCCCCTGCTCTGAGAAGGACACTGTGCTTAGATACTCTGATGTCACTGTTTTGAATTTCTTAATGATTTTTGGATATTTGAACAAGGGGACTTGCATTTTCATTTTGCACCAGGTCCTGCAAATTATGTAGACAGTCCTGGCTACATACTGCGATAGAATTCCTGCATTCCTACACATCTGAGAGAGGTTTAGTATCCAAATGACTGTCTTGCTTTACCTACTAGGGCTTTCTTTTAATCAGATAGGTTATCTCTAACTATTTTTATTTATTGATTGATCAATTTGTTCACTTACTAACTCATATGTATTGAATTCTATTATATACCAGGTAGACTCTAGAATCAGAAGTCCTGAATTCTAACACTGAAAGAGCTCACAGATTCTTGTACTCTCTTACTTTATATGGTATTATTAATAACTGTCCTTACTTATTGTACAGAATAACTGTGAACTCTAATGCAGTACATGTGGAAGTAAATAGTACACTATGATACAAATGTCAGCTGCTAATTTTATTATTGTGCTACTCTCAATCTCTGGAGTGAAGTTTTTGTCTTTTTTTCAGTTAGTTATCATGGCACATGATATTCTTGACAGGACACTGAATATTAACTTTCCTATGACAATCAGATAACAGAATAGTTGGATTCAGCAAATCTACCATTTTGGGCTTTACTAGTTTAGCATTTATGATAACTTATAAAAGAATGTTACTGGGCCGAGCCCGTGGCGCACTTGGTAGAGCGCTGCGCTGGCAGCGTGGCAACGCTCCCGCCGCGGGTTCGGATCCTATATAGGACTGACCGGTGTACTCACTGGCTGAGTGCCGGTCACGAAAAAACGACAAAAAAAAAAAAAATAAATAAATAAAATAAAAGAATGTTACCAAATTAAAAATAAACATATGTTAAGTTGAGTTAATCATAGAATCATGGAAATTTTGGGCTGAAATGGACTTCAAAAAAATTATCCAGTGCTTAAATCTGCTATAACACCCTTAATGAGTATTCATAGAGCCAGCTTTGGATAACTCTTGTGATGTGTGCTTTGGAAGCGTGTGTGTCCTATGCTAGGAACATTAAAAGAAGCAATCTAGCAAACTTTATATGCTAATTACAAATTATTCTTATCTACTCTTTAAAGCAGGGCAGGGCAGCATGCCTACTACTTGGCAATACTTATTTAATTTAGTTGTATTTTATAGTAACAAAATTTTTCTGAAAAGACATAATTTATAATTCACATTTTTCCCTAGTTCCGCTCAGCTCTAAGCGACTACTTTTTTAATAGTAAGTTATTACCAAATTAAGAAGAAATAAAAAATACAGGAACTAACTTCCAAAAGTATCATAATTACAATCCACTGGGATACAATTTATTGGTTCACAGATTATTATGCAGCAACGAAATTGTTGGAGTTATGGGTTGAGTCATAGTGAGATCCAGGCATGGAGTCACGTCAAGGATGATCCTAACCCTGTCACCTATGAGAAGAGAAAGAGCCGTATTTTGAGACTGACGTTCTTTACTTGGTGGTAGCTTTTTGAAAATACAATTGAGAAGAGTCAAATTCATTCATGGACTGCAAGCTGTATAGGGTTTATACCCGAGAATTTGAAACTTAATACTTTTTGATAGCACTAAAACTGAGAGATTTTATTTTGATTCATTTTATACGCAAAGCTGTTTATCTGCACCTGTATGTGTGTGTCTATTTGTGATATGAAGCATGAAAGACTAAGCAGTCGTGCTCTTTGATGATACTGGGTGGGGTGGTCTATTCAATAGTTTCATGTTAGAAGGACTCAAGCACCTTGCAAGCTGAATATGGCTCATCCTGTCCAAAGGGCTCATCCTCCTCCCACTGCTGAAGCTCACAGAACATAGAAATAACGTAGTTGCCTAAAAAGGTGGAAAGTGAAGGGACAGATGTCTCAGGTTAGAGAACAATGAGCTGCCGTAACATACCAAAGACATTTTCACAGTACATTGGAGGGAATCAGAATTTTCCCTAGAAATAGATTATTTAACGCAACCAGTATTTAAAGACAACTCTAAGAAAGTGTGTGGACAAAGTGTGTGGACAAAGACTAAAGCTGAAGCAAGAAATGGGCATCCAGTGCAGAGAGCTTGGGACGAGAGCAGTGGGGGCCACAAGAAAGACAGAGAGACTTTTCTGTAACCTTATTAATTGCAGTATTCTTCAAAGTGAGGGCTGCTGGCCACCAGCATTACACTCCCCTCAGAGCTTGCTAAAAATGCTAATTCCTCAGCCCTACTTCAGATTTGTTGAATCAGGAATGTGTATTTTTATTTTTAACAAGCTTCCTGGGTGATTTTTAGTTACACTGTAGGCTGAGAATCAGTTCTTTCAAGAGGAATTGAGTAATTCCTGGTTTAATGCCTGTCTCCATTCTAGAATATATATCCCATGAAGGCAAGAGCCATATCTTGTTCTCCAATCTATCTGGCACCTAGTTCAGTCCATTGACCATAGAAGCTACTCCATAAATAGTTTTTAAATGAATAGATGAATGAATAAATAAAAGGAACTATAAGCTGATATCATAGCCTGCAATATATCTTTTTATAGTTCTTTGCATTTTAGTAGTAGAGGTCACAGATCCTAGTTCTTATTTAAGGATGGGGTTAGACGTTTTTAATGAAATCCATTTAATATTTTAAAAAACTCCTTCCTTTAAAAACTTGCAAGTGTTGTTATGTATAGGTACCTTGAGCAGGCGATTCTTCCTGATTATTACAGTAAAGATTCTGGCAGTCAGAGTGGGTAGCCCCAGGTGTGTATAGCATCCTTTACAGAATTCTTTCTTAATTAAGTTTGTTTCTATCTGTGCTATATATTACACACCTAGTGAGAAGTATTTCAGGGAAACATGTATGAACTTACAGTTAAAACCTGGAGGAAAGGGTTCAAAGACAGAGCACATCATATTGTGGTGGTTTGAACATCTTTCAACTCCCTCCGTGTTACATAACCGAAGGATACAGTGGAGCTGTAACCTAACCCCAAGGCCTTGTTCCCCAGACAGAGGTTTTTTTCACAAAATCCACTCAGGCCCTTCTTCTCAAGTTCTTCATACACTTTTCACCAGAAAAAGAAATCATTCATATCTCACAAAGGGTTTTGGATTCTTTAGATAGTTTCCATTATAAGTTTTTGGCACCGTTATTACCCTCAGCTCAAGTTACCTTTCTGATCCCTCTTCTTTCATCTGCTGAAAATGGATTATTTCCTTATTAGCTTGAAACTGCTACTGTTCACTGGGAGCAGACCTAGGTATGGACAATGCTACCTCTGGAATATTCCTGAAGATCCTTGGTTGCTTAGAAACTTCCCTTAAAGCAAGATTTCCAGACAATGGAATGGCAGTGTATTTTCAGGAAAGGGCTATTATCTCCAGAAAACTTTTCAGATTTCTGTCTTGTGGAAGCTGAGTACTGCTGGCAAGTGTTGGGGAACAACAGCAAAATATTTCCCAGGGAGGAGGTATCTCCTGGGCCAACATCACCCGGCCTAAGGGATATGATGATGTGGAGACCTTTCACAGACTGTTTCAAAGTCCTTCTGCTTTGAACTATTTCATCATTGAAATTCTGCTCTTAGTTCATTTGAAAAAAAGGATCTCATTCTTAGATATTTTAAAAATCATGTATAGATTATCTCAAAGTTGAAACATTTCCTAAGGTCCCTAACCAGGATCCATGGACATTTTTCAGGGATCTGTGAATTTGGGTGAGAAAAAATTACACCTTCATGTTCACTAATCTATAACTGAGATTTATCATTTCTATTAATTATGATTACAGACAAGTCATAGTAGTATTAGCAAACCCATGACTTTGTCACCAAAAGAAATCACAGATATTTTCATGCTGCATTGCAGTTGTTGAAGATATCTTGAAACATTATTTACACTTATCACTATTTTGAAATGCTGGTAGTTATTAGTCCCTCCAATAGAGCTTGCTCTTTGATGCATGAATAAAGAAGCACTTATATTACCATAGCACAATATTTTAAATATTTTGACAACTGTATATTTTTTGATAATTTATATATATATGATAACATAATTAGAGTCTTTAGTAGTTCAATGCATTTTCTTTTATGAATTAAAAAATTTATTCTGAGAAGAGGTCCATGATTCACAAGATGGTTAAATTGGTCCATGACACACACAAAAAGTTAAGAACCCCTGAAAGCAACTCCTTGTCTGCACTTTGGGGGTTTTGTAGGTAAGGAGTTATGATGAGAAGTGAAAAGAACCATACACTTGAAATAGAAGGCCTGTGTTTGAGTCCAAGCTCTGCCACTCGTCAAATAAAGAGCAAGTCAGGAGCTCCTCTAGACTCGGTTTTCTTACTGTTATAGGGAAATAGACAGAAATAATAGCCACCCCTTGGGGTAATTGGGAGGGTTAGATAAGTAGCCTAGGATCTCCCTGTCTCTGTTTCCCCCCAACTTACTTATTTTATTGCAGACATGCATGTATTTTTCTTCTAAAATGAAATCCTGGTGATGTTACACTACCTCTGCCTACAGGACTTCATCCAGCTCCTTAGCATGGTATGAAGGACCCGACCTCCTTCATCGCTGTTCCCCACTAAACCTTCAGCCACAAGGAACTTTTGTCATTTCCTTGCCACATCATCCTTCTCCTTTCCTTACGATCTTTGTCCATGCAGTTGCTTGTGCCTGGAATGCCTGTTCCATCTTTTCCATGCAGAAAATGCCATCTTAAATCACAACCTCTCTCTCTGCAGCTTTTCCTTCTGGTTCTCCGAGCAGAATCTCTCCTCCTCAAGGCTCTCCCAAACATGCTCTGTTTCTCTTTTATGACATCTGGCACCTGCTTTGTTAATTCGCTTTTTCCATGTTTGGTCATTTCACTCTCGTTTATATTATGACCTTTTTCAAGCTTGGCATAGGAAGTTGTACTAGGAAGTAAGCTTATGCAGCTTGAAAAAACATGTTGATACTATAATCACATTTATTTTATATTAATCCTGATATTTCTCTTATTTTGAAATTCAAGACACTACCATGAAAGGACTTGAGGTTTTTATGGGAACCCAAAGATGACATTTAAGCATTCGTCTATGGAGAGACAAGAATAAAAACATCAAGGATGACAATCCATGTGGTAAGTCTTGAGAGGCACAGAAGAGGGGATTCCCCCCAGGGTGGGCATCTTCCTTGAGAACTTTCAAAAAGCCTCCCCGCTTCTCCTTCCCTTTCAACCCGTAGAGTTCCTACTCAAAGAACAAGCCTGCCAGGCCAGCAAAAAAACAGGGAGGGGATAGAGTCTTGTCTCCCATCTGCTTTTGGATTCGGATGCTTGACTTGTAGAGGTGGTGTCATGGTTACTGGCTGGTGGCAGTGCCATTCTGTCCATCCACCCAGCTGCTGGTTCTGAGATCCCACAGCTGTGGGCAGAGGGGCTGTGAGGTAGACCTTCTGGGAGTGACAGGCAAGCTGTGCTCCTGTGGCAGAAGGTGCGAGAAGGCAACCGCATCTGGTGAGCAGCTATGTCATGCCAGGTACTGTGCCACGTATAATACAACATCCCGAATCTTGTGGCAGCAATGTGAGTCAGATATTCTTTACATGTTACAGTTGAAAGAATGGAGGCTCGGAACGGCTGCATGATTTGCTCAGATTTCAGCAGTAGCGCTGGTCTTTGAATCCAGGTTAACATGAGTTTACAACCCACGTTCTTTTTATCACACCAAATTGTGACATCTGTCATATCCCACATGTTTGTTCAGCCTTGTACTCCTCACTGGTCAAGGTGGACTTGATTTCCCATAAAAAGGCTAGAAAAGTATGTTTATTCATTTTTAGCTTTCTGCTTTTAAATGAATTCTTTAAAATCTTTGGATAAATTAAAGATAATAGGAATATATTTACAATACATTAATATCTTCTTGGTTTATAAAATGCTGTCACCTAGTTGTCTTCTTGACACAATATTCCTCCCCCCATCTCAATTTATAAATGAGGACGTTGAGGCACAAAGTGATAAACTGACTTTCCCGAGGGGGATATTTGTTCAATCATAAAGATGGGCCTGAACTTTTCCTACTTTGCATTCTGACTTGAAAGGCAGGAAACATATGCTCAAGAGGGAGATCTCACTAAATTTCATGTCAGATCATCCTCTTGCTAATTTAATCCTGTCATTCCTAGTTATATCCCTTTGGAAAAACCACCACCAATCCTTTCTCTTCTGATATTTTTATGCTAAAAATATTCCCTGTACAAACCAACTCCCTCTTTCACGAGCAGCCAACTCGGCATTATCCCCTGAAGTGCCCATAGCACATCCCACCTGTGCCCATCCCCCAGATTGTTCTAGCTTCCCTTCCAGTTGGAATTTACTCAGAGGCTCCCATTATGGGAGTGAGCAGGGAGGACTCAGGCTCTCCTGGACCCTTTGTCCTTGTGGTCATGTCCCAATTGGGTGAAGGGTTCCCCAAAGTGGGGGAGGGGGGGAGATTATTTAAGTTTTGTAAATGCTGTGCTCCAAAAAGCTCTCGACATCAATGTTTCATGGCTTAGCCTCTGTGAGGCCGGGGCTGGAACATTCAGCTGTGAGGGTGTTTATATTTGTGGAATTCTCTTGAACATTTGCTGCCGGTTTCAAACAGCTGCTATGCTGAAGCTCTGGGGATAGGAAGATCATGAATATTCAGGTGAAGCCACCAGAATGAACAGCCGTTAATAGAATAAATGCCTAAACAGTTGTGTAAGGCTTATTAAGACCTATTGGGGCTGAGATAATAAATTCCCACTCTGACATGTTGCAACTACTGTCACTTAAACACTTTGGACCACCTCTTCTGAACTGAACGAAAAAATGATGTTAGTTCTCTGTGCGAACACAAAGAAACACCTGGAAGCCTTGGCAAGGGGATGAGATTTGGCAGAGATCTTTCCATGTACCGGCGTATCCTCAGGAAAATGATGTGCTGTTCATTGTTCCTGTTGTCGGGGTTATCTCAATCGACTCCAGGCTGGAACGGGCATTGCTCTTGCACTGGAGAAAATCTGTCCTGATGTCCGAAGACTGCCTTCAACATCGGCTGAGAGCCACCATGAGCCTCTGGGGCACCGAGCTCGGCCACCAGCACCTTCACCCCAGCATGTGTTGCCTGGGCTTCTCCCTCGGGAAGCCCCTTCCGATGGGGTATTGGTGGGACCAAATACACACCAACATCAGACTCTTTTCTTTTTGCTCCATAAATCCACAGCAGGGAACATGAGGCAAAGACTGCAAATGTAGAAGCGACCTTTCCAAGTGGTTACACCTGGTGCATTAAAAAGTCCATTGTAGACTGAGTTTGAAATGCACACGCTGTAAATCTGGAGAATGTGGGAGATAGTGGAGCAGAGCGGTGGCCTCCTTTCTTTGGCTGTTAGCTGTCACATTGGGTTAGGCTGAGCCAAACTGTTCCATGCTGGCACCCACAGTCAGAAGGCATGAAGCAAAGGTATACAGAGGAACTCACCCAGCTTCACATCGGGAGGCAGACTCAGTAATATTTGATCAGAAACCTGCTGTCAATTCAGATAAAGGGCATTTGACTTCAAATAAAGGTGACTTACTTAATGAAGGACATGGATACGTGTAAGGGAACATTTGTTTCTGCCAAACTGTCAGGGAGAGCCCCCCATACTAGCTGAGGTTTCTTATTTTCCTCACCTCGGTAAAACGCAGTGGGGTCCTGCTAAGACTCTGAGTCATCTGAATTTTAGAAGACACACTCTCACAACAAAGAAATGCACATGTCTCAATGCGGCTTGGGAGGAGTCGCAGATTTTAGGGTGATGCAGACCGGAGTTTGAAACATGCTCTGCTACTGGAGGCCCGAGTGACCTAAAGCAAGTTGATTCATTTCTCTGAGGCAGAGTTGCCTCTCCGGGGATGCAGGCATTTTTCTACCTGCTTACAAGCTTATCCTGAAGGTTAAAAACACATAAGCCATCTGGTCGAGGAGCTGGCTCACGGTCAGTACTGAGATAATATTGTTCATCTGTTCATTCCACAATTATTCATTTATTTGTTTACTCTCTTCCTAGCCATTCCTTCTACCACTGACTTGAACAAGGTTGGGTTTTAAAAATTCCCTTGCAGTGTGGAGATTAGCTGCTTTCTCCTGCCGTTTCTGATATCTCCATGCTTCTAACATACTGGATAAATTAGCAATTTGCCTAAAAGCCAGGCAAATGAAAAAGGGAAATATCTTATGGCTCCCCTTCCTTCAGCCCTTCATACTCTACTCCCCATCAATTATGGGTGACCTGGTTATCAATATAAGAACCAAATCTGTTTCGGAACCTTTTGTTTCATGGTCAAAGTTCCAGAGGAAAGAACAGATGGAATAAATTAATTAGTCAAAGCATGCTTAACTGGAAGGTCATTTATTTCCAGGAATGGCCAAAGGGTAGGGGGACCATGCAAGGGACAGGGTAGCAGCAGTTCCTCAGAAGCATGAGGGTCAGGACTGGGCATCGTTCTGTGTTACGAATAGAGATACACGGTTTTTGTTCCCATTAGCAAGTAAGTCAGGAGGATCTGACAGTCGTCATTTTTTCAGAGATGGGTCAGAAAGTGACCCTGAAAATCTGCCCAAATGGTAAAACTTTCAGAAGAGGAGACAGGAGAGGCTTTCATGTGCTCTCAGGAGATTCGAAGTAGACACTTGTCTGCAGAGATGGCTTCTGGCAGGAGTTGGGATGGGGTTGGCTGGACAGACTTAGGAAGCTGCTGGCAAAGCCTGCTTGCTCGGCCAACAGCAGGGGCCCGGCTGATTTGAGGCCAGATCATACCATTTCTCTTTCTCTTTTTTTTCCTCCCTGCTATTGTGGGCTAAGAGTTATTTCATCACCTTCCTGCTTTCCCTACTTGGCACCCCTCAGTACTGACTGTCACTTCCTGGCTTCTGATTTGAAGAGTTCCACTCCAGGATGGAGGTCTCTGGGAATACCAACTTGTTATTTTCATCGCATGACAGGTGTGTACTCTGGGCAAACCCACACAGCGTAGCAAACCCCACAAAGCTCCAGACTGTGGATTTAATATGTTAAAAATTTCTGGCCTCCCACCCCGTATCCCAGATCTCTTTGTCACGTAAAGCTACTCCACTGTTTCTTTCCCTTTTCCTCTGAACTTGAACAACAGCAAACAACACATGCTTTTTATTCCTGTTCTGGAAAAGAAGAGTTGTTTCCAATGAAAGCCCATGCCACGCAGAGTCCCTCTTTTTCCAAGAGGTTTTGGGAATGAGTGAATTTATTTTTATTCAAATAGCAGGAAATTACATGCCAAATGGAGGTTGCTATATAGATAATAAATGCAGGAAGGGACCTGAGAGATGACTGAGCCTAACCTGCCAATGCAGGTGAGGAAACTTGGGGCCTGGAGGTTAAATGACTGCCCCAGTGTTAGGGAGGGCAGGAGAAAGCCATGGCTGCCAGTGGGTATAATAACAAGGATCAATTATATTTACTGAGGCCTTTGTTTCAGGCACATGCATTATCTCATTACTCCTTAACAACCCTCCTTATTCAGGCGAGGAAACACCACTGCAGGTGGGGTGCTGGGTAACGGGCCACACGCATAGTAAGTTTGCTTGGGCAAGTTTGGTGCCAAAGCTGATTGCTTCACCGCAACTCATTCTACACCACCTCCCACCGCTCCCCACTGGCAAGTAAAGTCCGTGAGTCCAGAAGAGGACTGAGGGTTTTATGCGTGCTCTTAAGTGGCAACAATTGGATCAAACTTCCCATGTTAAGTTGCCCAGTTTTCCTGAGCAGAGCCAGTGAGAGGGTAGGAGAAGTGAGGACATCTATCTCCTGTGCTGAACTTCAGCAAGTGAGCCTAAGCCCCTTGCTTAATCTTTAGTGATCTTTGACTCAAAAAACTTATTTTGCAGTTGTGGTTAGAGGTGATTTAAAATGTGTTCCAGATGTGACTCGTGGGTGGTGAGCAGATCTGGGGCATGGGGGAGCTGGGCTGTGTGTGCACTAGCACCCACGGCTGGCTCAGGAAGCGGGTCTATCAGCTGAAGGGTAACAAGCTTCCTTTCGCCTCTGGCCAGAGGAAACCTGGGTGGGAGAGGGCCACTGTAGCTGGCTTGATCTGGGTGGCTGGGAGGAGAGTGCAGCACCCAGAGGGAAAGAAGCCCGCTGTTTCTGTTTCTGTGCTGTGTGATGGGGTATCACGGTTTTCAGAGCCAGACAGACTTGGGTCTGCCACTTTACCAGCTGTAGCAGTAACTTAATTCTTCTAAGCCTCGGTATTCTCATCTGTAAATTGGGGATCGTTATTTGCCTTATAGAGCTGTTTTGAGAGTTAGAGAGAAAGTATGCAAAGAATCTGGGACAGAAAATGTTGGCTATTATGTTATTCTTTTTGGGCAGGAAAAATAATTAAAACAAGTTTTTAGAATTTTTCTCCAATTCTCTTTCTGTTTAACTCTTCCCAAACTTTTAAAGAGGGTAAATCCCAAGGAATATTCTCAGTTTCCTGAGTGGGGCTGATGAATAGGAATGCCAATTGCTCTACACAAAGAAGAGATACTGGGTGCAGGAGGAGTGGCTACGGGAGGGGAGGAAGTTTAGAGAACTTGCCAAAAGAAGCAGACAGGTAGCAGCAGCTACAGGGAAAAGAAATTTGGGGAACCAGAGAGATTTCCAGGGATAAGTGAGAGGTTTTGCTTTATGACAGAAAGGGCAAATATCTTCTTCCATCTCCATTAAGAAACTTTTGGTAAAAAGTTGTCTCATACTTGAATGCTTTTGGAGTATGGTTTGTGATGCCTACTGATAACAGGCCCCAGGAGAAGAGTGGCTCAAAGTGGCTCAGTTATATTCCGTTACTTCCAAGAATCTGTGTGCTGGGCAGGGTTACTCTGTATTTTCTGGATATTGCCCAGCGGGATCAGGTGAGTAGACATCTGGGAGCAGTCATCTGCTGGCACTGGGGATTGGCTGGCTTTGGAGTTCAAGGAGCTTTTTTTTGCCTCAGTAACTTACATGATTGAGATGAAATTTGTAGTGGTATGTATGGGTATTATTGATGAAGTTCAATTTGGAGCATTCAAATCTGGAATCTTTGAACATTTTCAAGGAAAGAGCAGCATTTTTTAGGCATCTTCCTCAGTGATACATATAGGGTTAGGGTATATATAGAAGGAAGAACTCATGGCAGCTATTTTAGTCCAGTAGCATATGACAGATGACAGTCCTAGTTGTCTGACAGTAGTAGTAATCAATAGATCCTGCCCTCTGGGTGTCTTGGAAAGAGGCCTGCACAGAGCAGGGAGTGGAGAGAGGGTGCCCAGCCTGGAATCTCAGCTCTGCCACTCCTCTTGTGACCATTGCCAAGTCATTCAGCCTATCAGTTCCCTCTGCCTTAAAGGGGCCAACAGTGGCCACCAAACTGGGCCCTTGGGAAGATCTAATAGGTTATCATGAAAGTGCATTGTTAACCATAAAGTGCTACACCAATATACTGTTTACAGTGATAAAGCTCTGGATTCAACCTTGGCTCTGGTGCTTTCAAGTTAAGTGAACTTGGGTCCCTCCTGTGACCTCTCTGAGCCTCAGTTTCTCTGAAGGAAAGGAGAGGCAGCAGTACTGACTCTGCTGGGTTGTTTTGAGGATCAGGAGAGTAATATTGGCAAAAGTGTTTCATAACTGATACAGTGCTATAAATGTAAAGTCTCCTGCAACTGCTTTTATTGCTTACAAATTTTAGTATCAATCTCATGTAGATTAGAGGGAAAAAAAGGAGCCTTTATATTAAACACCATATAGGACATAGAACATTTTAATGCCTTATAACTCATTTCCAGTAAGGGGAAGAATGTAAGCCTTTCTGAAATGAAACACTCTTCCAAAGCATTTTATTTGAACTTAATTTTACTATGTGGCTAGCATGGACAGAGTTCTCTGGGTAATACATGACTCACCCCTCAAGCTTTACCCACAAGAGTGAAAAATTACAGCTATTTGATTTCCCCAATAAAGAGTTATTAGCAGTAATAATCCCAGAGAATATTAGGTTAGGTGCTGTGATTCCTGTTCTCAGGGGAGGCCCAGTCTTGAGAATAGTAAATACTTCATAAGTCACTGGCTAAACAAAACAGATGCAGAAACCCAGGGCTCTGAGCCTTGATTGTGGCTGCCTTACTGAATCAGCCCCCTAGCCTCTGGCTTGGTCATCCCAGTTCACATACTACAGACATGAACTTCTTTTTTTTTTTTTTTTGTGACCGGTAGGGGGATCGTAACCCTTGGCTTGGTGTCGTCTGCACCGCGCTCAGCCAGTGAGCGCACCGGCCACCCCTATATAGGATCCGAACCCGCGGCCTCGGCACTCCCAGTGCCGCACTCTCCTGAGTGAGCCACGGGGTCGGCCCCAGACATGAACTTCTAAATGCTGCTGGAGAGAGGGCCCTGCAAGTCCCCAACCTCAACATGTCCCAAACCAAACAAAGCATCTCTTCTGCAGACATGCTCCTGCTCTTTTGTTCCCTGTCTAGTTAGTACACCACTAGCTCCCTTGTCCCCAAGACTCAAGATTTCAGCATCACAACTGACAGCACCCTCTCACTTCCCATGGCCAATCAGGATTGAACTATGTTCAGCCAAACAAATCACCCAGTCAACACATGCCATTTGTCGTATCCTTCCCATTTTTGCACCCATTGTCCCATTTCAAGCCCTCATTGTCCTCACATGGACTAGGGCTGTTTTGCTTGCTTTTATGAATCTCATCTGGATCTAGTTGTTCTGCCCACCTTTAGTCCATCCTTTGTACAATCACTGTTCACTCATGTGCCATGCTGATTTTCTAAAGCACAGGTATGAGCATCCCATTATCCTGTTCATAAGCCTTCCATGGCTCCCTACTGCCTATAGAATAATATTTAAACCTGTCATTCTATACCCTCAATAATCTGGTCCCTTTCCATCATTCCCTGTACCTTGTTCTTTAGCTATGCTCCACTGCTTGCTATTACCTAGACACATGTTGCTTTCCATCTTTCCTCCTTTGTTCATGCAGCTTTCTTCACATAGGAAATCTGTGTACGTCCTCCCAGAAGACCCTCAAAATAGTGTCTCTTCATAAGGTGTCCCTTAGCTGGAGGTAAATGTCTTTTTAACCTAAATGCCCACAGAACTTTCTGTATCTTATGTAAGATCTTATTACTTACACTATAACATGAAATATAGGTCACGGGTAGGAGGCAGCACAAATGATACTTTCTCATAAAGATCACCTCTGAATCCTCCCTTTAAAGAGTATTATCTCCTATTATTCTCTTCTATAGATTCTCATTTTATTTTCCTATAAAACACTTAACAGATACTTTTGTATCTGTTTGTATGCTTATTGCTCAATATTTGGCTTACCTACTGCACTGCAAACTCTCTTTGGCATGGATCATGACTGTTGGTTTATGTCTATCACCAGGGCTTAGCAAAAGTGCCTGGCTCATAGTATATGTTAAATAAACACTACTTCAGTAAATAAAGAATGAAATGTCTGCAACTCTACCTAGATTGACAGCTTCTTGTGGATATCTTTGCTCTTCTCTTCATGTACCACCGTCCTTTTGCTAGTAGGTGCTCAATTGACAATAATTGAATCAGATTTTAATGTTAGGTATTCATTTCTTTCTATTGAGGGGAGGAAACTATTGTGGCCAGCTATTGGCCTTTGGGTTTTTCTGTGAAAGAAAAGTCATAGAAAGTATGCAAGCGTTTAGTCTTTGCTCGCATTCTGAAAGATTTCCACATGGGAAGCCCCAACACACTTCCTAATAAAAAGCCTTTTCATGGTAAAACAGATCAACAAAGCAAATGCTAGCAGCAGAAAGATAATCAACAAATTTCTGACATGGGTCTGTTTATACTGCTACTGTCAAGGGTAATCACATTAGTTTAAGAAAGATCATTTGCTTTAATTCTAAGTGTTCACACATGAAAATGTCAGGCATGGGTTCTGAATGTGAAATTAACATGCATAGAAATTTACATATGTGTTCATATTGTGGGTGACCCATAAGTTTAATGAAGGAAAAATATAATCTATGTGTGAATTAATCGATCACATTGTTCAACTCATTCATCTACTTATCTTTTGTACTTTCATTTCTCATTCATTCATTCGTTTGCTCACTTGACAAGTGCCTGAGTGGTAACTGCGGGCCTAGTGGAGTGAGGGCTGTTGGCAAAATCACAAGAGGCACCAGAACCAGCCCTCAGTGAGAGCTTAGTGTGCCTAAAATGATCACAAAAGGCTTCATGGAGAAGTTGATGTATATATATATTTTTCCTTTTGATGAGTAAAGGGAAAATGGCGTATTCATACAATAACCTCATGTTGCTCTTCTTTGTTGGGTCCGTCTGGTCATTAACCGTACTGTATGTGTACGTGCATTTATTGTGTGTGTGTGTGTATACACTATGTGTGTGTATTTATATAATGACTAGCCGTGCCTAAATTCTGGTTGTGAAAGAGAAATGGAAGAAAGTAAAATTTCTAGGTTTCAACATCTATTACTGATGAAATTTATCTTTTAAACTGTAGAACTCATCATTCAAATAATCTGTGTGAAAAGCCAGTATGCAGTCAGGTGAAAACACTGATAAAACACTGATGGGAAGCCAGGGTGGGAGGCTCAGCATGGGCCACTCAGGCTTCTCCCTCCAAAGAGTGTCTAGGAACCTGAGTTACATGATATAAAAACCACTGGCTTAAATCATTATCTCTGTTGTCTCCCTTTCAACTTTTTCCTTTAATTTTCAAAGTTTTATTCACTAGAAACGTGTTTAATATATCAAGAAGCAATCAGAATACGGGCCGAGCCCGTGGCGCACTCGGGAGAGTGAAGCGCTGGGAGAGCAGCAACGCTCCCGCCGCGGGTTCGGATCCTATATAGGAATGGCCGGTGCACTCACTGGCTGAGTGCCGGTCACGAAAAAGACAAAAAAAAAAAAAAAAAGAATACAACTAGCTGTAGACGTTACTTTCTATGCATTAGATCCCCTCACATATACAAGAACCTACTAATACCCAGGTAAAGAAGAAAGAGTTAGCACATGTTAAATTGTCTATATTTACAAGCAGGGTCATCCAAAGGTTCTGCCTTCTGGAACCTTTGCCCTAGATCACAGAGTTAGTGAGCAGTGCCCTAAAGTGATCCCAGGTATGTCTGAAGCATTGCGGGCCCATCAAACAGTGTATAAAATGATAAAGTGAACTCCCATGTCGCCATCAGCACAAGACACTACAACAATAATAGAAGGCCTCTGTTCACACCTTCTTTAACTGCATTTCCCCTGCCCTCACATCACCGCCCACCCCTGCAGATCACCACTCTTCTAGATCTGCAGGTGATTCCCTTTTGCCCGCCATCATTTTCTCAGTGCCACAGGGGGCAACATGGTTTGTATGAACTTTAGATTCAGCTTCTCAGCAAGGAGAATTTCCAATTCTTTTGGATTTTCTGCCTTGGATTATCACCAAATTCCTTTTTTTATTAGTTGGTTTGACCCTCTGAAGATAATTTAAACTTGACTGGAGTCTTTAAGTAGGTGGTTTCAACTTGAGTCATTTGTTCCACAGAGACCATGGTCAAGTTCTCCATTAATTCAGTTCACTTATGGTGAATGGCAATAAAATTGGAAGGAACCAGGATGATGTAAAAATTGAAAACTGGGTTATTAATCCTAAGGGAATGCTAATGAGGAGAAATTTGGGGGACATAATTGTCATCCAACTATTTTAGGGGCTCATTTCTTTCATACTCCTAACACCTAATTGGTCATCAGGTGTTCTCGGTTCCACTTAAATATCCCTCAACTCTGTCCCTCCCTCCTCATCTGCATACACAGCACCTTTGTGTATTCAGGCCCTTATCACTGTGGCCTGTTCTATTGTAATAAGTTCTTGATTCATTTTCTGACTCTACTCTCTTCCCTCTAATTCGTTCCTTTTGCTGAACCCTGAGATATACCTTTTTAAAACATAAATCAGAGTAGGTTACCCCAATTTTGCTTACTACTTTTCAATGGCTCCCCATGGCCTTCAGGATAAAATCCAGTCTTCATAGTCAGAGACCCTGCCTGCCTCTGTAGCTTCATCACTGTCTACTCCCAGTCTTGCTTCATCCTGGGTGACCTCCATTTAATTTCCTCCTGTCATGTAGATGTGCCGGTGCCTGCTGTGAGCTCCTACTTGTCCTTCAAGCCTTGGGTCTAGTGTCACTTCTTCTGGGAAGCTTTCCTGGATTGCCCATTTCTGAGTTCTCATAACACCTACAGATTCTTTCATCTTTGCACTCGATAAACTGTTCTATAGGGTTTTACTTTTTTGTCTCCCTCTCTCGACTGCAAATTCCTTAGAAGGTAAGGACCGTGGTGTTTATTTCTGAGACATAGCACCCTCCACACCATGCCTGGTCCAATCCATGTTTGTGAAATGGAAAAATGCATGCACGAATGAATGAAACTAGAGGATAATTGATAATCATTCCACCACTTGTATGTAAGCTCTAAGAAGGGTGGGGTTTTTGACTGTTTAATTCTTTGCTGTAGCCTCTGCACCAAATACAGTGCATGGCACATAACTGACACTCAATAAACAGTTAATGAGTGACTGAACTAAGGCTTCCGTGTGGCTCCAAAAGGTAAAACTTTGACAGTGGATGGTAATTCCACAGTGATTGTCTGAAGGACCCTTCTAGTTCTGTGACTTATCACCAGGAGCTTCAGTTCTGTGCATGCCATAATCCAACAGATCAGGTCTGACAGTATGATGTGCACTCCCTCCCCACTGGATAAGTGGTTTGCAAAACATAGTCTGTGAGCCACCTGGGAAACAATTGCACCAGAGTCACCTGAGGTATATGTTAATACTGCAGGTGCCTGTGTCACACAGAAGATTTGCTGAATCGTAATTTCCACAGTGGCTCCAGGAATCTGTATTTCACCAACTTTCCACTTGTTTCCTATAGACACTAGGAAGGTTCAGCAATGCATGGGGTGCTCTAGAAGGGTAGTGAATACCTATCATGCTAGGAAATCTAAAGAGGTTGGGTAACACTAGGCATTATCTGACTCTCCTCCTGCACCTCCCTGGCACTGAATAGCACAGTCCCTGGCACCATAGGCACCCAGTAAAATTTGCTGAAAAGAATGAATTGGTTCAAAGATACATTCATACAAAATTAAACATAGGTAAGTGATATTAGTAAGTATTTATTCCTTATATATTAAGGAAAGACAATGATTTATATGAACCAACAATCAGATCTGGTTATTATGCTTTTTGGACTTGAAATTCCCTTTATGTTCTCAAATAACACTACAGATAAAAAGTCATTAAATTTCTTCTCTAACATTTTCATAAAAGTCACATTTTTTGAGTGTTACAAAATCCCAAGAAAGAGGAATCTTTTAAAGTTCACTCAAAGTTGACCTGGGAAAGGGAAAATGGGGCTTGAAATTGAGGAACCACAGTTATGACTACCTTAATCAATTTGCAAAACACTCACCAGGAAGGAGGATGTAAAGATATATAAACACGCAACATACATAATTTATTTCATTTGGCAGAAGATATTTTTAGAGAGAGTAATAGAGGGGCCTGTTCCTCTCTATAGTTGGCATGTTTTATCTTTAGCATTTTCAGGAATACTATTCAGATCACCTTGACACTTTCCCACCTGAGATCTTCCTTCCCAATCAATAGAAATACCAGCAGTAGAAAGAATCACGAAATCCTTGTCAAGCTGGGTATGCCTTTTCAAAATAAACTGGGAGGATTTCCTGACTCTTTTATCTTTGGAATTTTCATTACGTGACCATAAATTCCTCAAAGGGTGAACTTTTTGGTCTAGTATGCAGGCAATAATTTTTACTCTTCTGGTTTCCATGTATTTCAATATCTGTACTTTCTATTGATTTAGACATTTAAAGAAGATGATTAAATGCTGTAACCCAGATAATGATCATTTTGTCTTGAAGGATATTGGCTAAGGTATTGCTGAATATTACCTCCCTGCCTGGTCTCTTTCACTTAGTCGGGGGGCGGGGGGGACACTATATATAGTGGGTTGAATGGTGGCCACCTACGTCCATTTGGAACCTGTGAATGTGACCTTATTTGGAAAAAGGGTCTTTGCAGCAAGATGAGATCATCTTGTAATGTCTTGATGAGCTCTAAGTCCAACGACAAGTGTCCTTATAAGAAGAGAAGACATACATAGAGGAGAAGGTGATATAAAGATGGAGGCAGAGATTGGTGATACCAGCCAAGGAGCACCAAGGATTGCCAGCAGCCAAGAGGCATAGGACCATTTTTCTCTCAGAACCTCTGGAAAGAACCAATCCTGCCCACTCCTTGATTTCAGACTTCTGGCCTTCAAAACTGTGAGAGAATAAATTTTTTGTCATTTAAGCTACCCAGTTTGCAGTAATTTTTGTTATGGCAGCTCTAGGAAATAAGTGTGCAATACTTTGGACTCGGTATCTCCAGCTTATTACCACACTGGTCTGCTGTAAGACTAGGATTATCCTAAACTTTGAGGTCTTCCGCTACAGTGTGAGGAATTTTACTCCAAAGTCTATGCTGGGCCTCAGGGTCTTTGAGAACAACCATGATCATCTTGTGGGGGAGAAAACTGAAAAATAGCTACCATTTGTTGGTCACGTTATTTGTTGGGTATTGTGCTAAGAAATTTTCATGCATGATCTTATTCAGTCTTCACAGTAGATCTACGAATTGATTCCATTGTTTTCTTCCATTTTCTGAATGAGGAAACAGAGACTCAGGCGATTTCCCTTGTACGTGTTTAGGCAATCATAGTGTTGCAGGCAGGGCTGGGCTCCTAACTTGGGCCAGCTGCATGCCAAAGTCTTTTCTCCAAACCTTCTGGAATTCCAGAGCCACACTAAGCAGATCGTTGACATTCATGAGAGCATTGCTAGAGATCTGTGTGACTTCTTAGAGTCTAGAAATCTTTCTACTTGAAAAGGGGATGGTGAACTAATTCATTCATGAAAGGACTCCTAGGATGAGTAACTCAAATCTGATTCTTATTTAATCCCCCAAACAGGATTTTGAGAAAATCATTATTAACATGATTACAAAGTCACTGCAAGTCATAGGATATTGAGGTTGCTCCTGAGTAGAAGAAACCACCACCATTAAATTTCAGAATCTGTTTAGTTTTGTGAATCACTTTAAGTATCAAAATATATCTTTACACTAGAAAAAACTGTTGGTGAATAGCCCTCTCATCTCTCTGTAAGAAGGATGTTCTAAGCTTAAAATTAAAAGAAGGAATCACAAAGAAAAATTTGGATAGGTTTGACTATGAAAAGCTAAACAACTGCATGCCAAAAAGTATTTTAAACAAAATTAAAGGACAAATGTACATCTGGGGAAACACTTGCATTAAGTATAAACAAAGACCTAATAGCCTTACTATATAAAGATTTTATATATATTGATAAGACAACCAACATTATTCCCCAATAGGTAAATGAAACAAGAAAATAACGAGGTAAAGTACAGTATATCCATATGATAAGACATTAGTTAACTAAGTGATTTTTAGAAAGGGTATTCAGAAGCAGGAAGATTCTCATGGTAAAATGCTAAACCACAATGCAAGCTACGAAATCATGTTCCATACAGTAATGAAAGGCAGCGTTTATTCAGGGCTCATCAGACACTGCACTGGGTGCTTTCCATGCCTTATCTCCTTGAGTCCCCAAAACAACCTGATGGGGTATGTATTTTTACCACTGTCATTTCACATTTGAGGAACCTTAGGCTCAGAGAGGTTGAGTAGCTTTCTTAATGTCATCCAACAAATTCATAACACAGCTGAGATTCAAACCTGGGTCTGTTTTTCTCTAACACTGTGACTCTTCTGTTCCTAATGGCTTACTACGTTATAAGTCACTTGGTGCTGGGGCCCCGCCTTATAATCTTTGTACCTCTCATGTACCTTGCAAGTAATTCATGCTTGCTGAATGTGGGACATGGAGTAATTTATTAATTATGAGAATAGCCTTAGAAAAAGACAGATCTGGGTGGCTGTGGACAATGTAACTACTGCCACCTCCAGTTTTTCCACCATGGTACCTTGTGGTGAGAATTAAGTGAATTTGTATGCTTGGTGGGTTTAGCACACAGAAGGTGTTCAGAAAATAGTAGGGAATACTGAACTGGATGGTATCATACCTCTTTGTTTAATAAGACAAAATATTTATTACTTTAGCAGGGGGCATTAACATTTTTCTATCTTGATGATTCACTAAGGGTATTTGATGAGAAAGGGTGTCTTCAGGGTGGGATGGTCATGGACTAATAAGGGGATTTGCAATCTGAGGGTATGGGTGTTGTAAGCCTAACCTTCAGCAACTGCCACCCTGCACCGCACCCCACACCCCCACCAAAAAGAAAGTAATGATTCAAACAGTGGCCTTTGAGAAAACATTTTTTTTCTCTTGAGAGGATGGAAAAAAGAGGAGTAGAAAGGGGTAGAGAATTATGAGGGGTGAGGCTGAGCTGGTGGGAGGGAAGCGAGTGAGCTGTGGAAAGCCTGACGGAAGAGCCATTTGAAATCCTCTGCTGCTGAGATGGCCCAATCTTTGACGTTTAATGCTTAACATGACGTTGTGTTATGCACATTACTCCCTCCTCTCCCCTCTGCACCCCAACAACATTTCCCCCAAATCTTCTGAACTCACAAATGCTTTGCATGAACTTTTAAATAAATAGAAACGACCTCTTACATGACCAGGTGGACACAGGCCTAGGCAGAGATGGTACTTAGAAAAGGAGCCTGGAGACGTGGGTGACCGTGAGAACACAAGCCCCTTCGAGAAATCTTTAGACTTCAATGGAATAAGAAGTGTGGTTCACACTGACTGGAAAGACCTGGGAGACCCCTACTGATATTTGGTTCACCTTTGTTGTCTTCCTGTCCTTTGCGCACCATAAATACTCAGCAGGAATTTCTTGAGTAACCGAGGAGAGGAGAAAAATGAAGAACATGTCTATTTGGCTCAGACTCTGGTTACAGAGCAGCTCAGAGAGGGCGAGGCTCATGTGCTTTGGAAGCAGCGAAGGCTTTGTTCAGAGGGGTCACTTCTGACACCTTGGAGAGCTGACCCAACACTGGGTTTTGCTGTTGTCACTGAGTTAATAGGGGCACACGAATGAAAAGTATCGGTGAAGCCAGCCAGCTCCGCCCCCGGTTAAAATCTAGTATTTGCAATTTTGTAGCCCTCTGGAGGATACTTGGATGTCATTAGAGTGTGGACAGAAAAGGAAGGTGCTGTTGCTGTCACAAAGGAAAGGGGACCAATGAGTTCATGTTGGATGGGAGCAGATGAAGGCAGGATCCAGGTGCAGGTGGCATGGGCATAACAGGAGAGGAGGAGGATTGCCTGTGAGTACAGATAGGATGGGATTTAGCCACAGAATGGTCAACTTGCCCGTTGCCTAGGAAAGGGCACCTTGGATGCCTCTCAGTTGGAAGATATTTTCTCCAGATGGAGTCCTCTGCCTGCTGGCAAAGTCAACAGCATTATTTGGTAATATTTTGATGGGCTATTTATGTGCAAAGGGGGTTTATTGACATCTCTCTCACATCACGCACAAGCAGTTCTAACTTTTCCTTCTGAAAGGGCCTATAGTGACAGTGAAGATGGTAAATCTCAGAAAGGCAGCAGGGGGCAAAGAATGGGCTGAGCATGGGCTGGTGCCCAACACCATGTGTTCCAGCCACAGTGCCCCGGTCTGGGTTCGATTTGCATTCAGCCTGCATCCGTGGTTGGTGAAGATGGACTCACTTGTCATTTTGATGAATCTGGCAAAAGCTCCAGACGAGGGGTTTCAATGAATGGAAAACACGATGGAGGGCAGGAATGGGAGGGGAGGGCTTGGAAGAATTACCCCGGGGTTTCATGTCATTTGTTTTCCTGTTCCTTGTCTCCATTTGGGAAGCAACGACTTAAGAAAATCAAGCAAAGAGGTTCATGTTATTTTATTGACCCCTGAAAAACTTGCAGATCTCTGCTCGGAAAGGTAAGCTTTCTTTCCATGCGGTATTTGTTTTAAGCATTTAGCTTCCCCAAGTTCATGTGTCCATTCTGTCTCTCTTTCTCTCTCTCTCACTTTAGTCAGCACAGATTTGGAGGCAGATTCAAACCCAGTAATAACATATCTCATGCTGCTATCAATTTTCCGCCAGAAGAACATTTCGGGACACAAAGTCCTTTGTCTATTTCCAGAAGCTCCATTCAATGACATTACATGAATGACTACAACACTGTAGCATGTTCTGCACCGTTTCAAATTGTAACCTAAAAAAGGGAAGACCCTGGATTACAGCCAGACCATAATGATTTCAGTTCTTAAGAAAATCCAGCAACCATTACACTACATTCAATATTTTCTTGCTGTGGAAATTTAAGAATTGACTCTAATCAAATAGCAGCCTTCACTAGCCCCACCCTCCATTTTGCTATGGTTCCTGTTACTAACTGGCCTCCCACGTCTGTTTTGGCTTGAACAAATAAATAAGTTTACAATATGTTTTTAAAAATTGGGCTGAATCAGACAATTGTATATTTTAGAAAACGAAGGCAAAATGTAAAACAGGCTAATCATGATTCCAAATTCAATCTTCAGGGCCCTAATTGATCCCATCCCAAAGGTAACATTCTATCTTAATTGACATGCCGAGATGGTTACAATTATGTAAAATAAAACTGGGCCTGTTGGAAACTCCATGTCTTCTTGTAGAACAGGAGATGGCCAGCTTTTATAATAGTTGATTGCAAAAGGATGCAACCACTTTGCTCATATTTCCTATTTTGGTTTGGCCCTTGTACATGTGCAATAAGGTCCCCCCACCCACCCTTTAAATAAAGTATGAACCTCAAGGGGAATTTGATGCCATTATATTTTCCTTGGGGTTGTTGGGGGGAGCCTGATAGAAAGGGTCAACATTTTCAATGTCCATTTTGTAAGTCAGTTAAAGAGAGAGACAGGGAGAGAGAGAGAGTGAAACTAACATTTTCATCTCTGTTGGCAGAGTGATTTTCCTGTGCGATTATGACCACACGTGCGAGCTCGTGCTCAGCCTCGATAGGAAACAGATGGCAGTGAGCGGGCTCAGGGCGCACGGGGAGGTCAGACAGTGCTGGGCCTGCAGGATGGACCCACCACCCTTCCAAGATTCTGTGCAATCTGAACAACTTGTCGACGGCGCCCATAAGGAGCTCCCACCCTCCCTCAGACCCCTTCAGCCCTTCTGCCTCTCGGCCGAGAGCACCCCGGCTGGGAGGCCAGGGCCCCCTGGGGTGCTGCTGGATGCTGAGGAGGCAGGAAGGCAGGAGGCTGTTTATGCAATCAACGGAGGCAGCGGCCTCCTTCAATGGTGAGGAACACCTGTGCCTCCTGGCATCTTGCCTCCCCGGATGGGCGAACCATGCGAGCGAGCCCTGTGCATCGTGATTAGTACTATACTCCCCCTCTGCTCGGCAATGCCAGCCATCCAGGTGCCCTTAATATGGCATTTCCTCCTTGCTCCTCCCTCTACTTCCCGAGAATGTCAGCCTGTCCACATCCCCCCCACCCCCACCCTGCTTTAATTCAGAGCCTCAACAAGTCTTTCCTGGATTGTTGCAATGGATTTTCTTAAGGCCTCCAGTCTTGCCAGCTCTAATTCATGTAGTAGCTGGAGTCATATAGACCCGACAACATGATTTCCCCGCCTGAATCCTTCCATGGCTCCCCAAGTGACTCAGAATAGAACACAACTGTTGTTGTTTACTCACTTGTATAATTATTTGTTTAATGCCTACTTCAGCCGCCGGTTTACTCCTCCATCCATCACATGAGCACAGTTCCAGGCACTGTGTGTGGCACCTTGATAAATATCTGTTGACTGGATAAAAAAGTCTTCCTTGAGCTCCAAGGCAGACTCCCCACCTACAGGGTATTATACAAGAATGCTGACACATTTTTCTCTTAGCAAAATATCAGTGCTTTAATCAGTATTTATCACCTCTTCTCGGCTCACTCAGACAAGTAAGAGTGACAGAAGCACACTTTGGGCCCCAAATCTAGTTGGACAAGCTTAGCTCCTCAGGAAGGACCTCAGAGAGTCATCATCTGATATGTGAATATTATATTTTGCCCTTACTTTTTGTAGAACCTCAGGACCTCAGGCCTGCATGGGTCTTAGACCACCAGTTCAACAAACCAACTTTACAGGACAGGAAAGCAAACTCTGGAGAGGTTATGACTTCCTAGATGACCAGTACCCAGTTATGGGCAGGGCTGTGATGAGAACCAGAACCTTCTGTTGAGGCTCTTGTACCACATCGGGTAGGAGTCCCAGTTTAATCTGGGAAATAAGCAAAATCTCTCCATGGCACCTCCTTTAATTCCTTTTCACTCCTCCATTCGTTGCCTATTGTTGTGTTACCTGTGCTCCAGACCCCCATGGGGAGCCCCGTTCAGGAGAAGTAGCCTGGGATAAAGGAAGGAAAGTGGTTCCTCTGTCCTGCAGTCAGAAGGACCTGGGCTCAAATCCAGGTTCTGCTGCCTCCTTGCTTTATGAGCTTGAGCAATTTACTGCGCTCTCTGAGCCTCAGTTTCCTCATGACCCTAACCTCATAGAGTTGTTATGAGGATGGGGTGAGGAAACATAGTAAAAGCCCCCATCATGATCACAGAAACTTGGGGAACATTCAATGCCTTTTCTTTCTCACAATTCTTCTACCCATGGGAACTCACCCATCCTGCATTTCTGGGCTATACTCTGCCGAATTACTCACACCACTGCATTTCTTCCTCCCTGTCTCCCTCTTCATATACATCCCAAGATACCACATGCATTTACGTAGGATCTTTCTAGAGTAATTTACAGTAATTTTGATTTTATAAAATATTATATATAATTGTATAATATGCTATATGTTATATAACAAATTTGTGTATAATATATTATATATTCTTATTATATAAAAAATAAAAATATTTTTGGTCAAAAAATAAATGAAATCCTGTGGTCAATAAACGAAGTAGAAAGAATGCAGTCTTTGGAATTAGACATGGTTTTAAATCTCATGTCCCAAACTATCAGTGACATGTCCTTGGCAAAGCTTCACTTGAAAGATTTCTTAAAATGTAAAGTGGGGTTGATAATTTCCACTTTCCAAGTCTGTGGTGAGGATTAAATGGAATGATGGCCCTGTGCCTGGAATGCAGGAGGCCCGCAGGAAGTGTATCCTACCACCTGGTGCAGTCTGGGGCCCACTGGATATAATCCCAACAACCAGTTGTTGAATTACATTGAATTTCTAAACCTAACAGGTTGATTTTAATGTGGGGGTTGGTGAAGGAGGAGAGGGGAGTTCCCCAACAAACATATCCTGAGTTCCACTGTGTGCCAGGAAGTGGAGGTACTGGGTATACTCCGAGCGTCACTGTGATCCCTTAGGGGTTCACAGTCACTCACTGAAGATGTTAAGAATCTTTTATGGGATTTGTATTCTAGGTATCAGCAGAACATTTTTATTTCCCAATGAACAACATGACGAGATGTTCTAGGCTAAAAGCCTCACAACCGAAAGGTTCTCAATGTGGAGAAGGAGTTTTTCTTTTAGGTGGTGCTCCTAGGGCATTCTTTCCAGGAAGCACTAGTGTGTGGGGTGGGCCTCAAAGGGTGGGTGGCCAATCAGAGTCTAGAGGAGACCCTGCTGGTGGGCAAGCAGAAAGGACAGACTCCCCAATGGCCTCCTGAAGTGCACCTCGCAGTTTATGTGGAGGCAGAATTGTTCATTGGGTCAGAAGCTGGAGGAGTAGAGCTAGTGGGGAATTGTTCTTAATTGATATTCAATGATGCAGTCACTCCTAATCCCAAGTGTCTTGGACACCACTTTCCTAATTCTACCACATTGATCGTAGCACTGCAGGAGGAGTACTGAAGAACGTCACAGTGGAAAAGCCATTGGGGGGCAGACACACCACCCAACACTTGCTTTGTTCATTTAATCACTCTCTTGTTTTATTTTTATTTTTATTTTTTTGGTGGCTGGCCAGTCTGAGGAGCCGAACCCTTGACTTTGGTGTTATAACACCGCTCTCTAATCAACCGAGCTAGCTCGCAGGCCCCCATGTTAAGCTTGCTGTGTTTCAGGTATTGTCTTTGGCTAGTGGCACAGCAAAGGCGATGGTGTCCTCAGCTCTGCTCTCTCTCCCTTCACCCATTCTGCCTGTGTCGCTCTAGAATTTTCAAGAGTAGCATCTTTGTGGTGGCTCCATACACTGTTTCCAGAGACCTATGTCCTTCTTTGACTCCCACCCCATGTGCCTGTAATATGGCACTGTGAGTACCACAGTGATATACAAGACACAGCCATGCTCTGAAGTTTACCATCTACTGCAGAAGTCAGAAGAATACAGAGAAAATTGTAACGGAGTTGGATAGATGTAAGCATGACATGATCTGAGAGAACAGAAAGGGGGAATTGAAACCTGACTGTGGTGTCAGGAAGACTTCTTGGAAGAAGTGACACCTAAGATGGGACCTGGAGGATAAGTCTGGGAGAGTAATTCAGGTGGTTTGAGGAACTCCTGAGCACTAGGTACTGTTCTAGGTATTAAGGATAGAACAGTGAGGAGCAAAACTTTGTTTCTTCCATCAAAGATCTTTCCTTCTAGTGGGGAGAGAACGACAGGCAGACAAAGCACCACGTACAGAGAACTTAGGGAACCACACGTAATGTACTAGGGCCAGAACCTGGAGTCTGAGGGGGAGGGGGAGGAGAGGGCAGTCTGAAGACAGACAGTACTGAGTGTGCGCGTGCTCATGAATGGCCTCGTGGGCCGGGGTAAGGAAGTCGACTTTGCCCCGAAGACAGCAGAGAGCCCTTGAAGAGTTTAAGCAGGGCAGTGATATGATCACAATTCCCTTTTAGAAATAAATGGCCACAGAAATGAAAAAGCACTCTGGTTACAAGAATGAGAATGAACTGGAGAGTGGAAAACTGTGCAGCCTTGGAAAAACTGCTTAAACTCCCTGATCCTCACTTTCTTCATCTGTAAAATGGGGGTATTTTTCATTTAACACAGCCACTGTGACAGTAAATAAGGTGCAATAAATCACATGGCCTTGGTGTTATCTGGTCCAGTTTTCTTGTTTCAAGATGATTCCTTTTTAAGAAGCTGAAATGCCAAATGGATTTCAGGGAACAACTTTGGGAGAGGAACCAGGGTGAGGCTGGATGGATCCAGGGTGACAAACTGAGGTCAGGAACATAAACATTCAGCCTTTGATTCTGAAGAGAGTTAAGAATAGCTGCTTTGTGTTTAAGGATTCTTGCTGGAATAGAAGTGTGGTGGGGGGGTGGTGGGAGAGAAAAATTGCTACTTTGAGACAAATGGCAGAATTCCTGTCAAAGAGAGAAGAGCCTTTGTCTTGGAACACACCTTCATGGGCGTGTCTGGTCATAAAGATGCTCCGTGGAACAGCCAGGAAGAGCTGCGGGAAAGAGACGGAGAGATCCAAAATAAATTGGAATTTGGGAGGTTGGGAGCACACAGAGAAAAATGTGGGCTGGGGGGGAGAGAGAGAGAGAGAGAGAGAGAAAACAATTGCAGAAGGCTAGGGATTCTGGGGGGAAGGTAAGCAGGTGAGAAACTCCCAGTTGCAGGTATGGCCGAGAGATTTTAAGAGCAGGGACGTCTAATTGCGTAGTAGTGACTCAGGCTCAGGCTATCTGTGTGCTGTTCTGTTCTATAACCACCCCTCACTGTTCTCTGATATTTTTAGTTCAGGAGTGATGTTTGGGGTAAATCAAGGAAAAAAGTGGAATTCTGGATTTGCATCAGCATGGAATAGAAAGAAGAGGACAGATACAGGAAGGAGCAGCAGATTTAGCAGGAACAAAAAAATCTGCGTAACAAAAGATCAAGAGTGTAGAAACACTGGACCTCACCGAAATCTTGGGGAAAGTATGAGATTAGATATGGAATGGGAGTGGGGATAGCATCTCAGCAATTTTATTAGAATGTCAAAGGACAGAAGTGATCGCAGCTGACGTTTTAGTTGCCTATGGAATTTGTCCTGACCATTCCCAAGACACAAGGGCTTTGGGAAAGTAAGTGTGGCGTTTTGGGGAAAGCACCAAGCAAGTGCCTCAGTTAGGACCTTATTCACTTCACCCACATTTTAAAACCAGCAAGTCCTAGACATTATCTATCCACTCGCCTGTCCATCCATCCAGTCACCTGTCCTTCCTTCCTTCCTTCCATCCATCATTTCTACCTCTTTCTCTCACTGATCTCTGGAGCCCAAACCGATAAAGTGAAAAAACCAATTTTTTTCCACTATCCCTTAGAATTTCTACTGAAAAATGTGAAACTGTAGACCTTTTGGGCCTCTTTCCTTGTTTTATTGAGGCGTTTCCTGACGGTTTCCTGCATGCCAACAGGATCAGCCTGAAGTGATGTGGTCGTCTTCTCCCTTCCCAGCTTGTGATCTAGATGTGGATTTAGCACTTTAGGACTTAATTAGAATCTATTTCTACCCATTTTTTGAAGCTATTGAATAACATAAATGATATTTCAAATCCTCTTAGCTTAACCTGAATCTGCTGTATTTTTCCCTTAACTATTCAGATTGGTTTAGGTATTTGGGAGATTGTGTCTTCAGCCATTAAGAGAAAATGAACTTCTTTTTTCTTAAAAGAATCCTGCTCATTTATTATCCATCTTTATTTCATCCAAACTATTTGAATGGATGGCCTTTATTTTATTAGCAGGTTACTGCAGCTCCCAACATGGCTTTGTACATGTTGGATTACAACTCCATGAGTCTGAGCCTGGAATTTAAACTCTAGGGCACATATGATTTGAAATAGGTTGAAGCCAAGTTTCTGGCCTGGGTTTCCAAATGTAGAAATCCATAGTGTGGGGAGTCTGAGGCTATATAACAAAGGCAGGGACAAACCTTAGCAAGGCCATGTGGAGAGAAACACCTGGAATCTGTAATGATCTTCTTGGCTTCCTGTCCCTGGATCCTCTAATTCCCCAGGTGAAGCCACTTAATCTGCACCTGTGGGCTCAGTCTTGCCTCAGAATCTGGATTCAGTCCTCTCCTTATTTAAGAGGAGTTTAAGGAACTCTAGGCCATCAGTCCAATCCACTAATGACTAGTACCCAGTGACTCAGGTTTGCATACTTGTTCCCTTGTTTTTGTATGGCTTCCTCCATCCTGACATCCTGATACTGTGTCTGAAGTCCAGTTTCCTGGGAACCAACCTACCCCTCTCCTGTCCCCCACTGCAGACCACCTGCATGTCTGGGTATTGCCAGTGCTGCTGAGAGGCACCACTAAAACCAGGATGACACTTCACCTGAAGCTTCCAAATGCCAGCTGCTTCTCTGCCTACATCTTCCTTATTTCAAGCATCTTTATTTGTCCCCTTAATGGAGTTTGCCTAAACTTTAGATCCTGATCCATTTTCATGTCTTTATTTGGAAAGTTCTGTGAATCAGCCACTGTACTAAGTCCTACAAATACAAAGATGAATAAGACACAGTCTGTGTCCTCTGGGAGTTCCCAGCCTGGCAGAGAAGACAGACATGGAAGCAAACAATTCTACCCAGGGAGTGAAGTATATACAAAATGCCAGGGATTAACAAAAACGGGTGTTCTACTCCTGGGGGATTTGGGGTGGCTCCAGAGAGGAGAAAACTTGAGTCTTAAAAGATGAGTATGAATTGGCTGTGTAGATAAGTTAGATGAACATTTCAGTGACAGAGCAGTAAAAGCACATGTTATGTTTGGAGGTATTTTAGCAATTCGGGAAGGCTGAAGTGTGTGAGATGGGTGGGAGGTGAGGAGAGTGAACTGGGCTGGGCCAGACCAGCGATGACCTTGCATATAATAACGTCAACTTTGGCAGTGGCAAGAGCGGAGATGAAGGTTATTAACACCCAATCCAATGTTTCTCTTTATAATATTAATGTAATATGAATATGAATAAATTATATAGTAAGAACAACTAGCATTTATTTTCCAAAATAAGTTTCCTAGGATGTCCCTGGTGTTTCTGACATCCATAGTCAGATGTTCGGAAATTTATGGGTTAAACTGAGTTAACAGGTTTCTTAGAGCCTTTGATATGTCCATGTGTTTGTGACTGGGATATGGCCAGAAGCACTTTCTAACCTACTTGACTACCACCTTCCCTCTCGGGCAATACTGTAAGGGAGTAGAGTTTTGAGCAATACAGTTTGGGAGCAGAACTAGGATGTTCTTCACAGTCTGTCCAGTTCAGAGTGTTCTCGAACATCCAGCTGCAGGAGCCTCGTACAAGTGTGTTGTTGCTTATCTTCTACCTGCTTTGTCCTCCCATTAATGTCTTGCCTAAGTTACTACTAATTTCTCTGGCATTGCACAAGACTAAGGCTGTCGAGTGTTGACAATTTCTGAAAGTGAAACACTGTGGAAAGAGTCAACTGGAAAGGGGTGAAATATGGTATGAGGGAATTACTAATAGTGGGAAGAGTAAAATGGAGAAGAAATTTTCAAACGGGTAAAACACTCCCACTAAAAATTGGATATGGAGCCCATTCCCAAATCACATTCTTGGTTTAGAGACTATAGCCCTGGGTTTGAAGCATTTTGGTAAAAATGACCAGTAAATCAAAGTTTCCCAAACTTGGAAACTCAAGACTCCACCTTACTAATTTTTGCACCTCCATAGTGGTCCCTGGTATAAGGTAGGTACTCAATCAATGTGTCACATTAAATTTAGGTTTTCCTTTTGAGGCTCAGCCTTCTGTTAGTAAGTTTCTGTTGATATTAAAAATAATGTTCTTTTGAAAATAGTGGTTATCTTTGAGAGGCAGGATTACAACTAATTTACATTTTGTTCTTTCTTTTGATCTGCATTAAACATTTTGCTATAATAAATGAACCACTTTTATTATCAGGAAAAAGCAATGATTTTTAAAAAGGTGCAGCACTAGTTCTTCCTTCAAGCAATCTTATAGGTAGTAAGAAAAGAAGATTGAGGGAGTTTGCTTTCATGGTAACTAAAATTAATCCCACCTCCTTCATTTGATAGGTGAAGGGAAATGTTGAGGTCTTCAGACCTAACATTTCAAAACATTGAGACTAGCATAGTACCTGGCATGCAATAAATGCTCTATAAATATCTGCTGGATGAATGAATATCAGGCAAGGTGGTGAAGCTTATTACGCTTTTCATTCATCTCGCTTTCTAAAGGTCTTTCCAGTTGCAGAATTCCTCTTATGGCCTAAAGAGTAGGAATGGATGCAACAGAAACAGGGCCCAGACAGGTGGAGTGACCTGCCCAGGTTACTGCATAGGTTGGGAGGCCAGTTTAGCTCCAGGGCTAAATCCAGAGACCTGGGCTCAACCACGGGGCTAGGATCATCAGGTTCTGTAAGGTCTTCAGCCAATCAGGGTGATGCATTGCCCCGGTTTGCACACATGTTGCTTGCCATGAACGGTGTTGTTGTTTGGAGCATAAGACTGCCTTGTAGCAGATCTCAACTCCACTGAACGTGGAACAAAAGTAACTTGGAAAAAAATAATCCTCACACACTAGCACCCTTTCTGCCGGCCCTGTTGTGATTTTGCACCAAGGGTGCATTTTAATTGATGAAATGTGCTACACAGCCCAACTAAATTGAAAAGCAACAACCTTCGCTTACCATTTGGAGATGTGACGGGAGTGCCAGAAGTTAAACTCGGAGGACTAAATGAGATAACAGAAGCTCCCCATCCTCTCTTGAAGAAGCTCATTAGTTTTTGCTTTCTCACATTCTGTTTGCTGTGGCCCGCAGCCAAAAATGGCTTCGGCAAAGATAATAAGTGAGAGTTAAAAACATGTGAAGAGCGGCTGGGCCGGGTGGGACCCCTGACAGCTGGGGGAGTGGCTCAGGTGGGGAGAAACTGAGAGAGACAGCCACACACAGAGACACACTGAGGGAGACGGAGAGACAGAGGCAGGGAAACTGAAGGGACAGAGAGAGAGGACAGGGGCACAGCGTGTGTGAGAGATGGTGCACAAACACTCAGAGACAGAAACACACAGGCTGAGACGGAGAAGGGGGCAGACAGCGAGAAAGACATGGGAGACTGGGTGTGTTCTGAGCCAATGCCTACAGCAGTGGGAGCAGGATCAAAGGTCAAGGCCATGCTGGGGGCAGGGCAGGGTCAATCACATCATATTGATCCCTCCACACTCTACCCATAGCAGCATTTAGACACAAGAGAAATCAGGCTTAATGTGAATTTCAAGGGCAGCCATGAGAATGACAAATAGGAGAGAAGATGTCTCATCTGACCAGTGGCCAGCAGGGCAGCAAGCCCTGGTCCCCTAGTTTACTATTAAAGTTGCAAAGAGTGATCCCTCCCGTCCCAGTCCCTCCTTCCTCACCAGGTAAGCCGAGGGTTCCCCCTGTGGCTCACCCCACCTTGTCACTAACTCCCTGTATCCCCAGACCTAACCCAAGACCTGGACAGAGCGGGAGCTAAGTGCAGGTTGATAGAACACACAGGGTCGCCACCTCCTCTCCCCACCTGCAGTTTCTTGATGCGATTCAGTTCCCTCCTGTGTTCAGCCAATGCCTGAGAATCTACTGTGTGCAACGCACTGGGGAACGGGCACAGTCCTTTCCCCCAAGGAACTTCCATTTCACTGGGAAAGACAGATAAGAACATCGGCACCTCTCCCTAAAGCAGAGCACAGGGGTCCCAGTTAGTGGCGACTTGGGCCAAGCTTTGCAGGAGCATTGTATGTACAAGTCTCCGACAAATGCCACAGTGTTCAGGCAGACTTGGGTCTGAAAGGAAATGTTAGGGAACAAAAAAGGAAAAGGAAAAGGAAAAGAAAGGAAAAAGAAGCTAGCATTTACTCTTGTGCCAGGCACTGCCACATATGTTATTTCCTCGAGACCACACAGTAACCCCGGCAGGTGGCTATTTTTATCCTCACCTTTTTTTTTTTTTTTTTTAGTAGATAAGGAAATGGAAGTTCTGAGAGGTAAAGGAAACTGTCCAAGGTCCCTCAGCTAGTCAGTGACAGAGTTGCTAGCCTGGGTCTGTTTTTCTACTGCCCCAGATTCCTCCTGAGGCCTCATGAAATCCATCATCCACCCAGGAGACAAAGGGCTGCCATTAACATTGAAGCAGGCCCAGAACACAGCGGGCTTGGGCTGCCACCCCCCACCCCCATAAATATATTTTTCAACAATGAGGTTTTCTCTGCAAGTTAGGGATTTTATGGCTCTCAGCAAAAATCTGTGACACCAGATGTTAAATACAGCAGGAGAAAGTTATTTTCATCATTGGTGAAATCTTGCACAGTGCACTGAGTCTGGTCACATATCTGACTTCAGGCAACATGTGATCTGATTTCTGTTCACAGAAAGAGGCCTGGCAAGGACTGACATTGATGTGCAGGGCTGTTGGGGCCTCTGGGTGTTGGGAAAGGGGACAGCTCAGCCTGAGACTTCTCTTGGGACTTGACTGGTAAACAACACCTGGCTTCGTCTGTGGACTCAGGCCTCTTGGCCAGAAACCCCTCAATTACTTGCAGGGGCTTGACAATAGTGTTCTTGGAATGTGTCCACCCCATGGCCATCACTCTCTCTGTCCTAGCTGGTGGGTCAGATTAAGCCCTTCTTTATTTCACTTTTGTCTTCTCTACTCACTCCAACAAGTTCAGTCCTGTCTAGGTTCCTGGACCAACGCTCATAGAGACGGGAGCAATGGGTTGAACCACATGAAATTGCCATTTTCTGGGGGAGGTAAACAACCACTAAATGCTGGCAATTGCATATCATTCATGCTAATATACTGAAAACCCAAGTATCATATCCAGGGTGGTTTCTTATTATTAATTGGGGTGATATTAGTACCTGGATCATAGAGTTGTTGAAAGGTGAAATTAGATAACATTTATACAGATTCTAAGGACATTGCTTGGAACATAGTCAGTGCTCAATAAATGGAAGCCAGGGTTAAGATATGATTTCTATTATCACATGTTCCTTATCCCATTTCCCCCCAAATGGATCCTTGCCCCAACCTCCTGCTAAAGACTTACTGTCCCACTCTCCACGACTTAAGCCTGCCTGGTACCCTGACCTAGGTGCCAGGTTCCTATTACCAATGACTATATCTCTAGCCCTGTGTGACTCCCCTGAGCTCCTGCCTGCCTGGCCATTGCCTGAGTTAAGGCCATGCCTTCAGGATCTGGTTGCCCCAGCACAGCCAGCTTCTAGTGCAGAGTCAGTGTGCTTAGCCCCTGTGTTCCCTGAGTTATGCAGGTCTTAGGTTTGCCTCCCATTGAATTTGTAAGAAATGAGATAGTAATGTCTTTGGGGTAGTGGCAGGGTCGGGGGGAGAGGAGAATGATTGCTCAAACTGGGCCTTACAAGGCAGTGCACTTTGCTGAGTCCAAAGGCTTGGTTATCACTTCTGTAAATTTGGAAACATGATATTTGTTCTTAAAGTCAGAATAGAGCAGGGTTTCAGGACAGATTCCTCCTAGATGGTGCATAAGCCGGGCCAATTTATTCATTTTCAATGAGAAACAGAGCTGCCTAAGGAATGCTTGGGTCAGCACATGGTCTCCCTATAGGAAAATCTGCCCGGGAAGTTTGGGGAAGAGTGAATCTGAGAAGAGGAGGCCAGCATCCTGATAGATGGCAAGGCCTGGTGAATGTCCCCTGCCCACAACAGGGCACCTCTCTCCAGCGGCCAGCTGGGGTGAGTGACCAGTTCGCTCAGTGACTTCCTTCAGCGTGGCCAGGCGAAAACAGCCAGTTCTTCCCTTAGGTTTTTTTCCCCCCTATTCCGTGATGACCCCTCTTTCTTGGTGAGCCCCATCTCTTCCATCACACATGGCAATGCTGTTTGACAGTATTCACCAGCGATTAACTTCCTGAAATACAATTACATCTTAGTTTTGCCTTCCTAAGATTATCCAAGTTATATTCAATTCAATTAAAAATGACAAAATTTATTGTGTACCTACTACATGCTGGGCCTGCGTAAGATTTTCCAGGTCATATTAAATCTTGTCTCTTCAATTAAACTTAAATTGAAAAGTTTTTATTCAGCTAGGCACTATCCTAGACCCTGGGGATACAATGATGAATAGTATATACACAATAATGCTCATCCAGTAGTCTAGATGGGGGAATTAGGTGGGTAAAGAAACAGTTACAAAACAGTGTAGAAGAGTTAAGATAACAGAAGAGAAGTACAAAGTACCATGGGAGCTCATAAGAAAGGCATCTAATCTAGATTTAAGGTTTCTGGGAGGGCTTCCTGGAGAAAGTGACATGTGGTCTGGGGCCTAAAAGACCAATAAAAATAGGGGGAAAGTGTAGTATGTGTGTTTGTGTGTGCATACACATATATGTTTGTGTGTGTGCACGTGCTTTTATGGTATATGTGTGTACACATGTGTTTGTGCATGTGTGTACATGGCACAGTGTAGATTAGAGTAGAAGGATTAGCAGAGGAGAGGCAAGGAAAGTGGGCAGGGACCAGAGACGGCAAGGTTTTGTCATCTATGTTAAGGAGTTAGGACTTTGTCCTGACAGCAATGGGAAGCTATTGGGACATTTTAAGCAGGTCATGAAGTAATCCTATTTGTGGTTTAGGAAGATCACTGTGATTATAGTGAGCTTTGGAGGATTTCTAGCATCCTCTACTAATACATTTACAGACATGTCTTGATTTCTGGTACATATGATTACATTTTCCCCATGATTTATGAAATTTCTAGTCTATCTCATCCATTATTTCCAAGTTTTTGATGAGGTGGGGAGTGTTGGGGAACACTCTTTGTTTACCCTATAAATGAAATATGTCCCTATTCCCTCTCTCTTCCTGCCTGGTGTTGCTAGAAGTGACACATAATGCCTCACACCTGAGACTAGTAATAAAAGAGGATGTTTCCTTTAGTGTTGAAACACTTTTTTGGAGGGAGCAAAATGGCCAAAAAGAAGACTTTAAAAATAAGAATGATTAACTCTGCATTTGGTTGTTTAGGTTACTAAATGATTTCTTGTTATGGAGGAGTCCAGTGTGTGAATGACGGGGACATCTCTAAATGAAAGGTCATTGATAACTTCATTGAGGGAGCAGGCTCTGGGGAAGGACGAAGAGTTGACTTATAAGCAGTGAGGGCAGAGCACTGCATTTCTTTTCCTCCCCTTACTATCAGCAGATTGAGAAGGAGTGATGCTCAGCGGCTCTTGCCTGGAACTAGGGTTTTCTTTTGCAGGAGGAGTGAGAGGGACCCGAGCTGGCCTGTCATGCACCATTACCCGCCCGTCTGGACTTCCCTCTCTTGAGAAGGGTGCAAGGGAGCAAGGAGAGCTTCTTGGTGCTTACAGAGCTCCTCTTCACCATGGGCCTAGCTTTAACATGTGGAGGAATGTTCTGCCTCAACTTTCCTTTTTTATTTTTTTTTGGCAGCTGGCTAGTACAGGGATTGAACCCTTGACCTTGGTGTTATCAGCACCACACTCTAACCAACTGAGCTAACCAGCCAGCCCATTTCCCTTCATGTACTACTTTGCCAGCCACCAAAAAGTATACGTGTGTTTGTGTGCTTGCTGTATGCAGGTAACAAGGGAGTGCGACTCCTCATGTGACTAGTTCTTGACGGCTCTGGAAAACAGGTGAACTTGTCCTGTGAGTCCTCACCTCCTTGTCTGTGTGCATCTCCTGTGGGCTACTCTTCCTTCCACCCATTGCCTTCGTGGGATTTCCTTCCTTCCTTTTTATCTTTCTTCCTTCCTTTCCTTTTCTTCCCTTTTCTTTCCCTCCTTCCCTCCCTTCTGCCTGACTGCTTTCTTTCTTTCTCTCTCTTTTTCTCCCTCTTTCTTTTTTTTTTTTTTTAAATCTCTTTCTCTTTCTCTTTTTCTTCAACCTCCTTTCAGGAAAAATTAGTTACTTGCAATTTAAACCCATTCTGTAAGCATTTATAGAGAACCAACTATAAGTTATTACTATGGGGGCTACAAAAGTGAGTAAGATACAGGCCTTACATTCAAGGGCAAGATATGAATAATTATTCTATAAGGCAGAATGTTTTGAGGGTAATAAGAGGGTAGGAGAAAGCAATAACATTTAATAAGCACCTAATATTGACCAGCTACTTTTCATACATTGTTTATTTTAATTCTTATGAAAACCATATGAGGTAGAAATTTTAATACGTGTTATATTCATGAGGAAGTGATATTCACAGGAGGTAAATAACTTGTTCAGTGTTACGAAGCTGGGATATGACCACAGGTCCATTTGACTCCCAAACTCATGTTTATTTTACTAGCGTTTTAAAGTATAGAGAGAATACATCCAGCTTTTGTTGGGGGGAAAGGGGTCATCAGTAAAGGTTTCATAGAGGAATAATACTGGAGAGGGACATTGGAGAATAGAAAACTATTTTAATATTTAAAAATTGGGATTTTTATAGTGGGATAGAATTTTTGATCAGAGAGAGAGAGGAAACATAAGAGGAAACTTTCACATGAATATTAAATGAGAGAGAGTACCAAATCGAGAGTTTTGATTTGCAAATTGAGTTTCTGGGCTTCAGCAAGGTGTATTGGGGGTGGGGGTGGGGTGGGAGTGGGGCAGGAATCAGGCTTTGAAGTCACCCAAACCTGAGTTCAAGCCTCGGCTCCAACACTCATTAGCTTACTTCTGTCACCTTTGGTATCAATAACCTCTCTAAGGCTCAGTTTCTGCATCTGTAACATGGAAATGGTAATATCTACAGTGATATCTGTGACATTAAAAGAGCAAATGTATAAAATGTGCTTGGCACATGGTAGGCCCTCAGTTGGTATTATCAGTTCTTAAGATGAACAACTATATGTTGGGGTCTAAGTCACTAAGCTCAATCAGGAGACAGAAGTGAGAGAATTCTCAGACTTAACAGGGGAGTGGGCGATGGCTCACAGAAGCAAACCATTGCTCCTTCTGATGACACATCGTGTGGTCGTGTCTGGGGATGTAACTACTTCCACCCTGCACTGTTCAGCTAGTACGAGCTTGGGCAGGCTTTGGTTTCGTATGAAGGCGGTGTTAGAAGCATACTCATCATTTCTGATGCTTGCTCAGAGGCTTCCTCCCTCCTTTCATATCTGTGCTGTAACACAGAAATGAGAGGCCAAGCATAGCCCCACGATGAGGAACATGGAAATGCTTTGGTTCACTGTGGCCATTTGATATGTGCAGCAGAAGGTCTGTGATATTCACAACCTGTGGTACATGGGAAGGTGCAGCCTCATGAAACCCTGCATTAGTGCACTGGGGTACGATGTCTTGATTCAAGGAGTCAATTCAGTGAAAGACGGGTCAAGTGCTGAGTGCTGCAGAAGTGGAATGCAATATCACAAAGATCAATTTCTTTACCCCAAAGCCAAAACTTACAGGAGAAAACCACAGCAAAGCCAGATCATGTTTCTCTCAAAACCCTCCAACCTCTTTCGTTCACAGCATGGCTTGTGCCCATGACTTGCCACCTCTGCCCTCCCCTATGTGGCCTCAGCTCCCACTGCTCTTCCCTTTGCCCTTTATGCTCCAGTCACTTTCATCTTCCTGCTTTCCTAGAATGTTCCAGGACTGCACCTGCCTTGGGGCTTTTGCCTGGCATTTCCTCCAGCCTGGAATGCTCTTTCCTGCCAACCCTGTTTAAGAGCGCGCCCTAATGCCCTGGTACTCTTAGCTCCTTACCTCTTTTGTCCATAACACTCTCACATCGTTACACGTTAAATTGCATCCTCCCTGAATTTCTGTGTTGAAGTTCTCTCCCCCACAACCTCAGGATCTAACCTTATTTGGATATAGGGTCTTTACAGAGGTAATCAAGTTAAAATGAGGACATAGGGATGGGCCCTAATGCAATACAACTGGCGTCTTTATGAAAAGGGGTTAATGTGGATACAGAGTTTCACATAGAGGGAAGGTGACAGGAAGAGGCACAGGGCGAAGACAGCCATGGAGAGGCTGGCAACAGGTCCTTCCCTCACAGCCCTCAGAAAGAACCAGCCTGCCCCCACTTTGGTTTTGAACTTCCAACCTCCAGGTGAGACAATACATTT
Source organism: Cynocephalus volans (assembly GCF_027409185.1). Classification (NCBI taxonomy): domain Eukaryota; kingdom Metazoa; phylum Chordata; class Mammalia; order Dermoptera; family Cynocephalidae; genus Cynocephalus; species Cynocephalus volans. The sequence goes on along the minus strand of NC_084467.1, from coordinate 51,803,044 downwards.
CTGTTGTCTAAGCTGCCCAATTTGTGGTATTTTGTCATGGCAGCCCTAGCAAACTTGATTCATTCTTTGTCATTTACTTTCTCAAAATTAAATTTGTTCTCTGTTTCCCCCAGCTAGAGCATAAGCTCCACTAGGCAGAGACTATCTTCACTGCTATAACTCCAGTCCCAGAGCAATGCCTGGCAAATAGTCGCTGGTCAATAAATATTTGTCAAGTGACTTTATCAGAAGAGAATTAATAAGTCTGCTCTCAGGGTGCCCCTGTTAAGAATGAGACCAGGAAGGGTGGGGCTCTGCCATCATTTGCTTGTTTTGTCTGTGTGAGGCAGAAGAGCCTTGGGCGGCGGGTGCTGTCTTCTCTGGGAGCAGGTCTAGGAAACCTGAGCCGTTCTTTCCAAGACCTTTAAGGATGAGGAGGGTGTAGCTCTCATCAGTGTTCGGAGAGTAGCTCCAGATGGAGCATTTAGCACACGGCTCAGGATCCAGTTACACTCGACCGCGCTGCAACGAGCACTAATCAGGCCCGACGGCCTATTAGGCTGTCCTGTGGTGCGGCTGTGCTGGGAAGAGGCTACCAATAACAAGATTATTCTCTTGACGGCTGGCTTGGCAGGGTGGGTAGTGCTGGAAGTAGAGTTGGGTCAGGATGTGCTAGGCAGGGGCTCATGAGGACATTCGGGGATCCCAAGCCAGTTTCCAAAGGAGATTCACCTTCCCTTTTTGCTGGCTGCAGCGTGGAACAGGTTTCCAGGGACCAAGGGTCTTCTTCCTCTTCTTTGGTTCTTCTCTCATTTGGCCCAAGTGAAGAACTGAAGGTATCATCACAGCTTTCACTGAGCACCTACCATGTGCCAGGTGTATTCTAGATGCTTACAGCAGGAGACAGAGGTTAGATACGTATGTCATAAGGAGGGCATGAGCCGACATGAAATGACAGGAATGTACAGGGCCCAGGACAGAGCCTGGCTTAGAGTGAGCATTGCAGAATATCCATTTCCTTTCTTTTTTCTCTTTCTTTGGCTTTCAATGGGGGTAACAACCTGGGGTGGAAGGCAGGGCATATTGAAAAAAGGCAAGTTGTTTTCGGTGTCTCATAGTGGCAGACAGTTTTGTGTTACAGGGTTTCACGGGGGGGGGGGGGGGACACCATGAGGGCTGAAGTGGTAAGGGGCCAGGAGCAGGCCCTGAAGGGGAGACAGGTGGAGGCAGGTAGAGGCACAGCTGTGGGAAGAAGTGTGTGAGTTTGGGAAATGTAAAAGCCCCCAAGGTAAAGCTCAGGATCAGGGGCGTGGGGCCAGGCCCTGTGCTAAGGGCTTAGTGTGCACTATTTTAAAAGCCACTTGCTTCTACAAGGTAAGTTCAATGGTTATCTCCACTGTAGCTGAAAAGATGGAGGCCCAGAGGGAGAAGTGACTTGGCCAAGGTCACACAGGCAGTAGGAGTCAGAGCAGGGCTCAGCCTTGTCCTGTCTGATTCAATAGCTTATACCTTCACCCACGAACCATACCACCCATTCGTTCTTTCTCATTACACTCAGTGTTCTCCCAGGGAGGAGATACAGTTCTTTTATCTGGTGATGTGATTCCTTCTGGGATTGCAAAAAACTTTCCTAAGCCTTCCTTCATCTCCCTTCACACGGTCTCTGTGATGGATGATGTACCTTCTCTGAGACCACATGAACTCCTGGGAGTGTGTACTGATTCCCTAGGGCTTCCGTAACAAGCACCACCAGCTGGGTGGCTTAAAACAACAGACATTTATTGTCTCACAGTTCTGGAGGTTAGAAGTCCAAGATGGAGATATCGGCAAGGCTGGGCTTCGTCTGAAACCCGTAGGGGAGGATGCTTCCTTTGCTAGCTTCTGGTGCTTTCCTGGAAATCCTTGGCATTCCGTGGCTTGCAGCTGCATCACTCTAAGCCCTGCCTCTGTCTTCACAAGGTCTTCTCCCCTTACATGGCATTGTTCTCTTGCAAGGACTCCAGTCAAATTGGAGTAGGGCCCACCCTAATAACCTCATCTTAACTTGATTACATCTGCAAAGACCCTATTTCTAAATAAGGTCACATTCACAGGTACCAAAGGTTGGGACTTCAACATATTTTTGTGGGGGACAGAATTCACCCATAACGAAATACCGTAGCCAAGGTCCCACTACTAGCTGAGACCACAAATTGGACTAGATTTTGAGTTTTTAAACTTCCAGCACTTTCTTAGTAGTGGATCCTTGGTTTCCTCTAAATTCTTTATGCTCTCTCTCATCTCCTTTCTTTTATCTAATTCACCATTGGAGTTATCCTCTTTCTTCTTTTGTGCTGGAGTCTTTCTCCTTCTTTAAGTCCTCTCACCTCTGCAAATCGTCCTCAATTCCAGCTCTCACTGGTGCCTTCTTTCTCTAAACCCCATAACAATGAGCATCTTCCTGGGGTTGGGTGGACTGTCCAGTTCTGCCTCCTACTTGGTCTTATTTGCCTAACCAGGTTCTAAGGTCCTGATCCTCAGAGCTAGAGACCAAATAAGACTTTGCTGCTCCAGGGGTTAGTATAGGCTTAGCACATTGCACCTCTCAATACAGCCATGCTGCGTGGACGGTACTGGTTTGTTTCAGATTCTAACTGACCATCAGCCTGGTGATACAGAGAGCTGAGCAGGGACCTGGGAGAGCTAATGCTTGCAGGAGCCAAGCTGTGTAGTCAGGTGCAGCGTTCTGTCCTCTTTCTTCTTTTGTGAGATTTGACTCATCTGGATAATTTCTTCAACTTTCCACCGGACTTACCCTGTGCTGACCAAGCTAAACTTGCTAGAGGTTTGGCTAATCTAATACCAGTAGACTAGAAACTCAACCAATTACAGAACAGAGCAGGTCTGAGAGGAAAATCTAAGGGCCCCTTTGTTTCAGGTGCCCTCAGAGAGGCTCTGCCCTGAGGGATCACATTGCCCCTCACTCCTGTGGAGCAGAATGCTTCTCCCCTATCTCCAAAGGCTGGCAGGAACCCCAAATACAGTCAGCCTGTCCTTGCCAGCTCTTTCTCTTGCTGACAGCACATCCTTTGTGAGGCCCTGGCATTTCCTCCTTTTTCCTAAGTACTTCCTCTGAGACTTTCCAAGGATGGCAGAGGGGCAGGACCAAGCAGAGCAGATGCTCAGTCCTTCTTTTCCTTAGTGGAAGTGGTTGTTCCAATGGTCATGACACCCAGGGATGTCGGCAAGAATATGAAATTTGGGGTCTAAGAATTTTAGGTTGAATGATGTCTTTGACATGATTTTGTCCAAATGAATCTTGTTTTTGGTAGAGGGAAACTGAGACATCAAACAAGAAAGCTGTGTGCTAAATATGTACTTTAAGAGGACGAGGTAGCAAATATGAGATTAGGACATAGGTCTTCTACCATCCAGACCAGCACTGTCTTTTCTCCCAAGCTGCCTTGGAAATCATTGAGACAGAGATGCAGGCGGGACCTCTGCCCCATAAAAAGAGTGTGGGGAAAGGTTTCCTCTTGCATATAGGATTAAATCTACATGAGCTGGCCTCTGCTCACCTTTCCAGCCTTTCTTTGTCCTCTCTTCCCCTTGTTAATGAAACTCTACCATCCTGGCCTTCTCTATTTCCAATCCCCTTCCCACCTCTGAGCCATAAAGGATGCCTTAAAAAGGCATAAAGTGTGCCTTTCCCACGATCTGGAATAATCTCTTGCTGACACTTCACATGGACGATGCTGAGTCATCCTTTAAGTCTTAGCTTAAATGTCATCTCATAGCAGCCTTCCTTGAGCTCTGCTGTCTAAATAATACACCATTAATTGCTTACACAGGACTATGCATTTCTATGAATTATCCATTAATTTGAAGTCTGCTGCTCCTCTGCCTCACCCAGACCATCAGGTTCTGAGAGCAGGAACCATGGCTGCCTTGCTAACTACTATATAATTTGGGCCACGTACAGAGTAGGCACTCAATCTATATTTGCTAAATGAAAGAATGAATGAATGAAGTAAAAGACTGGCTTTTTGGATGTGGTAAGGGCCAACCTGTCCACCATCTGTTATAGCTTTGTTATTGCTACTGTTTTGTAGAGAACCTACTATCCTGCTGTTCAAGGTCTATGGCAGGGGTATAATTATACCCAAGTTTTCATACAAGGCAGCTGAGACTCAGAGTAGACAAGTAGTTGCCTAATATCGTCCAGATTGTAAGTGGCCAAACCTGGGCTGGAATGCAAGTTTGGCTCCAAAGCTGAGGTTTTTTCATTATTTTATGATGCCTACATTTTATATCAGACATCTTCTCTGTACATCAGAAGCTCCATGATGTGCCCTTTGTGTGTCAGATATCTCAGGTGTTGGCTTTCCCAAGGTTGCATACCTAATTAGTACAAGAACCAGGTCTTGACAAAACTTTGCTGACTCTCAAATCAGAGCTTTGCATTTCAGCTCCACCCTCGGGGGACACCTCGGGTATGTATTCTTTGGGGTCACAAGACTCCCTGGGCATGCACCAGCAGAGCCCTGGGTCATGTGGGGTAAAAAAGAAGCTGATACAACAATCATTTACCATGTATCCTGTTTTTAAATTTTACCCCGAGTAACTGAGAATGAAGCTCATTTCACCAGTGTGTTCTGGTGCCAGGGGCCCCAGTGAAACTCCCGTTTTCAATCACTTGCAAATAGTTAAGTGGAGACAGTTGAAACACCCTAATTATGGAGCTGGTGGGTCCTGCTGACACCTGTAAGACATTTGGTGCAGCACAGGAAGTAATGCTTCCTTTCCAGTTTACCTCACCATTTAATCTAATTATTCCTTCCAGTTTAGCTTTCACATATTCCATCAAAGGAGAGATTGCTCATTTCCTCGCGAAACTGTATACGTCCACTGTAATGCTATTTTTCGCCTCTCCTAAGTAATCTGAGATTTCCTAACCTTCTCCCCCTACTGTATTCTCTGGTTAATGTATAAACTTGGAAGACATTTCTTGACAGAGAAGTCAAGAGGGTCTCACCTGTGGGATTCACATTTACATTTCAGAGAATTTGAGCGCTCAAAGGGGCCTTTCATGTCGTCTGCATTAAGTCCCTTATTTTCTAACTGAGGAAACTGAGGCCCAGAAAGGGGAAGCCAAACACTCAGCAAACCCTTCCTGAACTCCTGCTACATGCAGGCTCTAGGAAGAAAGGAGTGGACAAGACCACCAAAGTACCTGCCCTCAAGGAGCTTATATCCAGAGGAGGAAAAACGACTGTAATTGAAAACAATTAATGAGTCCCTAATACACAGCCATGTGTAAAGAAGTACAGGATTTTCAATAGAAGATTCCCTGAATAAGTGATGCTTAAAATGAGTCACAAGGAATGAAAAAGATTTCACTAGGTGACGAGTGGAGAAAGGGCCATGAAGGTGGAGGGAAGAGGCACACGGTCAGAGCAATGCACAGCTGTCCGGAGCAGGTGGAGTGGGCAGAGTCAGAGAGGACGTGGTTGATTGAAGATGAAGCTGAAAAGGCAGGCAGGGGCCAGTGCATGGAGCCTTGGAACCTCTGCCAAGAGTATCTTCTGGAGGTCATGAATGGGTGCTTGGTTTGCCCCTTTGCATCTACCCTTTACCCTTTTGTACTCTGCTCTGCGCCCTAGGAGGCTGACCTCCATAAGCTACCTTGCCAGGGCTTGCTTGTCCGATGATTGGGTTTGGCCAGTAGGAGGCACCGGGGCAGACTGGAGAACGTGAGGAGAGGGGTTGGAGACTTCATTCCCTGGGCTGCCTCCCTGCTAGGGGGTGGGTGGGCAGAACGTTGCATTCCTGTTGGGTGGTCATCTCCTCCAGGTTTCCCTTTGCTTGTCCCTTTAGGTTTGGTGTGGTAGCAGCTCTCTGCTCTGGCCAGTTTCCGGTCACTTTACCTCTCTTGATAGTCCTACCGTACCCTGCCCATTCCGTTGTAAACAGTTCTTCATTACACTCCCTTCAATGGCTCCACCTGAGTTTTCACCCATCTCCTGCAGGGTCCTTTACAAAAGGATACCTGCTCCAAAGGGCAGCCTGTGATGGAGAGGGTCCTCAAAGCTGGATATCGGTGACATGCATCTGGGGCTGTGTCTGGAGGGCATCAGAGCAGTCCACTGAAGGAGGGAAAGGAAATCAAGGGAGAAGCAGTTGGGGAGCTAGCAGGGGACCCTCTGAGGCCCCGTCACAAAAAAAGCCAGCTCTCAACTCCCGCCAGGCCCAGAGATCTCAAAGCCATCTAATAAATGTACATATCAGGTAGGAACTTTCCTACACCTCTTTCCAGCCCCTTATCCCCCATCCTGTGCCCCGACCATGAAGGGGCCAGAAATCAGGATAGGCAAGGTCAGGGAAGAGATAGGGGAAGAGAGAGACGCACACGGATAGCCAGGCGCACCCCATGTGTGAAGGCATGCCTCCTGCCTGTAGCAGCTGGCCTACAAGATTGAACTATTCATTGACATATCCTGATCTCTAAGTTGAGTCATTGCCTAAGAGATGTCAGAAAAGTCATAAGATAATGGCCCAAATTTTCATCCAGTTGTAGGGGAATGACTACTTCTCCCATCAAACAGATTTATGGGAATCATAGGAAACAAAAGACCAGTATTTGCTTTCAGGATCAACTTCCATGAGGTTTTTCCTTCTTGTTTGTTTGACTCATTTCATATTTCTAGAAAATACGGCAAACTAAAACTTGACTGTGTTTACAAGTTACCTTTTTCAACATTGAACTTACTTGCTCATGAAACACTTTTTTTTTTTTTTGACTAACTCCAATGTAACTCTTGTTTCTTGCAATGTACTTTGGAAGATGTTGCTTTTGATGATACTAAATGCACAAGCAAATAAATAAATACAACAAATATTTTTTTCCCCCTAGGGAGAACATTGGAATAGCTGGTTAGAGTTGGTATGATGAGGCAATCTACTCCAAAGCACAGTTTTATTCTATCAATATAGTTGTAAATAAAATGTTGATGCTGAAGACCAGGAAGTTATAAACAATCATATGAGAATACTTTGCATATCGGACATGTTATATAAATGGTAAGTCACACTAACAGTGTGGGCACTTTGTATTCCTTTAATGATCTCTGGTACCCCACAGCTCAGGCAGAGTCAGGGGAGGGGCCTACTGGACATTGAAAGAGATTGTTAATATAATAATGAGTATTTGTCTATCATCCAGCGGCCATTAAAATGAAATATAGTGGAATTTTCATTTATGAAGTGATGCCATAATTTTATAACTGATTTAAAATACTTGCTAGAATCATAGCAATAAAGCAATAAATGAAAGCTAGGATGAAAAGAACACCAGGTGTAAACTTGCCCTGGAGAGGCTTTGGAATCCACTTTTGTTCCAGCAATGGTAAATGGACCAAGGAGGCACTCTGAAACCCTTCATGGAGTCCCTCAGACTTCCATTCTTTACCTGTTTTCCCCCAAGGAATAGAATATTGTGGCTTGTGGATGCTAGTGTAGCAGCTATCACAGAGAAGGCGTTCACGAAGTTTTTGCTGAGTAAGTGGCTCATCCGACACCTTCGTTTCTTAGATGAGAAAGATGCAGGTATTACCCTGTCAGCATCTGCCTCTCGGCTTTGCTCTGTGTCAGATACTTTATAGACTTGAAGTCTAAACATCACAAAATCTCTTCTAGGCAGGAGTTATGATTCTTATTTTATGGATAAGAAAACTGAAGCCAAGAGAGGTCACATAGCTGGTGAGAGATAGATCAGGACTTATCACCCTGATGTAAAAATAAAACTCAGCAAAATGTGCCTGTTGTTGGGTTTGTTGGACTCTTGCACATTTAGCCTGAGACAAGAACCATAAAGATATCCTTGGTACTTCCTAAAGAGCTTTGAATGTGAAAGTTTGCGGCCCAGTAGTTCTGACTCCTTCATGAAACCAAGTAGAATAATACCTGATGGGCATTTCCAAGGGTGTGAGGGTTCAAGATGCTGGAGAGGAGGCCTCGGAACTGAGAGAACAGAGTAAAGAGAGGATGACACACAGTCTGATATTTGACATTTTGAAATAGGTAAGATTTGTCTTTGGTGCCCTCTTACCTCCATTATTACCTTCAGAACCCAAAGGGCTTCTAGGCAATTTAATAGTGGAATTCCAGGTACTGAAGTAGGTGGTAGAGCCATTGTTTTGAGTGTTAAATCATAAAAGAGCCTCCTACTTTCTTCTTATGAGCATAGCGTATGGTATTCCAATCCTGTGGCTTGGAGAGCCGAGCCAAGCCAAGCCAAGCCAAGCCAGGAATGGGAGGCTGGCGGCGGGATGGGGTGGGGGTGGGGCAACTGCTTTGTACTTTGACCTCCAGGCTTGCTAGTTCCTTGACTCTTGGAGAAAGCCGCCACGCCTGTTTTCTTCCTTTACTGAGTACACTGGAAATGTTTCATGAAATAATGATTATTTAAACAGATTGTGGTTACAATCTCTACTGCCTCCATTACCACTCTGACCTCATCTCTGGCTATTCTTGCCCCCTTCCCTCTGTTCTGACCACATCAGCCCCCTGTGCTCCTTGAGTACAGGTGTGCTGCACCTTGGGCCTTAGTGCTGCTATTCCCACTCTTCCCTCAGACACCCACATGGCTCATCACTCACCGCCCCCAGCATCCTACTCGATTGCAAACTTTTCAGACTTGAGTCACCTGACCACTCCATTTAAAATTGCTAGTCTTCTTTTGCCTGATGCTCCCTTATCTTCCTTCCCTATTGCTGTATCCATAGCACCCAGCATGAGGCCTGATACAGAGAAGGTATTCAATAAGTATTTTGCAAGTTTTTTTTTTTTTTTGCGGCTGGCCGGTATGGGGATCCGAACCCTTAACCTTGGTGTTACAAGGCTGCGCTCTAATCAACTGAGCTAACCGGCCAACCCACTTTCAATAAGTATTCTGAATGAATTAATATACCCAAGTTGACTTTTCTGCAGCCACTCAAAATTCAAAAATACCCGTGCCTAGGTGGAGCTTCCTGCTCAAACACCTCCCGTTTTTATTAAGCGCCTTCCTGCTGGCCAGTGTAAGGTCAAACCCTATGGCTAACAGGGGCAAAGAAGGAAGATTGGCTCCATCAAGTAGTGAAAGTGCTAGGAATGGCTATGGATTTTGAATCAACCCCACATTCTACTTTTAACACCCTTCATAAATCGCTTTTCATTTTAAATGAGGCTGACCAAAAAGAACCAACAGCTCATAGTTTAGTCTTCAATGTTGAGTTGAAATACAAGTCAATGTTTATCAATCGTCATTTTGTGGTCAAGAATGTGGGTTCTGGACCTAGAGCATTTGGGTTTAAATCCTTGTTCCATCACATATTAGCTGAGTGACCTTGGGTAAGTTACTTTACCTCTCAGTGCCCCGGCTCCCTCATCAGTAAAGAGAGGATAGTAATATCTACTTCAAGGGGTTGCCGTGAGAATTAGCTAAGCCAATATAAAGGTACTTCAAAAAGTTCACGGAAAGATTTGTATTATCTTTTAACTCTATTTTTCCATGAACCCTTTGAAGTACCCTTGTACGTATATAATGCACTCAGTACCGTATGGAGTAAGAATTCAGTAAGTGTTAGAAATGTTAGAAATCCCCTTTCTTACTTATCTAGTGAGAATACTGCTGTCTTCCCATTGACTATAAGTGGGAAAAATGCTGCCCCCCCCCCCCCCCCACCAGCTATCCACATCAGTTCCAGACACCTGCTCTGGTCGGTGGATTGGCGGTAACGATTTTCTGGGTCTTGTATCAGTGTAGCTTAACGAGGCAAAGAAACAACCATGCCAATGATGCCGGTTACTTAAAAACACAACCTCTGGCCAGCTGGCTGGAGCTGGCGATCAGCTCTGCCCACGGGCATCCTCTGGTAGCCACCGTCTGTGGTGTTGGATGGAGAAAAGACCACACTCAGTGCTCCTGCCAAATTGTGGGTGAGAGGCAGCCTGGTGCCCTGCCCAGCTGTGTGACACAGGAGCCTGTTGCCCCAACTGAGATAATTTCTTGTCACCAGGCCTGAAATCCTCACTCAAAGCCATCTTCAAACTGGTGTTCTGAAATAGGGCCAAGTCCCCAAGCCTGAGTTTCCAGGCTGGGGAGCGGGTCTTCCCTAAATTGCACGTTTCTAAGAAAAAGTAAAAACTTAATACAGCTTGCCAGGGGGAATTAAGTGTCAGTGTCTTTTTTTTTTTTTTTTTTTTGAATGGCTATTTGGATGTAGACAGGAAGCTTCAGAGTCTTTCGCAAAAACAGGAAAAAAAAAAAAAAATGGAAAAAGAAAAATCCCTCACCTCCCCAGGGAGACATTTAAGGAATAGTGAAGCCTGAGGGAAGTTTGGATGCCAAGAAAGCTGTGTTCTGAGCTAGTCAGAATGTGGACACGGTGGGCAAGATTTGGGCAGCTGCACAGCTACTGAGCAGCTTTCTATTCAAACCCACTCTGGCAGAGGGGAAATGTTCTTTCTTCCATTCTTTCATCACTTCTTTATTTTAAAAGGAAGTTAAAAAAAAAACAACAAAAAAACAACAACCATGAAAGATCCAGAGACACGCTGATGTCACTAAGAGGGGAGACCCAGGTCATAATTAAAAGTTGGTTTCAGGGAGCCCCCCCACCCCACCTACAAAAAAAGCCTAGCTCTAAAAGGCAGCCTAGACAATGGATCAGATGCCAAACCATGTGAAGTGCCCAGAGGCAACTCCAAAACACCCGGCCCACCAGCGGGTGAAGGCTGCCAAGGAGCCAGATGCTGTAGCTTTAAAAATATCTTCCACTGCTTGGCATCTGCAATTGCAGGCTGCTGTCTCCAAGAAGGAGCAGAGCAGGCGAGGGCTGGGACAGCCAGGCAGGCGGCGTATGTAACGGAGAGCGCCTCTAACCACAGGGCTGCCCATTTGGCCTTGTTAAATCACCCCCAGCATATGGTGAGAGACATCTGCCCAGGATTTGGACCTCACAGACTGGAAGAGGAAAGCTCAGCACAAGCATTCTGAGGTCTGAGAGGCTGGAGGAAGCCTGGATGGATTTCTAGGGCTAAGGGCCTCATTTGGTAGAGGAGAATGAATTCTGAGAAAGGAGGAAATGGCTCAAGGTTACACAACAGCAGGTTGTCAGTATGTCAGCTCATTTCTTTGAGCCTCTGTTTACTTATCTGTGAAATGGGGTACAATGTATACCTATAGGTTTGATGTGTGGGTTAAAAAGAATAATGTAAGTGAATGGTCCCCACTCAATACATTTTAGTTGAATATGATTCTCAGTCTTCCGATTGTAAAAGTCGAAGCAGTCACTGACATGTTGCATTTTCAAGAGGCTTTGGAAAAGACCCAATACATTCCTAGATCCTTCTTTGCCTGCCCAGTACTGGGTGAAAGTTACCTACATAGGATCCTCACCCCTTTTGGACTGCCATTGAAATGCAACCTTACTTCCTGGGGCAAAATTTTGAACTGTAGAGTGTTTGCCCTTGAGGAAGTTTTCTTTTTTTGGATAGTAGGGAGTTATAGTGTGCGCTTTGTGGGAGGCCTAAAAAAAGGGAAACTAGAAGGGGAGTCAACACTTTCATTAGAACGCAGTCCTTTGCCTCTCAGAGTCATCCAACTTCCTTCTACCTTAAACGTCAACTCCAAATAGCAAACCTATGGTTTAATTTCTTTCTTTTTTTGGCTTCCAGCTAACACTCTATTGGATTATCTTTGTACCACTACCCTCCCATTTTAAAAAGCCACTGGTAACTAAATTCTTCAGTAGGGCAATGGCCCAGTTTGGAAGGTAGTGGGGATATACACTCCCCAATTGGTACTGAACAAGGAGAAATTCACACAGATATCCTTGTGGACATTGGCCATGCATGCCTGAGGTAGCTGGAGGTACACCACTTTTTCCCCCTTGCATATGGGGACTTCATAAATATCTTTGAAGATATGACCTGTCCTTGGATGTATCCAATTCTGTTCCAGATCAAATCTAAAGACTCTCCACTGCAGTGACACTCTGCTTTCTTCACTACTTTGGGTATTCATGGCAGCCTTGTCAGCCTTCATTCTCACCTGTCTCCAATCCCAATAGCCTCTAGTTTCCTTTTAGAGCCTCAGGGGTTCTATGTTCCATGCTTGGTGTGAAATGTATGACTGGGTTAATTCAAGCAGTGTCTTCCATCTTCTGGCCACAGTTTTGGTTTAATGATGGGTCATAGGACCTATATGGATTCAAAGAGAGTGATTCTCAGAGTATTTTTTGTTGGGAATACTGAGACTCTTTCTTGCTAGATATGAATGGGAAAGCAACTTGGAAAAATTCTTGCCTTCAGACTTTAAGGAAGGCAGAATGGAGAAACTGGGTGCCTGTGAGTTGCTGGATCAAGCCGTGACTGAAGGCAGTGCTATATTTGGACTTTTCAATGACAAAATTGGATACAGGCTTTTGTATTTTACGCCTGTTTGAGTTATGTTTTCCATATTGGGCAACTGAAAATATCCAGATATGCTCAGAGAAGCCCTAAGAAGTTGTATTTACAGACATCTGGCCTTGGTTTATCATTAGATTGTCAATTAAGACTTAACTTTTTTGGTTTGCCACATGTTATATGACAAAGGCACTAGGGCTTGGGGCTGAGCATGTTAATCTTGCTCTTGCAGCATGAAAAAGGTTGTACCCTCCGATTGGGAATGAGGATAAATGGGGTCAGGTCCTCATCTATCACCAAAGAATACATTTTTGGTCCTCCAGTTCCCCACTTGGATTGACAGATTGGGTTGCATTAGATTAGGGTTTGCAAAACTTCAGTAATTTTTCTATTATTATCTATTATCCCTACAATTTTTTCTCTACTTACCTGTACTATTAGTTACTTAATATTTTGCTTTAAATTAACTCACTTTTTAAAATTTTATAAATCATTTAGTAGTAAAATAGAATGTCTATGATGGTAGCAAATGGGAAAATCAGTATTTAATACTCATTTAAATAAATACATCATTAACATAAAAATGTTTACATACCACTTAAAATTGCCTTGCATATGATCCACTGGGAAAGTCTAGGAGTTGACCAATGGTTTCCAAACTGTGCTTTTATAAAAGTAAATTGTTTTGTTGTGGCAATGTTAGATGCAAATTTCATTTTGTAACTATTTTGAAAATTGAAATGAATTTCTACATTTAGTGTTAGTGTAAGTTTTGGGTTCCTTGTGTCTAGTCCTGTATTTATGTTAAAGCATATCTTAAGTATGTATATGTATATATATTACCTTATATTATAATACTAATTATTATTGTAGACCACCAACGTAATTATTCAAGCTACTAGGTTATTAATTTTTCTATTAGCTCAGAAGAAAACTTGAACAATCTCTGTGGATATATTTTATTTTAAAAATAATTTTCATTAAAATTTTAATACAGCAACATATAAATAAACCACAAATGGCCAATACTGCCACTACCCACAGAATTCTTTTGATGTTAAAAAACAACAATATATGTCTGCATGTACATTCTAACTTCTTATAAATATGTCATTGAGTATAGCTCTGCAGTGGTCTTTCTGGAAATCAGACTTTTACCCTAAAATTATACGAGTGACTCACAGGTACCCCACATAAATGCTAGGCAAATATCTCATCGGTTGTTTGGCCAGTCTTTTTGTCAAGCTGTAATAATCTAATTCAGCTACTTGTGAACTCATGACATGCAGATTCACACGACTCATATATTATAGATAAATTTATTGTTAACGTAAGATTTGGGCTCCTCATGTCAGATTGTCATATAGATACCAAAGAATATAGAGAACCATCACGACCATTGCCACTGGTTCAACTTCGAAGCAGAAATGTCTCGCTATCCTGCCTTCAAGCTTCTGGCCAGATTAAATGAAGAGTATCTAGAGATTGTGAGTAAAGCTGTTAACAAAAAACAAACAAAAAGCCCACAGATGTTACCACTTTCTCTGCTTATCAGTGCAATCAGAATTTTCCTGAGGCCAGGCATTCAAAACAAAATGCCAAAATAAAGACAATACTGAGGCAGATATGTTTGTAAATATCATCCATAACTCCAAAATCAAATGTTGGAGTTAATCAGAATGAACTTGTTGCTCCTTGTGGTTGAAAGAGAACTTGAAGAAGTAAATATTATCAATTTGAAATTATAAAATAACATTTTATCAATAAAGTAGCAATACCCACACACATATTCGTTCTATACTATCGGAAAGCCAGGGGATGATATGATCTTTAAGGTGTTCTCCCAGTCCTGGTTTCCCCTTGGACTGACTTAACCTCAAAGTTGTTGTTGTGAAAAATAATAGGAAAACAACAGGTGACATTTGTACAGAACTTTGCAGATTCACAAAGTGCTTCTACTTCAAGGAAGGGTATGAATTTCAATCCTCAACTCTAACCTCAAATTTTCTGTGCTGTTTTTTCTAAGTGCCCCAGGCAATGTTAAGTACTTCATTGTCTCAGACCCCAGGACTCTCAGTTGATAATTTTGTACAGCCCTACCACATCATTTGAGAATTATTTCTTTACATGATTGCCTCTGCCCCTGGATTGTAAACTCCTAAAAGAAACAGACCACGATTTGCTCATTTTTGTCTTTTCAGTGGCTAGTAGAGTGTAGAGTATTTGCTTAATAAGTGTTTAGATGCCAAAATGAATGAATGGTTTCTTGGGAGCCAATAGAAAAACTGAGTACTGGTTGATTAAATTTTGTTTTGTTTTTTTCCCCCATCAGCTCAGCACATGTCTTTCTCATCAGGAATATTTATTAAGTAACAGCATATGTTGTCCTCATCAAGGAATATTTATTAAGCAACAAATTTGCGCATAAAATTTGGCAAGGTACCACTGCCTCTGACATCCATCCTCTCCTCTCAGTGCTGACACTCTCCAAGTTCATGTCCTCATTAGCTTTTCTTGGGTCTGTTGCAAAAGCCTTGAACTCTGATCAGCACACACCTGACCCATTCCTACCTGTGAGCCTCTGCTCATATGTTTTCTCTCCACCAGGAACACCTTTCCTCATCATTTCCACATGTTCATTATCTCCTGTACTTCAAGCCCTTCCTGATAGTCTCTTCTGGCTCAGTCCTAGCCGGAGGAAATGGAGATCGGAAATACCATATCCTGAAACTCTCTAATGTTGCAGATCACTCTTTTACTGCATATCATGGTTACTTATAAACAGGCCTTTTTTCACTCTTCTAGATTTTATTTTCTTTAAGAGAAGGATTGGTGTTAAATCATTTTTGTGTCTATCAGCACATCCAAAGCATAGAGTAAGTGCTGAAAAAATATTTGGTGAAAGAATAATTTTTATGGCCCCTGGGATTCATTCTCTCTCCGTTTGAAATAACTTATAAGCCAGTCACTGTCAGAACTGGAATAGAATCCCAGAATCTTGAATTGAATTCACCCCTCCAACCAAGAAAACAAAAGGAAATTATTCCTGCTCTTCATTGATTTGTGCATATAATCAGCCTCATGTTCCCGCTAGGTTACTTAGTATCTTCAATTCCCTAGCTTTTCTTTTGTAATCATGGTTAGCAGCATATCCCCCAAAGAACAAAATGTGGTAATAGGAGGGTACTTAAAAAAGTTTGTGAAAAATTGAATTGAAAAATAATACAAATTTTTTTATGAACTTTTTGAAATATTCTTGTATATATAAAGGTTTTATTACAGGGCCTAGTACTTGGCAAAGGTTAAGTCAGTGGTCACTATTATTACAATCTTGGTTATTGTCATTGCCAAATGATGCTGTAGAAAAATCTTGTAAGAATTGGAAACTAAAAGGCATGTGAATAGAGGAAGAAAGTTAAACCTATTTTGTAGTTGATGACCAGTCACTTACAGTGAACTTCCTGAGGGCAGGTTCTGTATCTTATCTATCTCTGCATTCTCGGCACTTAACACAATACTTGGTATAGAAGAGGGATGTATTAAAAGGCTTTCTGATGTAACTATATGTATTTCTTGATAATGAAATAAATAACCTTAGCATACTAAGTGCTCACTAGGCAGCTGGTAGTGTCCTAGATCCTTTACAAACTGTCCCATGTAGTCTGTAGCATATCTCTGTTAGAAATGAGCTAGTCTCCTATTTTGTGGCAGAGGCCACATAACTTGCCTGTGGTCACACAATGAGGAGGTGGCAGAGCCCTGACTGTGATGCAGGTTTGTCTGATTATAAAGCCCATGCTCTTAACCACTGCTGTGCACTCTGAGACGTTGCCCCACAATGGGGGAAGCTTAATGCAGTATTCCAGGCCCCAGATGAAGGAGGGGCAGAGGTGATGGAAAATCAGAGAAGGAAGCAGTGGTCAGTTGACTTTGTGGCCGATTCCTTGGAGGGACATATCATTGTTGGGGATGGGAAGGTGATGATCACAAAGAGAATTCGTGATAGAGGCGAGCTAGGGAGCCAGACTGCCCCGTGTGTAGAGCAAGGCACTTCCCACCACCAGGCCCATGGCTGCTTCCCTTGTGGGCTCCCTAACAGGCCTTGACCACAGCCGGCGCTGGCTGAGTGTGAGGCCGGCCTGAGCTATAACAACAGTGCTAATGGGAACTTGGCCCTGCCCCAAGCGGGTATGGAAAGCGGCTGTTGGCTCTTGTAAAAATCCTTGGTCCAGACCATTTTTCCACAAAGAGAAATTCACCGCCCCAAAGAAACGCCATCGCCTGTTCTCAGTGCCAAACTCGAGGAAAATCAAGTTGTGAGACTCTCTCTCCTCTGCCTGGGTGAAATGACAGATAGCAAAAGAGCTTTCAGTTTCCTCTACCCCAAAAAAGTCTGCCAGAGATATAAATATTTAAAAACAGGAGCTAGACTGAGAGGGTTAGCTTTCACTGTGTCTTCTTTGGCAAGCTTTCGATCCACCCGCCAGATATCATTTTATTCTGTGTAATGGAATGGCAGTTCTGGGCCGCACATCCCAACTTCTGACACGTGGAGTGGAAAGAAAAAATGACTGTGACCCTTGTAAATTATTTTTGTAGTTTGAAACAGATACAGACCCACGTTGTAAATGCCAGATTGAACATAGCTAGGAGAGGTTTAAGTATATTTTTTCCTGCTGTTTCCTTATTTTTATCTCCTGCTAAGAAGTCCTCTCTCTGATTTCTGTCCAGTAGGTTAACTGCTTTTCCTTGTTACGCAGGATTTTTTGTTTTAAAATGTTCTCATCTTAAATTGGTTAAATAGAGAACAGGTTCACAAACATGTATAGTCTGTATTCCTTTGTTTCTCTCATGCGGCAGTCCCCCAAATTATAAGTACAGAAGACAATTCAAAGTTACTAATTCTCTTTTTCGTAAGAAGTGGGTGCAAACCGCCATGAAATTAAACAGGTTTGAATCATCACAGATAACCTTCACAATCTAGGCCTTCATAATTTTAGGTGGATTAGAGGAAACTAATGAGGATTTTGAAACAGGCTTTGCACTAAAACTCTCATCATGCAAATCCACCCAAAACCCCATAACTTTAAAGCACAATTAATGCGATCCCCAGTCCCCACCCTCCTGTATCTGACATTTATTTCCTCTTATTCTACTTTCTTCATAAAACAGCAATGCAGTGGATATTTTTCTCCATTTTTATTAGATTCCTCAGTCCGTTTTCTTTCTTTTTCTTCTCTTTTTTTGTTCTAAATTACTCTGTCCTCAGAGTCCTTTTTAATATGGTTTAGGACTCACAAGAGTTAATAGGCAAGGGGTGGGGGGAGGAACCCACTTGTTTTAAGCCTGGAGCCTGTCACCTTTTCTTGGCAATTACACTGCTAATGGCTGGGTCCCAAGCAAAGTGGCAAAGAATATCTCTTCTCACGTTCCCAACTCACAGTGCATTCCCAAATACCAGATGGTGTTTTTGGAATCCATTTCACTATGTTTGATATGACAATACTTTTGTATAATGTTAAATTATATATAACTATTGCAAATAGCTGAGATCAGAACAACCAAGAAGCGGAAAATTAGACACAAGAAGGAAAGATAGAAACGAAAGACTGTGGACTTTCATCTGCCCCCATTGTGCCCTGTTTCCCTTAGATTTTCTTTTAATCTGAAGAGGATTGGCAGGAGGAGCTGAAGTGTGGGGGCGGAGGGGGTTGTAGTGTGGGGAAGCGTGGGGGGATGGGGAGGAGCGAAAAGTAGCGCTGCTGTGTTGTTGCAATGAAATTACATCAAATTGGGATCCTCTCCCTGCTAGAGTTTGGTACATATCATGAAAAACTTGCCAGACATTTCGAGAGCAGCGTCATCTCATTCCAATGGCCAAAAAAAGCTCAAAATAAGCCCAAATGCTGATAAAGCCCCATGACCAACCCCTTTTGGAAACTGTGTGTGTTTTTATTCTTTGTTGAGGGACAAGCAAATGAATTACCAGACCTGAAAACCTCAGTCACTGCCTTAGGAGCCATTAGAAGGACAGCGAGAGAGAAAACAAATACCGACTCCAAACAGTACAAGGGAATTCAACAGAAATAGTCTAGAGCCTTTTCCTTGTTTGGGGGCACATGGATGTATTGATTTGATTTCTAAAACAGTGGATGGAACTGGACCCTTGCAATAAAAATATCTCAAAGAATCCACCCTTGAAAAATGTGTGTAACACCAATAAAGCCGTATTCCTACCCCAGATGGCCAGATGGGGTAAACACATCACTTTAATTTTAATTTTCTGGCTATTTGACAATAGGCAACTTCTGGTCCTCTTTCCCCAACCTTCACACAGGCCTTATCTCCACATTGCAGGACTTATTGATTTCAGCCCAGAGCGAATGCATTACAGCCAAGTGATAAATTGCTTAAAATTATTCTTAAATGAAAATGCTGGAAACCTCCGATGTGGCTTTTTGAATGGAGGGTGGGCAGGACAATTTTCAAACTGCATATATCAGAGATTCTTTCAGCGGATTGATCGCCTTCTTTGTAGGTCATGTCACCGCCTTCAGAGCCGATCGTCAGAACCAAGGGCTTACCCTATTCTCACCATTTGGGTTTTACGTGGCAGATGAGTTTTTTCCCCATCACCAGTCCTTGCTCCATGCTGTCCCTTCTCTCAACAATTACCCCCTCCCCCACTTCCCTCTCCCAGCATATAACTGAACTGTCCTCCCCGGAAAGCTCCTGCAGCTCCAGTGACTACTACATAATTAACAATAACTAGTAGTAATGCAATTTAAGAGTCCTTTTAATGGGCAGCGATGGTAGAATGTATAGCCCATCTTTCTTTGTCATCTGAGAAAAGCGGCCCCATGCAGAGCTGCTGGTTGCTGAGTGACGCTTTGTTGTCTGCACCAGACACAGTACCAGCTGCACTGGCAGGTAGCCGAAGTGCAAGGAGATAGCTGCCAAACTATGCTATACAAAGGGAGCTGTGCCAGAGAGAAAGGGACCTTTGCATGCAATGACCTTTGACCCGCAAACCAGCATGGATCCCATATTCATCCCTTCCAGACAATTGCATCTTTCATTCCACCACAAACTATGATTAGAAAGGGACCATTTGTGATAGGGGTGGGTTAGCTTATAAGTTCCCACCAATGGAGTTATTACATTTTTCTCCCATTTTAATAGTGACAATATTTTACTTAATCTGGGGCAGGAAGAGATCAGCAATTAAACAAGGGAAAATCATAAAAGCAAAACAGTAACCCAGCTAGTGATGTGGGGCAGGGATTCAGGGGAAGTAAAAAGGGTTTAAATAATGACCATGTGGCATTTAAAAAGTCAAACGGAAACTGAACTCTCACCTGATCGTGGGGAAGTTTCCCCTGAGGAGACCAATAGAACTGCATTTTTAAGGAGATTGTAACTTACTCAACACTGCTATAAAATACTTCTTTCATT